>NW_027671809.1:0-668405 GCF_964165515.1 Mesoplodon bidens | reverse complement strand
TTTCAAGCCCTTGTACATATTCAGGTGTTTCACCTGGGAAGCGTGGGAACACTTCAGCAGCAGCTGGCCTGGGGCTCAGCTCACGTTTACTCACAGAGGCCTCGGCACGGTCCCCCAGCTTTGCAATAAGGACGCTCCTTGCGTGGGCGGGCGGGGCTGCTGGCTCTATGGGAGATGATTCCCCACCTCTGACCAATTTCAGAAGTGTTTACCACTGGAGCAAGTGCCTTGGTAGTGTTTTCCTCTGTATAACTGTTAGGATCAGTTTTTTTTTTTTTTCTTTTTTGGTTCAAGTTAGATTTTATTCCTCTTTTATGTATTTATAGATATAAGCATGGAAATAATTCATTCTTATAAATACATCAGTGTGAATGGAAGAACTTTTTTTCTGTTTTATTTTTACATTTTATTTTTAAAAATTTTGAAATTTAATTTTATATATTTTTTTATACACTAGGTTATTATTAGTTATCTATTTTATGCATAGACATGTATACAGGTCAATCCCAATCTCCCAACTCATCCCACCACCACCACCCCATGGCTTCCCCCACTTTGTGTCCATACGTTTGTTCTCTACCTCTGTGTCTCTATTTCTGCCCTGCAAACCAGTTCATCTATAGCATTTTTCTAGGTTCCACATATAGGCATTAATATACAATATATGTTTTTCTCTTTCTGACTTACTTCACTCTGTATGACAGTCTCTAGATCCATCAACTTCTCTACAAATGACTCAGTTTCATTCATTTTTATGGCTGAGTAATATTCCATTTTATATATGTACCACATCTTTATCCATTCGTCTGTCTGTGGGCATTTAGGTTGCTTCCATTACCTGGCTATTGTAAATAGTGCTGCAATGAACATTGTGGTGAATGTGTCTCTGTGATTTATGGTTTTCTCTGGGTATATGCCCAGAAGTGGGATTGCTGGATCCTATGGTAATTCTCTTTTTAGTTTTTTAAAGGAACCTCCATACTGTTCTCCATAGTGACTGTATCAATTTACATTCCCACCAATAGCGGAAGAGGGTTCCTTTTGTCCACACCCTCCCCAGAATTTGTTGTTTGTAGATTATCTGATGATGCCGATTCTAACAGGTGTGAGGTCTTACCTCATTGTAGTTTTGATTTGCATTTCTCTAATAATTAGTGATGTTGAGTAGCTTTTCATGTGCGTCTTGGCCATCTCTGTGTCTTCTTTGAAGAAACGTCTATTTAGATCTTCTGCCCATTTTTGTATTGGGTTGTTTGTTTTATTAATATTAAGCTGCATGAGCTGTTTATATATATTGGAGATTAAACCTTTGTCCATTGATTCGTTTGTGAAAGTTTTCGCCCATTCTGAGGGATGCCTTTTTCCATTCCCGTTTTTTTAACAAAGAAAGAAAGAAATCAAAAGAAGCAGAACACTAATGTGCGTGAAATATGCCTCTTGAAACTGTCGTTTTGAAATATGGACGTCTTTTGAATTTTTTGGTCGATATATGACCCCAGGATTTGTTTTCAGGGCAGGTGTCATTTACAGGCCTGTAATGATTTGGAATATCCACTGACCATTAGCGCTGGGATTAAAGCTGCTGTTGTGTGAAACGGCCACAAGGTGGCAGCAGTTCTCCCTTACCAAATCTGGTTACTAGGGCAGCAGAGCCTCAATGGAAGTCGCGTTCTAGATTGGAATGTAGAACGGAATGTGCCAGGAGAAAGCCCCTCAAGTTTGTCTCACTACTTCTTGTTCGTGTTTTTAATTTAATTTTTTATTTTTTATTACAGCAAGTTTGAGTACAACGTTTAGCTTGTTGTAGGTGTGCAAGAGGTGGTTCTTTTACACATATATATATGTCTGTTCTTCCTGGGATCCTTTTCCCATGTACGTTATGACAGAATGTTGAGTAGTCTTCTCTTGGTACTCCGTAGGTCTTTGGTGATTATATATGTCTACTGTGTTTGTATATGTCTGTTTACCCCAATATCGTAATGAATTCAATCCTCACACCTTTCCTTTGGTGAACCATAAGTTTGTTTAATGAATCTGTGATTGCCCTTCTCCGTGGAAATATCTGCCCTGGTATCAATTTATAGGTAACACCTATAAGTGATATGATATGATATGTGCCTTTCACTTTCTGACTTACTCCAAGTCACGTGATTACCTCTAGACTCATCTACGGTGCTGCAAATGGCATTGTGTGCTTCTTTTCCTTGGCGAATATTCTGTCTTAGCGAGGTCCATTTTCTGCAATGTGATTCCCTGAGGGCTGAGGATTAGCTGACCTGGGCAGCCTGACCCTGCCGGCAAGCCCTCCCCAGGTGTGCCTGGGTTGAGGTCAATATAAACAGCACTCCAGGCAGCAATAGCCCCTGCCGCTGTGCCTGACTCCATATTCTCTGCCCCGTCAGCAGTCTCGGGGCTGTGCTGCTGGGAGGGTGTGAGGGTCCACGGCTTTGTGGGTGGCCCGGTGTGAGTGGGGCTCTGCTGGACTTTCTGCAGGAGTTGCCAGGCTGCCACCTGTAAAGAAGAGGATGTGTCACCCATAACTTCCACTGGAATATCTCTCCGGGCTGAGGTGAGGAAGGAAAAAAAGGAGTGGGGGCCGGGACAGGAGGGGTATCTCAGGCAGGGCAATGGAAAGCTTCCAGAAGAGCGCCTGTGGCCAGGACCATCCTGGCTGACCTGCAGGCACCAAGGTGGCCTGCGTGCTGTCACTGGTGTGGCTCCACGGCCCTTCCTCTAGGCTTTCAAGCCCTTGTACATATTCAGGTGTTTCACCTGGGAAGGGTGGGAACAGTTCAGCAGCAGCTGGCCTGGGGCTCAGCTCATGTTTACTCACAGAGGCCTCGGCACGGTCCCCCAGCTTTGCAATATGGACGCTCCTTGCGTGGGCGGGCGGGGCTGCTGGCTCTATGGGAGATGATTCCCCACCTCTGACCAATTTCAGAATTGTTTACCACTGGAGCAAGGGCCTTGGTAGTGTTTTCCTCTGTATAACTGTTAGGTTCAGTTTTTTTTTTCTTTTTTGGTTCAAGTTAGATTTTATTCCTCTTTTATGTATTTATGGATATAAGCATGGAAATAATTCATTCTTATAAATACATCAGTGTGAATGGAAGAACATTTTTTCTGTTTTATTTTTACATTTTATTTTTAAAATTTTTGAAATTTAATTTTATTTATTTTTTTTATACAGTAGGTTATTATTAGTTATCTATTTTATGCCTAGACATGTATACAGGTCAATCCCAATCTCCCAACTCATCCCACCACCACCACCCCATGGCTTCCCCCACTTTGTGTCCATACGTTTGTTCTCTGCCTCTGTGTGTCTATTTCTGCCCTGCAAACCAGTTCATCTGTAACATTTTTTCTAGGTTCCACATATAGGCATTAATATACAATATTTGTTTTTCTCTTTCTGACTTACCTCACTCTGTATGACAGTCTCTAGATCCATCAACTTCTCTACAAATGACCCAGTTTCATTCCTTTTTATGGCTGAGTAATATTCCATTTTATATATGTACCACATCTTTATCCATTCGTCTGTCTGTGGGCATTTAGGTTGCTTCCATTACCTGGCTATTGTAAATAGTGCTGCAATGAACATTGTGGTGAGTGTGTCTCTGTGATTTATGGTTTTCCCTGGGTAAATGCCCAGAAGTGGGATTGCTGGATCCTATGGTAATTCTGTTTTTAGTTTTTTAAAGGAACCTCCATACTGTTCTCCATAGAGACTGTATCAATTTACATTCCCACCAATAGCCAAAGAGGGTTCCTTTTGTCCACACCCTCCCCAGAATTTGTTGTTTGTAGATTATCTGATGATGCCGATTCTAACAGGTGTGAGGTCTTACCTCATTTTAGTTTTGATTTGCATTTCTCTAATAATTAGTGATGTTGAGCAGCTTTTCATGTGCGTCTTGGCCATCTCTGTGTCTTCTTTGAAGAAACGTCTATTTAGATCTTCTGCCCATTTTTGTATTGGGTTGTTTGTTTTATTAATATTAAGCTGCATGTGCTGTTTATATATATTGGAGATTAAACCTTTGTCCATTGATTCGTTTGTGAACGTTTTCACCCATTCTGAGGGTTGCCTTTTACCATTCCCGTTTTTTTAACAAAGAAAGAAAGAAAGCTAAAGAAGCAGAACACTAATGTGCGTGAAATATGCCTCTTGAAACTGTCGTTTTGAAATATGGACGTCTTTTGAATTTTTTGGTCGATATATGACCCCAGGATTTGTTTTCAGGGCAGGTGTCATTTACAGGCCTGTAATGATTTGGAATATCCACTGACCATTAGCGCTGGGATTAAAGCTGCTGTTGTGTGAAACGGCCACAAGGTGGCAGCAGTTCTCCCTTACCAAATCTGGTTACTAGGGCAGCAGAGCCTCAATGGAAGTCGCGTTCTAGATTGGAATGTAGAACGGAATGTGCCAGGAGAAAGCCCCTCAATTTTGTCTCACTACTTCTTGTTCGTGTTTTTAATTTAATTTTTTATTTTTTATTACAGCAAGTTTGAGTACAACGTTTAGCTTGTTGTAGGTGTGCAAGAGGTGGTTCTTTTACACATATACATATGTCTGTTCTTCCTGGGATCCTTTTCCCATGTACGTTATGACAGAATGTTGAGTAGTCTTCTCTTGGTACTCCGTAGGTCTTTGGTGATTATATACGTCTACTGTGTTTGTATATGTCTGTTAACCCCAATATCGTAATGAATTCAATGCTCACAACTTTCCTTTGGTGAACCATAAGTTTGTTTAATGAATCTGTGATTACCCTTCTCCGTGGAAATATCTGCCCTGGTATCAATTTATAGGTAACACCTATAAGTGATATGATATGATATATGTCTTTTACTTTCTGACTTACTCCAAGTCACGTGATTACCTCTAGACTCATCTACGGTGCTGCAAATGGCATTGTGTCCGTTTTTTCCTTGGCGAATATTCTGTCTTAGCGAGGTCCATTTTCTGCAATGTGATTCCCTGAGGGCTGAGGATTAGCTGACCTGGGCAGCCTGACCCTGCCGGCAAGCCCTCCCCAGGTGTGCCTGGGTTGAGGTCAATATAAACAGCACTCCAGGCAGCAATAGCCCCTGCAGCTGTGCCTGACTCCATATTCTCTGCCCCGTCAGCAGTCTCGGGGCTGTGCTGGTGGGAGGGTGTGAGGGTCCACGGCTTTGTGGGCGGCCCGGTGTGAGTGGGGCTCTGCTGGACTTTCTGCAGGAGTTGCCAGGCTGCCACCTGTAAAGAAGAGGATGTGTCACCCATAATTTCCACTGGAATATCTCTCCGGGCTGAGGCGAGTCAGGAAAAAAGGAGTGGTGGCCGGGACAGGATGGGTATCTCAGGCAGGGCAATGGAAAGCTTCCACAAGAGTGCCCGTGGCCAGGACCATCCTGGCTGACCTGCAGGCACCAACTTGGCCTGCGTGCTGTCGCTGGTGTGGCTCCACGGCCCTTCCTCTATGCTTTCAAGCCCTTGTACATATTCAGGTGTTTCACCTGGGAAGGGTGGGAACAGTTCAGCAGCAGCTGGCCTGGGGCTCAGCTCACGTTTACTCACAGAGGCCTCGGCACGGTCCCACAGTTTTGCAATAAGGACGCTCCTTGCGTGGGCGGGCGGGGCTGCTGGCTGTATGGGGGATGATTCCCCACCTCTGACCAATTTCAGAATTGTTTAGCACTGGAGCAAGTGCCTTGGTTGTGTTTCCCTCTGTATAACTGTTAGGTTCAGCTTTTTTTTTTCTTTTTTGGTTCAAGTTAGATTTTAATCCTCTTTTATGTATTTGTGGATATAAGCATGGAAATAATTCATTCTTATAAATACATCAGTGTGAATGGAAGAACCTTTTTTCTGTTTTATTTTTACATTTTATTTTTAAAAATTTTGAAATTTAATTTAATTTATTTTTTATACAGTAGGTTATTATTAGTTATCTATTTTATGCATAGACATGTATACAGGTGAATCACAATCTCCCAACTCATCCCACCACCACCAACCCATGGCTTCCCCAACTTTGTGTCCATACGTTTGTTCTCTACATCTGTGTCTCTATTTCTGCCCTGAAAACCAGTACATCTGTACCATTTTTCTAGGTTCCACATATAGGCATTAATATACAATATTTGTTTTTCTCTTTCTGACTTACTTCACTCTGTATGACAGTCTCTAGATCCATCAAATTCTCTACAAATGACCCAGTTTCATTCCTTTTTATGACTGAGTAATATTCCATTTTATATATGTACCACATCTTTATCCATTCGTCTGTCTGTGGGCATTTAGGTTGCTTCCATTACCTGGCTATTGTAAATAGTGCTGCAATGAACATTGTGGTGAATGTGTCTCTGTGATTTATGGTTTTCCCTGGGTAAATGCCCAGAAGTGGGATTGCTGGATCCTATGGTAATTCTTTTTTTAGTTTTTTAAAGGAACCTCCATACTGTTCTCCATAGTGACTGTATCAATTTACATTCCCACCAATAGCGGAAGAGGGTTCCTTTTGTCCACACCCTCCCCAGAATTTGTTGTTTGTAGATTATCTGATGATGCCGATTCTAACAGGTGTGAGGTCTTACCTCATTTTAGTTTTGATTTGCATTTCTCTAATAATTAGTGATGTTGAGCAGCTTTTCATGTGCGTCTTGGCCATCTCTGTGTCTTCTTTGAAGAAACGTCTATTTAGATCTTCTGCCCATTTTTGTATTGGGTTGTTTGTTTTATTAATATTAAGCTGCATGTGCTGTTTATATATATTGGAGATTAAACCTTTGTCCATTGATTCGTTTGTGAACGTTTTCGCCCATTCTGAGGGTTGCCTTTTACCATTCCCGTATATTTAACAAAGAAAGAAAGAAAGCTAAAGAAGCAGAACACTAATGTGCGTGAAATATGCCTCTTGAAACTGTCGTTTTGAAATATGGACGTCTTTTGAATTTTTTGGTCGATATATGACCCCAGGATTTGTTTTCAGGGCAGGTGTCATTTACAGGCCTGTAATGATTTGGAATATCCACTGACCATTAGCGCTGGGATTAAAGCTGCTGTTGTGTGAAACGGCCACAAGGTGGCAGCAGTTCTCCCTTACCAAATCTGGTTACTAGGGCAGCAGAGCCTCAATGGAAGTCGCGTTCTAGTTTGGAATGTAGAACGGAATGTGCCAGGAGAAAGCCCCTCAAGTTTGTCTCACTACTTCTTGTTCGTGTTTTTAATTTAATTTTTTATTTTTTATTACAGCAAGTTTGATTACAACGTTTAGCTTGTTGTAGGTGTGCAAGAGGTGGTTCTTTTACACATATACATATGTCTGTTCTTCCTGGGATCCTTTTCCCATGAACGTTATGACAGAATGTTGAGTAGTCTTCTCTTGGTACTCCGTAGGTCTTTGGTGATTATATACGTCTACTGTGTTTGTATATGTCTGTTAACACCAATATCGTAATGAATTCAATCCTCACACCTTTCCTTTGGTGAACCATAAGTTTGTTTAATGAATCTGTGATTGCCCTTCTCCGTGGAAATATCTGCCCTGGTATCAATTTATACGTAACACCTATAAGTGATATGATATGATATGTGTCTTTCACTTTCTGACTTACTCCAAGTCACGTGATTACCTCTAGACTCATCTACGGTGCTGCAAATGGCATTGTGTCTTTTTTCCCTTGGCGAATATTCTGTCTTAGCGAGGTCCATTTTCTGCAATGTGATTCCCTGAGGGCTGAGGATTAGCTGACCTGGGCAGCCTGACCCTGCCGGCAAGCCCTCCACAGGTGTGCCTGGGTTGAGGCCAATATAAACAGCACTCCAGGCAGCAATAGCCCCTGCAGCTGTGCCTGCCTCCATATTCTCTGCCCCGTCAGCAGTCTCGGGGCTGTGCTGGTGGGAGGGTGTGAGGGTCCACGGCTTTGTGGGCGGCCCGGTGTGAGTGGGGCTCTGCTGGACTTTCTGCAGGAGTTGCCAGGCTGCCACCTCTAAAGAAGACGATGTGTCACCCATAACTTCCACTGGAATATCTCTCCGGGCTGAGGTGAGGAAGGAAAAAAAGGAGTGGGGGCCGGGACAGGAGGGGTATCTCAGGCAGGGCAATGGAAAGCTTCCAGAAGAGCGCCCGTGGCCTGGACCATCCTGGCTGACCTGCAGGCACCAAGTTGGCCTCCGTGCTGTCGCTGGTGTGGCTCCACGGCCCTTCCTCTAGGCTTTCAAGCCCTTGTACATATTCAGGTGTTTCACCTGGGAAGGGTGGGAACAGTTCAGCAGCAGCTGGCCTGGGGCTCAGCTCACGTTTACTCACAGAGGCCTCGGCACGGTCCCCCAGCATTGCAATAAGGACGCTCCTTGCGTGGGTGGGCGGGGCTGCTGGCTGTATGGGGGATGATTCCCCACCTCTGACCAACTTCAGAATTGTTTAGCACTGGAGCAAGTGCCTTGGTTGTGTTTCCCTCTGTATAACTGTTAGGTTCAGCTTTTTTTTTTCTTTTTTGGTTCAAGTTAGATTTTATTCCTCTTTTATGTATTTATGGATATAAGCATGGAAATAATTCATTCTTATAAATACATCAGTGTGAATGGAAGAAACTTTTTTCTGTTTTATTTTTACATTTTATTTTTAAAAATTTTGAAATTTAATTTAATTTATTTTTTATACAGTAGGTTATTATTAGTTATCTATTTTATGCATAGACATGTATACAGGTGAATCACAATCTCCCAACTCATCCCACCACCACCAACCCATGGCTTCCCCAACTTTGTGTCCATACGTTTGTTCTCTACATCTGTGTCTCTATTTCTGCCCTGAAAACCAGTTCATCTGTACCATTTTTCTAGGTTCCACATATAGGCATTAATATACAATATTTGTTTTTCTCTTTCTGACTTACTTCACTCTGTATGACAGTCTCTAGATCCATCAAATTCTCTACAAATGACCCAGTTTCATTCCTTTTTATGGCTGAGTAATATTCCATTTTATATATGTACCACATCTTTATCCATTCGTCTGTCTGTGGCCATTTAGGTTGCTTCCATTACCTGGCTATTGTAAATAGTGCTGCAATGAACACTGTGGTGAATGTGTCTCTGTGATTTATGGTTTTCCCTGGGTAAATGCCCAGAAGTGGGATTGCTGGATGCTATGGTAATTCTCTTTTTAGTTTTTTAAAGGAACCTCCATACTGTTCTCCATAGAGACTGTATCAATTTACATTCCCACCAATAGCGGAAGAGGGTTCCTTTTGTCCACACCCTCCCCAGAATTTGTTGTTTGTAGATTATCTGTTGATGCCGATTCTAACAGGTGTGAGGTCTTACCTCATTTTAGTTTTGATTTGCATTTCTCTAATAATTAGTGATGTTGAGCAGCTTTTCATGTGCGTCTTGGCCATCTCTGTGTCTTCTTTGAAGAAACGTCTATTTAGATCTTCTGCCCATTTTTGTATTGGGTTGTTTGTTTTATTAATATTAAGCTGCATGTGCTGTTTATATATATTGGAGATTAAACCTTTGTCCATTGATTCGTTTGTGAACGTTTTCACCCATTCTGAGGGTTGCCTTTTACCATTCCCGTTTTTTTAACAAAGAAAGAAAGAAAGCTAAAGAAGCAGAACACTAATGTGCGTGAAATATGCCTCTTGAAACTGTCGTTTTGAAATATGGACGTCTTTTGAATTTTTTGGTCGATATATGACCCCAGGATTTGCTTTCAGGGCAGGTGTCATTTACAGGCCTGTAATGATTTGGAATATCCACTGACCATTAGCGCTGGGATTAAAGCTGCTGTTGTGTGAAACGGCCACAAGGTGGCAGCAGTTCTCCCTTACCAAATCTGGTTACTAGGGCAGCAGAGCCTCAATGGAAGTCGCGTTCTAGATTGGAATGTAGAACGGAATGTGCCAGGAGAAAGCCCCTCAAGTTTGTCTCACTACTTCTTGTTCGTGTTTTTAATTTAATATTTATTTTTTATTACAGCAAGTTTGAGTACAACGTTTAGCTTGTTGTAGGTGTGCAAGAGGTGGTTCTTTTACACATATACATATGTCTGTTCTTCCTGGGATCCTTTTCCCATGTACGTTATGACAGAATGTTGAGTAGTCTTCTCTTGGTACTCCGTAGGTCTTTGGTGATTATATACGTCTACTGTGTTTGTATATGTCTGTTAACCCCAATATCGTAATGAATTCAATGCTCACAACTTTCCTTTGGTGAACCATAAGTTTGTTTAATGAATCTGTGATTACCCTTCTCCGTGGAAATATCTGCCCTGGTATCAATTTATAGGTAACACCTATAAGTGATATGATATGATATATGTCTTTTACTTTCTGACTTACTCCAAGTCACGTGATTACCTCTAGACTCATCTACGGTGCTGCAAATGGCATTGTGTCCGTTTTTTCCTTGGCGAATATTCTGTCTTAGCGAGGTCCATTTTCTGCAATGTGATTCCCTGAGGGCTGAGGATTAGCTGACCTGGGCAGCCTGACCCTGCCGGCAAGCCCTCCCCAGGTGTGCCTGGGTTGAGGTCAATATAAACAGCACTCCAGGCAGCAATAGCCCCTGCAGCTGTGCCTGACTCCATATTCTCTGCCCCGTCAGCAGTCTCGGGGCTGTGCTGGTGGGAGGGTGTGAGGGTCCACGGCTTTGTGGGCGGCCCGGTGTGAGTGGGGCTCTGCTGGACTTTCTGCAGGAGTTGCCAGGCTGCCACCTGTAAAGAAGAGGATGTGTCACCCATAATTTCCACTGGAATATCTCTCCGGGCTGAGGCGAGTCAGGAAAAAAGGAGTGGTGGCCGGGACAGGATGGGTATCTCAGGCAGGGCAATGGAAAGCTTCCACAAGAGTGCCCGTGGCCAGGACCATCCTGGCTGACCTGCAGGCACCAACTTGGCCTGCGTGCTGTCGCTGGTGTGGCTCCACGGCCCTTCCTCTAGGCTTTCAAGCCCTTGTACATATTCAGGTGTTTCACCTGGGAAGGGTGGGAACAGTTCAGCAGCAGCTGGCCTGGGGCTCAGCTCACGTTTACTCACAGAGGCCTCGGCACGGTCCCACAGTTTTGCAATAAGGACGCTCCTTGCGTGGGCGGGCGGTGCTGCTGGCTGTATGGGGGATGATTCCCCACCTCTGACCAATTTCAGAATTGTTTAGCACTGGAGCAAGTGCCTTGGTTGTGTTTCCCTCTGTATAACTGTTAGGTTCAGCTTTTTTTTTTCTTTTTTGGTTCAAGTTAGATTTTAATCCTCTTTTATGTATTTGTGGATATAAGCATGGAAATAATTCATTCTTATAAATACATCAGTGTGAATGGAAGAACATTTTTTCTGTTGTATTTTTACATTTTATTTTTAAAAATTTTGAAATTTAATTTAATTTATTTTTTATACAGTAGTTTATTATTAGTTATCTATTTTATGCATAGACATGTATACAGGTGAATCACAATCTCCCAACTCATCCCACCACCACCAACCCATGGCTTCCCCAACTTTGTGTCCATACGTTTGTTCTCTACATCTGTGTCTCTATTTCTGCCCTGAAAACCAGTACATCTGTACCATTTTTCTAGGTTCCACATATAGGCATTAATATACAATATTTGTTTTTCTCTTTCTGACTTACTTCACTCTGTATGACAGTCTCTAGATCCATCAAATTCTCTACAAATGACCCAGTTTCATTCCTTTTTATGACTGAGTAATATTCCATTTTATATATGTACCACATCTTTATCCATTCGTCTGTCTGTGGGCATTTAGGTTGCTTCCATTACCTGGCTATTGTAAATAGTGCTGCAATGAACATTGTGGTGAATGTGTCTCTGTGATTTATGGTTTTCCCTGGGTAAATGCCCAGAAGTGGGATTGCTGGATCCTATGGTAATTCTTTTTTTAGTTTTTTTTTTTTTTTTTTGCGGTAGGCGGGCCTCTCACTGTTGTGGCCTCTCCCCTTGCAGAGCACAGGCTCCGGATGCGCAGGCTCAGCAGCCATGGCTCACGGGCCTAGCCGCTCTGCGGCATGTGGGATCTTCCCAGACCGGGGCACGAACCCGTGTCTCCTGCATCGGCAGGCGGACTCTCAACCACTGCGCCACCAGGGAAGCCCATTTTTTTAGTTTTTTAAAGGAACCTCCATACTGTTCTCCATAGTGACTGTATCAATTTACATTCCCACCAATAGCGGAAGAGGGTTCCTTTTGTCCACACCCTCTCCAGAATTTGTTGTTTGTAGATTATCTGATGATGCCGATTCTAACAGGTGTGAGGTCTTACCTCATTTTAGTTTTGATTTGCATTTCTCTAATAATTAGTGATGTTGAGCAGCTTTTCATGTGCGTCTTGGCCATCTCTGTGTCTTCTTTGAAGAAACGTCTATTTAGATCTTCTGCCCATTTTTGTATTGGGTTGTTTGTTTTATTAATATTAAGCTGCATGTGCTGTTTATATATATTGGAGATTAAACCTTTGTCCATTGATTCGTTTGTGAACGTTTTCGCCCATTCTGAGGGTTGCCTTTTACCATTCCCGTATATTTAACAAAGAAAGAAAGAAAGCTAAAGAAGCAGAACACTAATGTGCGTGAAATATGCCTCTTGAAACTGTCGTTTTGAAATATGGACGTCTTTTGAATTTTTTGGTTGATATATGACCCCAGGATTTGTTTTCTGGGCAGGTGTCATTTACAGGCCTGTAATGATTTGGAATATCCACTGACCATTAGCGCTGGGATTAAAGCTGCTGTTGTGTGAAACGGCCACAAGGTGGCAGCAGTTCTCCCTTACCAAATCTGGTTACTAGGGCAGCAGAGCCTCAATGGAAGTCGCGTTCTAGTTTGGAATGTAGAACGGAATGTGCCAGGAGAAAGCCCCTCAAGTTTGTCTCACTACTTCTTGTTCGTGTTTTTAATTTAATTTTTTATTTTTTATTACAGCAAGTTTGATTACAACGTTTAGCTTGTTGTAGGTGTGCAAGAGGTGGTTCTTTTACACATATACATATGTCTGTTCTTCCTGGGATCCTTTTCCCATGAACGTTATGACAGAATGTTGAGTAGTCTCCTCTTGGTACTCCGTAGGTCTTTGGTGATTATATACGTCTACTGTGTTTGTATATGTCTGTTAACACCAATATCGTAATGAATTCAATCCTCACACCTTTCCTTTGGTGAACCATAAGTTTGTTTAATGAATCTGTGATTGCCCTTCTCCGTGGAAATATCTGCCCTGGTATCAATTTATACGTAACACCTATAAGTGATATGATATGATATGTGTCTTTCACTTTCTGACTTACTCCAAGTCACGTGATTACCTCTAGACTCATCTACGGTGCTGCAAATGGCATTGTGTCCTTTTTTCCCTTGGCGAATATTCTGTCTTAGCGAGGTCCATTTTCTGCAATGTGATTCCCTGAGGGCTGAGGATTAGCTGACCTGGGCAGCCTGACCCTGCCGGCAAGCCCTCCACAGGTGTGCCTGGGTTGAGGCCAATATAAACAGCACTCCAGGCAGCAATAGCCCCTGCAGCTGTGCCTGCCTCCATATTCTCTGCCCCGTCAGCAGTCTCGGGGCTGTGCTGGTGGGAGGGTGTGAGGGTCCACGGCTTTGTGGGCGGCCCGGTGTGAGTGGGGCTCTGCTGGACTTTCTGCAGGAGTTGCCAGGCTGCCACCTCTAAAGAAGACGATGTGTCACCCATAACTTCCACTGGAATATCTCTCCGGGCTGAGGTGAGGAAGGAAAAAAAGGAGTGGGGGCCGGGACAGGAGGGGTATCTCAGGCAGGGCAATGGAAAGCTTCCAGAAGAGCGCCCGTGGCCTGGACCATCCTGGCTGACCTGCAGGCACCAAGTTGGCCTCCGTGCTGTCGCTGGTGTGGCTCCACGGCCCTTCCTCTAGGCTTTCAAGCCCTTGTACATATTCAGGTGTTTCACCTGGGAAGGGTGGGAACAGTTCAGCAGCAGCTGGCCTGGGGCTCAGCTCACGTTTACTCACAGAGGCCTCGGCACGGTCCCCCAGCATTGCAATAAGGACGCTCCTTGCGTGGGTGGGCGGGGCTGCTGGCTGTATGGGGGATGATTCCCCACCTCTGACCAACTTCAGAATTGTTTAGCACTGGAGCAAGTGCCTTGGTTGTGTTTCCCTCTGTATAACTGTTAGGTTCAGCTTTTTTTTTTCTTTTTTGGTTCAAGTTAGATTTTATTCCTCTTTTATGTATTTATGGATATAAGCATGGAAATAATTCATTCTTATAAATACATCAGTGTGAATGGAAGAAACTTTTTTCTGTTTTATTTTTACATTTTATTTTTAAAAATTTTGAAATTTAATTTAATTTATTTTTTATACAGTAGGTTATTATTAGTTATCTATTTTATGCATAGACATGTATACAGGTGAATCACAATCTCCCAACTCATCCCACCACCACCAACCCATGGCTTCCCCAACTTTGTGTCCATACGTTTGTTCTCTACATCTGTGTCTCTATTTCTGCCCTGAAAACCAGTTCATCTGTACCATTTTTCTAGGTTCCACATATAGGCATTAATATACAATATTTGTTTTTCTCTTTCTGACTTACTTCACTCTGTATGACAGTCTCTAGATCCATCAAATTCTCTACAAATGACCCAGTTTCATTCCTTTTTATGGCTGAGTAATATTCCATTTTATATATGTACCACATCTTTATCCATTCGTCTGTCTGTGGCCATTTAGGTTGCTTCCATTACCTGGCTATTGTAAATAGTGCTGCAATGAACACTGTGGTGAATGTGTCTCTGTGATTTATGGTTTTCCCTGGGTAAATGCCCAGAAGTGGGATTGCTGGATGCTATGGTAATTCTCTTTTTAGTTTTTTAAAGGAACCTCCATACTGTTCTCCATAGAGACTGTATCAATTTACATTCCCACCAATAGCGGAAGAGGGTTCCTTTTGTCCACACCCTCCCCAGAATTTGTTGTTTGTAGATTATCTGTTGATGCCGATTCTAACAGGTGTGAGGTCTTACCTCATTTTAGTTTTGATTTGCATTTCTCTAATAATTAGTGATGTTGAGCAGCTTTTCATGTGCGTCTTGGCCATCTCTGTGTCTTCTTTGAAGAAACGTCTATTTAGATCTTCTGCCCATTTTTGTATTGGGTTGTTTGTTTTATTAATATTAAGCTGCATGTGCTGTTTATATATATTGGAGATTAAACCTTTGTCCATTGATTCGTTTGTGAACGTTTTCACCCATTCTGAGGGTTGCCTTTTACCATTCCCGTTTTTTTAACAAAGAAAGAAAGAAAGCTAAAGAAGCAGAACACTAATGTGCGTGAAATATGCCTCTTGAAACTGTCGTTTTGAAATATGGACGTCTTTTGAATTTTTTGGTCGATATATGACCCCAGGATTTGCTTTCAGGGCAGGTGTCATTTACAGGCCTGTAATGATTTGGAATATCCACTGACCATTAGCGCTGGGATTAAAGCTGCTGTTGTGTGAAACGGCCACAAGGTGGCAGCAGTTCTCCCTTACCAAATCTGGTTACTAGGGCAGCAGAGCCTCAATGGAAGTCGCGTTCTAGATTGGAATGTAGAACGGAATGTGCCAGGAGAAAGCCCCTCAAGTTTGTCTCACTACTTCTTGTTCGTGTTTTTAATTTAATATTTATTTTTTATTACAGCAAGTTTGAGTACAACGTTTAGCTTGTTGTAGGTGTGCAAGAGGTGGTTCTTTTACACATATACATATGTCTGTTCTTCCTGGGATCCTTTTCCCATGTACGTTATGACAGAATGTTGAGTAGTCTTCTCTTGGTACTCCGTAGGTCTTTGGTGATTATATACGTCTACTGTGTTTGTATATGTCTGTTAACCCCAATATCGTAATGAATTCAATGCTCACAACTTTCCTTTGGTGAACCATAAGTTTGTTTAATGAATCTGTGATTACCCTTCTCCGTGGAAATATCTGCCCTGGTATCAATTTATAGGTAACACCTATAAGTGATATGATATGATATATGTCTTTTACTTTCTGACTTACTCCAAGTCACGTGATTACCTCTAGACTCATCTACGGTGCTGCAAATGGCATTGTGTCCGTTTTTTCCTTGGCGAATATTCTGTCTTAGCGAGGTCCATTTTCTGCAATGTGATTCCCTGAGGGCTGAGGATTAGCTGACCTGGGCAGCCTGACCCTGCCGGCAAGCCCTCCCCAGGTGTGCCTGGGTTGAGGTCAATATAAACAGCACTCCAGGCAGCAATAGCCCCTGCAGCTGTGCCTGACTCCATATTCTCTGCCCCGTCAGCAGTCTCGGGGCTGTGCTGGTGGGAGGGTGTGAGGGTCCACGGCTTTGTGGGCGGCCCGGTGTGAGTGGGGCTCTGCTGGACTTTCTGCAGGAGTTGCCAGGCTGCCACCTGTAAAGAAGAGGATGTGTCACCCATAATTTCCACTGGAATATCTCTCCGGGCTGAGGCGAGTCAGGAAAAAAGGAGTGGTGGCCGGGACAGGATGGGTATCTCAGGCAGGGCAATGGAAAGCTTCCACAAGAGTGCCCGTGGCCAGGACCATCCTGGCTGACCTGCAGGCACCAACTTGGCCTGCGTGCTGTCGCTGGTGTGGCTCCACGGCCCTTCCTCTAGGCTTTCAAGCCCTTGTACATATTCAGGTGTTTCACCTGGGAAGGGTGGGAACAGTTCAGCAGCAGCTGGCCTGGGGCTCAGCTCACGTTTACTCACAGAGGCCTCGGCACGGTCCCACAGTTTTGCAATAAGGACGCTCCTTGCGTGGGCGGGCGGTGCTGCTGGCTGTATGGGGGATGATTCCCCACCTCTGACCAATTTCAGAATTGTTTAGCACTGGAGCAAGTGCCTTGGTTGTGTTTCCCTCTGTATAACTGTTAGGTTCAGCTTTTTTTTTTCTTTTTTGGTTCAAGTTAGATTTTAATCCTCTTTTATGTATTTGTGGATATAAGCATGGAAATAATTCATTCTTATAAATACATCAGTGTGAATGGAAGAACCTTTTTTCTGTTGTATTTTTACATTTTATTTTTAAAAATTTTGAAATTTAATTTAATTTATTTTTTATACAGTAGTTTATTATTAGTTATCTATTTTATGCATAGACATGTATACAGGTGAATCACAATCTCCCAACTCATCCCACCACCACCAACCCATGGCTTCCCCAACTTTGTGTCCATACGTTTGTTCTCTACATCTGTGTCTCTATTTCTGCCCTGAAAACCAGTACATCTGTACCATTTTTCTAGGTTCCACATATAGGCATTAATATACAATATTTGTTTTTCTCTTTCTGACTTACTTCACTCTGTATGACAGTCTCTAGATCCATCAAATTCTCTACAAATGACCCAGTTTCATTCCTTTTTATGACTGAGTAATATTCCATTTTATATATGTACCACATCTTTATCCATTCGTCTGTCTGTGGGCATTTAGGTTGCTTCCATTACCTGGCTATTGTAAATAGTGCTGCAATGAACATTGTGGTGAATGTGTCTCTGTGATTTATGGTTTTCCCTGGGTAAATGCCCAGAAGTGGGATTGCTGGATCCTATGGTAATTCTTTTTTTAGTTTTTTTTTTTTTTTTTTTGCGGTAGGCGGGCCTCTCACTGTTGTGGCCTCTCCCCTTGCAGAGCACAGGCTCCGGATGCGCAGGCTCAGCAGCCATGGCTCACGGGCCTAGCCGCTCTGCGGCATGTGGGATCTTCCCAGACCGGGGCACGAACCCGTGTCTCCTGCATCGGCAGGCGGACTCTCAACCACTGCGCCACCAGGGAAGCCCATTTTTTTAGTTTTTTAAAGGAACCTCCATACTGTTCTCCATAGTGACTGTATCAATTTACATTCCCACCAATAGCGGAAGAGGGTTCCTTTTGTCCACACCCTCTCCAGAATTTGTTGTTTGTAGATTATCTGATGATGCCGATTCTAACAGGTGTGAGGTCTTACCTCATTTTAGTTTTGATTTGCATTTCTCTAATAATTAGTGATGTTGAGCAGCTTTTCATGTGCGTCTTGGCCATCTCTGTGTCTTCTTTGAAGAAACGTCTATTTAGATCTTCTGCCCATTTTTGTATTGGGTTGTTTGTTTTATTAATATTAAGCTGCATGTGCTGTTTATATATATTGGAGATTAAACCTTTGTCCATTGATTCGTTTGTGAACGTTTTCGCCCATTCTGAGGGTTGCCTTTTACCATTCCCGTATATTTAACAAAGAAAGAAAGAAAGCTAAAGAAGCAGAACACTAATGTGCGTGAAATATGCCTCTTGAAACTGTCGTTTTGAAATATGGACGTCTTTTGAATTTTTTGGTCGATATATGACCCCAGGATTTGTTTTCAGGGCAGGTGTCATTTACAGGCCTGTAATGATTTGGAATATCCACTGACCATTAGCGCTGGGATTAAAGCTGCTGTTGTGTGAAACGGCCACAAGGTGGCAGCAGTTCTCCCTTACCAAATCTGGTTACTAGGGCAGCAGAGCCTCAATGGAAGTCGCGTTCTAGATTGGAATGTAGAACGGAATGTGCCAGGAGAAAGCCCCTCAAGTTTGTCTCACTACTTCTTGTTCGTGTTTTTAATTTAATTTTTTATTTTTTATTACAGCAAGTTTGAGTACAACGTTTAGCTTGTTGTAGGTGTGCAAGAGGTGGTTCTTTTACACATATACATATGTCTGTTCTTCCTGGGATCCTTTTCCCATGTACGTTATGACAGAATGTTGAGTAGTCTCCTCTTGGTACTCCGTAGGTCTTTGGTGATTATATACGTCTACTGTGTTTGTATATGTCTGTTAACCCCAATATCGTAATGAATTCAATGCTCACACCTTTCCTTTGGTGAACCATAAGTTTGTTTAATGAATCTGTGATTGCCCTTCTCCGTGGAAATATCTGCCCTGGTATCAATTTATACGTAACACCTATAAGTGATATGATATGATATGTGTCTTTCACTTTCTGACTTACTCCAAGTCACGTGATTACCTCTAGACTCATCTACGGTGCTGCAAATGGCATTGTGTCCTTTTTTCCCTTGGCGAATATTCTGTCTTAGCGAGGTCCATTTTCTGCAATGTGATTCCCTGAGGGCTGAGGATTAGCTGACATGGGCAGCCTGACCCTGCCGTCAAGGCCTCCCCAGGTGTGCCTGGTTTGTGGTCAATATAAACAGCACTCCAGGCAGCAATAGCCCCTGCAGCTGTGCCTGACTCCATATTCTCTGCCCCGTCAGCAGTCTCGGGGCTGTGCTGGTGGGAGGGTGTGATGGTCCACGGCTTTGTGGGCGGCCCGGTGTGAGTGGAGCTCTGCTGGACTTTCTGCAGGAGTTGCCAGGCTTCCACCTGAAAAGAAGAGGATTTGTCATCCATAACTTCCACTGGAATATCTCTCCGGGCTGAGGTGAGGAAGGAAAAAAAGGAGTGGGGGCCGGGACAGGAGGGGTATCTCAGGCAGGGCAATGGAAAGCTTCCAGAAGAGCGCCCGTGGCCAGGACCATCCTGGCTGACCTGCAGGCACCAAGTTGGCCTGCGTGCTGTCGCTGGTGTGGCACCACGCCCCTTCCTCTAGGCTTTCAAGCCCTTGTACATATTCAGATGTTTCACGTGGGAAGGGTGGGAACAGTTCAGCAGCAGCTGGCCTGGGGCTCAGCTCACGTTTACTCACAGAGGCCTCGGCACGGTCCCCCAGCTTTGCAATAAGGACGCTCCTTGCGTGGGCGGGCGGGGCTGCTGGCTGTATGGGGGATGATTCCCAACCTCTGACCAATTTCAGAATTGTTTAGCACTGGAGCAAGTGCCTTGGTTGTGTTTCCCTCTGTATAACTGTTAGGTTCAGCTATTTTTTTTTTTTGGTTCAAGTTAGATTTTATTCCTCTTTTATGTATTTATGGATATAAGCATGGAAATAATTCATTCTTATAAATACATCAGTGTGAATGGAAGAACCTTTTTTCTGTTTTATTTTTACATTTTATTTTTAAAAATTTTGAAATTTAATTTAATTTATTTTTTATACAGTAGGTTATTATTAGTTATCTATTTTATGCATAGACATGTATACAGGTGAATCACAATCTCCCAACTCATCCCACCACCACCAACCCATGGCTTCCCCAACTTTGTGTCCATACGTTTGTTCTCTACATCTGTGTCTCTATTTCTGCCCTGAAAACCAGTTCATCTGTACCATTTTTCTAGGTTCCACATATAGGCATTAATATACAATATTTGTTTTTCTCTTTCTGACTTACTTCACTCTGTATGACAGTCTCTAGATCCATCAAATTCTCTACAAATGACCCAGTTTCATTCCTTTTTATGGCTGAGTAATATTCCATTTTATATATGTACCACATCTTTATCCATTCGTCTGTCTGTGGCCATTTAGGTTGCTTCCATTACCTGGCTATTGTAAATAGTGCTGCAATGAACATTGTGGTGAATGTGTCTCTGTGATTTATGGTTTTCCCTGGGTAAATGCCCAGAAGTGGGATTGCTGGATGCTATGGTAATTCTCTTTTTAGTTTTTTAAAGGAACCTCCATACTGTTCTCCATAGAGACTGTATCAATTTACATTCCCACCAATAGCGGAAGAGGGTTCCTTTTGTCCACACCCTCCCCAGAATTTGTTGTTTGTAGATTATCTGATGATGCCGATTCTAACAGGTGTGAGGTCTTACCTCATTTTAGTTTTGATTTGCATTTCTCTAATAATTAGTGATGTTGAGCAGCTTTTCATGTGCGTCTTGGCCATCTCTGTGTCTTCTTTGAAGAAACGTCTATTTAGATCTTCTGCCCATTTTTGTATTGGGTTGTTTGTTTTATTAATATTAAGCTGCATGTGCTGTTTATATATATTGGAGATTAAACCTTTGTCCATTGATTCGTTTGTCAACGTTTTCACCCATTCTGAGGGTTGCCTTTTACCATTCCCGTTTTTTTAACAAAGAAAGAAAGAAAGCTAAAGAAGCAGAACACTAATGTGCGTGAAATATGCCTCTTGAAACTGTCGTTTTGAAATATGGACGTCTTTTGAATTTTTTGGTCGATATATGACCCCAGGATTTGTTTTCAGGGCAGGTGTCATTTACAGGCCTGTAATGATTTGGAATATCCACTGACCATTAGCGCTGGGATTAAAGCTGCTGTTGTGTGAAACGGCCACAAGGTGGCAGCAGTTCTCCCTTACCAAATCTGGTTACTAGGGCAGCAGAGCCTCAATGGAAGTCGCGTTCTAGATTGGAATGTAGAACGGAATGTGCCAGGAGAAAGCCCCTCAAGTTTGTCTCACTACTTCTTGTTCGTGTTTTTAATTTAATTTTTTATTTTTTATTACAGCAAGTTTGAGTACAACGTTTAGCTTGTTGTAGGTGTGCAAGAGGTGGTTCTTTTACACATATACATATGTCTGTTCTTCCTGGGATCCTTTTCCCATGTACGTTATGACAGAATGTTGAGTAGTCTTCTCTTGGTACTCCGTAGGTCTTTGGTGATTATATACGTCTACTGTGTTTGTATATGTCTGTTAACCCCAATATCGTAATGAATTCAATGCTCACACCTTTCCTTTGGTGAACCATAAGTTTGTTTAATGAATCTGTGATTACCCTTCTCCGTGGAAATATCTGCCCTGGTATCAATTTATAGGTAACCCCTATAAGTGATATGATATGATATATGTCTTTTACTTTCTGACTTACTCCAAGTCACGTGATTACATCTAGACTCATCTACGGTGCTGCAAATGGCATTGTGTCCGTTTTTTCCTTGGCGAATATTCTGTCTTAGCGAGGTCCATTTTCTGCAATGTGATTCCCTGAGGGCTGAGGATTAGCTGACATGGGCAGCCTGACCCTGCCGGCAAGCCCTCCCCAGGTGTGCCTGGGTTGAGGTCAATATAAACAGCATTCCAGGCAGCAATAGCCCCTGCAGCTGTGCCTGACTCCATATTCTCTGCCCCGTCAGCAGTCTCGGGGCTGTGCTGGTGGGAGGGTGTGAGGGTCCACGGCTTTGTGGGCGGCCCGGTGTGAGTGGGGCTCTGCTGGACTTTCTGCAGGAGTTGCCAGGCTGCCACCTGTAAAGAAGAGGATGTGTCACCCATAATTTCCACTGGAATATCTCTCCGGGCTGAGGCGAGTCAGGAAAAAAGGAGTGGTGGCCGGGACAGGATGGGTATCTCAGGCAGGGCAATGGAAAGCTTCCACAAGAGTGCCCGTGGCCAGGACCATCCTGGCTGACCTGCAGGCACCAACTTGGCCTGCGTGCTGTCGCTGGTGTGGCTCCACGGCCCTTCGTCTAGGCTTTCAAGCCCTTGTACATATTCAGGTGTTTCACCTGGGAAGGGTGGGAACAGTTCAGCAGCAGCTGGCCTGGGGCTCAGCTCACGTTTACTCACAGAGGCCTCGGCACGGTCCCACAGTTTTGCAATAAGGACGCTCCTTGCGTGGGCGGGCGGGGCTGCTGGCTGTATGGGGGATGATTCCCCACCTCTGACCAATTTCAGAATTGTTTAGCACTGGAGCAAGTGCCTTGGTTGTGTTTCCCTCTGTATAACTGTTAGGTTCAGCTTTTTTTTTTCTTTTTTGGTTCAAGTTAGATTTTCATCCTCTTTTATGTATTTGTGGATATAAGCATGGAAATAATTCATTCTTATAAATACATCAGTGTGAATGGAAGAACCTTTTTTCTGTTTTATTTTTACATTTTATTTTTAAAAATTTTGAAATTTAATTTAATTTATTTTTTATACAGTAGGTTATTATTAGTTATCTATTTTATGCATAGACATGTATACAGGTGAATCACAATCTCCCAACTCATCCCACCACCACCAACCCATGGCTTCCCCAACTTTGTGTCCATACGTTTGTTCTCTACATCTGTGTCTCTATTTCTGCCCTGAAAACCAGTACATCTGTACCATTTTTCTAGGTTCCACATATAGGCATTAATATACAATATTTGTTTTTCTCTTTCTGACTTACTTCACTCTGTATGACAGTCTCTAGATCCATCAAATTCTCTACAAATGACCCAGTTTCATTCCTTTTTATGACTGAGTAATATTCCATTTTATATATGTACCACATCTTTATCCATTCGTCTGTCTGTGGGCATTTAGGTTGCTTCCATTACCTGGCTATTGTAAATAGTGCTGCAATGAATATTGTGGTGAATGTGTCTCTGTGATTTCTGGTTTTCCCTGGGTAAATGCCCAGAAGTGGGATTGCTGGATCCTATGGTAATTCTTTTTTTAGTTTTTTAAAGGAACCTCCATACTGTTCTCCATAGTGACTGTATCAATTTACATTCCCACCAATAGCGGAAGAGGGTTCCTTTTGTCCACACCCTCTCCAGAATTTGTTGTTTGTAGATTATCTGATGATGCCGATTCTAACAGGTGTGAGGTCTTACCTCATTTTAGTTTTGATTTGCATTTCTCTAATAATTAGTGATGTTGAGCAGCTTTTCATGTGCGTCTTGGCCATCTCTGTGTCTTCTTTGAAGAAACGTCTATTTAGATCTTCTGCCCATTTTTGTATTGGGTTGTTTGTTTTATTAATATTAAGCTGCATGTGCTGTTTATATATATAGGAGATTAAACCTTTGTCCATTGATTCGTTTGTGAACGTTTTCGCCCATTCTGAGGGTTGCCTTTTACCATTCCCGTATATTTAACAAAGAAAGAAAGAAAGCTAAAGAAGCAGAACACTAATGTGCGTGAAATATGCCTCTTGAAACTGTCGTTTTGAAATATGGACGTCTTTTGAATTTTTTGGTCGATATATGACCCCAGGATTTGTTTTCAGGGCAGGTGTCATTTACAGGCCTGTAATGATTTGGAATATCCACTGACCATTAGCGCTGGGATTAAAGCTGCTGTTGTGTGAAACGGCCACAAGGTGGCAGCAGTTCTCCCTTACCAAATCTGGTTACTAGGGCAGCAGAGCCTCAATGGAAGTCGCGTTCTAGATTGGAATGTAGAACGGAATGTGCCAGGAGAAAGCCCCTCAAGTTTGTCTCACTACTTCTTGTTCGTGTTTTTAATTTAATTTTTTATTTTTTATTACAGCAAGTTTGAGTACAACGTTTAGCTTGTTGTAGGTGTGCAAGAGGTGGTTCTTTTACACATATACATATGTCTGTTCTTCCTGGGATCCTTTTCCCATGTACGTTATGACAGAATGTTGAGTAGTCTTCTCTTGGTACTCCGTAGGTCTTTGGTGATTATATACGTCTACTGTGTTTGTATATGTCTGTTAACCCCAATATCGTAATGAATTCAATGCTCACACCTTTCCTTTGGTGAACCATAAGTTTGTTTAATGAATCTGTGATTACCCTTCTCCGTGGAAATATCTGCCCTGGTATCAATTTATAGGTAACACCTATAAGTGATATGATATGATATGTGTCTTTCACTTTCTGACTTACTCCAAGTCACGTGATTACCTCTAGACTCATCTACGGTGCTGCAAATGGCATTGTGTCCATTTTTTCCTTGGCGAATATTCTGTCTTAGCGAGGTCCATTTTCTGCAATGTGATTCCCTGAGGGCTGAGGATTAGCTGACCTGGGCAGCCTGACCCTGCCGTCAAGGCCTCCCCAGGTGTGCCTGGGTTGTGGTCAATATAAACAGCACTCCAGGCAGCAATAGCCCCTGCAGCTGTGCCTGACTCCATATTCTCTGCCCCGTCAGCAGTCTCGGGGCTGTGCTGGTGGGAGGGTGTGATGGTCCACGGCTTTGTGGGCGGCCCGGTGTGAGTGGAGCTCTGCTGGACTTTCTGCAGGAGTTGCCAGGCTTCCACCTGAAAAGAAGAGGATTTGTCATCCATAACTTCCACTGGAATATCTCTCCGGGCTGAGGTGAGGAAGGAAAAAAAGGAGTGGGGGCCGGGACAGGAGGGGTATCTCAGGCAGGGCAATGGAAAGCTTCCAGAAGAGCGCCCGTGGCCAGGACCATCCTGGCTGACCTGCAGGCACCAAGTTGGCCTGCGTGCTGTCGCTGGTGTGGCTCCACGGCCCTTCCTCTAGGCTTTCAAGCCCTTGTACATATTCAGGTGTTTCACGTGGGAAGGGTGGGAACAGTTCAGCAGCAGCTGGCCTGGGGCTCAGCTCACGTTTACTCACAGAGGCCTCAGCACGGTCCCACAGCTTTGCAATAAGGACGCTCCTTGCGTGGGCTGGTGGGGCTGCTGGCTGTATGGGGGATGATTCCCCACCTCTGACCAATTTCAGAATTGTTTACCACTGGAGCAAGTTCCTTGGTTGTGTTTCCCTCTGTATAAGTGTTAGGTTCAGCTTTTTTTTTTCTTTTTTGGTTCAAGTTAGATTTTATTCCTCTTTTATGTATTTATGGATATAAGCATGGAAATAATTCATTCTTATAAATACATCAATGTGAATGGAAGGACTTTTTTTCTGTTTTATTTTAACATTTTATTTTTTAAAATTTAGAAATTTAATTTTAGTTATTTTTTTATACAGTAGGTTATTATTAGTTATCTATTTTATGCCTAGACATGTATACAGGTCAATCAAAATCTCCCAACTCATCCCACCACCACCACCCCATGGCTTCGCCCACTTTGTGTCCATACGTTTGTTCTCTGCCTCTGTGTGTCTATTTCTGCCCTGCAAACCAGTTCATCTGTAACATTTTTTCTAGGTTCCACATATAGGCATTAATATACAATATTTGTTTTTCTCTTTCTGACTTACCTCACTCTGTATGACAGTCTCTAGATCCATCAACTTCTCTACAAATGACCCAGTTTCATTCCTTTTTATGGCTGAGTAATATTCCATTTTATATATGTACCACATCTTTATCCATTCGTCTGTCTGTGGCCATTTAGGTTGCTTCCATTACCTGGCTATTGTAAATAGTGCTGCAATGAACATTGTGGTGAATGTGTCTCTGTGATTTATGGTTTTCCCTGGGTAAATGCCCAGAAGTGGGATTGCTGGATCCTATGGTAATTCTCTTTTTAGTTTTTTAAAGGAACCTCCATACTGTTCTCCATAGTGACTGAATCAATTTACATTCCCACCAGTAGCGGAAGAGGGTTCCTTTTGTCCACACCCTCCCCAGAATTTGTTGTTTGTAGATTATCTGATGATGCCGATTCTAACAGGTGTGAGGTCTTACCTCATTGTAGTTTTGATTTGCATTTCTCTAATAATTAGTGATGTTGAGCAGCTTTTCATGTGCGTCTTGGCCATCTCTCTGTCTTCTTTGAAGAAACGTCCATTTAGATCTTCTGCCCATTTTTGTATTGGGTTGTTTGTTTTATTAATATTAAGCTGCATGAGCTGTTTTTATATATTGGAGTTTAAACCTTTGTCCACAGATTCGTTTGTGAACGTTTTCGCCCATTCTGAGGGTTGCCTTTTTCCATTGCCGTTTTTTTAACAAAGAAAGAAAGAAATCAAAAGAAGCAGAACACTAATGTGCGTGAAATATGCCTCTTGAAACTGTCGTTTTGAAATATGGACGTCTTTTGAATTTTTTGGTCGATATATGACCCCAGGATTTGTTTTCTGGGCAGGTGTCATTTACAGGCCTGTAATGATTTGGAATATCCACTGACCATTAGCGCTGGGATTAAAGCTGCTGTTGTGTGAAACGGCCACAAGGTGGCAGCAGTTCTCCCTTACCAAATCTGGTTACTAGGGCAGCAGAGCCTCAATGGAAGTCGCATTCTAGTTTGGAATGTAGAACGGAATGTGCCAGGAGAAAGCCCCTCAAGTTTGTTTCACTACTTCTTGTTCGTGTTTTTAATTTAATTTTTTAATTTTTATTACAGCAAGTTTGAGTACAACGTTTAGCTTGTTGTAGGTGTGCAAGAGGTGGTTCTTTTACACATATACATATGTCTGTTCTTCCTGGGATCCTTTTCCCATGAACGTTATGACAGAATGTTGAGTAGTCTTCTCTTGGTACTCCGTAGGTCTTTGGTGATTATATACGTCTACTGTGTTTGTATATGTCTGTTAACAACAATATCGTAATGAATTCAATGCTCACACCTTTCCTTTGGTGAACCATAAGTTTGTTTAATGAATCTGTGATTGCCCTTCTCCGTGGAAATATGTGCCCTGGTATCAATTTATACGTAACACCTATAAGTGATATGATATGATATGTGTCTTTCACTTTCTGACTTACTCCAAGTCACGTGATTACCTCTAGACTCATCTACGGTGCTGCAAATGGCATTGTGTCCTTTTTTCCCTTGGCGAATATTCTGTCTTAGCGAGGTCCATTTTCTGCAATGTGATTCCCTGAGGGCTGAGGATTAGCTGACCTGGGCAGCCTGACCCTGCCGGCAAGCCCTCCCCAGGTGTGCCTGGGTTGAGGCCAATATAAACAGCACTCCAGGCAGCAATAGCCCCTGCAGCTGTGCCTGACTCCATATTCTCTGCCCCGTCAGCAGTCTCGGGGCTGTGCTGGTGGGAGGGTGTGAGGGTCCACGGCTTTGTGGGCGGCCCGGTGAGAGTGGGGCTCTGCTGGACTTTCTGCAGGAGTTGCCAGGCTGCCACCTCTAAAGAAGACGATGTGTCACCCATAACTTCCACTGGAATATCTCTCCGGGCTGAGGTGAGGAAGGAAAAAAAGGAGTGGTGGCCGGGACAGGAGGGGTATCTCAGGCAGGGCAATGGAAAGCTTCCAGAAGAGCGCCCGTGGCCTGGACCATCCTGGCTGACCTGCAGGCACCATGTTGGCCTGCGTGCTGTCGCTGGTGTGGCTCCACGGCCCTTCGTCTAGGCTTTCAAGCCCTTGTACATATTCAGGTGTTTCACCTGGGAAGGGTGGGAACAGTTCAGCAGCAGCTGGCCTGGGGCTCAGCTCACGTTTACTCACAGAGGCCTCGGCACGGTCCCCCAGCTTTGCAATAAGGACGCTCCTTGCGTGGGCGGGCGGGGCTGCTGGCTGTATGGGGGATGATTCCCCACCTCTGACCAATTTCAGAATTGTTTAGCACTGGAGCAAGTGCCTTGGTTGTGTTTCCCTCTGTATAACTGTTAGGTTCAGCTATTTTTTTTTTTTGGTTCAAGTTAGATTTTATTCCTCTTTTATGTATTTATGGATATAAGCATGGAAATAATTCATTCTTATAAATACATCAGTGTGAATGGAAGAAACTTTTTTCTGTTTTATTTTTACATTTTATTTTTAAAAATTTTGAAATTTAATTTAATTTATTTTTTATACAGTAGGTTATTATTAGTTATCTATTTTATGCATAGACATGTATACAGGTGAATCACAATCTCCCAACTCATCCCACCACCACCAACCCATGGCTTCCCCAACTGTGTGTCCATACGTTTGTTCTCTACATCTGTGTCTCTATTTCTGCCCTGAAAACCAGTTCATCTGTACCATTTTTCTAGGTTCCACATATAGGCATTAATATACAATATTTGTTTTTCTCTTTCTGACTTACTTCACTCTGTATGACAGTCTCTAGATCCATCAAATTCTCTACAAATGACCCAGTTTCATTCCTTTTTATGGCTGAGTAATATTCCATTTTATATATGTACCACATCTTTATCCATTCGTCTGTCTGTGGCCATTTAGGTTGCTTCCATTACCTGGCTATTGTAAATAGTGCTGCAATGAACATTGTGGTGAATGTGTCTCTGTGATTTATGGTTTTCCCTGGGTAAATGCCCAGAAGTGGGATTGCTGGATCCTATGGTAATTCTTTTTTTAGTTTTTTAAAGGAACCTCCATACTGTTCTCCATAGTGACTGTATCAATTTACATTCCCACCAATAGCGGAAGAGGGTTCCTTTTGTCCACACCCTCCCCAGAATTTGTTGTTTGTAGATTATCTGATGATGCCGATTCTAACAGGTGTGAGGTCTTACCTCATTTTAGTTTTGATTTGCATTTCTCTAATAATTAGTGATGTTGAGCAGCTTTTCATGTGCGTCTTGGCCATCTCTGTGTCTTCTTTGAAGAAACGTCTATTTAGATCTTCTGCCCATTTTTGTATTGGGTTGTTTGTTTTATTAATATTAAACTGCATGTGCTGTTTATATATATTGGAGATTAAACCTTTGTCCATTGATTCGTTTGTGAACGTTTTCGCCCATTCTGAGGGTTGCCTTTTACCATTCCCGTATATTTAACAAAGAAAGAAAGAAAGCTAAAGAAGCAGAACACTAATGTGCGTGAAATATGCCTCTTGAAACTGTCGTTTTGAAATATGGACGTCTTTTGAATTTTTTGGTCGATATATGACCCCAGGATTTGTTTTCAGGGCAGGTGTCATTTACAGGCCTGTAATGATTTGGAATATCCACTGACCATTAGCGCTGGGATTAAAGCTGCTGTTGTGTGAAACGGCCACAAGGTGGCAGCAGTTCTCCCTTACCAAATCTGGTTACTAGGGCAGCAGAGCCTCAATGGAAGTCGCGTTCTAGATTGGAATGTAGAACGGAATGTGCCAGGAGAAAGCCCCTCAAGTTTGTCTCACTACTTCTTGTTCGTGTTTTTAATTTAATTTTTTATTTTTTATTACAGCAAGTTTGAGTACAACGTTTAGCTTGTTGTAGGTGTGCAAGAGGTGGTTCTTTTACACATATACATATGTCTGTTCTTCCTGGGATCCTTTTCCCATGTACGTTATGACAGAATGTTGAGTAGTCTTCTCTTGGTACTCCGTAGGTCTTTGGTGATTATATACGTCTACTGTGTTTGTATATGTCTGTTAACCCCAATATCGTAATGAATTCAATGCTCACACCTTTCCTTTGGTGAACCATAAGTTTGTTTAATGAATCTGTGATTACCCTTCTCCGTGGAAATATCTGCCCTGGTATCAATTTATAGGTAACACCTATAAGTGATATGATATGATATGTGTCTTTCACTTTCTGACTTACTCCAAGTCACGTGATTACCTCTAGACTCATCTACGGTGCTGCAAATGGCATTGTGTCCATTTTTTCCTTGGCGAATATTCTGTCTTAGCGAGGTCCATTTTCTGCAATGTGATTCCCTGAGGGCTGAGGATTAGCTGACATGGGCAGCCTGACCCTGCCGTCAAGGCCTCCCCAGGTGTGCCTGGTTTGTGGTCAATATAAACAGCACTCCAGGCAGCAATAGCCCCTGCAGCTGTGCCTGACTCCATATTCTCTGCCCCGTCAGCAGTCTCGGGGCTGTGCTGGTGGGAGGGTGTGATGGTCCACGGCTTTGTGGGCGGCCCGGTGTGAGTGGAGCTCTGCTGGACTTTCTGCAGGAGTTGCCAGGCTGCCACCTGTAAAGAAGAGGATGTGTCACCCATAATTTCCACTGGAATATCTCTCCGGGCTGAGGCGAGTCAGGAAAAAAGGAGTGGTGGCCGGGACAGGAGGGGTATCTCAGGCAGGGCAATGGAAAGCTTCCACAAGAGTGCCCGTGGCCAGGACCATCCTGGCTGACCTGCAGGCACCAACTTGGCCTGCGTGCTGTCGCTGGTGTGGCTCCACGGCCCTTCCTCTAGGCTTTCAAGCCCTTGTACATATTCAGGTGTTTCACCTGGGAAGGGTGGGAACAGTTCAGCAGCAGCTGGCCTGGGGCTCAGCTCACGTTTACTCACAGAGGCCTCGGCACGGTTCCACAGTTTTGCAATAAGGACGCTCCTTGCGTGGGCGGGCGGGGCTGCTGGCTGTATGGGGGATGATTCCCCACCTCTGACCAATTTCAGAATTGTTTAGCACTGGAGCAAGTGCCTTGGTTGTGTTTCCCTCTGTATAACTGTTAGGTTCAGCTTTTTTTTTTCTTTTTTGGTTCAAGTTAGATTTTCATCCTCTTTTATGTATTTGTGGATATAAGCATGGAAATAATTCATTCTTATAAATACATCAGTGTGAATGGAAGAACCTTTTTTCTGTTTTATTTTTACATTTTATTTTTAAAAATTTTGAAATTTAATTTAATTTATTTTTTATACAGTAGGTTATTATTAGTTATCTATTTTATGCATAGACATGTATACAGGTGAATCACAATCTCCCAACTCATCCCACCACCACCAACCCATGGCTTCCCCAACTTTGTGTCCATACGTTTGTTCTCTACATCTGTGTCTCTATTTCTGCCCTGCAAACCAGTACATCTGTACCATTTTTCTAGGTTCCACATATAGGCATTAATATACAATATTTGTTTTTCTCTTTCTGACTTACTTCACTCTGTATGACAGTCTCTAGATCCATCAAATTCTCTACAAATGACCCAGTTTCATTCCTTTTTATGACTGAGTAATATTCCATTTTATATATGTACCACATCTTTATCCATTCGTCTGTCTGTGGGCATTTAGGTTGCTTCCATTACCTGGCTATTGTAAATAGTGCTGCAATGAACATTGTGGTGAATGTGTCTCTGTGATTTATGGTTTTCCCTGGGTAAATGCCCAGAAGTGGGATTGCTGGATCCTATGGTAATTCTTTTTTTAGTTTTTTAAAGGAACCTCCATACTGTTCTCCATAGTGACTGTATCAATTTACATTCCCACCAATAGCGGAAGAGGGTTCCTTTTGTCCACACCCTCTCCAGAATTTGTTGTTTGTAGATTATCTGATGATGCCGATTCTAACAGGTGTGAGGTCTTACCTCATTTTAGTTTTGATTTGCATTTCTCTAATAATTAGTGATGTTGAGCAGCTTTTCATGTGCGTCTTGGCCATCTCTGTGTCTTCTTTGAAGAAACGTCTATTTAGATCTTCTGCCCATTTTTGTATTGGGTTGTTTGTTTTATTAATATTAAGCTGCATGTGCTGTTTATATATATTGGAGATTAAACCTTTGTCCATTGATTCGTTTGTGAACGTTTTCGCCCATTCTGAGGGTTGCCTTTTACCATTCCCGTATATTTAACAAAGAAAGAAAGAAAGCTAAAGAAGCAGAACACTAATGTGCGTGAAATATGCCTCTTGAAACTGTCGTTTTGAAATATGGACGTCTTTTGAATTTTTTGGTCGATATATGACCCCAGGATTTGTTTTCAGGGCAGGTGTCATTTACAGGCCTGTAATGATTTGGAATATCCACTGACCATTAGCGCTGGGATTAAAGCTGCTGTTGTGTGAAACGGCCACAAGGTGGCAGCAGTTCTCCCTTACCAAATCTGGTTACTAGGGCAGCAGAGCCTCAATGGAAGTCGCGTTCTAGATTGGAATGTAGAACGGAATGTGCCAGGAGAAAGCCCCTCAAGTTTGTCTCACTACTTCTTGTTCGTGTTTTTAATTTAATTTTTTATTTTTTATTACAGCAAGTTTGAGTACAACGTTTAGCTTGTTGTAGGTGTGCAAGAGGTGGTTCTTTTACACATATACATATGTCTGTTCTTCCTGGGATCCTTTTCCCATGTACGTTATGACAGAATGTTGAGTAGTCTTCTCTTGGTACTCCGTAGGTCTTTGGTGATTATATACGTCTACTGTGTTTGTATATGTCTGTTAACCCCAATATCGTAATGAATTCAATGCTCACACCTTTCCTTTGGTGAACCATAAGTTTGTTTAATGAATCTGTGATTAACCTTCTCCGTGGAAATATCTGCCCTGGTATCAATTTATAGGTAACACCTATAAGTGATATGATATGATATGTGTCTTTCACTTTCTGACTTACTCCAAGTCACGTGATTACCTCTAGACTCATCTACGGTGCTGCAAATGGCATTGTGTCCATTTTTTGCTTGGCGAATATTCTGTCTTAGCGAGGTCCATTTTCTGCAATGTGATTCCCTGAGGGCTGAGGATTAGCTGACCTGGGCAGCCTGACCCTGCCGTCAAGGCCTCCCCAGGTGTGCCTGGGTTGTGGTCAATATAAACAGCACTCCAGGCAGCAATAGCCCCTGCAGCTGTGCCTGACTCCATATTCTCTGCCCTGTCAGCAGTCTCGGGGCTGTGCTGGTGGGAGGGTGTGATGGTCCACGGCTTTGTGGGCGGCCCGGTGTGAGTGGAGCTCTGCTGGACTTTCTGCAGGAGTTGCCAGGCTTCCACCTGAAAAGAAGAGGATTTGTCATCCATAACTTCCACTGGAATATCTCTCCGGGCTGAGGTGAGGAAGGAAAAAAAGGAGTGGGGGCCGGGACAGGAGGGGTATCTCAGGCAGGGCAATGGAAAGCTTCCAGAAGAGCGCCCGTGGCCAGGACCATCCTGGCTGACCTGCAGGCACCAAGTTGGCCTGCGTGCTGTCGCTGGTGTGGCTCCACGGCCCTTCCTCTAGGCTTTCAAGCCCTTGTACATATTCAGGTGTTTCACGTGGGAAGGGTGGGAACAGTTCAGCAGCAGCTGGCCTGGGGCTCAGCTCACGTTTACTCACAGAGGCCTCAGCACGGTCCCACAGCTTTGCAATAAGGACGCTCCTTGCGTGGGCTGGTGGGGCTGCTGGCTGTATGGGGGATGATTCCCCACCTCTGACCAATTTCAGAATTGTTTACCACTGGAGCAAGTTCCTTGGTTGTGTTTCCCTCTGTATAAGTGTTAGGTTCAGCTTTTTTTTTTCTTTTTTGGTTCAAGTTAGATTTTATTCCTCTTTTATGTATTTATGGATATAAGCATGGAAATAATTCATTCTTATAAATACATCAATGTGAATGGAAGGACTTTTTTTCTGTTTTATTTTAACATTTTATTTTTTAAAATTTAGAAATTTAATTTTAGTTATTTTTTTATACAGTAGGTTATTATTAGTTATCTATTTTATGCCTAGACATGTATACAGGTCAATCAAAATCTCCCAACTCATCCCACCACCACCACCCCATGGCTTCGCCCACTTTGTGTCCATACGTTTGTTCTCTGCCTCTGTGTGTCTATTTCTGCCCTGCAAACCAGTTCATCTGTAACATTTTTTCTAGGTTCCACATATAGGCATTAATATACAATATTTGTTTTTCTCTTTCTGACTTACCTCACTCTGTATGACAGTCTCTAGATCCATCAACTTCTCTACAAATGACCCAGTTTCATTCCTTTTTATGGCTGAGTAATATTCCATTTTATATATGTACCACATCTTTATCCATTCGTCTGTCTGTGGCCATTTAGGTTGCTTCCATTACCTGGCTATTGTAAATAGTGCTGCAATGAACATTGTGGTGAATGTGTCTCTGTGATTTATGGTTTTCCCTGGGTAAATGCCCAGAAGTGGGATTGCTGGATCCTATGGTAATTCTCTTTTTAGTTTTTTAAAGGAACCTCCATACTGTTCTCCATAGTGACTGAATCAATTTACATTCCCACCAGTAGCGAAAGAGGGTTCCTTTTGTCCACACCCTCCCCAGAATTTGTTGTTTGTAGATTATCTGATGATGCCGATTCTAACAGGTGTGAGGTCTTACCTCATTGTAGTTTTGATTTGCATTTCTCTAATAATTAGTGATGTTGAGCAGCTTTTCATGTGCGTCTTGGCCATCTCTGTGTCTTCTTTGAAGAAACGTCCATTTAGATCTTCTGCCCATTTTTGTATTGGGTTGTTTGTTTTATTAATATTAAGCTGCATGAGCTGTTTTTATATATTGGAGTTTAAACCTTTGTCCATTGATTCGTTTGTGAACGTTTTCGCCCATTCTGAGGGTTGCCTTTTTCCATTGCCGTATTTTTAACAAAGAAAGAAAGAAAGCAAAAGAAGCAGAACACTAATGTGCGTGAAATATGCCTCTTGAAACTGTCGTTTTGAAATATGGACGTCTTTTGAATTTTTTGGTCGATATATGATCCCAGGATTTGTTTTCTGGGCAGGTGTCATTTACAGGCCTGTAATGATTTGGAATATCCACTGACCATTAGCGCTGGGATTAAAGCTGCTGTTGTGTGAAACGGCCACAAGGTGGCAGCAGTTCTCCCTTACCAAATCTGGTTACTAGGGCAGCAGAGCCTCAATGGAAGTCGCATTCTAGTTTGGAATGTAGAACGGAATGTGCCAGGAGAAAGCCCCTCAAGTTTGTTTCACTACTTCTTGTTCGTGTTTTTAATTTAATTTTTTAATTTTTATTACAGCAAGTTTGAGTACAACGTTTAGCTTGTTGTAGGTGTGCAAGAGGTGGTTCTTTTACACATATACATATGTCTGTTCTTCCTGGGATCCTTTTCCCATGAACGTTATGACAGAATGTTGAGTAGTCTTCTCTTGGTACTCCGTAGGTCTTTGGTGATTATATACGTCTACTGTGTTTGTATATGTCTGTTAACAACAATATCGTAATGAATTCAATGCTCACACCTTTCCTTTGGTGAACCATAAGTTTGTTTAATGAATCTGTGATTGCCCTTCTCCGTGGAAATATCTGCCCTGGTATCAATTTATACGTAACACCTATAAGTGATATGATATGATATGTGTCTTTCACTTTCTGACTTACTCCAAGTCACGTGATTACCTCTAGACTCATCTACGGTGCTGCAAATGGCATTGTGTCCTTTTTTCCCTTGGCGAATATTCTGTCTTAGCGAGGTCCATTTTCTGCAATGTGATTCCCTGAGGGCTGAGGATTAGCTGACCTGGGCAGCCTGACCCTGCCGGCAAGCCCTCCCCAGGTGTGCCTGGGTTGAGGCCAATATAAACAGCACTCCAGGCAGCAATAGCCCCTGCAGCTGTGCCTGACTCCATATTCTCTGCCCCGTCAGCAGTCTCGGGGCTGTGCTGCTGGGAGGGTGTGAGGGTCCACGGCTTTGTGGGCGGCCCGGTGTGAGTGGGGCTCTGCTGGACTTTCTGCAGGAGTTGCCAGGCTGCCACCTCTAAAGAAGACGATGTGTCACCCATAACTTCCACTGGAATATCTCTCCGGGCTGAGGTGAGGAAGGAAAAAAAGGAGTGGGGGCCGGGACAGGAGGGGTATCTCAGGCAGGGCAATGGAAAGCTTCCAGAAGAGCGCCCGTGGCCTGGACCATCCTGGCTGACCTGCAGGCACCAATTTGGCCTGCGTGCTGTCGCTGTTGTGGCTCCACGGCCCTTCCTCTAGGCTTTCAAGCCCTTGTACATATTCAGGTGTTTCACCTGGGAAGGGTGGGAACAGTTCAGCAGCAGCTGGCCTGGGGCTCAGCTCACGTTTACTCACAGAGGCCTCGGCACGGTCCCCCAGGTTTGCAATAAGGACGCTCCTTGCGTGGGCGGGCGGGGCTGCTGGCTGTATGGGGGATGATTCCCCACCTCTGACCAATTTCAGAATTGTTTAGCACTGGAGCAAGTGCCTTGGTTGTGTTTCCCTCTGTATAACTGTTAGGTTCAGCTTTTTTTTTTCTTTTTTGGTTCAAGTTAGATTTTAATCCTGTTTTATGTATTTGTGGATATAAGCATGGAAATAATTCATTCTTATAAATACATCAGTGTGAATGGAAGAACCTTTTTTCTGTTTTATTTTTACATTTTATTTTTAAAAATTTTGAAATTTAATTTAATTTATTTTTTATACAGTAGGTTATTATTAGTTATCTATTTTATGCATAGACATGTATACAGGTGAATCACAATCTCCCAACTCATCCCACCACCACCAACCCATGGCTTCCCCAACTTTGTGTCCATACGTTTGTTCTCTACATCTGTGTCTCTATTTCTGCCCTGAAAACCAGTTCATCTGTACCATTTTTCTAGGTTCCACATATAGGCATTAATATACAATATTTGTTTTTCTCTTTCTGACTTACTTCACTCTGTATGACAGTCTCTAGATCCATCAAATTCTCTACAAATGACCCAGTTTCATTCCTTTTTATGACTGAGTAATATTCCATTTTATATATGTACCACATCTTTATCCATTCGTCTGTCTGTGGGCATTTAGGTTGCTTCCATTACCTGGCTATTGTAAATAGTGCTGCAATGAACATTGTGGTGAATGTGTCTCTGTGATTTATGGTTTTCCCTGGGTAAATGCCCAGAAGTGGGATTGCTGGATCCTATGGTAATTCTTTTTTTAGTTTTTTAAAGGAACCTCCATACTGTTCTCCATAGTGACTGTATCAATTTACATTCCCACCAATAGCGGAAGAGGGTTCCTTTTGTCCACACCCTCCCCAGAATTTATTGTTTGTAGATTATCTGATGATGCCGATTCTAACAGGTGTGAGGTCTTACCTCATTTTAGTTTTGATTTGCATTTCTCTAATAATTAGTGATGTTGAGCAGCTTTTCATGTGCGTCTTGGCCATCTCTGTGTCTTCTTTGAAGAAACGTCTATTTAGATCTTCTGCCCATTTTTGTATTGGGTTGTTTGTTTTATTAATATTAAGCTGCATGTGCTGTTTATATATATTGGAGATTAAACCTTTGTCCATTGATTCGTTTGTGAACGTTTTCGCCCATTCTGAGGGTTGCCTTTTACCATTCCCGTATATTTAACAAAGAAAGAAAGAAAGCTAAAGAAGCAGAACACTAATGTGCGTGAAATATGCCTCTTGAAACTGTCGTTTTGAAATATGAACGTCTTTTGAATTTTTTGGTCGATATATGACCCCAGGATTTGTTTTCAGGGCAGGTGTCATTTACAGGCCTGTAATGATTTGGAATATTCACTGACCATTAGCGCTGGGATTAAAGCTGCTGTTGTGTGAAACGGCCACAAGGTGGCAGCAGTTCTCCCTTACCAAATGTGGTTACTAGGGCAGCAGAGCCTCAATGGAAGTCGCGTTCTAGTTTGGAATGTAGAACGGAATGTGCCAGGAGAAAGCCCCTCAAGTTTGTTTCACTACTTCTTGTTCGTGTTTTTAATTTAATTTTTTAATTTTTATTACAGCAAGTTTGAGTACAACGTTTAGCTTGTTGTAGGTGTGCAAGAGGTGGTTCTTTTACACATATACATATGTCTGTTCTTCCTGGGATCCTTTTCCCATGAACGTTATGACAGAATGTTGAGTAGTCTTCTCTTGGTACTCCGTAGGTCTTTGGTGATTATATACGTCTACTGTGTTTGTATATGTCTGTTAACAAAAATATCGTAATGAATTCAATCCTCACACCTTTCCTTTGGTGAACCATAAGTTTGTTTAATGAATCTGTGATTGCCCTTCTCCGTGGAAATATCTGCCCTGGTATCAATTTATACGTAACACCTATAAGTGATATGATATGATATGTGTCTTTCACTTTCTGACTTACTCCAAGTCACGTGATTACCTCTAGACTCATCTACGGTGCTGCAAATGGCATTGTGTCCATTTTTTCCTTGGCGAATATTCTGTCTTAGCGAGGTCCATTTTCTGCAATGTGATTCCCTGAGGGCTGAGGATTAGCTGACCTGGGCAGCCTGACCCTGCCGTCAAGGCCTCCCCAGGTGTGCCTGGGTTGTGGTCAATATAAACAGCACTCCAGGCAGCAATAGCCCCTGCAGCTGTGCCTGACTCCATATTCTCTGCCCTGTCAGCAGTCTCGGGGCTGTGCTGGTGGGAGGGTGTGATGGTCCACGGCTTTGTGGGCGGCCCGGTGTGAGTGGAGCTCTGCTGGACTTTCTGCAGGAGTTGCCAGGCTTCCACCTGAAAAGAAGAGGATTTGTCATCCATAACTTCCACTGGAATATCTCTCAGGGCTGAGGTGAGGAAGGAAAAAAAGGAGTGGGGGCCGGGACAGGAGGGGTATCTCAGGCAGGGCAATGGAAAGCTTCCAGAAGAGCGCCCGTGGCCAGGACCATCCTGGCTGACCTGCAGGCACCAAGTTGGCCTGCGTGCTGTCGCTGGTGTGGCTCCACGGCCCTTCCTCTAGGCTTTCAAGCCCTTGTACATATTCAGGTGTTTCACGTGGGAAGGGTGGGAACAGTTCAGCAGCAGCTGGCCTGGGGCTCAGCTCACGTTTACTCACAGAGGCCTCAGCACGGTCCCACAGCTTTGCAATAAGGACGCTCCTTGCGTGGGCTGGTGGGGCTGCTGGCTGTATGGGGGATGATTCCCCACCTCTGACCAATTTCAGAATTGTTTACCACTGGAGCAAGTTCCTTGGTTGTGTTTCCCTCTGTATAAGTGTTAGGTTCAGCTTTTTTTTTTTCTTTTTTGGTTCAAGTTAGATTTTATTCCTCTTTTATGTATTTATGGATATAAGCATGGAAATAATTCATTCTTATAAATACATCAATGTGAATGGAAGGACTTTTTTTCTGTTTTATTTTAACATTTTATTTTTTAAAATTTAGAAATTTAATTTTAGTTATTTTTTTATACAGTAGGTTATTATTAGTTATCTATTTTATGCCTAGACATGTATACAGGTCAATCAAAATCTCCCAACTCATCCCACCACCACCACCCCATGGCTTCGCCCACTTTGTGTCCATACGTTTGTTCTCTGCCTCTGTGTGTCTATTTCTGCCCTGCAAACCAGTTCATCTGTAACATTTTTTCTAGGTTCCACATATAGGCATTAATATACAATATTTGTTTTTCTCTTTCTGACTTACCTCACTCTGTATGACAGTCTCTAGATCCATCAACTTCTCTACAAATGACCCAGTTTCATTCCTTTTTATGGCTGAGTAATATTCCATTTTATATATGTACCACATCTTTATCCATTCGTCTGTCTGTGGCCATTTAGGTTGCTTCCATTACCTGGCTATTGTAAATAGTGCTGCAATGAACATTGTGGTGAATGTGTCTCTGTGATTTATGGTTTTCCCTGGGTAAATGCCCAGAAGTGGGATTGCTGGATCCTATGGTAATTCTCTTTTTAGTTTATTAAAGGAACCTCCATACTGTTCTCCATAGTGACTGAATCAATTTACATTCCCACCAGTAGCGGAAGAGGGTTCCTTTTGTCCACACCCTCCCCAGAATTTGTTGTTTGTAGATTATCTGATGATGCCGATTCTAACAGGTGTGAGGTCTTACCTCATTGTAGTTTTGATTTGCATTTCTCTAATAATTAGTGATGTTGAGCAGCTTTTCATGTGCGTCTTGGCCATCTCTGTGTCTTCTTTGAAGAAACGTCCTTTTAGATCTTCTGCCCATTTTTGTATTGGGTTGTTTGTTTTATTAATATTAAGCTGCATGAGCTGTTTTTATATATTGGAGTTTAAACCTTTGTCCATTGATTCGTTTGTGAACGTTTTCGCCCATTCTGAGGGTTGCCTTTTTCCATTGCCGTTTTTTTAACAAAGAAAGAAAGAAAGCAAAAGAAGCAGAACACTAATGTGCGTGAAATATGCCTCTTGAAACTGTCGTTTTGAAATATGGACGTCTTTTGAATTTTTTGGTCGATATATGACCCCAGGATTTGTTTTCTGGGCAGGTGTCATTTACAGGCCTGTAATGATTTGGAATATCCACTGACCATTAGCGCTGGGATTAAAGCTGCTGTTGTGTGAAACGGCCACAAGGTGGCAGCAGTTCTCCCTTACCAAATCTGGTTACTAGGGCAGCAGAGCCTCAATGGAAGTCGCATTCTAGTTTGGAATGTAGAACGGAATGTGCCAGGAGAAAGCCCCTCAAGTTTGTTTCACTACTTCTTGTTCGTGTTTTTAATTTAATTTTTTAATTTTTATTACAGCAAGTTTGAGTACAACGTTTAGCTTGTTGTAGGTGTGCAAGAGGTGGTTCTTTTACACATATACATATGTCTGTTCTTCCTGGGATCCTTTTCCCATGAACGTTATGACAGAATGTTGAGTAGTCTTCTCTTGGTACTCCGTAGGTCTTTGGTGATTATATACGTCTACTGTGTTTGTATATGTCTGTTAACAACAATATCGTAATGAATTCAATGCTCACACCTTTCCTTTGGTGAACCATAAGTTTGTTTAATGAATCTGTGATTGCCCTTCTCCGTGGAAATATCTGCCCTGGTATCAATTTATACGTAACACCTATAAGTGATATGATATGATATGTGTCTTTCACTTTCTGACTTACTCCAAGTCACGTGATTACCTCTAGACTCATCTACGGTGCTGCAAATGGCATTGTGTCCTTTTTTCCCTTGGCGAATATTCTGTCTTAGCGAGGTCCATTTTCTGCAATGTGATTCCCTGAGGGCTGAGGATTAGCTGACCTGGGCAGCCTGACCCTGCCGGCAAGCCCTCCCCAGGTGTGCCTGGGTTGAGGCCAATATAAACAGCACTCCAGGCAGCAATAGCCCCTGCAGCTGTGCCTGACTCCATATTCTCTGCCCCGTCAGCAGTCTCGGGGCTGTGCTGGTGGGAGGGTGTGAGGTTCCACGGCTTTGTGGGCGGCCCGGTGTGAGTGGGGCTCTGCTGGACTTTCTGCAGGAGTTGCCAGGCTGCCACCTCTAAAGAAGACGATGTGTCACCCATAACTTCCACTGGAATATCTCTCCGGGCTGAGGTGAGGAAGGAAAAAAAGGAGTGGGGGCCGGGACAGGAGGGGTATCTCAGGCAGGGCAATGGAAAGCTTCCAGAAGAGCGCCCGTGGCCTGGACCATCCTGGCTGACCTGCAGGCACCATGTTGGCCTGCGTGCTGTCGCTGTTGTGGCTCCACGGCCCTTCCTCTAGGCTTTCAAGCCCTTGTACATATTCAGGTGTTTCACCTGGGAAGGGTGGGAACAGTTCAGCAGCAGCTGGCCTGGGGCTCAGCTCACGTTTACTCACAGAGGCCTCGGCACGGTCCCCCAGGTTTGCAATAAGGACGCTCCTTGCGTGGGCGGGCGGGGCTGCTGGCTGTATGGGGGATGATTCCCCACCTCTGACCAATTTCAGAATTGTTTAGCACTGGAGCAAGTGCCTTGGTTGTGTTTCCCTCTGTATAACTGTTAGGTTCAGCTTTTTTTTTTCTTTTTTGGTTCAAGTTAGATTTTCATCCTCTTTTATGTATTTGTGGATATAAGCATGGAAATAATTCATTCTTATAAATACATCAGTGTGAATGGAAGAACCTTTTTTCTGTTTTATTTTTACATTTTATTTTTAAAAATTTTGAAATTTAATTTAATTTATTTTTTATACAGTAGGTTATTATTAGTTATCTATTTTATGCATAGACATGTATACAGGTGAATCACAATCTCCCAACTCATCCCACCACCACCAACCCATGGCTTCCCCAACTTTGTGTCCATACGTTTGTTCTCTACATCTGTGTCTCTATTTCTGCCCTGCAAACCAGTTCATCTGTACCATTTTTCTAGGTTCCACATATAGGCATTAATATACAATATTTGTTTTTCTCTTTCTGACTTACTTCACTCTGTATGACAGTCTCTAGATCCATCAAATTCTCTACAAATGACCCAGTTTCATTCCTTTTTATGACTGAGTAATATTCCATTTTATATATGTACCACATCTTTATCCATTCGTCTGTCTGTGGGCATTTAGGTTGCTTCCATTACCTGGCTATTGTAAATAGTGCTGCAATGAACATTGTGGTGAATGTGTCTCTGTGATTTATGGTTTTCCCTGGGTAAATGCCCAGAAGTGGGATTGCTGGATCCTATGGTAATTCTTTTTTTAGTTTTTTAAAGGAACCTCCATACTGTTCTCCATAGTGACTGTATCAATTTACATTCCCACCAATAGCGGAAGAGGGTTCCTTTTGTCCACACCCTCCCCAGAATTTATTGTTTGTAGATTATCTGATGATGCCGATTCTAACAGGTGTGAGGTCTTACCTCATTGTAGTTTTGATTTGCATTTCTCTAATAATTAGTGATGTTGAGCAGCTTTTCATGTGCGTCTTGGCCATCTCTGTGTCTTCTTTGAAGAAACGTCTATTTAGATCTTCTGCCCATTTTTGTATTGGGTTGTTTGTTTTATTAATATTAAGCTGCATGTGCTGTTTATATATATTGGAGATTAAACCTTTGTCCATTGATTCGTTTGTGAACGTTTTCGCCCATTCTGAGGGTTGCCTTTTACCATTCCCGTATATTTAACAAAGAAAGAAAGAAAGCTAAAGAAGCAGAACACTAATGTGCGTGAAATATGCCTCTTGAAACTGTCGTTTTGAAATATGAACGTCTTTTGAATTTTTTGGTCGATATATGACCCCAGGATTTGTTTTCAGGGCAGGTGTCATTTACAGGCCTGTAATGATTTGGAATATTCACTGACCATTAGCGCTGGGATTAAAGCTGCTGTTGTGTGAAACGGCCACAAGGTGGCAGCAGTTCTCCCTTACCAAATGTGGTTACTAGGGCAGCAGAGCCTCAATGGAAGTCGCGTTCTAGTTTGGAATGTAGAACGGAATGTGCCAGGAGAAAGCCCCTCAAGTTTGTTTCACTACTTCTTGTTCGTGTTTTTAATTTAATTTTTTAATTTTTATTACAGCAAGTTTGAGTACAACGTTTAGCTTGTTGTAGGTGTGCAAGAGGTGGTTCTTTTACACATATACATATGTCTGTTCTTCCTGGGATCCTTTTCCCATGAACGTTATGACAGAATGTTGAGTAGTCTTCTCTTGGTACTCCGTAGGTCTTTGGTGATTATATACGTCTACTGTGTTTGTATATGTCTGTTAACAAGAATATCGTAATGAATTCAATCCTCACACCTTTCCTTTGGTGAACCATAAGTTTGTTTAATGAATCTGTGATTGCCCTTCTCCGTGGAAATATCTGCCCTGGTATCAATTTATACGTAACACCTATAAGTGATATGATATGATATGTGTCTTTCACTTTCTGACTTACTCCAAGTCACGTGATTACCTCTAGACTCATCTACGGTGCTGCAAATGGCATTGTGTCCTTTTTTCCCTTGGCGAATATTCTGTCTTAGCGAGGTCCATTTTCTGCAATGTGATTCCCTGAGGGCTGAGGATTAGCTGACCTGGGCAGCCTGACCCTGCCGGCAAGCCCTCCCCAGGTGTGCCTGGGTTGAGGCCAATATAAACAGCACTCCAGGCAGCAATAGCCCCTGCAGCTGTGCCTGACTCCATATTCTCTGCCCCGTCAGCAGTCTCGGGGCTGTGCTGGTGGGAGGGTGTGAGGGTCCACGGCTTTGTGGGCGGCCCGGTGTGAGTGGGGCTCTGCTGGACTTTCTGCAGGAGTTGCCAGGCTGCCACCTCTAAAGAAGACGATGTGTCACCCATAACTTCCACTGGAATATCTCTCCGGGCTGAGGTGAGGAAGGAAAAAAAGGAGTGGTGGCCGGGACAGGAGGGGTATCTCAGGCAGGGCAATGGAAAGCTTCCAGAAGAGCGCCCGTGGCCTGGACCATCCTGGCTGACCTGCAGGCACCATGTTGGTCTGCGTGCTGTCGCTGGTGTGGCTCCACGGCCCTTCGTCTAGGCTTTCAAGCCCTTGTACATATTCAGGTGTTTCACCTGGGAAGGGTGGGAACAGTTCAGCAGCAGCTGGCCTGGGGCTCAGCTCACGTTTACTCACAGAGGCCTCGGCACGGTCCCCCAGCTTTGCAATAAGGACGCTCCTTGCGTGGGTGGGCGGGGCTGCTGGCTGTATGGGGGATGATTCCCCACCTCTGACCAATTTCAGAATTGTTTAGCACTGGAGCAAGTGCCTTGGTTGTGTTTCCCTCTGTATAACTGTTAGGTTCAGCTATTTTTTTTTTTGGTTCAAGTTAGATTTTATTCCTCTTTTATGTATTTATGGATATAAGCATGGAAATAATTCATTCTTATAAATACATCAGTGTGAATGGAAGAAACTTTTTTCTGTTTTATTTTTACATTTTATTTTTAAAAATTTTGAAATTTAATTTAATTTATTTTTTATACAGTAGGTTATTATTAGTTATCTATTTTATGCATAGACATGTATACAGGTGAATCACAATCTCCCAACTCATCCCACCACCACCAACCCATGGCTTCCCCAACTGTGTGTCCATACGTTTGTTCTCTACATCTGTGTCTCTATTTCTGCCCTGAAAACCAGTTCATCTGTACCATTTTTCTAGGTTCCACATATAGGCATTAATATACAATATTTGTTTTTCTCTTTCTGACTTACTTCACTCTGTATGACAGTCTCTAGATCCATCAAATTCTCTACAAATGACCCAGTTTCATTCCTTTTTATGACTGAGTAATATTCCATTTTATATATGTACCACATCTTTATCCATTCGTCTGTCTGTGGGCATTTAGGTTGCTTCCATTACCTGGCTATTGTAAATAGTGCTGCAATGAACATTGTGGTGAATGTGTCTCTGTGATTTATGGTTTTCCCTGGGTAAATGCCCAGAAGTGGGATTGCTGGATCCTATGGTAATTCTTTTTTTAGTTTTTTAAAGGAACCTCCATACTGTTCTCCATAGTGACTGTATCAATTTACATTCCCACCAATAGCGGAAGAGGGTTCCTTTTGTCCACACCCTCCCCAGAATTTATTGTTTGTAGATTATCTGATGATGCCGATTCTAACAGGTGTGAGGTCTTACCTCATTGTAGTTTTGATTTGCATTTCTCTAATAATTAGTGATGTTGAGCAGCTTTTCATGTGCGTCTTGGCCATCTCTGTGTCTTCTTTGAAGAAACGTCTATTTAGATCTTCTGCCCATTTTTGTATTGGGTTGTTTGTTTTATTAATATTAAGCTGCATGTGCTGTTTATATATATTGGAGATTAAACCTTTGTCCATTGATTCGTTTGTGAACGTTTTCGCCCATTCTGAGGGTTGCCTTTTACCATTCCCGTATATTTAACAAAGAAAGAAAGAAAGCTAAAGAAGCAGAACACTAATGTGCGTGAAATATGCCTCTTGAAACTGTCGTTTTGAAATATGAACGTCTTTTGAATTTTTTGGTCGATATATGACCCCAGGATTTGTTTTCAGGGCAGGTGTCATTTACAGGCCTGTAATGATTTGGAATATTCACTGACCATTAGCGCTGGGATTAAAGCTGCTGTTGTGTGAAACGGCCACAAGGTGGCAGCAGTTCTCCCTTACCAAATGTGGTTACTAGGGCAGCAGAGCCTCAATGGAAGTCGCGTTCTAGTTTGGAATGTAGAACGGAATGTGCCAGGAGAAAGCCCCTCAAGTTTGTTTCACTACTTCTTGTTCGTGTTTTTAATTTAATTTTTTAATTTTTATTACAGCAAGTTTGAGTACAACGTTTAGCTTGTTGTAGGTGTGCAAGAGGTGGTTCTTTTACACATATACATATGTCTGTTCTTCCTGGGATCCTTTTCCCATGAACGTTATGACAGAATGTTGAGTAGTCTTCTCTTGGTACTCCGTAGGTCTTTGGTGATTATATACGTCTACTGTGTTTGTATATGTCTGTTAACAAAAATATCGTAATGAATTCAATCCTCACACCTTTCCTTTGGTGAACCATAAGTTTGTTTAATGAATCTGTGATTGCCCTTCTCCGTGGAAATATCTGCCCTGGTATCAATTTATACGTAACACCTATAAGTGATATGATATGATATGTGTCTTTCACTTTCTGACTTACTCCAAGTCACGTGATTACCTCTAGACTCATCTACGGTGCTGCAAATGGCATTGTGTCCTTTTTTCCCTTGGCGAATATTCTGTCTTAGCGAGGTCCATTTTCTGCAATGTGATTCCCTGAGGGCTGAGGATTAGCTGACCTGGGCAGCCTGACCCTGCCGGCAAGCCCTCCCCAGGTGTGCCTGGGTTGAGGCCAATATAAACAGCACTCCAGGCAGCAATAGCCCCTGCAGCTGTGCCTGACTCCATATTCTCTGCCCCGTCAGCAGTCTCGGGGCTGTGCTGGTGGGAGGGTGTGAGGGTCCACGGCTTTGTGGGCGGCCCGGTGTGAGTGGGGCTCTGCTGGACTTTCTGCAGGAGTTGCCAGGCTGCCACCTCTAAAGAAGACGATGTGTCACCCATAACTTCCACTGGAATATCTCTCCGGGCTGAGGTGAGGAAGGAAAAAAAGGAGTGGTGGCCGGGACAGGAGGGGTATCTCAGGCAGGGCAATGGAAAGCTTCCAGAAGAGCGCCCGTGGCCTGGACCATCCTGGCTGACCTGCAGGCACCATGTTGGTCTGCGTGCTGTCGCTGGTGTGGCTCCACGGCCCTTCGTCTAGGCTTTCAAGCCCTTGTACATATTCAGGTGTTTCACCTGGGAAGGGTGGGAACAGTTCAGCAGCAGCTGGCCTGGGGCTCAGCTCACGTTTACTCACAGAGGCCTCGGCACGGTCCCCCAGCTTTGCAATAAGGACGCTCCTTGCGTGGGCGGGCGGGGCTGCTGGCTGTATGGGGGATGATTCCCCACCTCTGACCAATTTCAGAATTGTTTAGCACTGGAGCAAGTGCCTTGGTTGTGTTTCCCTCTGTATAACTGTTAGGTTCAGCTATTTTTTTTTTTGGTTCAAGTTAGATTTTATTCCTCTTTTATGTATTTATGGATATAAGCATGGAAATAATTCATTCTTATAAATACATCAGTGTGAATGGAAGAAACTTTTTTCTGTTTTATTTTTACATTTTATTTTTAAAAATTTTGAAATTTAATTTAATTTATTTTTTATACAGTAGGTTATTATTAGTTATCTATTTTATGCATAGACATGTATACAGGTGAATCACAATCTCCCAACTCATCCCACCACCACCAACCCATGGCTTCCCCAACTGTGTGTCCATACGTTTGTTCTCTACATCTGTGTCTCTATTTCTGCCCTGAAAACCAGTTCATCTGTACCATTTTTCTAGGTTCCACATATAGGCATTAATATACAATATTTGTTTTTCTCTTTCTGACTTACTTCACTCTGTATGACAGTCTCTAGATCCATCAAATTCTCTACAAATGACCCAGTTTCATTCCTTTTTATGGCTGAGTAATATTCCATTTTATATATGTACCACATCTTTATCCATTCGTCTGTCTGTGGCCATTTAGGTTGCTTCCATTACCTGGCTATTGTAAATAGTGCTGCAATGAACATTGTGGTGAATGTGTCTCTGTGATTTATGGTTTTCCCTGGGTAAATGCCCAGAAGTGGGATTGCTGGATCCTATGGTAATTCTTTTTTTAGTTTTTTAAAGGAACCTCCATACTGTTCTCCATAGTGACTGTATCAATTTACATTCCCACCAATAGCGGAAGAGGGTTCCTTTTGTCCACACCCTCCCCAGAATTTGTTGTTTGTAGATTATCTGATGATGCCGATTCTAACAGGTGTGAGGTCTTACCTCATTTTAGTTTTGATTTGCATTTCTCTAATAATTAGTGATGTTGAGCAGCTTTTCATGTGCGTCTTGGCCATCTCTGTGTCTTCTTTGAAGAAACGTCTATTTAGATCTTCTGCCCATTTTTGTATTGGGTTGTTTGTTTTATTAATATTAAACTGCATGTGCTGTTTATATATATTGGAGATTAAACCTTTGTCCATTGATTCGTTTGTGAACGTTTTCGCCCATTCTGAGGGTTGCCTTTTACCATTCCCGTATATTTAACAAAGAAAGAAAGAAAGCTAAAGAAGCAGAACACTAATGTGCGTGAAATATGCCTCTTGAAACTGTCGTTTTGAAATATGGACGTCTTTTGAATTTTTTGGTCGATATATGACCCCAGGATTTGTTTTCAGGGCAGGTGTCATTTACAGGCCTGTAATGATTTGGAATATCCACTGACCATTAGCGCTGGGATTAAAGCTGCTGTTGTGTGAAACGGCCACAAGGTGGCAGCAGTTCTCCCTTACCAAATCTGGTTACTAGGGCAGCAGAGCCTCAATGGAAGTCGCGTTCTAGATTGGAATGTAGAACGGAATGTGCCAGGAGAAAGCCCCTCAAGTTTGTCTCACTACTTCTTGTTCGTGTTTTTAATTTAATTTTTTATTTTTTATTACAGCAAGTTTGAGTACAACGTTTAGCTTGTTGTAGGTGTGCAAGAGGTGGTTCTTTTACACATATACATATGTCTGTTCTTCCTGGGATCCTTTTCCCATGTACGTTATGACAGAATGTTGAGTAGTCTTCTCTTGGTACTCCGTAGGTCTTTGGTGATTATATACGTCTACTGTGTTTGTATATGTCTGTTAACCCCAATATCGTAATGAATTCAATGCTCACACCTTTCCTTTGGTGAACCATAAGTTTGTTTAATGAATCTGTGATTACCCTTCTCCGTGGAAATATCTGCCCTGGTATCAATTTATAGGTAACACCTATAAGTGATATGATATGATATGTGTCTTTCACTTTCTGACTTACTCCAAGTCACGTGATTACCTCTAGACTCATCTACGGTGCTGCAAATGGCATTGTGTCCATTTTTTCCTTGGCGAATATTCTGTCTTAGCGAGGTCCATTTTCTGCAATGTGATTCCCTGAGGGCTGAGGATTAGCTGACATGGGCAGCCTGACCCTGCCGTCAAGGCCTCCCCAGGTGTGCCTGGTTTGTGGTCAATATAAACAGCACTCCAGGCAGCAATAGCCCCTGCAGCTGTGCCTGACTCCATATTCTCTGCCCCGTCAGCAGTCTCGGGGCTGTGCTGGTTGGAGGGTGTGATGGTCCACGGCTTTGTGGGCGGCCCGGTGTGAGTGGAGCTCTGCTGGACTTTCTGCAGGAGTTGCCAGGCTGCCACCTGTAAAGAAGAGGATGTGTCACCCATAATTTCCACTGGAATATCTCTCCGGGCTGAGGCGAGTCAGGAAAAAAGGAGTGGTGGCCGGGACAGGAGGGGTATCTCAGGCAGGGCAATGGAAAGCTTCCACAAGAGTGCCCGTGGCCAGGACCATCCTGGCTGACCTGCAGGCACCAACTTGGCCTGCGTGCTGTCGCTGGTGTGGCTCCACGGCCCTTCCTCTAGGCTTTCAAGCCCTTGTACATATTCAGGTGTTTCACCTGGGAAGGGTGGGAACAGTTCAGCAGCAGCTGGCCTGGGGCTCAGCTCACGTTTACTCACAGAGGCCTCGGCACGGTCCCACAGTTTTGCAATAAGGACGCTCCTTGCGTGGGCGGGCGGGGCTGCTGGCTGTATGGGGGATGATTCCCCACCTCTGACCAATTTCAGAATTGTTTAGCACTGGAGCAAGTGCCTTGGTTGTGTTTCCCTCTGTATAACTGTTAGGTTCAGCTTTTTTTTTTCTTTTTTGGTTCAAGTTAGATTTTCATCCTCTTTTATGTATTTGTGGATATAAGCATGGAAATAATTCATTCTTATAAATACATCAGTGTGAATGGAAGAACCTTTTTTCTGTTTTATTTTTACATTTTATTTTTAAAAATTTTGAAATTTAATTTAATTTATTTTTTATACAGTAGGTTATTATTAGTTATCTATTTTATGCATAGACATGTATACAGGTGAATCACAATCTCCCAACTCATCCCACCACCACCAACCCATGGCTTCCCCAACTTTGTGTCCATACGTTTGTTCTCTACATCTGTGTCTCTATTTCTGCCCTGAAAACCAGTACATCTGTACCATTTTTCTAGGTTCCACATATAGGCATTAATATACAATATTTGTTTTTCTCTTTCTGACTTACTTCACTCTGTATGACAGTCTCTAGATCCATCAAATTCTCTACAAATGACCCAGTTTCATTCCTTTTTATGACTGAGTAATATTCCATTTTATATATGTACCACATCTTTATCCATTCGTCTGTCTGTGGGCATTTAGGTTGCTTCCATTACCTGGCTATTGTAAATAGTGCTGCAATGAACATTGTGGTGAATGTGTCTCTGTGATTTATGGTTTTCCCTGGGTAAATGCCCAGAAGTGGGATTGCTGGATCCTATGGTAATTCTTTTTTTAGTTTTTTAAAGGAACCTCCATACTGTTCTCCATAGTGACTGTATCAATTTACATTCCCACCAATAGCGGAAGAGGGTTCCTTTTGTCCACACCCTCTCCAGAATTTGTTGTTTGTAGATTATCTGATGATGCCGATTCTAACAGGTGTGAGGTCTTACCTCATTTTAGTTTTGATTTGCATTTCTCTAATAATTAGTGATGTTGAGCAGCTTTTCATGTGCGTCTTGGCCATCTCTGTGTCTTCTTTGAAGAAACGTCTATTTAGATCTTCTGCCCATTTTTGTATTGGGTTGTTTGTTTTATTAATATTAAGGTGCATGAGCTGTTTATATATATTGGAGATTAAACCTTTGTCCATTGATTCGTTTGTGAACGTTTTCGCCCATTCTGAGGGTTGCCTTTTACCATTCCCGTATATTTAACAAAGAAAGAAAGAAAGCTAAAGAAGCAGAACACTAATGTGCGTGAAATATGCCTCTTGAAACTGTCGTTTTGAAATATGGACGTCTTTTGAATTTTTTGGTCGATATATGACCCCAGGATTTGTTTTCAGGGCAGGTGTCATTTACAGGCCTGTAATGATTTGGAATATCCACTGACCATTAGCGCTGGGATTAAAGCTGCTGTTGTGTGAAACGGCCACAAGGTGGCAGCAGTTCTCCCTTACCAAATCTGGTTACTAGGGCAGCAGAGCCTCAATGGAAGTCGCGTTCTAGATTGGAATGTAGAACGGAATGTGCCAGGAGAAAGCCCCTCAAGTTTGTCTCACTACTTCTTGTTCGTGTTTTTAATTTAATTTTTTTTAATTTTTTATTTATTTTTTTTTTTTTTCTTTTTGCGGTATGCGGGCCTCTCACTGTTGTGGCCTCTCCCGTTGCGGAGCACAGGCTCCGGATGCGCAGGCCCAGCGGCCATGGCTCACGGGCCCAGCCGCTCCGCGGCATATGGGATCCTCCCAGACCGGGGCACGAACCCGTATCCCCTGCATCGGCAGGCGGACTCTCAAGCACTGCGCCACCAGGGAGGCCCCTAATTTTTTATTTTTTATTACAGCAAGTTTGAGTACAACGTTTAGCTTGTTGTAGGTGTGCAAGAGGTGGTTCTTTTACACATATACATATGTCTGTTCTTCCTGGGATCCTTTTCCCATGTACGTTATGACAGAATGTTGAGTAGTCTTCTCTTGGTACTCCGTAGGTCTTTGGTGATTATATACGTCTACTGTGTTTGTATATGTCTGTTAACCCCAATATCGTAATGAATTCAATGCTCACACCTTTCCTTTGGTGAACCATAAGTTTGTTTAATGAATCTGTGATTACCCTTCTCCGTGGAAATATCTGCCCTGGTATCAATTTATAGGTAACACCTATAAGTGATATGATATGATATGTGTCTTTCACTTTCTGACTTACTCCAAGTCACGTGATTACCTCTAGACTCATCTACGGTGCTGCAAATGGCATTGTGTCCGTTTTTTCCTTGGCGAATATTCTGTCTTAGCGAGGTCCATTTTCTGCAATGTGATTCCCTGAGGGCTGAGGATTAGCTGACATGGGCAGCCTGACCCTGCCGGCAAGCCCTCCCCAGGTGTGCCTGGGTTGAGGTCAATATAAACAGCACTCCAGGCAGCAATAGCCCCTGCAGCTGTGCCTGACTCCATATTCTCTGCCCCGTCAGCAGTCTCGGGGCTGTGCTGGTGGGAGGGTGTGAGGGTCCACGGCTTTGTGGGCGGCCCGGTGTGAGTGGGGCTCTGCTGGACGTTCTGCAGGAGTTGCCAGGCTGCCACCTGTAAAGAAGAGGATGTGTCACCCATAATTTCCACTGGAATATCTCTCCGGGCTGAGGCACGTCAGGAAAAAAGGAGTGGTGGCCGGGACAGGATGGGTATCTCAGGCAGGGCAATGCAAAGCTTCCAGAAGAGCGCCCGTGGCCTGGACCAGCCTGGCTGACCTGCAGGCACCAAGTTGGCCTGCGTGCTGTCGCTGGTGTGGCTCCACGGCCCTTCCTCTAGGCTTTCAAGCCCTTGTACATATTCAGGTGTTTCACCTGGGAATGGTGGGAACAGTTCAGCAGCAGCTGGCCTGGGGCTCAGCTCACGTTTACTCACAGAGGCCTCGGCACGGTCCCCCAGCTTTGCAATAAGGACGCTCCTTGCGTGGGCGGGCGGGGCTGCTGGCTGTATGGGAGATGATTCCCCACCTCTGACCAATTTCAGAATTGTTTACCACTGGAGCAAGTGCCTTGGTAGTGTTTTTCTCTGTATAACTGTTAGGTTCAGTTCTTTTTTTTATTTTTTGGTTCAAGTTAGGTTTTATTCCTCTTTTATGTATTTATAGATATAAGCATGGAAATAGTTCATTCTTATAAATACATCAGTGTGAATGGAAGAAATTTTTTTCTGTTTTATTTTTACATTTTATTTTTAAAAATTTTGTAATTTAATTTTATTTATTTTTTTATACAGTAGGTTATTATTAGTTATCTATTTTATGCATAGACATGTATACAGGTCAATCCCAATCTCCCAACTCATCCCACCAACACCACCCCATGGCTTCCCCCACTTTGTGTCCATACGTTTTTTATCCACCTATGTGTCTCTATTTCTGCCCTGCAAACCAGTTCATCTGAACCATTTTTCTAGGTTCCACATATAGGCATTAATATACAATATTTGTTTTTCTCTTTCTGACTTACTTCACTCTGTATGACAGTCTCTAGATCCATCAACTTCTCTACAAATGACCCAGTTTCATTCCTTTTTATGGCTGAGTAATATTCCATTTTATATATGTACCACATCTTTATCCATTCATCTGTCTGTGGCCATTTAGGTTGCTTCCATTACCTGGCTATTGTAAATAGTGCTGCAATGAACATTGTGGTGAATGTGTCTTTGTGATTTTTGGTTTTCTCTGGGTATATGCCCAGAAGTGGGATTGCTGGATCCTATGGTAATTCTCTTTTTAGTTTTTTAAAGGAACCTCCATAGTCTTCTCCATAGTGACTGTATCAATTTACATTCCCACCAATAGCGGAAGAGGGTTCCTTTTGTCCACACCCTCCCCAGAATTTGTTGTTTGTAGATTATCTGATGATGCCGATTCTAACAGGTGTGAGGTCTTACCTCATTGTAGTTTTGATTTGCATTTCTCTAATAATTAGTGATGTTGAGCAGCTTTTCATGTGCGTCTTGGCCATCTCTGTGTCTTCTTTGAAGAAACGTCTATTTAGATCTTCTGCACAGTTTTGTATTGGGTTGTTTGTTTTATTAATTTTAAGCTGACTGAGCTGTTTATATATGTTGGAGATTAAACCTTTCTCCATTGATTCGTTTGTGAACGTTTTCGCCCATTCTGAGGGTTGCCGTTTTCCATTCCCGTTCTTTTAAAGAAGAAAGAAAGAAAGCAAAAGAAGCAGAACACTAATGTGCGTGAAATATGCCTCTTGAAACTGTCGTTTTGAAATATGGACGTCTTTTGAATTTTTTGGTCGATATATGACCCCAGGATTTGTTTTCAGGGCAGGTGTCATTTACAGGCGTGTAATGATTTGGAATATCCACTGACCATTAGCGTTGGGATTAAAGCTGCAGTTGTGTGAAACGGCCACAAGGTGGCAGCAGTTCTCCCTTACCAAATCTGGTTACTAGGGCAGCAGAGACTCAATGGAAGTCGTGTTCTAGATTGGAATGTAGAACGGAATGTGCCAGGAGAAAGCCCCTCAAGTTTGTCTCTCTACTTCTTGTTCGTGTTTTTAATTTAATTTTTTATTTTTTATTACAGCAAGTTTGAGTACAATGTTTAGCATGTTGTAGGTGTGCAAGAGGTGGTTCTTTTACACATATACATATGTCTGTTCTTCCTGGGATCCTTTTCCCATGTACGTTATGACAGAATGTTGAGTAGTCTTCTCTTGGTACTCCGTAGGTCTTTGGTGATTATATACGTCTACTGTGTTTGTATATGTCTGTTAACCCCAATATCGTAATGAATTCAATCCTCACACCTTTCCTTTGGTGAACCATAAGTTTGTTTAATGAATCTGTGATTGCCCTTCTCCGTGGAAATATCTGCCCTGGTATCAATTTCTAGGTAACACCTATAAGTGATATGATATGATATGTGTCTTTCACATTCTGACTTACTACAAGTTACGTGATTACCTCGAGACTCATCTACGGTGCTGCAAATGGCATTGTGTCCTTTTTTTCCTTGGCGAATATTCTGTCTTAGCGAGGTCCATTTTCTGCAATGTGATTCCCTGAGGGCTGAGGATTAGCTGACCTGGGCAGCCTGACCCTGCCGGCAAGCCCTCCCCAGGTGTGCCTGGGTTGAGGTCAATATAAACAGCACTCCAGGCAGCAATAGCCCCTGCAGCTGTGCCTGACTCCATATTCTCAGACCGGTCAGCAGTCTCGGGGCTGTGCTGGTGGGAGGGTGTGAGGGTCCACGGCTTTGTGGGTGGCCCGGTGTGAGTGGGGCTCTGCTGGACTTTCGGCAGGAGTTGCCAGGCTGCCACATATAAAGAAGAGGATGTGTCACCCAAAACTTCCACTGGATATCTCTGCGGGCTGAGGTGAGTAAGGAAAAAAAGGAGTGGGGCCGGGACAGGAGGGGTATCTCAGGAAGGGCAATGGAAAGCTTCCAGAAGAGCGCCCATGGCCAGTACCATCCTGGCTGACCTGCAGGCACCAAGTTGGCCTGCGTGCTGTCGCTGGTGTGGCTCCACGGCCCTTCCTCTAGGCTTTCAAGCCCTTGTACATATTCAGGTATTTCACCTGGGAAGGGTGGGAACAGTTCAGCAGCAGCTGGCCTGGGGCTCAGCTTACATTTACTCACAGAGGCCTCGGCATGGTCTCCGAGCTTTGCAGTAAGGACGCTCCTTGCGTGGGCGGGCGGGGCTGCTGGCTGTATGGGAGATGATTCTCCACCTCTGACCAATTTCAGAATTGTTTACCACTGGAGCAAGTGCCTTGGTAGTGTTTTTCTCTGTATAACTGTTAGGTTCAGTTTTTTTTTTCTTTTTTGGTTCAAGTTAGATTTTATTCCTCTTTTATGTATTTATAGATATAAGCATGGAAATAATTCATTCTTATAAATACATCAGTGTGAATGGAAGAACTTTTTTTCTGTTTTATTTTTACATTTTATTTTTAAAAATTTTGAAATTTAATTTTATTTATTTTTTTATACAGTAGGTTATTATTAGTTATCTATTTTATGCATAGACATGTATACAGGTCAATCCCAATCTCCCAACTCATCCCACCACCACCACCCCATGGCTTCCCCCACTTTGTGTCCATACGTTTGTTCTCTACCTCTGTGTCTCTATTTCTGCCCTGCAAACCAGTTCATCTGTACCATTTTTCTAGGTTCCACATATAGGCATTAATATACAATATTTGTTTTTCTCTTTCTGACTTACTTCACTCTGTATGACAGTCTCTAGATCCATCAACTTCTCTACAAATGACCCAGTTTCATTCCTTTTTATGGCTGAGTAATATTCCATTTTATATATGTACCACCTCTTTATCCATTCGTCTGTCTGTGGGCATTTAGGTTGCTTCCATTACCTGGCTATTGTAAATAGTGCTGCAATGAACATTGTGGTGAATGTGTCTTTGTGATTTATGGTTTTCTCTGGGTATATGCCGAGAAGTGGGATTGCTGGATCCTATGGTAATTCTCTTTTTAGTTTTTTTAAAGGAACCTCCATACTGTTCTCCATAGTGACTGTATCAATTTACATTCCCACCAATAGCGGAAGAGGGTTCCTTTTGTCCACACCCTCCCCAGAATTTGTTGTTTGTAGATTATCTGATGATGCCGATTCTAACAGGTGTGAGGTCTTACCTCATTGTAGTTTTGATTTGCATTTCTCTAATAATTAGTGATGTTGAGCAGCTTTTCATGTGCTTCTTGGGCATTTCTGTGTCTTCTTGGAAGAAACGTCTATTTAGATCTTCTGCCCATTCTTGTATTGGGTTCTTTGTTTTATTAATATTAAGCTGCATGAGCTGTCTATATATAATGGAGATTAAACCTTTGTTCATTGATTCCTTTGTGAACGTTTTCGCCCATTCTGAGGGTTGCCTTTTTCCATTCCCGTTTTTTTAACAAAGAAAGAAAGAAAGCAAAAGAAGCAGAACACTAATGTGTGTGAAATATGCCTCTTGAAACTGTCGTTTTGAAATATGGACGTCTTTTGAATTTTTTGGTCGATATATGACCCCAGGATTTGTTTTCAGGGCATGTGTCATTTACAGGCCTGTAATGATTTTGAATATCCACTGACCATTAGCGCTGGGATTAAACCTGCAGTTGTGTTAAACGGCCACAAGGTGGCAGCAGTTCTCCCTTACCAAATCTGGTTACTAGGGCAGCAGAGCCTCAATGGAAGTCGTGTTCTAGATTGGAATGTAGAACGGAATGTGCCAGGAGAAAGCCCCTCAAGTTTGTCTCACTACTTCTTGTTCGTGTTTTTAATTTAATTTTTTATTTTTTATTACAGCAAGTTTGAGTACATCGTTTAGCATGTTGTAGGTGTGCAAGAGGTGGTTCTTTTACACATATACATATGTCTGATCATCCTGGGGTCCTTTTCCCATGTACGTTATGACAGAATGTTGAGTAGTCTTCTCTTGGTACTCCGTAGGTCTTTGGTGATTATATACGTCTACTGTGTTTGTATATGTCTGTTAACCCCAATATCGTACTGAATTCAATCCTCACACTTTTCCTTTGGTGAACCGTAAGTTTGTTTAATGAATCTGTGATTGCCCTTCTCTGTGGAAATATCTGCCCTGGTATCAATTTATAGGTAACACCTATAAGTGATATGATATGATATATGTGTCTTTCACATTCTGACTTACTACAAGTCACGTGATTACCTCGAGACTCATCTACGGTGCTGCAAATGGCATTGTGTCCTTTTGTTCCTTGGCGAATATTCTGTCTTAGCGATGTCCATTTTCTGCAATGTGATTCCCTGAGGGCTGAGGATTAGCTGACCTGGGCAGCCTGACCCAGCCGGCAAGCCCTCCCCAGGTGTGCCTGGTTTGAGGTCAATATAACAGCACTCCAGGCAGCAATAGCCCCTGCAGCTGTGCCTGACTCCATATTCTCTGCCCCGTCAGCAGTCTCGGGGCTGTGCTGGTGGGAGGGTGTGAGGGTCCACGGCTTTGTGGGTGGCCCGGTGTGAGTGGGGCTCTGCTGGACTTTCGGCAGGAGTTGCCAGGCTGCCACAGGTAAAGAAGAGGATGTGTCACCCATAACTTCCACTGGATATCTCTGCGGGCTAGGTGAGTAAGGAAAAAAAGGAGTGGGGGCCGGGACAGGAGGGGTATCTCAGGCAGGGCAATGGAAAGCTTGCAGAAGAGCGCCCGTGGCCAGGACCATCCTGGCTGACCTGCAGGCACCAAGTTGGCCTGCGTGGTGTCGCTGGTGTGTCTCCACGGCCCTTCCTCTAGGCTTTCAAGCCCTTGTACATATTCAGGTGTTTCACCTGGGAAGGGTGGGAACAGTTCAGCAGCATCGGGCCTGGGGCTCAGCTTACCTTTACTCACAGAGGCCTCGGCACGGTCTCCCAGCTTTGCAATAAGGACGCTCCTTGCGTGGGCGGGCGGGGCTGCTGGCTGTATGGGAGATGATTCCCCACCTCTGACCAATTTCAGAATTGTTTACCACTGGAGCAAGTGCCTTGGTAGTGTTTTCCTCTGTATAACTGTTAGGTTCAGTTTTTTTTTTCTTTTTTGGTTCAAGTTAGATTTTATTCCTCTTTTATGTATTTATAGATATAAGCATGGAAATAATTCAATCTTATAAATACATCAGTGTGAATGGAAGAACTTTTTTTCTGTTTTATTTTTACATTTTATTTTTAAAAATTTTGAAATTTAATTTTAGTTATTTTTTTATACAGTAGGTTATTATTAGTTATCTATTTTATGCATAGACATGTATACAGGTCAATCCCAATCTCCCAACTCATCCCACCACCACCACCCCATTGCTTCCCCCACTTTGTGTCCATACGTTTGTTCTCTACCTCTGTGTCTCTATTTCTGCCCTGCAAAGCAGTTCATCTGTAGCATTTTTCTAGGTTCCACATATAGGCATTAATATACAATATTTGTTTTTCTCTTTCTGACTTACTTCACTCTGTATGACAGTCTCTAGATCCATCAACTTCTCAACAAATGACCCAGTTTCATTCCTTTTTATGGCTGAGTAATATTCCATTTTATATATGTACCACATCTTTATCCATTCGTCTGTTTGTGGGCATTTAGGTTGCTTCCATTACCTGGCTATTGTAAATAGTGCTGCAATGAACATTGTGGTGAATGTGTCTCTGTGATTTATGGTTTTCTCTGGGTAAATGCCCAGCAGTGGGATTGCTGGATCCTATGGTAATTCTCTTTTTAGTTTTTTTAAAGGAACCTCCATACTGTTCTCCATAGTGACTGTATCAATTTACATTCACACCAATAGCGGAAGAGGGTTCCTTTTCTCCACACCCTCCCCAGAATTTGTTTTTTGTAGATTATCTGATGATGCCGATTTTAACAGGTGTGAGGTCTTACCTCATTGTAGTTTTGATTTGCATTTCTCTAATAATTAGTGATGTTGAGCAGCTTTTCATGTGCGTCTTGGCCATCTCTGTGTCTTCTTGGAAGAAACGTCTATTTAGATCTTCTGCCCATTTTTGTATTGGGTTGTTTGTTTTATTAATATTAAGCTGCATGAGCTGTTTATATATATTGGAGATTAAACCTTTGTCCATTGATTCGTTTTTGAAGGTTTTCGCCCATTCTGAGGGTTGCCTTTTTCCATTCCCGTTTTTTTTAACAAGGAAAGAAAGAAAGCAAAAGAAGCAGAACACTAATGTGCGTGAAATATGCCTCTTGAAACTGTCGTTTTGAAATATGGACGTCTTTTGAATTTTTTGGTCGATATATGACCCCAGGATTTGTTTTCAGGGCAGGTGTCATTTACAGGCCTGTAATGATTTGGAATATCCACTGACCATTAGCGCTGGGATTAAAGCTGCTGTTGTGTGAAACGGCCACAAGGTGGCAGCAGTTCTCCCTTACAAAATCTGGTTACTAGGGCAGCAGAGCCTCAATGGAAGTCGTGTTCTAGATTGGAATGTAGAACGGAATGTGCCAGGAGAAAGCCCCTCAAGTTTGTCTCACTACTTCTTGTTCGTGTTTTTAATTTAATTTTTTATTTTTTCTTACAGCAAGTTTGAGTACAATGTTTAGCATGTTGTAGGTGTGCAAGAGGTGGTTCTTTTACACATATACATATGTCTGTTCTTCCTGGGATCCTTTTCCCATGTACGTTATGACAGAATGTTGAGTAGTCTTCTCTTGGTACTCCGTAGGTCTTTGGTGATTATATACGTCTACTGTGTTTGTATATGTCTGTAACCCCAATATCGTAATGAATTCAATCCTCACACCTTTCCTTTGGTGAACCATAAGTTTGTTTAATGAATCTGTGATTGCCCTTCTCCATGGAAATATCTGCCCTGGTATCAATTTATAGGTAACACCTATAAGTGATATGATATGATATGTGTCTTTCACTTTCTGACTTACTACAATTCACGTGATTACCTCGAGACTCATCTACGGTGCTGCAAATGGCATTGTGTCCTTTTTTTCCTTGGCGAATATTCTGTCTTAGCGAGGTCCATTTTCTGAAATGTGATTCCCTGAAGGCTGAGGATTAGCTGACCTGGGCAGCCTGACCCTGCTGGCAAGCCCTCCCCAGGTGTGCCTGGGTTGAGGCCAATACAAACAGCACTCAAGGCAGCAATAGCCCCTGCAGCTGTGCCTGACTCCATATTCTCTGCCCCGTCAGCCGTCTCGGGGCTGTGCTGGTGGGAGGGTGTGAGGGTCCAGGGCTTTGTGGGTGGCCCGGTGTGAGTGGGGCTCTGCTGGACTTTCTGCAGTAGGTGCCAGGCTGCCACATATAAAGAAGAGGATGTGTCACCCATAACTTCCACTGGATATCTCTGCGCATAGAGGTGAGTAAGGAAAAAAAGGAGTGGGGGCCGGGACAGGAGGGGTATCTCAGGCAGGGCAATGGAAAGCTTCCAGAAGAGCGCCCATGGCCCGTACCATCCTGGCTGACCTGCAGGCACCAAGTTGGCCTGCGTGCTGTCGCTGGTGTGTCTCCACGCCCCTTCCTCTAGGCTTTCAAGCCCTTGTACATATTCAGGTGTTTCACCTGGGAAGGGTGGGAACAGTTCAGCAGCATCGGGCCTGGGGCTCAGCTTACCTTTACTCACAGAGGCCTCGGCACGGTCTCCCAGCTTTGCAATAAGGACGCTCCTTGCGTGGGCGGGCGGGGCTGCTGGCTGTATGGGAGATGATTCCCCACCTCTGACCAATTTCAGAATTGTTTACCACTGGAGCAAGTGCCTTGGTAGTGTTTTCCTCTGTATAACTGTTAGGTTCAGTTTTTTTTTTCTTTTTTGGTTCAAGTTAGATTTTATTCCTCTTTTATGTATTTATAGATATAAGCATGGAAATAATTCAATCTTATAAATACATCAGTGTGAATGGAAGAACTTTTTTTCTGTTTTATTTTTACATTTTATTTTTAAAAATTTTGAAATTTAATTTTAGTTATTTTTTTATACAGTAGGTTATTATTAGTTATCTATTTTATGCATAGACATGTATACAGGTCAATCCCAATCTCCCAACTCATCCCACCACCACCAACCCATGGCTTCCCCAACTTTGTGTCCATACGTTTGTTCTCTACCTCTGTGTCTCTATTTCTGCCCTGCAAACCATTTCATCTGTACCATTTTTCTAGGTTCCACATATAGGCATTAATATACAATATTTGTTTTTCTCTTTCTGACTTACTTCACTCTGTATGACAGTCTCTAGATCCATCAACTTCTCTACCAATGACCCAGTTTCATTCCTTTTTATGGCTGAGTAATATTCCATTTTATATATGTACCACCTCTTTATCCATTCGTCTGTCTGTGGGCATTTAGGATGCTTCCATTACCTGGCTATTGTAAATAGTGCTGCAATGAACATTGTGGTGAAAGTGCCTTTTTGATTTATGGTTTTCTCTGGGTATATGCCCAGAAGTGGGATTGCTGGATCAGAGGGTAATTCTATTTCTAGCTTTTTTAAGGAAACTCCTTACTGTTCTCCATAGTGACTGTATCAATTTCCATTCCCACCAATAGCGGAAGAGGGTTCCTTTTGTCCACACCCTCCCCAGAATTTGTTGTTTGTAGATTATCTGATGATGCCGATTCTAACAGGTGTGAGGTCTTACCTCATTGTAGTTTTGATTTGCATTTCTCTAATAATTAGTGATGTTGAGCAGCTTTTCAAGTGCGTCTTGGCCATCTCTGTGTCTTCTTTAAAGAAACGTCTATTTAGATCTTCTGCCCATTTTTGTATTGGGTTGTTTGCTTTATTAATATTAAGCTGCATGAGCTGTTTATATATATTGGAGATTAAACCTTTGTCCATTGATTCGTTTGTGAACGTTTTCGCCCATTCTGAGGGGTGCCTTTTTCCATTCCCGTTTTTTTAACAAAGAAAGAAAGAAAGCAAAAGAAGCAGAACACTAATGTGCGTGAAATATGCCTCTTGAAACTGTCGTTTTGAAATATGGACGTCTTTTGAATTTTTTGGTCGATATATGACCCCAGGATTTGTTTTCAGGGCAGGTGTCATTTACAGGCATGTAATGATTTGGAATATCCACTGACCAGTAGCGCTGGGATTAAAGCTGCAGTTGTGTGAAATGGCCACAAGGTGGCAGCAGTTCTCCCTTACCAAATCTGGTTACTAGGGCAGCAGAGCCTCAATGGAAGTCACCTTCTAGATTGGAATGTAGAACGGAATGTGCCAGGTGAAAGCCCCTCAAGTTTGTCTCACTACTTCTTGTTCGTGTTTTTAATTTAATTTTTTATTTTTTATTACAGCAAGTTTGAGTACAATGTTTAGCATGTTGTAGGTGTGCATGACGTGGTTCTTCTACACATATACATATGTCTGTTCTTCCTGGGATCCTTTTCCCATGTACGTTATGACAGAATGTTGAGTAGTCTTCTCTTGGTACTCCGTAGGTCTTTGGTGATTATATACGTCTACTGTGTTTGTATATGTCTGTTAACCCCAATATCGTAATGAATTCAATCCTCACACCTTTCCTTTGGTGAACCATAAGTTTGCTTAATGAATCTGTGATTGCCCTTCTCCGTGGAAATATCTGCCCTGGTATCAATTTATAGGTAACACCTATAAGTGATATGATATGATATGTGTCTTTTACATTCTGACTTACAACAAGTCACGTGATTACCTCGAGACTCATCTACGGTGCTGCAAATGGCATTGTGTCCTTTTTTCCCTTGGCGAATATTCTGTCTTAGCGAGGTCCATTTTCTGCAATGTGATTCCCTGAGGGCTGAGGATTAGCTGACCTGGGCAGCCTGACCCTGCCGGCAAGCCCTCCCCAGGTGTGCCTGGGTTGAGGCCAATATAAACAGCACTCCAGGCAGCAATAGCCCCTGCAGCTGTGCCTGACTCCATATTCTCTGCCCCGTCAGCCGTCTCGGGGCTGTGCTGGTGGGAGGGTGTGAGGTTCCACGGCTTTGTGGGCGGCCCGGTGTGAGTGGGGCTCTGCTGGACTTTCTGCAGGAGTTGCCAGGCTGCCACCTCTAAAGAAGACGATGTGTCACCCATAACTTCCACTGGAATATCTCTCCGGGCTGAGGTGAGGAAGGAAAAAAAGGAGTGGGGGCCGGGACAGGAGGGGTATCTCAGGCAGGGCAATGGAAAGCTTCCAGAAGAGCGCCCGTGGCCTGGACCATCCTGGCTGACCTGCAGGCACCATGTTGGCCTGCGTGCTGTCGCTGTTGTGGCTCCACGGCCCTTCCTCTAGGCTTTCAAGCCCTTGTACATATTCAGGTGTTTCACCTGGGAAGGGTGGGAACAGTTCAGCAGCAGCTGGCCTGGGGCTCAGCTCACGTTTACTCACAGAGGCCTCGGCACGGTCCCCCAGGTTTGCAATAAGGACGCTCCTTGCGTGGGCGGGCGGGGCTGCTGGCTGTATGGGGGATGATTCCCCACCTCTGACCAATTTCAGAATTGTTTAGCACTGGAGCAAGTGCCTTGGTTGTGTTTCCCTCTGTATAACTGTTAGGTTCAGCTTTTTTTTTTCTTTTTTGGTTCAAGTTAGATTTTCATCCTCTTTTATGTATTTGTGGATATAAGCATGGAAATAATTCATTCTTATAAATACATCAGTGTGAATGGAAGAACCTTTTTTCTGTTTTATTTTTACATTTTATTTTTAAAAATTTTGAAATTTAATTTAATTTATTTTTTATACAGTAGGTTATTATTAGTTATCTATTTTATGCATAGACATGTATACAGGTGAATCACAATCTCCCAACTCATCCCACCACCACCAACCCATGGCTTCCCCAACTTTGTGTCCATACGTTTGTTCTCTACATCTGTGTCTCTATTTCTGCCCTGAAAACCAGTTCATCTGTACCATTTTTCTAGGTTCCACATATAGGCATTAATATACAATATTTGTTTTTCTCTTTCTGACTTACTTCACTCTGTATGACAGTCTCTAGATCCATCAAATTCTCTACAAATGACCCAGTTTCATTCCTTTTTATGACTGAGTAATATTCCATTTTATATATGTACCACATCTTTATCCATTCGTCTGTCTGTGGGCATTTAGGTTGCTTCCATTACCTGGCTATTGTAAATAGTGCTGCAATGAACATTGTGGTGAATGTGTCTCTGTGATTTATGGTTTTCCCTGGGTAAATGCCCAGAAGTGGGATTGCTGGATCCTATGGTAATTCTTTTTTTAGTTTTTTAAAGGAACCTCCATACTGTTCTCCATAGTGACTGTATCAATTTACATTCCCACCAATAGCGGAAGAGGGTTCCTTTTGTCCACACCCTCCCCAGAATTTATTGTTTGTAGATTATCTGATGATGCCGATTCTAACAGGTGTGAGGTCTTACCTCATTTTAGTTTTGATTTGCATTTCTCTAATAATTAGTGATGTTGAGCAGCTTTTCATGAGCGTCTTGGCCATCTCTGTGTCTTCTTGGAAGAAACGTCTATTTAGATCTTCTGCCCATTTTTGTATTGGGTTGTTTGTTTTATTAATATTAAGCTGCATGTGCTGTTTATATATATTGGAGATTAAACCTTTGTCCATTGATTCGTTTGTGAACGTTTTCGCCCATTCTGAGGGTTGCCTTTTACCATTCCCGTATATTTAACAAAGAAAGAAAGCAAGCTAAAGAAGCAGAACACTAATGTGCGTGAAATATGCCTCTTGAAACTGTCGTTTTGAAATATGAACGTCTTTTGAATTTTTTGGTCGATATATGACCCCAGGATTTGTTTTCAGGGCAGGTGTCATTTACAGGCCTGTAATGATTTGGAATATTCACTGACCATTAGCGCTGGGATTAAAGCTGCTGTTGTGTGAAACGGCCACAAGGTGGCAGCAGTTCTCCCTTACCAAATGTGGTTACTAGGGCAGCAGAGCCTCAATGGAAGTCGCGTTCTAGTTTGGAATGTAGAACGGAATGTGCCAGGAGAAAGCCCCTCAAGTTTGTTTCACTACTTCTTGTTCGTGTTTTTAATTTAATTTTTTAATTTTTATTACAGCAAGTTTGAGTACAACGTTTAGCTTGTTGTAGGTGTGCAAGAGGTGGTTCTTTTACACATATACATATGTCTGTTCTTCCTGGGATCCTTTTCCCATGAACGTTATGACAGAATGTTGAGTAGTCTTCTCTTGGTACTCCGTAGGTCTTTGGTGATTATATACGTCTACTGTGTTTGTATATGTCTGTTAACAAAAATATCGTAATGAATTCAATCCTCACACCTTTCCTTTGGTGAACCATAAGTTTGTTTAATGAATCTGTGATTGCCCTTCTCCGTGGAAATATCTGCCCTGGTATCAATTTATACGTAACACCTATAAGTGATATGATATGATATGTGTCTTTCACTTTCTGACTTACTCCAAGTCACGTGATTACCTCTAGACTCATCTACGGTGCTGCAAATGGCATTGTGTCCTTTTTTCCCTTGGCGAATATTCTGTCTTAGCGAGGTCCATTTTCTGCAATGTGATTCCCTGAGGGCTGAGGATTAGCTGACCTGGGCAGCCTGACCCTGCCGGCAAGCCCTCCCCAGGTGTGCCTGGGTTGAGGCCAATATAAACAGCACTCCAGGCAGCAATAGCCCCTGCAGCTGTGCCTGACTCCATATTCTCTGCCCCGTCAGCAGTCTCGGGGCTGTGCTGGTGGGAGGGTGTGAGGGTCCACGGCTTTGTGGGCGGCCCGGTGTGAGTGGGGCTCTTCTGGACTTTCTGCAGGAGTTGCCAGGCTGCCACCTCTAAAGAAGACGATGTGTCACCCATAACTTCCACTGGAATATCTCTCCGGGCTGAGGTGAGGAAGGAAAAAAAGGAGTGGTGGCCGGGACAGGAGGGGTATCTCAGGCAGGGCAATGGAAAGCTTCCAGAAGAGCGCCCGTGGCCTGGACCATCCTGGCTGACCTGCAGGCACCATGTTGGCCTGCGTGCTGTCGCTGTTGTGGCTCCACGGCCCTTCGTCTAGGCTTTCAAGCCCTTGTACATATTCAGGTGTTTCACCTGGGAAGGGTGGGAACAGTTCAGCAGCAGCTGGCCTGGGGCTCAGCTCACGTTTACTCACAGAGGCCTCGGCACGGTCCCCCAGCTTTGCAATAAGGACGCTCCTTGCGTGGGCGGGCGGGGCTGCTGGCTGTATGGGGGATGATTCCCCACCTCTGACCAATTTCAGAATTGTTTAGCACTGGAGCAAGTGCCTTGGTTGTGTTTCCCTCTGTATAACTGTTAGGTTCAGCTATTTTTTTTTTTTGGTTCAAGTTAGATTTTATTCCTCTTTTATGTATTTATGGATATAAGCATGGAAATAATTCATTCTTATAAATACATCAGTGTGAATGGAAGAAACTTTTTTCTGTTTTATTTTTACATTTTATTTTTAAAAATTTTGAAATTTAATTTAATTTATTTTTTATACAGTAGGTTATTATTAGTTATCTATTTTATGCATAGACATGTATACAGGTGAATCACAATCTCCCAACTCATCCCACCACCACCAACCCATGGCTTCCCCAACTGTGTGTCCATACGTTTGTTCTCTACATCTGTGTCTCTATTTCTGCCCTGAAAACCAGTTCATCTGTACCATTTTTCTAGGTTCCACATATAGGCATTAATATACAATATTTGTTTTTCTCTTTCTGACTTACTTCACTCTGTATGACAGTCTCTAGATCCATCAAATTCTCTACAAATGACCCAGTTTCATTCCTTTTTATGGCTGAGTAATATTCCATTTTATATATGTACCACATCTTTATCCATTCGTCTGTCTGTGGCCATTTAGGTTGCTTCCATTACCTGGCTATTGTAAATAGTGCTGCAATGAACATTGTGGTGAATGTGTCTCTGTGATTTATGGTTTTCCCTGGGTAAATGCCCAGAAGTGGGATTGCTGGATCCTATGGTAATTCTTTTTTTAGTTTTTTAAAGGAACCTCCATACTGTTCTCCATAGTGACTGTATCAATTTACATTCCCACCAATAGCGGAAGAGGGTTCCTTTTGTCCACACCCTCCCCAGAATTTGTTGTTTGTAGATTATCTGATGATGCCGATTCTAACAGGTGTGAGGTCTTACCTCATTTTAGTTTTGATTTGCATTTCTCTAATAATTAGTGATGTTGAGCAGCTTTTCATGTGCGTCTTGGCCATCTCTGTGTCTTCTTTGAAGAAACGTCTATTTAGATCTTCTGCCCATTTTTGTATTGGGTTGTTTGTTTTATTAATATTAAACTGCATGTGCTGTTTATATATATTGGAGATTAAACCTTTGTCCATTGATTCGTTTGTGAACGTTTTCGCCCATTCTGAGGGTTGCCTTTTACCATTCCCGTATATTTAACAAAGAAAGAAAGAAAGCTAAAGAAGCAGAACACTAATGTGCGTGAAATATGCCTCTTGAAACTGTCGTTTTGAAATATGGACGTCTTTTGAATTTTTTGGTCGATATATGACCCCAGGATTTGTTTTCAGGGCAGGTGTCATTTACAGGCCTGTAATGATTTGGAATATCCACTGACCATTAGCGCTGGGATTAAAGCTGCTGTTGTGTGAAACGGCCACAAGGTGGCAGCAGTTCTCCCTTACCAAATCTGGTTACTAGGGCAGCAGAGCCTCAATGGAAGTCGCGTTCTAGATTGGAATGTAGAACGGAATGTGCCAGGAGAAAGCCCCTCAAGTTTGTCTCACTACTTCTTGTTCGTGTTTTTAATTTAATTTTTTATTTTTTATTACAGCAAGTTTGAGTACAACGTTTAGCTTGTTGTAGGTGTGCAAGAGGTGGTTCTTTTACACATATACATATGTCTGTTCTTCCTGGGATCCTTTTCCCATGTACGTTATGACAGAATGTTGAGTAGTCTTCTCTTGGTACTCCGTAGGTCTTTGGTGATTATATACGTCTACTGTGTTTGTATATGTCTGTTAACCCCAATATCGTAATGAATTCAATGCTCACACCTTTCCTTTGGTGAACCATAAGTTTGTTTAATGAATCTGTGATTACACTTCTCCGTGGAAATATCTGCCCTGGTATCAATTTATAGGTAACACCTATAAGTGATATGATATGATATGTGTCTTTCACTTTCTGACTTACTCCAAGTCACGTGATTACCTCTAGACTCATCTACGGTGCTGCAAATGGCATTGTGTCCATTTTTTCCTTGGCGAATATTCTGTCTTAGCGAGGTCCATTTTCTGCAATGTGATTCCCTGAGGGCTGAGGATTAGCTGACATGGGCAGCCTGACCCTGCCGTCAAGGCCTCCCCAGGTGTGCCTGGTTTGTGGTCAATATAAACAGCACTCCAGGCAGCAATAGCCCCTGCAGCTGTGCCTGACTCCATATTCTCTGCCCCGTCAGCAGTCTCGGGGCTGTGCTGGTTGGAGGGTGTGATGGTCCACGGCTTTGTGGGCGGCCCGGTGTGAGTGGAGCTCTGCTGGACTTTCTGCAGGAGTTGCCAGGCTGCCACCTGTAAAGAAGAGGAGGTGTCACCCATAATTTCCACTGGAATATCTCTCCGGGCTGAGGCGAGTCAGGAAAAAAGGAGTGGTGGCCGGGACAGGAGGGGTATCTCAGGCAGGGCAATGGAAAGCTTCCACAAGAGTGCCCGTGGCCAGGACCATCCTGGCTGACCTGCAGGCACCAACTTGGCCTGCGTGCTGTCGCTGGTGTGGCTCCACGGCCCTTCCTCTAGGCTTTCAAGCCCTTGTACATATTCAGGTGTTTCACCTGGGAAGGGTGGGAACAGTTCAGCAGCAGCTGGCCTGGGGCTCAGCTCACGTTTACTCACAGAGGCCTCGGCACGGTCCCACAGTTTTGCAATAAGGACGCTCCTTGCGTGGGCGGGCGGGGCTGCTGGCTGTATGGGGGATGATTCCCCACCTCTGACCAATTTCAGAATTGTTTAGCACTGGAGCAAGTGCCTTGGTTGTGTTTCCCTCTGTATAACTGTTAGGTTCAGCTTTTTTTTTTCTTTTTTGGTTCAAGTTAGATTTTCATCCTCTTTTATGTATTTGTGGATATAAGCATGGAAATAATTCATTCTTATAAATACATCAGTGTGAATGGAAGAACCTTTTTTCTGTTTTATTTTTACATTTTATTTTTAAAAATTTTGAAATTTAATTTAATTTATTTTTTATACAGTAGGTTATTATTAGTTATCTATTTTATGCATAGACATGTATACAGGTGAATCACAATCTCCCAACTCATCCCACCACCACCAACCCATGGCTTCCCCAACTTTGTGTCCATACGTTTGTTCTCTACATCTGTGTCTCTATTTCTGCCCTGAAAACCAGTACATCTGTACCATTTTTCTAGGTTCCACATATAGGCATTAATATACAATATTTGTTTTTCTCTTTCTGACTTACTTCACTCTGTATGACAGTCTCTAGATCCATCAAATTCTCTACAAATGACCCAGTTTCATTCCTTTTTATGACTGAGTAATATTCCATTTTATATATGTACCACATCTTTATCCATTCGTCTGTCTGTGGGCATTTAGGTTGCTTCCATTACCTGGCTATTGTAAATAGTGCTGCAATGAACATTGTGGTGAATGTGTCTCTGTGATTTATGGTTTTCCCTGGGTAAATGCCCAGAAGTGGGATTGCTGGATCCTATGGTAATTCTTTTTTTAGTTTTTTAAAGGAACCTCCATACTGTTCTCCATAGTGACTGTATCAATTTACATTCCCACCAATAGCGGAAGAGGGTTCCTTTTGTCCACACCCTCTCCAGAATTTGTTGTTTGTAGATTATCTGATGATGCCGATTCTAACAGGTGTGAGGTCTTACCTCATTTTAGTTTTGATTTGCATTTCTCTAATAATTAGTGATGTTGAGCAGCTTTTCATGTGCGTCTTGGCCATCTCTGTGTCTTCTTTGAAGAAACGTCTATTTAGATCTTCTGCCCATTTTTGTATTGGGTTGTTTGTTTTATTAATATTAAGCTGCATGTGCTGTTTATATATATTGGAGATTAAACCTTTGTCCATTGATTCGTTTGTGAACGTTTTCGCCCATTCTGAGCGTTGCCTTTTACCATTCCCGTATATTTAACAAAGAAAGAAAGAAAGCTAAAGAAGCAGAACACTAATGTACGTGAAATATGCCTCTTGAAACTGTCGTTTTGAAATATGGACGTCTTTTGAATTTTTTGGTCGATATATGACCCCAGGATTTGTTTTCAGGGCAGGTGTCATTTACAGGCCTGTAATGATTTGGAATATCCACTGACCATTAGCGCTGGGATTAAAGCTGCTGTTGTGTGAAACGGCCACAAGGTGGCAGCAGTTCTCCCTTACCAAATCTGGTTACTAGGGCAGCAGAGCCTCAATGGAAGTCGCGTTCTAGTTTGGAATGTAGAACGGAATGTGCCAGGAGAAAGCACCTCAAGTTTGTCTCACTACTTCTTGTTCGTGTTTTTAATTTAATTTTTTATTTTTTTTATTTTATTTTTTTTTTTTTTCTTTTTGCGGTATGCGGGCCTCTCACTGTTGTGGCCTCTCCCGTTGCGGAGCACAGGCTCCGGATGCGCAGGCCCAGCGGCCATGGCTCACGGGCCCAGCCGCTCCGCGGCATATGGGATCCTCCCAGACCGGGGCACGAACCCGTATCCCCTGCATCGGCAGGCGGACTCTCAAGCACTGCGCCACCAGGGAGGCCCCTAATTTTTTATTTTTTATTACAGCAAGTTTGAGTACAACGTTTAGCTTGTTGTAGGTGTGCAAGAGGTGGTTCTTTTACACATATACATATGTCTGTTCTTCCTGGGATCCTTTTCCCATGTACGTTATGACAGAATGTTGAGTAGTCTTCTCTTGGTACTCCGTAGGTCTTTGGTGATTATATACGTCTACTGTGTTTGTATATGTCTGTTAACCCCAATATCGTAATGAATTCAATGCTCACACCTTTCCTTTGGTGAACCATAAGTTTGTTTAATGAATCTGTGATTACCCTTCTCCGTGGAAATATCTGCCCTGGTATCAATTTATAGGTAACACCTATAAGTGATATGATATGATATGTGTCTTTCACTTTCTGACTTACTCCAAGTCACGTGATTACCTCTAGACTCATCTACGGTGCTGCAAATGGCATTGTGTCCATTTTTTCCTTGGCGAATATTCTGTCTTAGCGAGCTCCATTTTCTGCAATGTGATTCCCTGAGGGCTGAGGATTAGCTGACCTGGGCAGCCTGACCCTGCCGTCAAGGCCTCCCCAGGTGTGCCTGGGTTGTGGTCAATATAAACAGCACTCCAGGCAGCAATAGCCCCTGCAGCTGTGCCTGACTCCATATTCTCTGCCCCGTCAGCAGTCTCGGGGCTGTGCTGGTGGGAGGGTGTGATGGTCCACGGCTTTGTGGGCAGCCCGGTGTGAGTGGAGCTCTGCTGGACTTTCTGCAGGAGTTGCCAGGCTTCCACCTGAAAAGAAGAGGATTTGTCATCCATAACTTCCACTGGAATATCTCTCCGGGCTGAGGTGAGGAAGGAAAAAAAGGAGTGGGGGCCGGGACAGGAGGGGTATCTCAGGCAGGGCAATGGAAAGCTTCCAGAAGAGCGCCCGTGGCCAGGACCATCCTGGCTGACCTGCAGGCACCAAGTTGGCCTGCGTGCTGTCGCTGGTGTGGCTCCACGGCCCTTCCTCTAGGCTTTCAAGCCCTTGTACATATTCAGGTGTTTCACGTGGGAAGGGTGGGAACAGTTCAGCAGCAGCTGGCCTGGGGCTCAGCTCACGTTTACTCACAGAGGCCTCAGCACGGTCCCACAGCTTTGCAATAAGGACGCTCCTTGCGTGGGCTGGTGGGGCTGCTGGCTGTATGGGGGATGATTCCCCACCTCTGACCAATTTCAGAATTGTTTACCACTGGAGCAAGTTCCTTGGTTGTGTTTCCCTCTGTATAAGTGTTAGGTTCAGCTTTTTTTTTTCTTTTTTGGTTCAAGTTAGATTTTATTCCTCTTTTATGTATTTATGGATATAAGCATGGAAATAATTCATTCTTATAAATACATCAATGTGAATGGAAGGACTTTTTTTCTGTTTTATTTTAACATTTTATTTTTTAAAATTTAGAAATTTAATTTTAGTTATTTTTTTATACAGTAGGTTATTATTAGTTATCTATTTTATGCCTAGACATGTATACAGGTCAATCAAAATCTCCCAACTCATCCCACCACCACCAGCCCATGGCTTCGCCCACTTTGTGTCCATACGTTTGTTCTCTGCCTCTGTGTGTCTATTTCTTCCCTGCAAACCAGTTCATCTGTAACATTTTTTCTAGGTTCCACATATAGGCATTAATATACAATATTTGTTTTTCTCTTTCTGACTTACCTCACTCTGTATGACAGTCTCTAGATCCATCAACTTCTCTACAAATGACCCAGTTTCATTCCTTTTTATGGCTGAGTAATATTCCATTTTATATATGTACCACATCTTTATCCATTCGTCTGTCTGTGGCCATTTAGGTTGCTTCCATTACCTGGCTATTGTAAATAGTGCTGCAATGAACATTGTGGTGAATGTGTCTCTGTGATTTATGGTTTTCCCTGGGTAAATGCCCAGAAGTGGGATTGCTGGATCCTATGGTAATTCTCTTTTTAGTTTTTTAAAGGAACCTCCATACTGTTCTCCATAGTGACTGAATCAATTTACATTCCCACCAGTAGCGGAAGAGGGTTCCTTTTGTCCACACCCTCCCCAGAATTTGTTGTTTGTAGATTATCTGATGATGCCGATTCTAACAGGTGTGAGGTCTTACCTCATTGTAGTTTTGATTTGCATTTCTCTAATAATTAGTGATGTTGAGCAGCTTTTCATGTGCGTCTTGGCCATCTCTGTGTCTTCTTTGAAGAAACGTCCATTTAGATCTTCTGCCCATTTTTGTATTGGGTTGTTTGTTTTATTAATATTAAGCTGCATGAGCTGTTTTTATATATTGGAGTTTAAACCTTTGTCCATTGATTCGTTTGTGAACGTTTTCGCCCATTCTGAGGGTTGCCTTTTTCCATTGCCGTTTTTTTAACAAAGAAAGAAAGAAAGCAAAAGAAGCAGAACACTAATGTGCGTGAAATATGCCTCTTGAAACTGTCGTTTTGAAATATGGACGTCTTTTGAATTTTTTGGTCGATATATGACCCCAGGATTTGTTTTCTGGGCAGGTGTCATTTACAGGCCTGTAATGATTTGGAATATCCACTGACCATTAGCGCTGGGATTAAAGCTGCTGTTGTGTGAAACGGCCACAAGGTGGCAGCAGTTCTCCCTTACCAAATCTGGTTACTAGGGCAGCAGAGCCTCAATGGAAGTCGCATTCTAGTTTGGAATGTAGAACGGAATGTGCCAGGAGAAAGCCCCTCAAGTTTGTTTCACTACTTCTTGTTCGTGTTTTTAATTTAATTTTTTAATTTTTATTACAGCAAGTTTGAGTACAACGTTTAGCTTGTTGTAGGTGTGCAAGAGGTGGTTCTTTTACACATATACATATGTCTGTTCTTCCTGGGATCCTTTTCCCATGAACGTTATGACAGAATGTTGAGTAGTCTTCTCTTGGTACTCCGTAGGTCTTTGGTGATTATATACGTCTACTGTGTTTGTATATGTCTGTTAACAACAATATCGTAATGAATTCAATGCTCACACCTTTCCTTTGGTGAACCATAAGTTTGTTTAATGAATCTGTGATTGCCCTTCTCCGTGGAAATATCTGCCCTGGTATCAATTTATACGTAACACCTATAAGTGATATGATATGATATGTGTCTTTCACTTTCTGACTTACTCCAAGTCACGTGATTACCTCTAGACTCATCTACGGTGCTGCAAATGGCATTGTGTCCTTTTTTCCCTTGGCGAATATTCTGTCTTAGCGAGGTCCATTTTCTGCAATGTGATTCCCTGAGGGCTGAGGATTAGCTGACCTGGGCAGCCTGACCCTGCCGGCAAGCCCTCCCCAGGTGTGCCTGGGTTGAGGCCAATATAAACAGCACTCCAGGCAGCAATAGCCCCTGCAGCTGTGCCTGACTCCATATTCTCTGCCCCGTCAGCAGTCTCGGGGCTGTGCTGGTGGGAGGGTGTGAGGTTCCACGGCTTTGTGGGCGGCCCGGTGTGAGTGGGGCTCTGCTGGACTTTCTGCAGGAGTTGCCAGGCTGCCACCTCTAAAGAAGACGATGTGTCACCCATAACTTCCACTGGAATATCTCTCCGGGCTGAGGTGAGGAAGGAAAAAAAGGAGTGGGGGCCGGGACAGGAGGGGTATCTCAGGCAGGGCAATGGAAAGCTTCCAGAAGAGCGCCCGTGGCCTGGACCATCCTGGCTGACCTGCAGGCACCATGTTGGCCTGCGTGCTGTCGCTGTTGTGGCTCCACGGCCCTTCGTCTAGGCTTTCAAGCCCTTGTACATATTCAGGTGTTTCACCTGGGAAGGGTGGGAACAGTTCAGCAGCAGCTGGCCTGGGGCTCAGCTCACGTTTACTCACAGAGGCCTCGGCACGGTCCCCCAGCTTTGCAATAAGGACGCTCCTTGCGTGGGCGGGCGGGGCTGCTGGCTGTATGGGGGATGATTCCCCACCTCTGACCAATTTCAGAATTGTTTAGCACTGGAGCAAGTGCCTTGGTTGTGTTTCCCTCTGTATAACTGTTAGGTTCAGCTTTTTTTTTCTTTTTTGGTTCAAGTTAGATTTTAATCCTCTTTTATGTATTTGTGGATATAAGCATGGAAATAATTCATTCTTATAAATACATCAGTGTGAATGGAAGAACCTTTTTTCTGTTTTATTTTTACATTTTATTTTTAAAAATTTTGAAATTTAATTTAATTTATTTTTTATACAGTAGGTTATTATTAGTTATCTATTTTATGCATAGACATGTATACAGGTGAATCACAATCTCCCAACTCATCCCACCACCACCAACCCATGGCTTCCCCAACTTTGTGTCCATACGTTTGTTCTCTACATCTGTGTCTCTATTTCTGCCCTGAAAACCAGTTCATCTGTACCATTTTTCTAGGTTCCACATATAGGCATTAATATACAATATTTGTTTTTCTCTTTCTGACTTACTTCACTCTGTATGACAGTCTCTAGATCCATCAAATTCTCTACAAATGACCCAGTTTCATTCCTTTTTATGACTGAGTATATTCCATTTTATATATGTACCACATATTTATCCATTCGTCTGTCTGTGGGCATTTAGGTTGCTTCCATTACCTGGCTATTGTAAATAGTGCTGCAATGAACATTGTGGTGAATGTGTCTCTGTGATTTATGGTTTTCCCTGGGTAAATGCCCAGAAGTGGGATTGCTGGATCCTATGGTAATTCTTTTTTTAGTTTTTTAAAGGAACCTCCATACTGTTCTCCATAGTGACTGTATCAATTTACATTCCCACCAATAGCGGAAGAGGGTTCCTTTTGTCCACACCCTCCCCAGAATTTGTTGTTTGTAGATTATCTGATGATGCCGATTCTAACAGGTGTGAGGTCTTACCTCATTTTAGTTTTGATTTGCATTTCTCTAATATTTAGTGATGTTGAGCAGCTTTTCATGTGCGTCTTGGCCATCTCTGTGTCTTCTTTGAAGAAACGTCTATTTAGATCTTCTGCCCATTTTTGTATTGGGTTGTTTGTTTTATTAATATTAAGCTGCATGTGCTGTTTATATATATTGGAGATTAAACCTTTGTCCATTGATTCGTTTGTGAACGTTTTCGCCCATTCTGAGGGTTGCCTTTTACCATTCCCGTATATTTAACAAAGAAAGAAAGAAAGCTAAAGAAGCAGAACACTAATGTGCGTGAAATATGCCTCTTGAAACTGTCGTTTTGAAATATGAACGTCTTTTGAATTTTTTGGTCGATATATGACCCCAGGATTTGTTTTCAGGGCAGGTGTCATTTACAGGCCTGTAATGATTTGGAATATTCACTGACCATTAGCGCTGGGATTAAAGCTGCTGTTGTGTGAAACGGCCACAAGGTGGCAGCAGTTCTCCCTTACCAAATGTGGTTACTAGGGCAGCAGAGCCTCAATGGAAGTCGCGTTCTAGTTTGGAATGTAGAACAGAATGTGCCAGGAGAAAGCCCCTCAAGTTTGTTTCACTACTTCTTGTTCGTGTTTTTAATTTAATTTTTTAATTTTTATTACAGCAAGTTTGAGTACAACGTTTAGCTTGTTGTAGGTGTGCAAGAGGTGGTTCTTTTACACATATACATATGTCTGTTCTTCCTGGGATCCTTTTCCCATGAACGTTATGACAGAATGTTGAGTAGTCTTCTCTTGGTACTCCGTAGGTCTTTGGTGATTATATACGTCTACTGTGTTTGTATATGTCTGTTAACAACAATATCGTAATGAATTCAATGCTCACACCTTTCCTTTGGTGAACCATAAGTTTGTTTAATGAATCTGTGATTGCCCTTCTCCTTGGAAATATCTGCCCTGGTATCAATTTATACGTAACACCTATAAGTGATATGATATGATATGTGTCTTTCACTTTCTGACTTACTCTAAGTCACGTGATTACCTCTAGACTCATCTACGGTGCTGCAAATGGCATTGTGTCCTTTTTTCCCTTGGCGAATATTCTGTCTTAGCGAGGTCCATTTTCTGCAATGTGATTCCCTGAGGGCTGAGGATTAGCTGACCTGGGCAGCCTGACCCTGCCGGCAAGCCCTCCCCAGGTGTGCCTGGGTTGAGGCCAATATAAACAGCACTCCAGGCAGCAATAGCCCCTGCAGCTGTGCCTGACTCCATATTCTCTGCCCCGTCAGCAGTCTCGGGGCTGTGCTGGTGGGAGGGTGTGAGGGTCCACGGCTTTGTGGGCGGCCCGGTGTGAGTGGGGCTCTGCTGGACTTTCTGCAGGAGTTGCCAGGCTGCCACCTCTAAAGAAGACGATGTGTCACCCATAACTTCCACTGGAATATCTCTCCGGGCTGAGGTGAGGAAGGAAAAAAAGGAGTGGTGGCCGGGACAGGAGGGGTATCTCAGGCAGGGCAATGGAAAGCTTCCAGAAGAGCGCCCGTGGCCTGGACCATCCTGGCTGACCTGCAGGCACCATGTTGGCCTGCGTGCTGTCGCTGGTGTGGCTCCACGGCCCTTCGTCTAGGCTTTCAAGCCCTTGTACATATTCAGGTGTTTCACCTGGGAAGGGTGGGAACAGTTCAGCAGCAGCTGGCCTGGGGCTCAGCTCACGTTTACTCACAGAGGCCTCGGCACGGTCCCCCAGCTTTGCAATAAGGACGCTCCTTGCGTGGGCGGGCTGGGCTGCTGGCTGTATGGGGGATGATTCCCCACCTCTGACCAATTTCAGAATTGTTTAGCACTGGAGCAAGTGCCTTGGTTGTGTTTCCCTCTGTATAACTGTTAGGTTCAGCTATTTTTTTTTTTTGGTTCAAGTTAGATTTTATTCCTCTTTTATGTTTTTATGGATATAAGCATGGAAATAATTCATTCTTATAAATACATCAGTGTGAATGGAAGAAACTTTTTTCTGTTTTATTTTTACATTTTATTTTTAAAAATTTTGAAATTTAATTTAATTTATTTTTTATACAGTAGGTTATTATTAGTTATCTATTTTATGCATAGACATGTATACAGGTGAATCACAATCTCCCAACTCATCCCACCACCACCAACCCATGGCTTCCCCAACTGTGTGTCCATACGTTTGTTCTCTACATCTGTGTCTCTATTTCTGCCCTGAAAACCAGTTCATCTGTACCATTTTTCTAGGTTCCACATATAGGCATTAATATACAATATTTGTTTTTCTCTTTCTGACTTACTTCACTCTGTATGACAGTCTCTAGATCCATCAAATTCTCTACAAATGACCCAGTTTCATTCCTTTTTATGGCTGAGTAATATTCCATTTTATATATGTACCACATCTTTATCCATTCGTCTGTCTGTGGCCATTTAGGTTGCTTCCATTACCTGGCTATTGTAAATAGTGCTGCAATGAACATTGTGGTGAATGTGTCTCTGTGATTTATGGTTTTCCCTGGGTAAATGCCCAGAAGTGGGATTGCTGGATCCTATGGTAATTCTTTTTTTAGTTTTTTAAAGGAACCTCCATACTGTTCTCCATAGTGACTGTATCAATTTACATTCCCACCAATAGCGGAAGAGGGTTCCTTTTGTCCACACCCTCCCCAGAATTTGTTGTTTGTAGATTATCTGATGATGCCGATTCTAACAGGTGTGAGGTCTTACCTCATTTTAGTTTTGATTTGCATTTCTCTAATAATTAGTGATGTTGAGCAGCTTTTCATGTGCGTCTTGGCCATCTCTGTGTCTTCTTTGAAGAAACGTCTATTTAGATCTTCTGCCCATTTTTGTATTGGGTTGTTTGTTTTATTAATATTAAACTGCATGTGCTGTTTATATATATTGGAGATTAAACCTTTGTCCATTGATTCGTTTGTGAACGTTTTCGCCCATTCTGAGGGTTGCCTTTTACCATTCCCGTATATTTAACAAAGAAAGAAAGAAAGCTAAAGAAGCAGAACACTAATGTGCGTGAAATATGCCTCTTGAAACTGTCGTTTTGAAATATGGACGTCTTTTGAATTTTTTGGTCGATATATGACCCCAGGATTTGTTTTCAGGGCAGGTGTCATTTACAGGCCTGTAATGATTTGGAATATCCACTGACCATTAGCGCTGGGATTAAAGCTGCTGTTGTGTGAAACGGCCACAAGGTGGCAGCAGTTCTCCCTTACCAAATCTGGTTACTAGGGCAGCAGAGCCTCAATGGAAGGCGCGTTCTAGATTGGAATGTAGAACGGAATGTGCCAGGAGAAAGCCCCTCAAGTTTGTCTCACTACTTCTTGTTCGTGTTTTTAATTTAATTTTTTATTTTTTATTACAGCAAGTTTGAGTACAACGTTTAGCTTGTTGTAGGTGTGCAAGAGGTGGTTCTTTTACACATATACATATGTCTGTTCTTCCTGGGATCCTTTTCCCATGTACGTTATGACAGAATGTTGAGTAGTCTTCTCTTGGTACTCCGTAGGTCTTTGGTGATTATATACGTCTACTGTGTTTGTATATGTCTGTTAACCCCAATATCGTAATGAATTCAATGCTCACACCTTTCCTTTGGTGAACCATAAGTTTGTTTAATGAATCTGTGATTACCCTTCTCCGTGGAAATATCTGCCCTGGTATCAATTTATAGGTAACACCTATAAGTGATATGATATGATATGTGTCTTTCACTTTCTGACTTACTCCAAGTCACGTGATTACCTCTAGACTCATCTACGGTGCTGCAAATGGCATTGTGTCCATTTTTTCCTTGGCGAATATTCTGTCTTAGCGAGGTCCATTTTCTGCAATGTGATTCCCTGAGGGCTGAGGATTAGCTGACATGGGCAGCCTGACCCTGCCGTCAAGGCCTCCCCAGGTGTGCCTGGTTTGTGGTCAATATAAACAGCACTCCAGGCAGCAATAGCCCCTGCAGCTGTGCCTGACTCCATATTCTCTGCCCCGTCAGCAGTCTCGGGGCTGTGCTGGTGGGAGGGTGTGATGGTCCACGGCTTTGTGGGCGGCCCGGTGTGAGTGGAGCTCTGCTGGACTTTCTGCAGGAGTTGCCAGGCTTCCACCTGAAAAGAAGAGGATTTGTCATCCATAACTTCCACTGGAATCTCTCTCCGGGCTGAGGTGAGGAAGGAAAAAAAGGAGTGGGGGCCGGGACAGGAGGGGTATCTCAGGCAGGGCAATGGAAAGCTTCCAGAAGAGCGCCCGTGGCCAGGACCATCCTGGCTGACCTGCAGGCACCAAGTTGGCCTGCGTGCTGTCGCTGGTGTGGCTCCACGCCCCTTCCTCTAGGCTTTCAAGCCCTTGTACATATTCAGGTGTTTCACGTGGGAAGGTTGGGAACAGTTCAGCAGCAGCTGGCCTGGGGCTCAGCTCACGTTTACTCACAGAGGCCTCAGCACGGTCTCACAGCTTTGCAATAAGGACGCTCCTTGCGTGGGCTGGTGGGGCTGCTGGCTGTATGGGGGATGATTCCCCACCTCTGACCAATTTCAGAATTGTTTACCACTGGAGCAAGTTCCTTGGTTGTGTTTCCCTCTGTATAACTGTTAGGTTCAGCTTTTTTTTTTTCTTTTTTGGTTCAAGTTAGAATTTATTCCTCTTTTATGTATTTATGGATATAAGCATGGAAATAATTCATTCTTATAAATACATCAATGTGAATGGAAGGACTTTTTTTCTGTTTTATTTTAACATTTTATTTTTTAAAATTTAGAAATTTAATTTTAGTTATTTTTTATACAGTAGGTTATTATTAGTTATCTATTTTATGCCTAGACATGTATACAGGTCAATCAAAATCTCCCAACTCATCCCACCACCACCACCCCATGGCTTCGCCCACTTTGTGTCCATACGTTTGTTCTCTGCCTCTGTGTGTCTATTTCTGCCCTGCAAACCAGTTCATCTGTACCATTTTTTCTAGGTTCCACATATAGGCATTAATATACAATATTTGTTTTTCTCTTTCTGACTTACTTCACTCTGTATGACAGTCTCTAGATCCATCAAATTCTCTACAAATGACCCAGTTTCATTCCTTTTTATGACTGAGTAATATTCCATTTTATATATGTACCACATCTTTATCCATTCGTCTGTCTGTGGGCATTTAGGTTGCTTCCATTACCTGGCTATTGTAAATAGTGCTGCAATGAACATTGTGGTGAATGTGTCTCTGTGATTTATGGTTTTCCCTGGGTAAATGCCCAGAAGTGGGATTGCTGGATCCTATGGTAATTCTTTTTTTAGTTTTTTAAAGGAACCTCCATACTGTTCTCCATAGTGACTGTATCAATTTACATTCCCACCAATAGCGGAAGAGGGTTCCTTTTGTCCACACCCTCCCCAGAATTTGTTGTTTGTAGATTATCTGATGATGCCGATTCTAACAGGTGTGAGGTCTTACCTCATTTTAGTTTTGATTTGCATTTCTCTAATAATTAGTGATGTTGAGCAGCTTTTCATGTGCGTCTTGGCCATCTCTGTGTCTTCTTTGAAGAAACGTCTATTTAGATCTTCTGCCCATTTTTGTATTGGGTTGTTTGTTTTATTAATATTAAGCTGCATGTGCTGTTTATATATATAGGAGATTAAACCTTTGTCCATTGATTCGTTTGTGAACGTTTTCGCCCATTCTGAGGGTTGCCTTTTACCATTCCCGTATATTTAACAAAGAAAGAAAGAAAGCTAAAGAAGCAGAACACTAATGTGCGTGAAATATGCCTCTTGAAACTGTCGTTTTGAAATATGGACGTCTTTTGAATTTTTTGGTCGATATATGACCCCAGGATTTGTTTTCAGGGCAGGTGTCATTTACAGGCCTGTAATGATTTGGAATATCCACTGACCATTAGCGCTGGGATTAAAGCTGCTGTTGTGTTAAACGGCCACAAGGTGGCAGCAGTTCTCCCTTACCAAATCTGGTTACTAGGGCAGCAGAGCCTCAATGGAAGTCGCGTTCTAGATTGGAATGTAGAACGGAATGTGCCAGGAGAAAGCCCCTCAAGTTTGTCTCACTACTTCTTGTTCGTGTTTTTAATTTAATTTTTTATTTTTTATTACAGCAAGTTTGAGTACAACGTTTAGCTTGTTGTAGGTGTGCAAGAGGTGGTTCTTTTACACATATACATATGTCTGTTATTCCTGGGATCCTTTTCCCATGAACATTATGACAGAATGTTGAGTAGTCTTCTCTTGGTACTCCGTAGGTCTTTGGTGATTATATACGTCTACTGTGTTTGTATATGTCTGTTAACACCAATATCGTAATGAATTCAATCCTCACACCTTTCCTTTGGTGAACCATAAGTTTGTTTAATGAATCTGTGATTGCCCTTCTCCGTGGAAATATCTGCCCTGGTATCAATTTATACGTAACACCTATAAGTGATATGATATGATATGTGTCTTTCACTTTCTGACTTACTCCAAGTCACGTGATTACCTCTAGATTCATCTACGGTGCTGCAAATGGCATTGTGTCCTTTTTTCCCTTGGCGAATATTCTGTCATAGCGAGGTCCATTTTCTGCAATGTGATTCCCTGAGGGCTGAGGATTAGCTGACCTGGGCAGCCTGACCCTGCCGGCAAGCCCTCCCCAGGTGTGCCTGGGTTGAGGCCAATATAAACAGCACTCCAGGCAGCAATAGCCCCTGCAGCTGTGCCTGACTCCATATTCTCTGCCCCGTCAGCAGTCTCGGGGCTGTGCTGGTGGGAGGGTGTGAGGGTCCACGGCTTTGTGGGCGGCCCGGTATGAGTGGGGCTCTGCTGGACTTTCTGCAGGAGTTGCCAGGCTGCCACCTCTAAAGAAGACGATGTGTCACCCATAACTTCCACTGGAATCTCTCTCCGGGCTGAGGTGAGGAAGGAAAAAAAGGAGTGGTGGCCGGGACAGGAGGGGTATCTCAGGCAGGGCAATGGAAAGCTTCCAGAAGAGCGCCCGTGGCCTGGACCAGCCTGGCTGACCTGCAGGCACCAAGTTGGCCTGCGTGCTGTCGCTGGTGTGTCTCCACGGCCCTTCCTCTAGGCTTTCAAGCCCTTGTACATATTCAGGTGTTTCACGTGGGAAGGGTGGGAACAGCTCAGCAGCAGCTGGCCTGGGGCTCAGCTCACGTTTACTCACAGAGGCCTCGGCACGGTCCCACAGTTTTGCAATAAGGACGCTCCTTGCGTGGGCGGGCGGGGCTGCTGGCTGTATGGGAGATGATTCCCCACCTCTGACCAATTTCAGAATTGTTTAGCACTGGAGCAAGTGCCTTGGTTGTGTTTCCCTCTGTATAACTCTTAGGTTCAGCTTTTTTTTTTCTTTTTTGGTTCAAGTTAGATTTTATTCCTCTTTTATGTATTTATGGATATAAGCATGGAAATAATTCATTCTTATAAATACATCAGTGTGAATGGAAGAAACTTTTTTCTGTTTTACTTTTACATTTTATTTTTAAAAATTTTGAAATTTAATTTAATTTATTTTTTATACAGTAGGTTATTATTAGTTATCTATTTTATGCATAGACATGTATACAGGTGAATCACAATCTCCCAACACATCCCACCACCACCAACTCATGGCTTCCCCAACTTTGTGTCCATACGTTTGTTCTCTACATCTGTGTCTCTATTTCTGCCCTGGACATCAGTTCATCTGTACCATTTTTCTAGGTTCCACATATAGGCATTAATATACAATATTTGTTTTTCTCTTTCTGACATACTTCACTCTGTATGACAGTCTCTAGATCCATCAAATTCTCTACAAATGACCCAGTTTCATTCCTTTTTATGGCTGAGTAATATTCCATTTTATATATGTACCACATCTTTATCCATTCATCTGTCTGTGGCCATTTAGGTTGCTTCCATTACCTGGCTATTGTAAATAGTGTTGCAATGAACATTGTGGTGAATGTGTCTCTGTGATTTATGGTTTTCTCTTGGTAAATGCCCAGAAGTGCGATTGCTGGATCCTATGGTAATTCTCTTTTTAGTTTTTTAAAGAACCTCCATACTGTTCTCCATAGTGACTGTATCAATTTACATTCCCACCAATAGCGGAAGAGGGTTCCTTTTGTCCACACCCTCCCCAGAATTTGTTGTTTGTAGATTATCTGATGATGCCGATTCTAACAGGTGTGAGGTCTTACCTCATTGTAGTTTTGATTTGCATTTCTCTAATAATTAGTGATGTTGAGCAGCTTTTCATGTGCGTCTTGGCCATCTCTGTGTCTTCTTTGAAGAAACGTCTATTTAGATCTTCTGCCCATTTTTGTATTGGGTTGTTTGTTTTATTAATATTAACCTGCATGTGCTGTTTATATATATAGGAGATAATACCTTTGTCCATTGATTCGTTTGTGAACGTTTTCGCCCATTCTGAGGGTTGCCTTTTTCCATTCCCGTTTTTTTAACAAAGAAAGAAAGAAAGCAAAAGAAGCAGAACACTAATGTGCGTGAAATATGCCTCTTGAAACTGTCGTTTTGAAATATGGACGTCTTTTGAATTTTTTGGTCGATATATGACCCCAGGATTTGTTTCAGGGCAGGTGTCATTTACAGGCATGTAATGATTTGGAATATCCCCTGACCATTAGCGCTGGGATTAAAGCTTTTGTGTGAAACGGCCACAAGGTGGCAGCATTTCTCCCTTACCAAATCTGGTTACTAGGGCAGCAGAGCCTCAATGGAAGTCGCGTTCTAGTTTGGAATGTAGAACGGAATGTGCCAGGAGAAAGCCCCTCAAGTTTGTCTCACTACTTCTTGTTCGTGTTTTTAATTTAATTTTTTATTTTTTATTACAGCAAGAGTGAGTACAATGTTTAGCTTGTTGTAGGTGTGCAAGAGGTGGTTCTTTTACACATATACATATGTCTGTTCTTCCTGGGATCCTTTTCCCTTGTACGTTATAACAGAATGTTGAGTAGTCTTCTCTTGGTACTCCGTAGGTCTTTGGTGATTATATACGTCTACTGTGTTTGTATATATCTGTTAACCCCATATCGTAATGAATTCAATCCTCACACCTTTCCTTTGGTGAAACATAAGTTTGTTTAATGAATCTCTGATTACCCTTCTCCGTGGAAATATCTGCCCTGGTATCAATTTATACGTAACACCTATAAGTGATATGATATGATATGTGACTTTCAGTTTCTGACTTACTCCAAGTCACGTGATTACCTCTAGACTCATCTACGGTGCTGCAAATGGCATTGTGTCCTTTTTTCCCTTGGCGAATATTCAGTCTTAGCGAGGTCCATTTTCTGCAATGTGATTCCCTGAGGGCTGAGGATTAGCTGACATGGGCAGCCTGACACTGCCGGCAAGCCCTCCCCAGGTGTGCCTGGGTTGAGGTCATTATAAACAGCACTCCAGGCAGCAATAGCCCCTGCAGCTGTGCCTGACTCCATATTCTCTGCCCCGTCAGCAGTCTCGGGGCTGTGCTCTTGGGAGGGTGTGAGGGTCCACGGCTTTTTGGGTGGCCCGGTGTGAGTGGGGCTCTGCTGGACTTTCTGCAGGAGTTGCCAGGCTGCCACCTGTAAAGAAGAGGATTTGTCACCCATAACTTCCACTGGAATATCTCTCCGGGCTGAGGTGAGGATGGAAAAAAAGGAGTGGGGTCCGGGACAGGAGGGGTATCTCAGGCAGGGCAATGGAAAGCTTGCAGAAGAGCGCCCGTGGCCAGGACCATCCTGGCTGACCTGCAGGCACCAAGTTGGCCTGCGTGGTGTCGCTGGTGTGTCTCCACGGCCCTTCCTCTAGGCTTTCAAGCCCTTGTACATATTCAGGTGTTTCACCTGGGAAGGGTGGGAACAGTTCAGCAGCAGCTGGCCTGGGGCTCAGCTCACGTTTACTCACAGAGGCCTCGGCACGGTCCCCCAGCTTTGCAATAAGGACGCTCCTTGCGTGGGCGGACGGGGCTGCTGGCTGTATGGGAGATGATTCCCCACCTCTGACCAATTTCAGAATTGTTTACCACTGGAGCAAGTGCCTTGGTAGTGTTTTTCTCTGTATAACTGTTAGGTTCAGTTCTTTTTTTTATTTTTTGGTTCAAGTTAGGTTTTATTCCTCTTTTATGTATTTATAGATATAAGCATGGAAATAGTTCATTCTTATAAATACATCAGTGTGAATGGAAGAAATTTTTTTCTGTTTTATTTTTACATTTTATTTTTAAAAATTTTGTAATTTAATTTTATTTATTTTTTTATACAGTAGGTTATTATTAGGTATCTATTTTATGCATAGACATGTATACAGGTCAATCCCAATCTCCCAACTCATCCCACCAACACCACCCCATGGCTTCCCCCACTTTGTATCCATACGTTTTTTATCCACCTATGTGTCTCTATTTCTGCCCTGCAAACCAGTTCATCTGAACCATTTTTCTAGGTTCCACATATAGGCATTAATATACAATATTTGTTTTTCTCTTTCTGACTTACTTCACTCTGTATGACAGTCTCTAGATCCATCAACTTCTCTACAAATGACCCAGTTTCATTCCTTTTTATGGCTGAGTAATATTCCATTTTATATATGTACCACATCTTTATCCATTCATCTGTCTGTGGCCATTTAGGTTGCTTCCATTACCTGGCTATTGTAAATAGTGCTGCAATGAACATTGTGGTGAATGTGTCTTTGTGATTTTTGGTTTTCTCTGGGTATATGCCCAGAAGTGGGATTGCTGGATCCTATGGTAATTCTCTTTTTAGTTTTTTAAAGGAACCTCCATAGTCTTCTCCATAGTGACTGTATCAATTTACATTCCCACCAATAGCGGAAGTGGGTTCCTTTTGTCCACACCCTCCCCAGAATTTGTTGTTTGTAGATTATCTGATGATGCCGATTCTAACAGGTGTGAGGTCTTACCTCATTGTAGTTTTGATTTGCATTTCTCTAATAATTAGTGATGTTGAGCAGCTTTTCATGTGCGTCTTGGCCATCTCTGTGTCTTCTTTGAAGAAACGTCTATTTAGATCTTCTGCACAGTTTTGTATTGGGTTGTTTGTTTTATTAATTTTAAGCTGACTGAGCTGTTTATATATGTTGGAGATTAAACCTTTCTCCATTGATTCGTTTGTGAACGTTTTCGCCCATTCTGAGGGTTGCCGTTTTCCATTCCCGTTCTTTTAAAGAAGAAAGAAAGAAAGCAAAAGAAGCAGAACACTAATGTGCGTGAAATATGCCTCTTGAAACTGTCGTTTTGAAATATGGACGTCTTTTGAATTTTTTGGTCGATATATGACCCCAGGATTTGTTTTCAGGGCAGGTGTCATTTACAGGCGTGTAATGATTTGGAATATCCACTGACCATTAGCGCTGGGATTAAAGCTGCAGTTGTGTGAAACGGCCACAAGGTGGCAGCAGTTCTCCCTTACCAAATCTGGTTACTAGGGCAGCAGAGCCTCAAAGGAACTCGTGTTCTAGATTGGAATGTAGAACGGAATGTGCCAGGAGAAAGCCCCTCAAGTTTGTCTCTCTACTTCTTGTTCGTGTTTTTAATTTAATTTTTTATTTTTTATTACAGCAAGTTTGAGTACAATGTTTAGCATGTTGTAGGTGTGCAAGAGGTGGTTCTTTTACACATATACATATGTCTGTTCTTCCTGGGATCCTTTTCCCATGTACGTTATGACAGAATGTTGAGTAGTCTTCCCTTGGTACTCCGTAGGTCTTTGGTGATTATATACGTCTACTGTGTTTGTATATGTATGTTAACCCCAATATCGTAATGAATTCAATCCTCACACCTTTCCTTTGGTGAAACATAAGTTTGTTTAATGAATCTGTGATTGCCCTTCTCCGTGGAAATATCAGCCCTGGTATCAATTTATAGGTAACACCTATAAGTGATATGATATGATATGTGTCTTTCACATTCTGACTTACTACAAGTTACGTGATTACCTCGAGACTCATCTACGGTGCTGCAAATGGCATTGTGTCCTTTTTTTCCTTGGCGAATATTCTGTCTTAGCGAGGTCCATTTTCTGCAATGTGATTCCCTGAGGGCTGAGGATTAGCTGACCTGGGCAGCCTGACCCTGCCGGCAAGCCCTCCCCAGGTGTGCCTGGGTTGAGGTCAATATAAACAGCACTCCAGGCAGCAATAGCCCCTGCAGCTGTGCCTGACTCCATATTCTCTGCCCCGTCAGCAGTCTCGGGGCTGTGCTGGTGGGAGGGTGTGAGGGTCCACGGCTTTGTGGGCGGCCCGGTGTGAGTGGAGCTCTGCTGGACTTTCTGCAGGAGTTGCCAGGCTGCCAACTGTAAAGAAGAGGATGTGTCATCCATAACTTCCACTGGAATATCTCTCCGGGCTGAGGTGAGGAAGGAAAAAAAGGAGTGGGGGCCGGGACAGGAGGGGTATCTCAGGCAGGGCAATGGAAAGCTTCCAGAAGAGCGCCCGTGTCCAGGACCATCCTGGCTGACCTGCAGGCACCAAGTTGGCCTGCGTGCTGTCGCTGGTGTGTCTCCACGGCCCTTCCTCTAGGCTTTCAAGCCCTTGTACATATTCAGGTGTTTCACCTGGGAAGGGTGGGAACAGTTCAGCAGCAGCTGGCCTGGGGCTCAGCTCACGTTTACTCACAGAGGCCTCGGCACGGTCCCACAGCTTTGCAATAAGGACGCTCCTTGTGTGGGCTGGTGGGGCTGCTGGCTGTATGGGGGATGATTCCCCACCTCTGACCAATTTCAGAATTGTTTACCACTGGAGCAAGTGCCTTGGTTGTGTTTCCCTCTGTATAACTGTTAGGTTCAGCTTTTTTTTTTCTTTTTTGGTTCAAGTTAGATTTTATTCCTCTTTTATGTATTTATGGATATAAGCATGGAAATAATTCATTCTTATAAATACATCAGTGTGAATGAAAGGACTTTTTTTCTGTTTTATTTTTACATTTTATTATTAAAAATTTTGAAATTTAATTTTATTTATTTTTTATACAGTAGGTTATTATTAGTTATCTATTTTATGCATAGACATGTATACAGGTCAATCCCAATCTCCCAACACATCCCACCACCCCCCCCCATGGCTTCCCCCCTTTGTGTCCATACGTTTGTTCTCTACCTCTGTGTCTCTATTTCTGCCCTGCAAACCAGTTCATCTGTACCATTTTTTCTAGGTTCCACATATAGGCATTAATATACAATATTTGTTTTTCACTTTCTGACATACTTCACTCTGTATGACAGTCTCTAGATCCGTCAACTTCTCTACAAATGACCCAGTTTCATTCCTTTTTATGGCTGAGTAATATTCCATTTTATATATATACCACATCTTTCTCCATTCGTCTGTCTGTGGCCATTTAGGTTGCTTCCATTACCTGGCTATTGTAAATAGTGCTGCAATGAACATTGTGGTGAATGTGTCTCTGTGATTTATGGTTTTCCCTGGGTAAATGCCCAGAAGTGGGATTGCTGGATCCTATGGTAATTCTTTTTTTAGTTTTTTAAAGGAACTTCCATACAGTTCTCCATAGTGACTGTATCAATTTACATTCCCAACAATAGCGGAAGAGGGTTCCTTTTGTCCACACCCTCCCCAGAATTTGTTGTTTGTAGATTATCTGATGATGCCGATTCTAACAGGTGTGAGGTCTTACCTCATTTTAGTTTTGATTTGCATTTCTCTAATAATTAGTGATGTTGAGCAGCTTTTCATGAGCGTCTTGGCCATCTCTGTGTCTTCTTGGAAGAAACGTCTATTTAGATCTTCTGCCCATTTTTGTATTGGGTTGTTTGTTTTATTAATATTAAGCTGCATGTGCTGTTTATATATATTGGAGATTAAACCTTTGTCCATTGATTCGTTTGTGAACGTTTTCGCCCATTCTGAGGGTTGCCTTTTACCATTCCCGTTTTTTTAACAAAGAAAGAAAGAAAGCTAAAGAAGCAGAACACTAATGTGCGTGAAATATGCCTCTTGAAACTGTCGTTTTGAAATATGGACGTCTTTTGAATTTTTTGGTCGATATATGACCACAGGATTTGTTTTCAGGGCAGGTGTCATTTACAGGCCTGTAATGATTTGGAATATCCACTGACCATTAGCGCTGGGATTAAAGCTGCTGTTGTGTGAAACGGCCACAAGGTGGCAGCAGTTCTCCCTTACCAAATCTGGTTACTAGGGCAGCAGAGCCTCAATGGAAGTCGCGTTCTAGATTGGAATGTAGAACGGAATGTGCCAGGAGAAAGCCCCTCAAGTTTGTCTCACTACTTCTTGTTCGTGTTTTTAATTTAATTTTTTATTTTTTATTACAGCAAGTTTGAGTACAACGTTTAGCTTGTTGTAGGTGTGCAAGAGGTGGTTCTTTTACACATATACATATGTCTGTTCTTCCTGGGATCCTTTTCCCATGTACGTTATGACAGAATGTTGAGTAGTCTTCTCTTGGTACTCCGTAGGTCTTTGCTGATTATATACGTCTACTGTGTTTGTATATGTCTGTTAACCCCAATATCGTAATGAATTCAATGCTCACACCTTTCCTTTGGTGAACCATAAGTTTGTTTAATGAATCTGTGATTACCCTTCTCCGTGGAAATATCTGCCCTGGTATCAATTTATAGGTAACACCTATAAGTGATATGATATGATATGTGTCTTTCACTTTCTGACTTACTCCAAGTCACGTGATTACCTCTAGACTCATCTACGGTGCTGCAAATGGCATTGTGTCCGTTTTTTCCTTGGCGAATATTCTGTCTTAGCGAGGTCCATTTTCTGCAATGTGATTCCCTGAGGGCTGAGGATTAGCTGACATGGGCAGCCTGACCCTGCCGGCAAGCCCTCCCCAGGTGTGCCTGGGTTGAGGTCAATATAAACAGCACTCCAGGCAGCAATAGCCCCTGCAGCTGTGCCTGACTCCATATTCTCTGCCCCGTCAGCAGTCTCGGGGCTGTGCTGGTGGGAGGGTGTGAGGGTCCACGGCTTTGTGGGCGGCCCGGTGTGAGTGGGGCTCTGCTGGACTTTCTGCAGGAGTTGCCAGGCTGCCACCTGTAAAGAAGAGGATGTGTCACCCATAATTTCCACTGGAATATCTCTCCGGGCTGAGGCAAGTCAGGAAAAAAGGAGTGGTGGCCGGGACAGGATGGGTATCTCAGGCAGGGCAATGGAAAGCTTCCACAAGAGTGCCCGTGGCCAGGACCATCCTGGCTGACCTGCAGGCACCAAGTTGGCCTGCGTGCTGTTGCTCGTGTGGCTCCACGGCCCTTCCTCTAGGCTTTCAAGCCCTTGTACATATTCAGGTGTTTCACCTGGGAAGGGTGGGAACAGTTCAGCAGCAGCTGGCCTGGGGCTCAGCTCACGTTTACTCACAGAGGCCTCGGCACGGTCCCACAGCTTTGCAATAAGGATGCTCCTTGCGTGGTGTGGTGGGGCTGCTGGCTGTATGGGGGATGATTCCCCACCTAAGACCAATTTCAGAATTGTTTACCACTGGAGCAAGTGCCTTGGTTGTGTTTCCCTCTGTATAACTGTTAGGTTCAGCTTTTTTTTTTCTTTTTTGGTTCAAGTTAGATTTTATTCCTCTTTTATGTATTTATGGATATAAGCATGGAAATAATTCATTCTTATAAATACATCAGTGTGAATGGAAGGACTTTTTTTCTGTTTTATTTTAACATTTTATTTTTTAAAATTTAGAAATTTAATTTTATTTATTTTTTCATACAGTAGGTTATTATTAGTTATCTATTTTATGCCTAGACATGTATACAGGTCAATCCCAATCTCCCAACTCATCCCACCACCACCACCCCATGGCTTCCCCCACTTTGTGTCCATACGTTTGTTCTCTGCCTCTGTGTGTCTATTTCTGCCCTGCAAACCAGTTCATCTGTACCATTTTTTCTAATTTCCACATATAGGCATTAATATACAATATTTGTTTTTCTCTTTCTGACTTACCTCACTCTGTATGACAGTCTCTAGATCCATCAACTTCTCTACAAATGACCCAGTTTCATTCCTTTTTATGGCTGAGTAATATTCCATTTTATATATGTACCACATCTTTATCCATTCATGTGTCTGTGGGCATTTAGGTGGCTTCCATTACCTGGCTATTGTAAATAGTGTTGCAATGAACATTGTGGTGAATGTGTCTCTGTGATTTATGGTTTTCTCTTGGTAAATGCCCAGAAGTGGGATTGCTGGATCCTATGGTAATTCTCTTTTTAGTTTTTTAAAGGAACCTCCATACTGTTCTCCATAGTGACTGTATCAATTTACATTCCCACCAATAGCGGAAGAGGGTTCCTTTTGTCCACACCCTCCCCAGAATTTGTTGTTTGTAGATTATCTGATGATGCCGATTCTAACAGGTGTGAGGTCTTACCTCATTGTAGTTTTGATTTGCATTTCTCTAATAATTAGTGATGTTGAGCAGCTTTTCATGTGCGTCTGGGCCATCTCTGTGTCTTCTTTGAAGAAACGTCTATTTAGATCTTCTGCCCATTTTTGTATTGGGTTGTTTGTATTATTAATATTAAGCTGCATGAGCTGTTTATATATATTGGAGATAATACCTTTGTCCATTGATTCGTTTGTGAACGTTTTCGCCCATTCTGAGGGTTGCCTTTTTCCATTCCCTTTTTTTAACAAAGAAAGAAAGAAAGCAAAAGAAGCAGAACACTAATGTGCGTGAAATATGCCTCTTGAAACTGTCGTTTTGAAATATGGACGTCTTTTGAATATTTTGGTCGATATATGACCCCAGGATTTGTTTCAGGGCAGGTGTCATTTACAGGCCTGTAATGATTTGGAATATCCACTGACCTTTAGCGCTGGGATTAAAGCTGCTGTTGTGTGAAACGGCCACAAGGTGGCAGCAGTTCTCCCTTACCAAATCTGGTTACTAGGGCAGCAGAGCCTCAATGGAAGTCGCGTTCTAGATTGGAATGTAGAACGGAATGTGCCAGGAGAAAGCCCCTCAAGTTTGTCTCACTACTTCTTGTTCGTGTTTTTAATTTAATTTTTTATTTTTTATTACAGCAAGTTTGAGTACAACGTTTAGCTTGTTGTAGGTGTGCAAAAGGTGGTTCTTTTACACATATACATATGTCTGTTCTTCCTGGGATCCTTTTCCCATGAACATTATGACAGAATGTTGAGTAGTCTTCTCTTGGTACTCCGTAGGTCTTTGGTAATTATATACGTGTACTGTGTTTGTATATGTCTGTTAACACCAATATCGTAATGAATTCAATCCTCACACCTTTCCTTTGGTGAACCATAAGTTTGTTTAATGAATCTGTGATTGCCCTTCTCCGTGGAAATATCTGCCCTGGTATCAATTTATAGGTAACACCTATAAGTGATATGATATGATATGTGTCTTTCACTTTCTGACTTACTCCAAGTCACGTGATTACCTCTAGATTCATCTACGGTGCTGCAAATGGCATTGTGTCCTTTTTTCCCTTGGCGAATATTCTGTCATAGCGAGGTCCATTTTCTGCAATGTGATTCCCTGAGGGCTGAGGATTAGCTGACCTGGGCAGCCTGACCCTGCCGGCAAGCCCTCCCCAGGTGTGCCTGGGTTGAGGCCAATATAAACAGCACTCCAGGCAGCAATAGCCCCTGCAGCTGTGCCTGACTCCATATTCTCTGCCCCGTCAGCAGTCTCGGGGCTGTGCTGGTGGGAGGGTGTGAGGGTCCACGGCTTTGTGGGCGGCCCGGTATGAGTGGGGCTCTGCTGGACTTTCTGCAGGAGTTGCCAGGCTGCCACCTCTAAAGAAGACGATGTGTCACCCATAACTTCCACTGGAATCTCTCTCCGGGCTGAGGTGAGGAAGGAAAAAAAGGAGTGGGGGCCGGGACAGGAGGGGTATCTCAGGCAGGGCAATGGAAAGCTTCCAGAAGAGCGCCCGTGTCCAGGACCATCCTGGCTGACCTGCAGGCACCAAGTTGGCCTGCGTGCTGTCGCTGGTGTGTCTCCACGGCCCTTCCTCTAGGCTTTCAAGCCCTTGTACATATTCAGGTGTTTCACCTGGGAAGGGTGGGAACAGTTCAGCAGCAGCTGGCCTGGGGCTCAGCTCACGTTTACTCACAGAGGCCTCGGCACGGTCCCACAGCTTTGCAATAAGGACGCTCCTTGTGTGGGCTGGTGGGGCTGCTGGCTGTATGGGGGATGATTCCCCACCTCTGACCAATTTCAGAATTGTTTACCACTGGAGCAAGTGCCTTGGTTGTGTTTCCCTCTGTATAACTGTTAGGTTCAGCTTTTTTTTTTCTTTTTTGGTTCAAGTTAGATTTTATTCCTCTTTTATGTATTTATGGATATAAGCATGGAAATAATTCATTCTTATAAATACATCAGTGTGAATGAAAGGACTTTTTTTCTGTTTTATTTTTACATTTTATTATTAAAAATTTTGAAATTTAATTTTATTTATTTTTTATACAGTAGGTTATTATTAGTTATCTATTTTATGCATAGACATGTATACAGGTCAATCCCAATCTCCCAACACATCCCACCACCCCCCCCCATGGCTTCCCCCCTTTGTGTCCATACGTTTGTTCTCTACCTCTGTGTCTCTATTTCTGCCCTGCAAACCAGTTCATCTGTACCATTTTTTCTAGGTTCCACATATAGGCATTAATATACAATATTTGTTTTTCACTTTCTGACATACTTCACTCTGTATGACAGTCTCTAGATCCGTCAACTTCTCTACAAATGACCCAGTTTCATTCCTTTTTATGGCTGAGTAATATTCCATTTTATATATATACCACATCTTTCTCCATTCGTCTGTCTGTGGCCATTTAGGTTGCTTCCATTACCTGGCTATTGTAAATAGTGCTGCAATGAACATTGTGGTGAATGTGTCTCTGTGATTTATGGTTTTCCCTGGGTAAATGCCCAGAAGTGGGATTGCTGGATCCTATGGTAATTCTTTTTTTAGTTTTTTAAAGGAACTTCCATACAGTTCTCCATAGTGACTGTATCAATTTACATTCCCAACAATAGCGGAAGAGGGTTCCTTTTGTCCACACCCTCCCCAGAATTTGTTGTTTGTAGATTATCTGATGATGCCGATTCTAACAGGTGTGAGGTCTTACCTCATTTTAGTTTTGATTTGCATTTCTCTAATAATTAGTGATGTTGAGCAGCTTTTCATGAGCGTCTTGGCCATCTCTGTGTCTTCTTGGAAGAAACGTCTATTTAGATCTTCTGCCCATTTTTGTATTGGGTTGTTTGTTTTATTAATATTAAGCTGCATGTGCTGTTTATATATATTGGAGATTAAACCTTTGTCCATTGATTCGTTTGTGAACGTTTTCGCCCATTCTGAGGGTTGCCTTTTACCATTCCCGTTTTTTTAACAAAGAAAGAAAGAAAGCTAAAGAAGCAGAACACTAATGTGCGTGAAATATGCCTCTTGAAACTGTCGTTTTGAAATATGGACGTCTTTTGAATTTTTTGGTCGATATATGACCACAGGATTTGTTTTCAGGGCAGGTGTCATTTACAGGCCTGTAATGATTTGGAATATCCACTGACCATTAGCGCTGGGATTAAAGCTGCTGTTGTGTGAAACGGCCACAAGGTGGCAGCAGTTCTCCCTTACCAAATCTGGTTACTAGGGCAGCAGAGCCTCAATGGAAGTCGCGTTCTAGATTGGAATGTAGAACGGAATGTGCCAGGAGAAAGCCCCTCAAGTTTGTCTCACTACTTCTTGTTCGTGTTTTTAATTTAATTTTTTATTTTTTATTACAGCAAGTTTGAGTACAACGTTTAGCTTGTTGTAGGTGTGCAAGAGGTGGTTCTTTTACACATATACATATGTCTGTTCTTCCTGGGATCCTTTTCCCATGTACGTTATGACAGAATGTTGAGTAGTCTTCTCTTGGTACTCCGTAGGTCTTTGCTGATTATATACGTCTACTGTGTTTGTATATGTCTGTTAACCCCAATATCGTAATGAATTCAATGCTCACACCTTTCCTTTGGTGAACCATAAGTTTGTTTAATGAATCTGTGATTACCCTTCTCCGTGGAAATATCTGCCCTGGTATCAATTTATAGGTAACACCTATAAGTGATATGATATGATATGTGTCTTTCACTTTCTGACTTACTCCAAGTCACGTGATTACCTCTAGACTCATCTACGGTGCTGCAAATGGCATTGTGTCCGTTTTTTCCTTGGCGAATATTCTGTCTTAGCGAGGTCCATTTTCTGCAATGTGATTCCCTGAGGGCTGAGGATTAGCTGACATGGGCAGCCTGACCCTGCCGGCAAGCCCTCCCCAGGTGTGCCTGGGTTGAGGTCAATATAAACAGCACTCCAGGCAGCAATAGCCCCTGCAGCTGTGCCTGACTCCATATTCTCTGCCCCGTCAGCAGTCTCGGGGCTGTGCTGGTGGGAGGGTGTGAGGGTCCACGGCTTTGTGGGCGGCCCGGTGTGAGTGGGGCTCTGCTGGACTTTCTGCAGGAGTTGCCAGGCTGCCACCTGTAAAGAAGAGGATGTGTCACCCATAATTTCCACTGGAATATCTCTCCGGGCTGAGGCAAGTCAGGAAAAAAGGAGTGGTGGCCGGGACAGGATGGGTATCTCAGGCAGGGCAATGGAAAGCTTCCACAAGAGTGCCCGTGGCCAGGACCATCCTGGCTGACCTGCAGGCACCAAGTTGGCCTGCGTGCTGTTGCTCGTGTGGCTCCACGGCCCTTCCTCTAGGCTTTCAAGCCCTTGTACATATTCAGGTGTTTCACCTGGGAAGGGTGGGAACAGTTCAGCAGCAGCTGGCCTGGGGCTCAGCTCACGTTTACTCACAGAGGCCTCGGCACGGTCCCACAGCTTTGCAATAAGGATGCTCCTTGCGTGGTGTGGTGGGGCTGCTGGCTGTATGGGGGATGATTCCCCACCTAAGACCAATTTCAGAATTGTTTACCACTGGAGCAAGTGCCTTGGTTGTGTTTCCCTCTGTATAACTGTTAGGTTCAGCTTTTTTTTTTCTTTTTTGGTTCAAGTTAGATTTTATTCCTCTTTTATGTATTTATGGATATAAGCATGGAAATAATTCATTCTTATAAATACATCAGTGTGAATGGAAGGACTTTTTTTCTGTTTTATTTTAACATTTTATTTTTTAAAATTTAGAAATTTAATTTTATTTATTTTTTCATACAGTAGGTTATTATTAGTTATCTATTTTATGCCTAGACATGTATACAGGTCAATCCCAATCTCCCAACTCATCCCACCACCACCACCCCATGGCTTCCCCCACTTTGTGTCCATACGTTTGTTCTCTGCCTCTGTGTGTCTATTTCTGCCCTGCAAACCAGTTCATCTGTACCATTTTTTCTAATTTCCACATATAGGCATTAATATACAATATTTGTTTTTCTCTTTCTGACTTACCTCACTCTGTATGACAGTCTCTAGATCCATCAACTTCTCTACAAATGACCCAGTTTCATTCCTTTTTATGGCTGAGTAATATTCCATTTTATATATGTACCACATCTTTATCCATTCATGTGTCTGTGGGCATTTAGGTGGCTTCCATTACCTGGCTATTGTAAATAGTGTTGCAATGAACATTGTGGTGAATGTGTCTCTGTGATTTATGGTTTTCTCTTGGTAAATGCCCAGAAGTGGGATTGCTGGATCCTATGGTAATTCTCTTTTTAGTTTTTTAAAGGAACCTCCATACTGTTCTCCATAGTGACTGTATCAATTTACATTCCCACCAATAGCGGAAGAGGGTTCCTTTTGTCCACACCCTCCCCAGAATTTGTTGTTTGTAGATTATCTGATGATGCCGATTCTAACAGGTGTGAGGTCTTACCTCATTGTAGTTTTGATTTGCATTTCTCTAATAATTAGTGATGTTGAGCAGCTTTTCATGTGCGTCTGGGCCATCTCTGTGTCTTCTTTGAAGAAACGTCTATTTAGATCTTCTGCCCATTTTTGTATTGGGTTGTTTGTTTTATTAATATTAAGCTGCATGAGCTGTTTATATATATTGGAGATAATACCTTTGTCCATTGATTCGTTTGTGAACGTTTTCGCCCATTCTGAGGGTTGCCTTTTTCCATTCCCTTTTTTTAACAAAGAAAGAAAGAAAGCAAAAGAAGCAGAACACTAATGTGCGTGAAATATGCCTCTTGAAACTGTCGTTTTGAAATATGGACGTCTTTTGAATATTTTGGTCGATATATGACCCCAGGATTTGTTTCAGGGCAGGTGTCATTTACAGGCCTGTAATGATTTGGAATATCCACTGACCTTTAGCGCTGGGATTAAAGCTGCTGTTGTGTGAAACGGCCACAAGGTGGCAGCAGTTCTCCCTTACCAAATCTGGTTACTAGGGCAGCAGAGCCTCAATGGAAGTCGCGTTCTAGATTGGAATGTAGAACGGAATGTGCCAGGAGAAAGCCCCTCAAGTTTGTCTCACTACTTCTTGTTCGTGTTTTTAATTTAATTTTTTATTTTTTATTACAGCAAGTTTGAGTACAACGTTTAGCTTGTTGTAGGTGTGCAAAAGGTGGTTCTTTTACACATATACATATGTCTGTTCTTCCTGGGATCCTTTTCCCATGAACATTATGACAGAATGTTGAGTAGTCTTCTCTTGGTACTCCGTAGGTCTTTGGTAATTATATACGTGTACTGTGTTTGTATATGTCTGTTAACACCAATATCGTAATGAATTCAATCCTCACACCTTTCCTTTGGTGAACCATAAGTTTGTTTAATGAATCTGTGATTGCCCTTCTCCGTGGAAATATCTGCCCTGGTATCAATTTATAGGTAACACCTATAAGTGATATGATATGATATGTGTCTTTCACTTTCTGACTTACTCCAAGTCACGTGATTACCTCTAGATTCATCTACGGTGCTGCAAATGGCATTGTGTCCTTTTTTCCCTTGGCGAATATTCTGTCATAGCGAGGTCCATTTTCTGCAATGTGATTCCCTGAGGGCTGAGGATTAGCTGACCTGGGCAGCCTGACCCTGCCGGCAAGCCCTCCCCAGGTGTGCCTGGGTTGAGGCCAATATAAACAGCACTCCAGGCAGCAATAGCCCCTGCAGCTGTGCCTGACTCCATATTCTCTGCCCCGTCAGCAGTCTCGGGGCTGTGCTGGTGGGAGGGTGTGAGGGTCCACGGCTTTGTGGGCGGCCCGGTATGAGTGGGGCTCTGCTGGACTTTCTGCAGGAGTTGCCAGGCTGCCACCTCTAAAGAAGACGATGTGTCACCCATAACTTCCACTGGAATCTCTCTCCGGGCTGAGGTGAGGAAGGAAAAAAAGGAGTGGGGGCCGGGACAGGAGGGGTATCTCAGGCAGGGCAATGCAAAGCTTCCAGAAGAGCGCCCGTGGCCTGGACCAGCCTGGCTGACCTGCAGGCACCAAGTTGGCCTGCGTGCTGTCGCTGGTGTGGCTCCACGGCCCTTCCTCTAGGCTTTCAAGCCCTTGTACATATTCAGGTGTTTCACCTGGGAATGGTGGGAACAGTTCAGCAGCAGCTGGCCTGGGGCTCAGCTCACGTTTACTCACAGAGGCCTCGGCACGGTCCCCCAGCTTTGCAATAAGGACGCTCCTTGCGTGGGCGGGCGGGGCTGCTGGCTGTATGGGAGATGATTCCCCACCTCTGACCAATTTCAGAATTGTTTACCACTGGAGCAAGTGCCTTGGTAGTGTTTTTCTCTGTATAACTGTTAGGTTCAGTTCTTTTTTTTATTTTTTGGTTCAAGTTAGGTTTTATTCCTCTTTTATGTATTTATAGATATAAGCATGGAAATAGTTCATTCTTATAAATACATCAGTGTGAATGGAAGAAATTTTTTTCTGTTTTATTTTTACATTTTATTTTTAAAAATTTTGTAATTTAATTTTATTTATTTTTTTATACAGTAGGTTATTATTAGTTATCTATTTTATGCATAGACATGTATACAGGTCAATCCCAATCTCCCAACTCATCCCACCACCACCACCCCATGGCTTACCCCACTTTGTGTCCATACGTTTTTTATCCACCTATGTGTCTCTATTTCTGCCCTGCAAACCAGTTCATCTGAACCATTTTTCTAGGTTCCACATATAGGCATTAATATACAATATTTGTTTTTCTCTTTCTGACTTACTTCACTCTGTATGACAGTCTCTAGATCCATCAACTTCTCTACAAATGACCCAGTTTCATTCCTTTTTATGGCTGAGTAATATTCCATTTTATATATGTACCACATCTTTATCCATTCATCTGTCTGTGGCCATTTAGGTTGCTTCCATTACCTGGCTATTGTAAATAGTGCTGCAATGAACATTGTGGTGAATGTGTCTTTGTGATTTTTGGTTTTCTCTGGGTATATGCCCAGAAGTGGGATTGCTGGATCCTATGGTAATTCTCTTTTTAGTTTTTTAAAGGAACCTCCATAGTCTTCTCCATAGTGACTGTATCAATTTACATTCCCACCAATAGCGGAAGTGGGTTCCTTTTGTCCACACCCTCCCCAGAATTTGTTGTTTGTAGATTATCTGATGATGCCGATTCTAACAGGTGTGAGGTCTTACCTCATTGTAGTTTTGATTTGCATTTCTCTAATAATTAGTGATGTTGAGCAGCTTTTCATGTGCGTCTTGGCCATCTCTGTGTCTTCTTTGAAGAAACGTCTATTTAGATCTTCTGCACAGTTTTGTATTGGGTTGTTTGTTTTATTAATTTTAAGCTGCATGAGCTGTTTATATATGTTGGAGATTAAACCTTTCTCCATTGATTCGTTTGTGAACGTTTTCGCCCATTCTGAGGGTTGCCGTTTTCCATTCCCGTTCTTTTAAAGAAGAAAGAAAGAAAGCAAAAGAAGCAGAACACTAATGTGCGTGAAATATGCCTCTTGAAACTGTCGTTTTGAAATATGGACGTCTTTTGAATTTTTTGGTCGATATATGACCCCAGGATTTGTTTTCAGGGCAGGTGTCATTTACAGGCGTGTAATGATTTGGAATATCCACTGACCATTAGCGTTGGGATTAAAGCTGCAGTTGTGTGAAACGGCCACAAGGTGGCAGCAGTTCTCCCTTACCAAATCTGGTTACTAGGGCAGCAGAGACTCAATGGAAGTCGTGTTCTAGATTGGAATGTAGAACGGAATGTGCCAGGAGAAAGCCCCTCAAGTTTGTCTCTCTACTTCTTGTTCGTGTTTTTAATTTAATTTTTTATTTTTTATTACAGCAAGTTTGAGTACAATGTTTAGCATGTTGTAGGTGTGCAAGAGGTGGTTCTTTTACACATATACATATGTCTGTTCTTCCTGGGATCCTTTTCCCATGTACGTTATGACAGAATGTTGAGTAGTCTTCTCTTGGTACTCCGTAGGTCTTTGGTGATTATATACGTCTACTGTGTTTGTATATGTCTGTTAACCCCAATATCGTAATGAATTCAATCCTCACACCTTTCCTTTGGTGAACCATAAGTTTGTTTAATGAATCTGTGATTGCCCTTCTCCGTGGAAATATCTGCCCTGGTATCAATTTATAGGTAACACCTATAAGTGATATGATATGATATGTGTCTTTCACATTCTGACTTACTACAAGTTACATGATTACCTCGAGACTCATCTACGGTGCTGCAAATGGCATTGTGTCCTTTTTTTCCTTGGCGAATATTCTGTCTTAGCGAGGTCCATTTTCTGCAATGTGATTCCCTGAGGGCTGAGGATTAGCTGACCTGGGCAGCCTGACCCTGCCGGCAAGCCCTCCCCAGGTGTGCCTGGGTTGAGGTCAATATAAACAGCACTCCAGGCAGCAATAGCCCCTGCAGCTGTGCCTGACTCCATATTCTCTGCCCCGTCAGCAGTCTCGGGGCTGTGCTCTTGGGAGGGTGTGAGGGTCCACGGCTTTTTGGGTGGCCCGGTGTGAGTGGGGCTCTGCTGGACTTTCTGCAGGAGTTGCCAGGCTGCCACCTGTAAAGAAGAGGATTTGTCACCCATAACTTCCACTGGAATATCTCTCCGGGCTGAGGTGAGGAAGGAAAAAAAGGAGTGGGGGCCGGGACAGGAGGGGTATCTCAGGCAGGGCAATGGAAAGCTTCCAGAAGAGCGCCCGTGGCCAGGACCATCCTGGCTGACCTGCAGGCACCAAGTTGGCCTGCGTGCTGTCGCTGGTGTGTCTCCACGGCCCTTCCTCTAGGCTTTCAAGCCCTTGTACATATTCAGGTGTTTCACCTGGGAAGGGTGGGAACAGTTCAGCAGCAGCTGGCCTGGGGCTCAGCTCACGTTTACTCACAGAGGCCTCGGCACGGTCCCCCAGCTTTGCAATAAGGACGCTCCTTGCGTGGGCGGGCGGGGCTGCTGGCTGTATGGGAGATGATTCCCCACCTCTGACCAATTTCAGAATTGTTTACCACTGGAGCAAGTGCCTTGGTAGTGTTTTTCTCTGTATAACTGTTAGGTTCAGTTCTTTTTTTTATTTTTTGGTTCAAGTTAGGTTTTATTCCTCTTTTATGTATTTATAGATATAAGCATGGAAATAGTTCATTCTTATAAATACATCAGTGTGAATGGAAGAAATTTTTTTCTGTTTTATTTTTACATTTTATTTTTAAAAATTTTGTAATTTAATTTTATTTATTTTTTTATACAGTAGGTTATTATTAGTTATCTATTTTATGCATATACATGTATACAGGTCAATCCCAATCTCCCAACTCATCCCACCACCACCACCCCATGGCTTTCCCCACTTTGTGTCCATACGTTTTTTATCCACCTATGTGTCTCTATTTCTGCCCTGCAAACCAGTTCATCTGAACCATTTTTCTAGGTTCCACATATAGGCATTAATATACAATATTTGTTTTTCTCTTTCTGACTTACTTCACTCTGTATGACAGTCTCTAGATCCATCAACTTCTCTACAAATGACCCAGTTTCATTCCTTTTTATGACTGAGTAATATTCCATTTTATATATGTACCACATCTTTATCCATTCATCTGTCTGTGGCCATTTAGGTTGCTTCCATTACCTGGCTATTGTAAATAGTGCTGCAATGAACATTGTGGTGAATGTGTCTTTGTGATTTTTGGTTTTCTCTTGGTATATGCCCAGAAGTGGGATTGCTGGATCCTATGGTAATTCTCTTTTTAGTTTTTTAAAGGAACCTCCATAGTCTTCTCCATAGTGACTGTATCAATTTACATTCCCACCAATAGCGGAAGTGGGTTCCTTTTGTCCACACCCTCCCCAGAATTTGTTGTTTGTAGATTATCTGATGATGCCGATTATAACAGGTGTGAGGTCTTACCTCATTGTAGTTTTGATTTGCATTTCTCTAATAATTAGTGATGTTGAGCAGCTTTTCATGTGCGTCTTGGCCATCTCTGTGTCTTCTTTGAAGAAACGTCTATTTAGATCTTCTGCACAGTTTTGTATTGGGTTGTTTGTTTTATTAATTTTAAGCTGACTGAGCTGTTTATATATGTTGGAGATTAAACCTTTCTCCATTGATTCGTTTGTGAACGTTTTCGCCCATTCTGAGGGTTGCCGTATTCCATTCCCGTTCTTTTAAAGAAGAAAGAAAGAAAGCAAAAGAAGCAGAACACTAATGTGCGTGAAATATGCCTCTTGAAACTGTCGTTTTGAAATATGGACGTCTTTTGAATTTTTTGGTCGATATATGACCCCAGGATTTGTTTTCAGGGCAGGTGTCATTTACAGGCGTGTAGTGATTTGGAATATCCACTGACCATTAGCGCTGGGATTAAAGCTGCAGTTGTGTGAAACGGCCACAAGGTGGCAGCAGTTCTCCCTTACCAAATCTGGTTACTAGGGCAGCAGAGCCTCAATGGAAGTCGCGTTCTAGATTGGAATGTAGAACGGAATGTGCCAGGAGAAAGCCCCTCAAGTTTGTCTCTCTACTTCTTGTTCGTGTTTTTAATTTAATTTTTTATTTTTTATTACAGCACGTTTGAGTACAATGTTTAGCATGTTGTAGGTGTGCAAGAGGTGGTGCTTTTACACATATACTTATGTCTGTTCTTCCTGGGATCATTTTCCCATGTACGTTATGACAGAATGTTGAGTAGTCTTCCCTTGGTACTCCGTAGGTCTTTGGTGATTATATACGTCTACTGTGTTTGTATATGTCTGTTAACCCCAATATCGTAATGAATTCAATCCTCACACCTTTCCTTTGGTGAACCATAAGTTTGTTTAATGAATCTGTGATTGCCCTTCTCCGTGGAAATATCTGCCCTGGTATCAATTTATAGGTAACACCTATAAGTGATATGATATGATATGTGTCTTTCACATTCTGACTTACTACAAGTTACGTGATTACCTCGAGACTCATCTACGGTGCTGCAAATGGCATTGTGTCCTTTTTTTCCTTGGCGAATATTCTGTCTTAGCGAGGTCCATTTTCTGCAATGTGATTCCCTGAGGGCTGAGGATTAGCTGACCTGGGCAGCCTGACCCTGCCGGCAAGCCCTCCCCAGGTGTGCCTGGGTTGAGGTCAATATAAACAGCACTCCAGGCAGCAATAGCCCCTGCAGCTGTGCCTGACTCCATATTCTCAGACCGGTCAGCAGTCTCGGGGCTGTGCTGGTGGGAGGGTGTGAGGGTCCACGGCTTTGTGGGTGGCCCGGTGTGAGTGGGGCTCTGCTGGACTTTCGGCAGGAGTTGCCAGGCTGCCACATATAAAGAAGAGGATGTGTCACCCAAAACTTCCACTGGATATCTCTGCGGGCTGAGGTGAGTAAGGAAAAAAAGGAGTGGGGCCGGGACAGGAGGGGTATCTCAGGAAGGGCAATGGAAAGCTTCCAGAAGAGCGCCCATGGCCAGTACCATCCTGGCTGACCTGCAGGCACCAAGTTGGCCTGCGTGCTGTCGCTGGTGTGGCTCCACGGCCCTTCCTCTAGGCTTTCAAGCCCTTGTACATATTCAGGTATTTCACCTGGGAAGGGTGGGAACAGTTCAGCAGCAGCTGGCCTGGGGCTCAGCTTACATTTACTCACAGAGGCCTCGGCATGGTCTCCGAGCTTTGCAGTAAGGACGCTCCTTGCGTGGGCGGGCGGGGCTGCTGGCTGTATGGGAGATGATTCTCCACCTCTGACCAATTTCAGAATTGTTTACCACTGGAGCAAGTGCCTTGGTAGTGTTTTTCTCTGTATAACTGTTAGGTTCAGTTTTTTTTTTCTTTTTTGGTTCAAGTTAGATTTTATTCCTCTTTTATGTATTTATAGATATAAGCATGGAAATAATTCATTCTTATAAATACATCAGTGTGAATGGAAGAACTTTTTTTCTGTTTTATTTTTACATTTTATTTTTAAAAATTTTGAAATTTAATTTTATTTATTTTTTTATACAGTAGGTTATTATTAGTTATCTATTTTATGCATAGACATGTATACAGGTCAATCCCAATCTCCCAACTCATCCCACCACCACCACCCCATGGCTTCCCCCACTTTGTGTCCATACGTTTGTTCTCTACCTCTGTGTCTCTATTTCTGCCCTGCAAACCAGTTCATCTGTACCATTTTTCTAGGTTCCACATATAGGCATTAATATACAATATTTGTTTTTCTCTTTCTGACTTACTTCACTCTGTATGACAGTCTCTAGATCCATCAACTTCTCTACAAATGACCCAGTTTCATTCCTTTTTATGGCTGAGTAATATTCCATTTTATATATGTACCACCTCTTTATCCATTCGTCTGTCTGTGGGCATTTAGGTTGCTTCCATTACCTGGCTATTGTAAATAGTGCTGCAATGAACATTGTGGTGAATGTGTCTTTGTGATTTATGGTTTTCTCTGGGTATATGCCGAGAAGTGGGATTGCTGGATCCTATGGTAATTCTCTTTTTAGTTTTTTTAAAGGAACCTCCATACTGTTCTCCATAGTGACTGTATCAATTTACATTCCCACCAATAGCGGAAGAGGGTTCCTTTTGTCCACACCCTCCCCAGAATTTGTTGTTTGTAGATTATCTGATGATGCCGATTCTAACAGGTGTGAGGTCTTACCTCATTGTAGTTTTGATTTGCATTTCTCTAATAATTAGTGATGTTGAGCAGCTTTTCATGTGCTTCTTGGGCATTTCTGTGTCTTCTTGGAAGAAACGTCTATTTAGATCTTCTGCCCATTCTTGTATTGGGTTCTTTGTTTTATTAATATTAAGCTGCATGAGCTGTCTATATATAATGGAGATTAAACCTTTGTTCATTGATTCCTTTGTGAACGTTTTCGCCCATTCTGAGGGTTGCCTTTTTCCATTCCCGTTTTTTTAACAAAGAAAGAAAGAAAGCAAAAGAAGCAGAACACTAATGTGTGTGAAATATGCCTCTTGAAACTGTCGTTTTGAAATATGGACGTCTTTTGAATTTTTTGGTCGATATATGACCCCAGGATTTGTTTTCAGGGCATGTGTCATTTACAGGCCTGTAATGATTTTGAATATCCACTGACCATTAGCGCTGGGATTAAACCTGCAGTTGTGTTAAACGGCCACAAGGTGGCAGCAGTTCTCCCTTACCAAATCTGGTTACTAGGGCAGCAGAGCCTCAATGGAAGTCGTGTTCTAGATTGGAATGTAGAACGGAATGTGCCAGGAGAAAGCCCCTCAAGTTTGTCTCACTACTTCTTGTTCGTGTTTTTAATTTAATTTTTTATTTTTTATTACAGCAAGTTTGAGTACATCGTTTAGCATGTTGTAGGTGTGCAAGAGGTGGTTCTTTTACACATATACATATGTCTGATCATCCTGGGGTCCTTTTCCCATGTACGTTATGACAGAATGTTGAGTAGTCTTCTCTTGGTACTCCGTAGGTCTTTGGTGATTATATACGTCTACTGTGTTTGTATATGTCTGTTAACCCCAATATCGTACTGAATTCAATCCTCACACTTTTCCTTTGGTGAACCGTAAGTTTGTTTAATGAATCTGTGATTGCCCTTCTCTGTGGAAATATCTGCCCTGGTATCAATTTATAGGTAACACCTATAAGTGATATGATATGATATATGTGTCTTTCACATTCTGACTTACTACAAGTCACGTGATTACCTCGAGACTCATCTACGGTGCTGCAAATGGCATTGTGTCCTTTTGTTCCTTGGCGAATATTCTGTCTTAGCGATGTCCATTTTCTGCAATGTGATTCCCTGAGGGCTGAGGATTAGCTGACCTGGGCAGCCTGACCCAGCCGGCAAGCCCTCCCCAGGTGTGCCTGGTTTGAGGTCAATATAACAGCACTCCAGGCAGCAATAGCCCCTGAAGCTGTGCCTGACTCCATATTCTCTGCCCCGTCAGCAGTCTCGGGGCTGTGCTGGTGGGAGGGTGTGAGGGTCCACGGCTTTGTGGGTGGCCCGGTGTGAGTGGGGCTCTGCTGGACTTTCGGCAGGAGTTGCCAGGCTGCCACAGGTAAAGAAGAGGATGTGTCACCCATAACATCCACTGGATATCTCTGCGGGCTAGGTGAGTAAGGAAAAAAAGGAGTGGGGGCCGGGACAGGAGGGGTATCTCAGGCAGGGCAATGGAAAGCTTGCAGAAGAGCGCCCGTGGCCAGGACCATCCTGGCTGACCTGCAGGCACCAAGTTGGCCTGCGTGGTGTCGCTGGTGTGTCTCCACGGCCCTTCCTCTAGGCTTTCAAGCCCTTGTACATATTCAGGTGTTTCACCTGGGAAGGGTGGGAACAGTTCAGCAGCATCGGGCCTGGGGCTCAGCTTACCTTTACTCACAGAGGCCTCGGCACGGTCTCCCAGCTTTGCAATAAGGACGCTCCTTGCGTGGGCGGGCGGGGCTGCTGGCTGTATGGGAGATGATTCCCCACCTCTGACCAATTTCAGAATTGTTTACCACTGGAGCAAGTGCCTTGGTAGTGTTTTCCTCTGTATAACTGTTAGGTTCAGTTTTTTTTTTCTTTTTTGGTTCAAGTTAGATTTTATTCCTCTTTTATGTATTTATAGATATAAGCATGGAAATAATTCAATCTTATAAATACATCAGTGTGAATGGAAGAACTTTTTTTCTGTTTTATTTTTACATTTTATTTTTAAAAATTTTGAAATTTAATTTTAGTTATTTTTTTATACAGTAGGTTATTATTAGTTATCTATTTTATGCATAGACATGTATACAGGTCAATCCCAATCTCCCAACTCATCCCACCACCACCACCCCATTGCTTCCCCCACTTTGTGTCCATACGTTTGTTCTCTACCTCTGTGTCTCTATTTCTGCCCTGCAAAGCAGTTCATCTGTAGCATTTTTCTAGGTTCCACATATAGGCATTAATATACAATATTTGTTTTTCTCTTTCTGACTTACTTCACTCTGTATGACAGTCTCTAGATCCATCAACTTCTCAACAAATGACCCAGTTTCATTCCTTTTTATGGCTGAGTAATATTCCATTTTATATATGTACCACATCTTTATCCATTCGTCTGTTTGTGGGCATTTAGGTTGCTTCCATTACCTGGCTATTGTAAATAGTGCTGCAATGAACATTGTGGTGAATGTGTCTCTGTGATTTATGGTTTTCTCTGGGTAAATGCCCAGCAGTGGGATTGCTGGATCCTATGGTAATTCTCTTTTTAGTTTTTTTAAAGGAACCTCCATACTGTTCTCCATAGTGACTGTATCAATTTACATTCACACCAATAGCGGAAGAGGGTTCCTTTTCTCCACACCCTCCCCAGAATTTGTTTTTTGTAGATTATCTGATGATGCCGATTTTAACAGGTGTGAGGTCTTACCTCATTGTAGTTTTGATTTGCATTTCTCTAATAATTAGTGATGTTGAGCAGCTTTTCATGTGCGTCTTGGCCATCTCTGTGTCTTCTTGGAAGAAACGTCTATTTAGATCTTCTGCCCATTTTTGTATTGGGTTGTTTGTTTTATTAATATTAAGCTGCATGAGCTGTTTATATATATTGGAGATTAAACCTTTGTCCATTGATTCGTTTTTGAAGGTTTTCGCCCATTCTGAGGGTTGCCTTTTTCCATTCCCGTTTTTTTTAACAAGGAAAGAAAGAAAGCAAAAGAAGCAGAACACTAATGTGCGTGAAATATGCCTCTTGAAACTGTCGTTTTGAAATATGGACGTCTTTTGAATTTTTTGGTCGATATATGACCCCAGGATTTGTTTTCAGGGCAGGTGTCATTTACAGGCCTGTAATGATTTGGAATATCCACTGACCATTAGCGCTGGGATTAAAGCTGCTGTTGTGTGAAACGGCCACAAGGTGGCAGCAGTTCTCCCTTACAAAATCTGGTTACTAGGGCAGCAGAGCCTCAATGGAAGTCGTGTTCTAGATTGGAATGTAGAACGGAATGTGCCAGGAGAAAGCCCCTCAAGTTTGTCTCACTACTTCTTGTTCGTGTTTTTAATTTAATTTTTTATTTTTTCTTACAGCAAGTTTGAGTACAATGTTTAGCATGTTGTAGGTGTGCAAGAGGTGGTTCTTTTACACATATACATATGTCTGTTCTTCCTGGGATCCTTTTCCCATGTACGTTATGACAGAATGTTGAGTAGTCTTCTCTTGGTACTCCGTAGGTCTTTGGTGATTATATACGTCTACTGTGTTTGTATATGTCTGTAACCCCAATATCGTAATGAATTCAATCCTCACACCTTTCCTTTGGTGAACCATAAGTTTGTTTAATGAATCTGTGATTGCCCTTCTCCGTGGAAATATCTGCCCTGGTATCAATTTATAGGTAACACCTATAAGTGATATGATATGATATGTGTCTTTCACTTTCTGACTTACTCCAAGTCACGTGATTACCTCTAGACTCATCTACGGTGCTGCAAATGGCATTGTGTGCTTTTTTTTCCTTGGCGAATATTCTGTCTTAGCGAGGTCCATTTTATGCAATGTGATTCCATGAGGGCTGAGGAAGAGCTGACCTGGGCAGCCTGACCCTGCCGGCAAGCCCTCCCCAGGTGTGCCTGGGTTGAGGTCAATATAAACAGCACTCCAGGCAGCAATAGCCCCTGCAGCTGTGCCTGACTCCATATTCTCTGCCCCGTCAGCAGTCTCGGGGCTGTGCTGGTGGGAGGGTGTGAGGGTCCACGGCTTTGTGGGTGGCCCGGTGTGAGTGGGGCTCTGCTGGACTTTCTGCAGGAGTTGCCAGGCTGCCACCTGTAAAGAAGAGGATGTGTCACCCATAACTTCCACTGGAGTGTCTCTCCGGGCTGAGGTGAGGAAGGAAAAATAGGAGTGGGGGCCGGGACAGGAGGGGTATCTCAGGCAGGGCAATGGAAAGCTTCCAGAAGAGCGCCCGTGGCCAGGACCATCCTTGCTGACCTGCAGGCACCAAGTTGGCCTGCGTGCTGTCGCTGGTGTGGCTCCACGGCCCTTCTTCTAGGCTTTCAAGACCTTGTACATATTCAGGTGTTTCACCTGGGAAGGGTGGGAACAGTTCAGCAGCAGCTGGCCTGGGGCTCAGCTCACGTTTACTCACAGAGACCTCGGCACGGTCCCCCAGCTTTGCAATAAGGACGCTCTTTGCGTGGGCGGGTGGGGCTGCTGGCTGTATGGGAGATGATTCCCCACCTCTGACCAATTTCAGAATTGTTTACCACTGGAGCAAGTGCCTTGGTAGTGTTTTCCTCTGTATAAGTGTTAGGTTCAGTTTTTTTTTTCTTTTTTGGTTCAAGTTAGCTTTTATTCCTCTTTTATGTATTTATGGATATAAGCATGGAAATAATTCATTCTTATAAATACATCAGTGTGAATGGAAGAACATTTTTTCTGTTTTATTTTTACATTTTATTTTTAAAAATTTTGAAATTTAATTTTATTTATTTTTTTATACACTAGGTTATTATTAGTTATCTATTTTATGCATAGACATGTATACAGGTCAATTCCAATCTCCCAACTCATCCCACCACCACCACCCCATGGCTTCCCCCACTTTGTGTCCATACGTTTGTTTTCTTCCTCTGTGTCTCTATTTCTGCCCTGCAAACCAGTTCATCTGTAGCATTTTTCTAGGTTCCACATATAGGCATTAATATACAATATTTGTTTTTCTCTTTCTGACTTACTTCACTCTGTATGACAGTCTCTAGATCCTTCAACTTCTCTACAAATGACCCAGTTTCATTCCTTTTTATGGCTGAGTAATATTCCATTTTATATATGTACCACATCTTTATCCATTCGTCTGTCTGTGGGCATTTAGGTTGCTTCCATTACCTGGCTATTGTAAATAGTGCTGCAATGAACATTGTGGTGAATGTGTCTCTGTGATTTATGGTTTTCTCTGGGTATATGCCCAGAAGTGGGATTTCTGGATCCTATGGTAACTCTATTTTTAGTTTTTTAAAGGAACCTCCATACTGTTCTCCATAGTGACTGTATCAATTTACATTCCCACCAATAGCAGAAGAGGGTTCCTTTTGTCCACACCCTCCCCAGAATTTGTTGTTTGTAGATTATCTGATGATGCCGATTCTAACAGGTGTTAGGTCTTACCTCATTGTAGTTTTGATTTGCATTTCTCTAATAATTAGTGATGTTGAGCAGCTTTTCATGTGCGTCTTGGCCATCTCTGTGTCTTCTTTGAAGAAACGTCTATTTAGATCTTCTGCCCATTTTTGTATTGGGTTGTTTGTTGTATTAATATTAAGCTGCATGAGCTGTATATATATATATTGGAGATTAAACCTTTGTCCATTGATTCGTTTGTGAATGTTTTCACCCCTTGTAAGGGTTACCTTTTTCCATTACCGTTTTTTTAACAAAGAAAGAAAGAAAGCAAAAGAATCAGAACACTAATGTGCGTGAAATATGCCTCTTGAAACTGTCGTTTTGAAATATGGACGTCTTTTGAATTTTTTGGTCGATATATGACCCCAGGATTTGTTTTCAGGGTAGGTGTCATTTACAGGCCTGTAGTGATTTGGAATATCCACTGACCATTAGCGCTGGGATTAAAGCTGCTGTTGTGTGAAACGGCCACAAGGTGGCAGCAGTTCTCCCTTACCAAATCTGGTTACAAGGGCAGCAGAGCCTCAATGGAAGTCGCGTTCTAGATAGGAATTTAGAAAGGAATGTGCCAGGAGAAAGCCCCTCAAGTTTGTCTCACTACTTCTTGTTCGTGTTTTTAATTGAATTTTTTATTTTTTATTACAGCAACTTTGAGTACAACGTTTAGCTTGTTGTAGGTGTGCAAGAGGTGGTTCTTTTACACATATACATATGTCTGTTCTTCCTGGGATCCTTTTCCCATGTACGTTATGACAGAATGTTGAGTAGTCTTCTCTTGGTACTCCGTAGGTCTTTGGTGATTATATATGTCTACTGTGTTTGTATATGTCTGTTAACCCCAATATCGTAATGAATTCAATCCTCACACCTTTCCTTTGGTGAACCATAAGTTTGTTTAATGAATCTGTGATTGCCCTTCTCCGTGGAAATATCTGCCCTGGTATCAATTTATAGGTAACACCTATATGTGATATGATATGATATGTGTCTTTCACTTTCTCACTTACTCCAAGTCACGTGATTACATCTAGACTCATCTACGGTGCTGCAAATGGCATTGTGTGCTTCTTTTCCTTGGCGAATATTATGCCTTAGCGAGGTCCATTTTCTGCAATGTGATTCCCAGAGGGCTGAGGATTAGCTGACCTGGGCAGCCTGACCCTGCTGGCAAGCCCTCCCCAGGTGTGCCTGGGTTGAGGTCAATATAAACAGCACTCCAGGCAGCAATAGCCCCTGCAGCTGTGCCTGACTCCATATTCTCTGCCCCGTCAGCAGTCTCGGGGCTGTGCTGGTGGGAGGGTGTGAGGGTCCACGGCTTTGTGGGTGGCCCGGAGTGAGTGGGGCTCTGCTGGACTTTCTGCAGGAGTTGCCAGGCTGCCACCTGTAAAGAAGAGGATGTGTCACCCATAACTTCCACTGGAGTATCTCTCCGGGCTGAGGTGAGTAAGGAAAAAAACGAGTGGGGCCCGGGACAGGAGGGGTATCTCAGGCAGGGCAATGGAAAGCTTCCAGAAGAGCGCCCGTTGCCAGGACCATCCTGGCTGACCTGCAGGCACCAAGTTGGCCTGCGTGCTTTTGCTTGTGTGGCTCCACGGCCCTTCCTCTAGGCTTTCAAGCCCTTGTACATATTCAGGTGTTTCACCTGGGAAGGGTGGGAACAGTTCAGCATCAGCTGGCCTGGGGCTCAGCTCACGTTTACTCACAGAGGCCTCGGCACGGTCCCCCAGCTTTGCAATAAGGACGCTCTTTGCGTGGGCGGGTGTGGCTGCTGGCTGTATGGGAGATGATTCCCCACCTCTGACCAATTTCAGAATTGTTTACCACTGGAGCAAGTGCCTTGGTAGTGTTTTCCTCTGTATAAGTGTTAGGTTCAGTTTTTTTTTTCTTTTTTGGTTCAAGTTAGATTTTATTCCTCTTTTATGTATTTATGGATATAAGCATGGAAATAATTCATTCTTATAAATACATCAGTGTGAATGGAAGAACATTTTTTCTGTTTTATTTTTACATTTTATTTTTAAAAATTTTGAAATTTAATTTTATTTATTTTTTTATACACTAGGTTATTATTAGTTATCTATTTTATGCATAGACATATATACAGGTCAATCCCCATCTCCCAACTCATCCCACCACCACCACCCCATGGCTTCCCCCACTTTGTGTCCATATGTTTGTTCTCTACCTCTGTGTCTCTATTTCTGCCCTGCAAACCAGTTCATCTGTAGCATTTTTCTAGGTTCCACATATAGGCATTAATATACAATATTTGTTTTTCTCTTTCTGACTTACTTCACTCTGTATGACAGTCCCTAGATCCATCAACTTCTCTACAAATGACACAGTTTCATTCCATTTTATGGCTGAGTAATATTCCATTTTATATATGTACCACATCTTTATCCATTCGTCTGTCTGTTGGCATTTAGGTTGCTTCCATTACCTGGCTATTGTAAATAGTGCTGCAATGAACATTGTGGTGAATGTGTCTCTGTGATTTATGGTTTTCTCTGGGTATATGCCCAGAAGTGGGATTGCTGGATCCTATGGTAATTCTATTTTTAGTTTTTTAAAGGAACCTCCATACTGTTCTCCATAGTGACTGTATCAATTTACATTCCCACCAAGAGCGGAAGAGGGTTCCTTTTGTCCACACCCTCCCCAGAATTTGTTGTTTGTAGATTATCTGATGATGCCGATTCTAACAGGTGTGAGGTCTTAGCTCATTGTAGTTTTCATTTGCATTTCTCTAATAATTAGTCATGTTGAGCAGCTTTTCATGTGCATCTTGGCCATCTCTGTGTCTTCTTTGAAGAAACGTCTATTTAGATCTTCTGCCCATTTTTGTATTGGGTTGTTTGTTGTATTAATATTAAGCTGCATGAGCTGTATATATATATTGGAGATTAAACCTTTGTCCATTGATTCGTTTGTGAACGTTTTCGCCCTTTCTGAGGGTTACTTTTTTCCATTCCCGTTTTTTTAACAAAGAAAGAAAGAAAGCAAAAGAATCAGAACACTAATGTGTGTGAAATATGCCTCTTGAAACTGTCGTTTTGAAATATGGACGTCTTTTGAATTTTTTGGTCGATATATGACCCCAGGATTTGTTTTCAGGGCAGGTGTCATTTACAGGCCTATAATGATTTGGAATATCCACTGACCATTAGCGCTGGGATTAAAGCTGCTGTTGTGTGAAACGGCCACAAGGTGGCAGCAGTTCTCCCTTACCAAATCTGGTTACTAGGGCAGCAGAGCCTCAATGGATGTCGCGTTCTAGATTGGAATTTAGAACGGAATGTGCCAGGAGAAAGCCCCTCAAGTTTGTCTCACTACTTCTTGTTCGTGTTTTTAATTTAATTTTTTATTTTTTATTACAGCAACTTTGAGTACAACGTTTAGCTTGTTGTAGGTGTGCAAGAGGTGGTTCTTTTACACATATACATATGTCTGTTCTTCCTGGGATCCTTTTCCCATGTACGTTATGACAGAATGTTGAGTAGTCTTCTCTTGGTACTCCGTAGGTCTTTGGTGATTATATATGTCTACTGTGTTTGTATATGTCTGTTAACCCCAATATCGTAATGAATTCAATCCTCACACCTTTCCTTTGGTGAACCATAAGTTTGTTTAATGAATCTGTGATTGCCCTTCTCCGTGGAAATATCTGCCCTGGTATCAATTTATAGGAAACACCTATAAGTGATATGATATGATATGTGTCTTTCACTTTCTGACTTACTCCAAGTCACGTGATTACCTCTAGACTCATCTACGGTGCTGCAAATGGCATTGTGAGCTTCTTTTCCTTGGCGAATATTCTGTCTTAGTGAGGTCCATTTTCTGCAATGTGATTCCCCGAGGGCTGAGGATTAGCTGACCTGGGCAGCCTGACCTTGCGGGCAAGCCCTCCCCAGGTGTGTCTGGGTTGAGGTCAATATAAACAGCACTCCAGGCAGCAATAGCCCCTGCAGCTGTGCCTGACTCCATATTCTCTGCCCCGTCAGCAGTCTCGGGGCTGTGCTGATGGGAGGGTGTGAGGGTCCACGACTTTATGGGTGGCCCGGTGTGAGTGGGGCTCTGCTGGACTTTCTGCAGGAGTTGCCAGGCTGCCACCTGTAAAGAAGAGGATGTGTCACCCATAACTTCCCCTGGAATATCTCTCCGGGCTGAGGTGAGGAAGGAAAAAAAGGAGTGGGGGCCGGGACAGGAGGGGTATCTCAGGCAGGGCAATGGAAAGCTTCCAGAAGAGCACCCGTGGCCAGGACCATCCTGGCTGACCTGCAGGCACCAAGTTGGCCTGCGTGCTTTCGCTGGTGTGGCTCCACGGCCCTTCCTCTAGGCTTTCAAGCCCTTGTACATATTCAGGTGTTTCACCTGGGAAGGGAGGGAACAGTTCAGCAGCAGCTGGCCTGGGGCTCAGCTCACGTTTACTCACAGAGGCCTCGGCACGGTCCCCCAGCTTTGCAATAAGGACGCTCCTTGCGTGGGCGGGTGGGGCTGCTGGCTGTATGGGAGATGATTCCCCACCTCTGACCAATTTCAGAATTGTTTACCACTGGAGCAAGTGCCTTGGTAGTGTTTTCCTCTGTATAACTGTTAGCTTTAGTTGTTTTTTTTTCTTTTTTGGTTCAAGTTAGATTTTATTCCTCTTTTATGTATTTATGGATATAAGCATGGAAATAATTCATTCTTATAAATACATCAGTGTGAATGGAAGAACATTTTTTCTGTTTTATTTTTACATTTTATTTTTAAAATTTTAGAAATTTAATTTTATTTATTTTTTTATACAGTAGGTTATTATTAGTTATCTATTTTATGCATAGACATGTATACAGGTCAATCCCAATCGCCCAACTCATCCCACCACCACCACCCCATGGCTTCCCCCACTTTGTGTCCATACGTTTGTTCTCTACCTCTGTGTCTCTATTTCTGCCCTGCAAACCAGTTCATCTGTAGCATTTTTCTAGGTTCCACATATAGGCATTAATATACAATATTTGTTTTTCTCTTTCTGACTTACTTCACTCTGTATGACAGTCTCTAGATCCATCAACTTCTCTACAAATGACCCAGTTTCATTCCTTTTTATGGCTGAGTAATATTCCATTTTATATATGTACCACATCTTTATCCATTCGTGTGTCTGTGGGCATTTAGGTTGCTTCCATTACCTGGCTATTGTAAATAGTGCTGCAATGAACATTGTGGTGAATGTGTCTTTGTGATTTATGGTTTTCTCTGGGTATATGCCCAGAAGTGGGATTGCTGGATCCTATGGTAATTCTCTTTTTAGTTTTTTAAAGGAACCTCCATACTGTTCTCCATAGTGACTGTATCAATTTGCATTCCCACCAATAGCGGAAGAGGGTTCCTTCTGTCCACACCCTCCCCAGAATTTGTTGTTTGTAGATTATCTGATGATGCCGATTCTAACAGGTGTGAGGTCTTACCTCATTGTAGTTTTGATTTGCATTTCTCTAATAATTAGTGATGTTGAGCAGCTTTTCATGTGCGTCTTGGCCATCTCTGTGTCTTCTTTGAAGAAACGTCTATTTAGATCTTCTGCCCATTTTTGTATTGGGTTGTTTGTTTTATTAATATTAAGCTGCATGAGCTGTTTATATATATTGGAGATTAAACCTTTGTCCATTGATTCGTTTGTGAAAGTTTTCGCCCATTCTGAGGGTTGCCTTTTTCCATTCCCGATTTTTTAACAAAGAAAGAAAGAAATCAAAAGAAGCAGAACACTAATGTGCGTGAAATATGCCTCTTGAAACTGTCGTTTTTAAATATGGACGTCTTTTGAATTTTTTGGTCGATATATGACCCCAGGATTTGTTTTCAGGGCAGGTGTCATTTACAGGCCTGTAATGATTTGGATTATCCACTGACCATTAGCGCTGGGATTAAAGCTGCTGTTGTGTGAAACGGCCACAAGGTGGCAGCAGTTCTCCCTTACCAAATCTGGTTACTAGGGCAGCAGAGCCTCAATGGAAGTCGCGTTCTAGATTGGAATGTAGAACGGAATGTGCCAGGAGAAAGCCCCTCAAGTTTGTCTCACTACTTCTTGTTCGTGTTTTTAATTTAATTTTTTATTTTTTATTACAGCAAGTTTGAGTACAACGTTTAGCTTGTTGTAGGTGTGCAAGAGGTGGTTCTTGTACACATATACATATGTCTGTTCTTCCTGGGATCCTTTTCCCATGTACGTTATGCAGAATGTTGAGTAGTCTTCTCTTGGTACTCCGTAGGTCTTTGGTTTTTATATACGTCTACTGTGTTTGTATATGTCTGTTAACCCCAATATCATAATGAATTCAATCCTCACACCTTTCATTTGGTGAACCATAAGTTTGTTTAATGAATCTGTGATTGCCCTTCTCCGTGGAAATATCTGCCCTGGTATCAATTTATAGGTAACACCTATAAGTGATATGATATGATATGTGTCTTTCACTTTCTGACTTACTCCAAGTCACGTGATTACCTCTAGACTCATCTACGGTGCTGCAAATGGCATTGTGTGCTTTTTTTTCCTTGGCGAATATTCTGTCTTAGCGAGGTCCATTTTATGCAATGTGATTCCATGAGGGCTGAGGAAGAGCTGACCTGGGCAGCCTGACCCTGCCGGCAAGCCCTCCCCAGGTGTGCCTGGGTTGAGGTCAATATAAACAGCACTCCAGGCAGCAATAGCCCCTGCAGCTGTGCCTGACTCCATATTCTCTGCCCCGTCAGCAGTCTCGGGGCTGTGCTGGTGGGAGGGTGTGAGGGTCCACGGCTTTGTGGGTGGCCCGGTGTGAGTGGGGCTCTGCTGGACTTTCTGCAGGAGTTGCCAGGCTGCCACCTGTAAAGAAGAGGATGTGTCACCCATAACTTCCACTGGAGTGTCTCTCCGGGCTGAGGTGAGGAAGGAAAAATAGGAGTGGGGGCCGGGACAGGAGGGGTATCTCAGGCAGGGCAATGGAAAGCTTCCAGAAGAGCGCCCGTGGCCAGGACCATCCTTGCTGACCTGCAGGCACCAAGTTGGCCTGCGTGCTGTCGCTGGTGTGGCTCCACGGCCCTTCTTGTAGGCTTTCAAGACCTTGTACATATTCAGGTGTTTCACCTGGGAAGGGTGGGAACAGTTCAGCAGCAGCTGGCCTGGGGCTCAGCTCACGTTTACTCACAGAGGCCTCGGCACGGTCCCCCAGCTTTGCAATAAGGACGCTCTTTGCGTGGGCGGGTGGGGCTGCTGGCTGTATGGGAGATGATTCCCCACCTCTGACCAATTTCAGAATTGTTTACCACTGGAGCAAGTGCCTTGGTAGTGTTTTCCTCTGTATAAGTGTTAGGTTCAGTTTTTTTTTTCTTTTTTGGTTCAAGTTAGCTTTTATTCCTCTTTTATGTATTTATGGATATAAGCATGGAAATAATTCATTCTTATAAATACATCAGTGTGAATGGAAGAACATTTTTTCTGTTTTATTTTTACATTTTATTTTTAAAAATTTTGAAATTTAATTTTATTTATTTTTTTATACACTAGGTTATTATTAGTTATCTATTTTATGCATAGACATGTATACAGGTCAATTCCAATCTCCCAACTCATCCCACCACCACCACCCCATGGCTTCCCCCACTTTGTGTCCATACGTTTGTTTTCTTCCTCTGTGTCTCTATTTCTGCCCTGCAAACCAGTTCATCTGTAGCATTTTTCTAGGTTCCACATATAGGCATTAATATACAATATTTGTTTTTCTCTTTCTGACTTACTTCACTCTGTATGACAGTCTCTAGATCCATCAACTTCTCTACAAATGACACAGTTTCATTCCTTTTTATGGCTGAGTAATATTCCATTTTATATATGTACCACATCTTTATCCATTCGTCTGTCTGTGGGCATTTAGGTTGCTTCCATTACCTGGCTATTGTAAATAGTGCTGCAATGAACATTGTGGTGAATGTGTCTCTGTGATTTATGGTTTTCTCTGGGTATATGCCCAGAAGTGGGATTGCTGGATCCTATGGTAACTCTATTTTTAGTTTTTTAAAGGAACCTCCATACTGTTCTCCATAGTGACTGTATCAATTTACATTCCCACCAATAGCAGAAGAGGGTTCCTTTTGTCCACACCCTCCCCAGAATTTGTTGTTTGTAGATTATCTGATGATGCCGATTCTAACAGGTGTGAGGTCTTACCTCATTGTAGTTTTGATTTGCATTTCTCTAATAATTAGTCATGTTGAGCAGCTTTTCATGTGCGTCTTGGCCATCTCTGTGTCTTCTTTGAAGAAACGTCTATTTAGATCTTCTGCCCATTTTTGTATTGGGTTGTTTGTTGTATTAATATTAAGCTGCATGAGCTGTATATATATATATTGGAGATTAAACCTTTGTCCATTGATTCGTTTGTGAATGTTTTCACCCCTTGTAAGGGTTACCTTTTTCCATTACCGTTTTTTTAACAAAGAAAGAAAGAAAGCAAAAGAATCAGAACACTAATGGGCGTGAAATATGCCTCTTGAAACTGTCGTTTTGAAATATGGACGTCTTTTGAATTTTTTGGTCGATATATGAACCCAGGATTTGTTTTCAGGGTAGGTGTCATTTACAGGCCTGCAGTGATTTGGAATATCCACTGACCATTAGCGCTGGGATTAAAGCTGCTGTTGTGTGAAACGGCCACAAGGTGGCAGCAGTTCTCCCTTACCAAATCTGGTTACTAGGGCAGCAGAGCCTCAATGGAAGTCGCGTTCTAGATAGGAATTTAGAAAGGAATGTGCCAGGAGAAAGCCCCTCAAGTTTGTCTCACTACTTCTTGTTCGTGTTTTTAATTTAATTTTTTATTTTTTATTACAGCAAGTTTGAGTACAACGTTTAGCTTGTTGTAGGTGTGCAAGAGGTGGTTCTTTTACACATATACATATGTCTGTTCTTCCTGGGATCCTTTTCCCATGTACGTTATGACAGAATGTTGAGTAGTCTTCTCTTGGTACTCCGTAGGTCTTTGGTGATTATATATGTCTACTGTGTTTGTATATGTCTGTTAACCCCAATATCGTAATGAATTCAATCCTCACACCTTTCCTTTGGTGAACCATAAGTTTGTTTAATGAATCTGTGATTGCCCTTCTCCGTGGAAATATCTGCCCTGGTATCAATTTATAGGTAACACCTATATGTGATATGATATGATATGTGTCTTTCACTTTCTGACTTACTCCAAGTCACGTGATTACATCTAGACTCATCTACGGTGCTGCAAATGGCATTGTGTGCTTCTTTTCCTTGGCGAATATTATGTCTTAGCGAGGTCCATTTTCTGCAATGTGATTCCCAGAGGGATGAGGATTAGCTGACCTGGGCAGCCTGACCCTGCCGGCAAGCCCTCCCCAGGTGTGCCTGGGTTGAGGTCAATATAAACAGCACTCCAGGCAGCAATAGCCCCTGCAGCTGTGCCTGACTCCATATTCTCTGCCCCGTCAGCAGTCTCGGGGCTGTGCTGGTGGGAGGGTGTGAGGGTCCACGTCTTTGTGGGTGGCCCGGAGTGAGTGGGGCTCTGCTGGACTTTCTGCAGGAGTTGCCAGGCTGCCACCTGTAAAGAAGAGGATGTGTCACCCATAACTTCCACTGGAGTATCTCTCCGGGCTGAGGTGAGTAAGGAAAAAAAGGATTGGGGGCCGGGACAGGAGGGGTATCTCAGGCAGGGCAATGGAAAGCTTCCAGAAGAGCGCCCGTTGCCAGGACCATCCTGGCTGACCTGCAGGCACCAAGTTGGCCTGCGTGCTTTTGCTTGTGTGGCTCCACGGCCCTTCCTCTAGGCTTTCAAGCCCTTGTACATATTCAGGTGTTTCACCTGGGAAGGGTGGGAACAGTTCAGCATCAGCTGGCCTGGGGCTCAGCTCACGTTTACTCACAGAGGCCTCGGCACGGTCCCCCAGCTTTGCAATAAGGACGCTCTTTGCGTGGGCGGGTGGGGCTGCTGGCTGTATGGGAGATGATTCCCCACCTCTGACCAATTTCAGAATTGTTTACCACTGGAGCAAGTGCCTTGGTAGTGTTTTCCTCTGTATAAGTGTTAGGTTCAGTTTTTTTTTTCTTTTTTGGTTCAAGTTAGATTTTATTCCTCTTTTATGTATTTATGGATATAAGCATGGAAATAATTCATTCTTATAAATACATCAGTGTGAATGGAAGAACATTTTTTCTGTTTTATTTTTACATTTTATTTTTAAAAATTTTGAAATTTAATTTTATTTATTTTTTTATACACTAGGTTATTATTAGTTATCTATTTTATGCATAGATATATATACAGGTCAATCCCAATCTCCCAACTCATCCCACCACCACCACCCCATGGCTTCCCCCACTTTGTGTCCATATGTTTGTTCTCTACCTCTGTGTCTCTATTTCTGCCCTGCAAACCAGTTCATCTGTAGCATTTTTCTAGGTTCCACATATAGGCATTAATATACAATATTTGTTTTTCTCTTTCTAACTTACTTCACTCTGTATGACAGTCTCTAGATCCATCAACTTCTCTACAAATGACACAGTTTCATTCCTTTTTATGGCTGAGTAATATTCCATTTTATATATGTACCACATCTTTATCCATTCGTCTGTCTGTGGGCATTTAGGTTGCTTCCATTACCTGGCTATTGTAAATAGTGCTGCAATGAACATTGTGGTGAATGTGTCTCTGTGATTTATGGTTTTCTCTGGGTATATGCCCAGAAGTGGGATTGCTGGATCCTATGGTAATTCTATTTTTAGTTTTTTAAAGGAACCTCCATACTGTTCTCCATAGTGACTGTATCAATTTACATTCCCACCAAGAGCGGAAGAGGGTTCCTTTTGTCCACACCCTCCCCAGAATTTGTTGTTTGTAGATTATCTGATGATGCCGATTCTAACAGGTGTGAGGTCTTACCTCATTGTAGTTTTGATTTGCATTTCTCTAATAATTAGTCATGTTGAGCAGCTTTTCATGTGCATCTTGGCCATCTCTGTGTCTTCTTTGAAGAAACGTCTATTTAGATCTTCTGCCCATTTTTGTATTGGGTTGTTTGTTGTATTAATATTAAGCTGCATGAGCTGTATATATATATTGGAGATTAAACCTTTGTCCATTGATTCGTTTGTGAACGTTTTCGCCCTTTCTGAGGGTTACTTTTTTCCATTCCCGTTTTTTTAACAAAGAAAGAAAGAAAGCAAAAGAATCAGAACACTAATGTGCGTGAAATATGCCTCTTGAAACTGTCGTTTTGAAATATGGACGTCTTTTGAATTTTTTGGTCGATATATGACCCCAGGATTTGTTTTCAGGGCAGGTGTCATTTACAGGCCTATAATGATTTGGAATATCCACTGACCATTAGCGCTGGGATTAAAGCTGCTGTTGTGTGAAACGGCCACAAGGTGGCAGCAGTTCTCCCTTACCAAATCTGGTTACTAGGGCAGCAGAGCCTCAATGGAAGTCGCGTTCTAGATTGGAATTTAGAACGGAATGTGCCAGGAGAAAGCCCCTCAAGTTTGTCTCACTACTTCTTGTTCGTGTTTTTAATTTAATTTTTTATTTTTTATTACAGCAACTTTGAGTACAACGTTTAGCTTGTTGTAGGTGTGCAAGAGGTGGTTCTTTTACACATATACATATGTCTGTTCTTCCTGGGATCCTTTTCCCATGTACGTTATGACAGAATGTTGAGTAGTCTTCTCTTGGTACTCCGTAGGTCTTTGGTGATTATATATGTCTACTGTGTTTGTATATGTCTGTTAACCCCAATATCGTAATGAATTCAATCCTCACACCTTTCCTTTGGTGAACCATAAGTTTGTTTAATGAATCTGTGATTGCCCTTCTCCGTGGAAATATCTGCCCTGGTATCAATTTATAGGTAACACCTATAAGTGATATGATATGATATGTGTCTTTCACTTTCTGACTTACTCCAAGTCACGTGATTACCTCTAGACTCATCTACGGTGCTGCAAATGGCATTGTGTGCTTTTTTCCTTGGCTAATATTCTGTCTTGGCGAGGTCCATTTTCTGCAATGTGATTCCCTGAGGGCTGAGGATTAGCTGACCTGGGCAGCCTGACCCTGCCGGCAAGCCCTCCCCAGGTGTGCCTGGGTTGAGGTCAATATAAACAGCACTCCAGGCAGCAATAGCCCCTGCAGCTGTGCCTGACTCCATATTCTCTGCCCCGTCAGCAGTCTCGGGGCTGTGCTGGTGGGAGGGTGTGAGGGTCCACGGCTTTGTGGGTGGCCCAGTGTGAGTGGGGCTCTGCTGGACTTTCTGCAGGAGTTGCCAGGCTGCCACCTGTAAAGAAGGGGATGTGTCACCCATAACTTCCACTGGAATATCTCTCCGGGCTGAGGTGAGTAAGGAAAAAAAGGAGTGGGGGCCGGGACAGGAGGGGTATCTCAGGCAGGGCAATGGAAAGCTTCCAGAAGAGCGCCCGTGGCCAGGACCATCCTGGCTGACCTGCAGGCACCAAGGTGGCCTGCGTGCTTTCGCTGGTGCGGCTCCACGGCCCTTCCTCTAGGCTTTCAAGCCCTTGTACATATTCAGGTGTTTCACCTGGGAAGGGTGGGAACAGTTCAGCATCAGCTGGCCTGGGGCTCAGCTCACTTTTACTCACAGAGGCCTCGGCACGGTCCCCCAGCTTTGCAATAAGGACGCTCCTTGCGTGGGCGGGTGGGGCTGCTGGCTGTATGGGAGATGATTCCCACCTCTGACCAATTTCAGAATTGTTTACCACTGGAGCAAGTGCCTTGGTAGTGTTTTCCTCTGTATAACTGTTAGGTTTAGTTGTTTTTTTTTTCTTTTTTGGTTCAAGTTAGATTTTATTCCTCTTTTATGTATTTATGGATATAAGCATGGAAATAATTCATTCTTATAAATACATCAGTGTGAATGGAAGAACATTTTTTCTGTTTTATTTTTACATTTTATTTTTAAAATTTTAGAAATTTAATTTTATTTATTTTTTTATACAGTAGGTTATTATTAGTTATCTATTTTATGCATAGACATGTATACAGGTCAATCCCTATCTCCCAACTCATCCCACCACCACCACCCCATGGCTTCCCCCACTTTGTGTCCATACGTTTGTTCTCTACCTCTGTGTCTCTATTTCTGCCCTGCAAACCAGTTCATCTGTAGCATTTTTCTAGGTTCCACATATAGGCATTAATATACAATATTTGTTTTTCTCTTTCTGACTTACTTCACTCTGTATGACAGTCTCTAGATCCATCAACTTCTCTACAAATGACCCAGTTTCATTCCTTTTTATGGCTGAGTAATATTCCATTTTATATATGTACCACAGCTTTATCCATTCGTCTGTCTGTGGGCATTTAGGTTGCTTCCATTACCTGGCTATTGTAAATAGTGCTGCAATGAACATTGTGGTGAATGTGTCTTTGTGATTTTTGGTTTTCTGTGGGTATATGCCCAGAAGTGGGATTGCTGGATCCTATTGTAATTCTGTTTTTAGTTTTTTAAAGGAACCTCCATACTGTTCTCCATAGTGACTGTATCAATTTACATTCCCACCAAGAACGGAAGAGGGTTCCTTTTGTCCACACCCTCCCCAGAATTTGTTGTTTGTAGATTATCTGATGATGCCGATTCTAACAGGTGTGATGTCTTACCTCATTGTAGTTTTGATTTGCATTTCTCTAATAATTAGTGATGTTGAGCAGCTTTTCATGTGCGTCTTGGCCATCTCTGTGTCTTCTTTGAAGAAACGTCTATTTAGATCTTCTGCCCATTTTTGTATTTGGTTGTTTGTTTTATTAATATTAAGCTGCATGTGCTGTTTATATATATTGGAGATTAAACCTTTGTCCATTGATTCGTTTGTGAAAGTTTTCGCCCATTCTGAGGGTTGCCTTTTTCCATTCCCGATTTTTTAACAAAGAAAGAAAGAAATCAAAAGAAGCAGAACACTAATGTGCGTGAAATATGCCTCTTGAAACTGTCGTTTTGAAATATGGACGTCTTTTGAATTTTTTGGTCGATATATGACCCCAGGATTTGTTTTCAGGGCAGGTGTCATTTACAGGCCTGTAATGATTTGGAATATCCACTGACCATTAGCGCTGGGATTAAAGCTGCTGTTGTGTGAAACGGCCACAAGGTGGCAGCAGTTCTCCCTTACCAAATCTGGTTACTAGGGCAGCAGAGCCTCAATGGAAGTCGCGTTCTAGATTGGAATGTAGAACGGAATATACCAGGAGAAAGCCCCTCAAGTTTTTCTCACTAATTCTTGTTCGTGTTTTTAATTTAATTTTTTATTTTTTATTACAGCAAGTTTGAGTACAACGTTTAGCTTGTTGTAGGTGTGCAAGAGGTGGTTCTTTTACACATATACATATGTCTGTTCTTCCTGGGATCCTTTTCCCATGTTCGTTATGACAGAATGTTGAGAAGTCTTCTCTTGGTAGTCCGTAGGTCTTTGGTGATTATATACGTCTACTGTGTTTGTATATGTCTGTTAACCCCAATATCATAATGAATTCAATCCTCACACCTTTCCTTTGGTGAACCATAAGTTTGTTTAATGAATCTGTGATTGCCCTTCTCCGTGGAAATATCTGCCCTGGTATCAATTTATAGGTAACACCTATAAGTGATATGATATGATATGTGTCTTTCACTTTCTGACTTACTCCAAGTCACGTGATTACCTCTAGACTCATCTACGGTGCTGCAAATGGCATAGTGTGCTTTTTTCCTTGGCTAATATTCTGTCTTAGCGAGGTCCATTTTCTGCAATGTGATTCCCTGAGGGCTGAGGATTAGCTGACCTGGGCAGCCTGACCCTGCCGGCAAGCCCTCCCCAGGTGTGCCTGGGTTGAGGTCAATATAAACAGCACTCCAGGCAGCAATAGCCCCTGCAGCTGTGCCTGACTCCATATTCTCTGCCCCGTCAGCAGTCTCGGGGCTGTGCTGGTGGGAGGGTGTGAGGGTCCACGGCTTTGTGGGTGGCCCGGTGTGAGTGGGGCTCTGCTGGACTTTCTGCAGGAGTTGCCAGGCTGCCACCTGTAAAGAAGACGATGTGTCACCCATAACTTCCATTGGAGTATCTCTCCGGGCTGAGGTGAGTAAGGAAATAAAGGAGTGGGGGCCGGGACAGGAGGGGTATCTCAGGCAGGGCAATGGAAAGCTTCCAGAAGAGCGCCCGTGGCCAGGACCATCCTGGCTGACCTGCAGGCACCAAGTTGGCCTGCGTGCTTTCGCTGGTGCGGCTCCACGGCCCTTCCTCTAGGCTTTCAAGCCCTTGTACATATTCAGGTGTTTCACCTGGGAAGGGTGGGAACAGTTCAGCAGCAGCTGGCCTGGGGCTCAGCTCACGTTTACTCACAGAGGCCTCGGCACGGTCCCCCAGCTTTGCAATAAGGACGCTCCTTGCGTGGGCGGGTGGGGCTGCTGGCTGTATGGGAGATGATTCCCCACCTCTGACCAATTTCAGAATTGTTTACCACTGGAGCAAGTGCCTTGGTAGTGTTTTCCTCTGTATAACTGTTAGGTTTAGTTGTTTTTTTTTTCTTTTTTGGTTCAAGTTAGATTTTATTCCTCTTTTATGTATTTATGGATATAAGCATGAAAATAATTCATTCTTATAAATACATCAGTGTGAATGGAAGAACATTTTTTCTGTTTTATTTTTACATTTTATTTTTAAAATTTTAGAAATTTAATTTTATTTATTTTTTTTATACTGCAGGTTATTATTAGTTATCTATTTTATGCATAGACATGTATACAGGTCAATCCCTATCTCCCAACTCATCCCACCACCACCACCCCATGGCTTCCCCCACTTTGTGTCCATACGTTTGTTCTCTACCTCTGTGTCTCTATTTCTGCCCTGCAAACCAGTTCATCTGTAGCATTTTTCTAGGTTCCACATATAGGCATTAATATACAATATTTGTTTTTCTCTTTCTGACTTACTTCACTCTGTATGACAGTCTCTAGATCCATCAACTTCTCTTCAAATGACCCAGTTTCATTCCTTTTTATGGCTGAGTAATATTCCATTTTATATATGTACCACATCTTTATCCATTCGTCTGTCTGTGGGCATTTAGGTTGCTTCCATTACCTGGCTATTGTAAATAGTGCTGCAATGAACATTGTGGTGAATGTGTCTTTGTGATTTTTGGTTTTCTGTGGGTATATGCCCAGAAGTGGGATTGCTGGATCCTATTGTAATTCTGTTTTTAGTTTTTTAAAGGAACCTCCATACTGTTCTCCATAGTGACTGTATCAATTTACATTCCCACCAAGAGCGGAAGAGGGTTCCTTTTGTCCACACCCTCCCCAGAATTTGTTGTTTGTAGATTATCTGATGATGCCGATTCTAACAGGTGTGATGTCTTACCTCATTGTAGTTTTGATTTGCATTTCTCTAATAATTAGTGATGTTGAGCAGCTTTTCATGTGCGTCTTGGCCATCTCTGTGTCTTCTTTGAAGAAACGTCTATTTAGATCTTCTGCCCATTTTTGTATTTGGTTGTTTGTTTTATTAATATTAAGCTGCATGTGCTGTTTATATATATTGGAGATTAAACCTTTGTCCATTGATTCGTTTGTGAAAGTTTTCGCCCATTCTGAGGGTTGCCTTTTTCCATTCCCTATTTTTTAACAAAGAAAGAAAGAAATCAAAAGAAGCAGAACACTAATGTGCGTGAAATATGCCTCTTGAAACTGTCGTTTTGAAATATGGACGTCTTTTGAATTTTTTGGTCGATATATGACCCCAGGATTTGTTTTCAGGGCAGGTGTCATTTACAGGCCTGTAATGATTTGGAATATCCACTGACCATTAGCGCTGGGATTAAAGCTGCTGTTGTGTGAAACGGCCACAAGGTGGCAGCAGTTCTCCCTTACCAAATCTGGTTACTAGGGCAGCAGAGCCTCAATGGAAGTCGCATTCTAGATTGGAATGTAGAACGGAATATACCAGGAGAAAGCCCCTCAAGTTTTTCTCACTAATTCTTGTTCGTGTTTTTAATTTAATTTTTTATTTTTTATTACAGCAAGTTTGAGTACAACGTTTAGCTTGTTGTAGGTGTGCAAGAGGTGGTTCTTTTACACATATACATATGTCTGTTCTTCCTGGGATCCTTTTCCAATGTTCGTTATGACAGAATGCTGAGTAGTCTTCTCTTGGTACTCCGGAGGTCTTTGGTGATTATATACGTCTACTGTGTTTGTATATGTCTGTTAACCCCAATATCATAATGAATTCAATCCTCACACCTTTCCTTTGGTGAACCATAAGTTTGTTTAATGAATCTTTGATTGCCCTTCTCCGTGGAAATATCTGCCCTGGTATCAATTTATAGGTAACACCTATAAGTGATATGATATGATATGTGTCTTTCACTTTCTGACTTACTCCAAGTCACGTGATTACCTCTAGACTCATCTACGGTGCTGCAAATGGCATTGTGTGCTTTTTTCCTTGGCTAATATTCTGTCTTAGCGAGGTCCATTTTCTGCAATGTGATTCCCTGAGGGCTGAGGATTAGCTGACCTGGGCAGCCTGACCCTGCTGGCAAGCCCTCCCCAGGTGTGCCTGGGTTGAGGTCAATATAAACAGCACTCCAGGCAGCAATAGCCCCTGCAGCTGTGCCTGACTCCATATTCTCTGCCCCGTCAGCAGTCTCGGGGCTGTGCTGGTGGGAGGGTGTGAGGGTCCACGGCTTTGTGGGTGGCCCGGTGTGAGTGGGGCTCTGCTGGACTTTCTGCAGGAGTTGCCAGGCTGCCACCTGTAAAGAAGACGATGTGTCACCCATAAATTCCATTGGAGTATCGCTCCGGGCTGAGGTGAGTAAGGAAAAAAAGGAGTGGGGGCCGGGACAAGAGGGGTATCTCAGGCAGGGCAATGGAAAGCTTCCAGAAGAGCGCCCGTGGCCAGGACCATCCTGGCTGACCTGCAGGCACCAAGTTGGCCTGCGTGCTTTCGCTGGTGCGGCTCCACGGCCCTTCCTCTAGGCTTTCAAGCCCTTGTACATATTCAGGTGTTTCACCTGGGAAGGGTGGGAACAGTTCAGCAGCAGCTGGCCTGGGGCTCAGCTCACGTTTACTCACAGAGGCCTCGGCACGGTCCCCCAGCTTTGCAATAAGGACGCTCCTTGCGTGGGCGGGTGGGGCTGCTGGCTGTATGGGAGATGATTCCCCACCTCTGACCAATTTCAGAATTGTTTACCACTGGAGCAAGTGCCTTGGTAGTGTTTTCCTCTGTATAACTGTTAGGTTTAGTTGTTTTTTTTTTCTTTTTTGGTTAGAGTTAGATTTTATTCCTCTTTTATGTATTTATGGTATAAGCATGGAAATAATTCATTCTTATAAATACATCAGTGTGAATGGAAGAACATTTTTTCTGTTTTATTTTTACATTTTATTTTTAAAATTTTAGAAATTTAATTTTATTTATTTTTTTTATACAGTAGGTTATTATTAGTTATCTATTTTATGCATAGACATGTATACAGGTCAATCCCTATCTCCCAACTCATCCCACCACCACCACCCCATGGCTTCCCCCACTTTGTGTCCATACGTTTGTTCTCTACCTCTGTGTCTCTATTTCTGCCCTGCAAACCAGTTCATCTGTACCATCTTTTAGGTTCCACATATAGGCATTAATATACAATATTTGTTTTTCTCTTTCTGACTTACTTCACTCTGTATGACAGTCTCTAGATCCATCAACTTCTCTACAAATGACCCAGTTTCATTCCTTTTTATGGCTGAGTAATATTCCATTTTATATATGTACCACATCTTTATCCATTCGTCTGTCTGTGGGCATTTAGGTTGCTTCCATTACCTGGCTATTGTAAATAGTGCTGCAATGAACATTGTGGTGAATGTGTCTTTGTGATTTTTGGTTTTCTGTGGGTATATGCCCAGAAGTGGGATTGCTGGATCCTATTGTAATTCTGTTTTTAGTTTTTTAAAGGAACCTCCATACTGTTCTCCATAGTGACTGTATCAATTTACATTCCCACCAATAGCGGAAGAGGGTTCCTTTTGTCCACACCCTCCCCAGAATTTGTTGTTTGTAGATTATCTGATGATGCCGATTCTAACAGGTGTGATGTCTTACCTCATTGTAGTTTTGATTTGCATTTCTATAATAATTAGTGATGATGAGCAGCTTTTCATGTGCGTCTTGGCCATCTCTGTGTCTTCTTTGAAGAAACGTCTATATAGATCTTCTGCCCATTTTTGTATTTGGTTGTTTGTTTTATTAATATTAAGCTGCATGTGCTGTTTATATATATTGGAGATTAAACCTTTGTCCATTGATTCGTTTGTGAAAGTTTTCGCCCATTCTGAGGGTTGCCTTTTTCCATTCCCGATTTTTTAACAAAGAAAGAAAGAAATCAAAAGAAGCAGAACACTAATGTGCGTGAAATATGCCTCTTGAAACTGTCGTTTTGAAATATGGACGTCTTTTGAATTTTTTGGTCGATATATGACCCCAGGATTTGTTTTCAGGGCAGGTGTCATTTACAGGCCTGTAATGATTTGGAATATCCACTGACCATTAGCGCTGGGATTAAAGCTGCTGTTGTGTGAAACGGCCACAAGGTGGCAGCAGTTCTCCCTTACCAAATCTGGTTACTAGGGCAGCAGAGCCTCAATGGAAGTCGCATTCTAGATTGGAATGTAGAACGGAATGTACCAGGAGAAAGCCCCTCAAGTGTTTCTCACTAATTCTTGTTCGTGTTTTTAATTTAATTTTTTATTTTTTATTACAGCAAGTTTGAGTACAACGTTTAGCTTGTTGTAGGTGTGCAAGAGGTGGTTCTTTTACACATATACATATGTCTGTTCTTCCTGGGATCCTTTTCCCATGTTCGTTATGACAGAATGTTGAGTAGTCTTCTCTTGGTACTCCGTAGGTCTTTGGTGATTATATACGTCTACTGTGTTTGTATATGTCTGTTAACCCCAATATCATAATGAATTCAATCCTCACACCTTTCCTTTGGTGAACCATAAGTTTGTTTAATGAATCTGTGATTGCCCTTCTCCGTGGAAATATCTGCCCTGGTATCAATTTATAGGTAACACCTATAAGTGATATGATATGATATGTGTCTTTCACTTTCTGACTTACTCCAAGTCACGTGATTACCTCTAGACTCATCTACGGTGCTGCAAATGGCATTGTGTGCTTCTTTTCGTTGGCGAATATTCTGTCTTAGCGAGGTCCATTTTCTGCAATGTGATTCCCCGAGGGCTGAGGATTAGCTGACCTGGGCAGCCTGACCCTGCCGGCAAGCCCTCCCCAGGTGTGTCTGGGTTGAGGTCAATATAAACAGCACTCCAGGCAGCAATAGCCCCTGCAGCTGTGCCTGACTCCATATTCTCTGCCCCGTCAGCAGTCTCGGGGCTGTGCTGGTGGGAGGGTGTGAGGGTCCACGGCTTTGTGGGTGGCCCGGTGTGAGTGGGGCTCTGCTGGACTTTCTGCAGGAGTTGCCAGGCTGCCACCTGTAAAGACGAGGATGTGTCACCCATAACTTCCACTGGAATATCTCTCCGGGCTGAGGTGAGGAAGGAAAAAAAGGAGTGGGTGCCGGGACAGGAGGGGTATCTCAGGCAGGGCAATGGAAAGCTTCCAGAAGAGCGCCCGTGGCCAGGACCATCCTGGCTGACCTGCAGGCACCAAGGTGGCCTGCGTGCTGTCGCTGGTGTGGCTCCACGTCCCTTCCTCTAGGCTTTCAAGCCCTTGTACATATTCAGGTGTTTCACCTGGGAAGGGTGGGAACAGTTCACCAGCAGCTGGCCTGGGGCTCAGCTCACGTTTACTCACAGAGGCCTCGGCACGGTCCCCCAGCTTTGCAATAAGGACGCTCCTTGCGTGGGCGTGCGGGGCTGCTGGCTCTATGGGAGATGATTCCCCACCTCTGACCAATTTCAGAATTGTTTACCACTGGAGCAAGTGCCTTGGTAGTGTTTTCCTCTGTATAACTGTTAGGATCAGTTTTATTTTTTCTTTTTTGGTTCAAGTTAGATTTTATTCCTCTTTTATGTATTTATGGATATAAGCATGGAAATAATTCATTCTTATAAATACATCAGTGTGAATGGAAGAACATTTTTTCTGTTTTATTTTTACATTTTATTTTTAAAATTTTAGAAATTAAATTTTATTTATTTTTTTTATACAGTAGGTTATTATTAGTTATCTATTTTATGCATAGACATGTATACAGGTCAATCCCAATCTCCCAACTCATCCCACCACCACCACCCCATGGCTTCCCCCACTTTGTGTCCATACGTTTGTTCTCTACCTCTGTGTCTCTATTTCTGCCCTGCAAACCAGTTCATCTGTAGCATTTTTCTAGGTTCCACATATAGGCATTAATATACAATATTTGTTTTTCTCTTTCTGACTTACTTCACTCTGTATGACAGTCTCTAGATCCATCAACTTCTCTACAAATGACCCAGTTTCATTCCTTTTTATGGCTGAGTAATATTCCATTTTATATATGTACCACATCTTTATCCATTCGTCTGTCTGTGGGCATTTAGGTTGCTTCCATTACCTGGCTATTGTAAATAGTGCTGCAATGAACATTGTGGTGAATGTGTCTCTGTGATTTATGGTTTTCTCTGGGTATATGCCCAGAAGTGGGATTGCTGGATCCTATGGTAATTCTCTTTTTAGTTTTTAAAGGAACCTCCATACTGTTCTCCATAGTGACTGTATCAATTTACATTCCCACCAATAGCGGAAGAGGGTTCCTTTTGTCCACACCCTCCCCAGAATTTGTTGTTTGTAGATTATCTGATGATGCCGATTCTAACAGGTGTGAGGTCTTACCTCATTGTAGTTTTGATTTGCATTTCTCTAATAATTAGTGATGTTGAGCAGCTTTTCATGTGCGTCTTGGCCATCTCTGTGTCTTCTTTGAAGAAACGTCTACTTAGATCTTCTGCCCATTTTTGTATTGGGTTGTTTGTTGTATTAATATTAAGCTGCATGAGCTGTATATATATATTGGAGATTAAACCTTTGTCCATTGATTCGTTTGTGAAAGTTTTCGCCCATTCTGAGGGTTGACTTTTTCCATTCCCGTTTTTTTAACAAAGAAGGAATGAAATCAAAAGAAGCAGAACACTAATGTGCGTGAAATATGCCTCTTGAAACTGTCGTTTTGAAATATGGACGTCTTTTGAATTTTTTGGTCGATAAATGACCCCAGGATTGGTTTTCAGGGCAGGTGTCATTTACAGGCCTGTAATGATTTGGAATATCCACTGACCATTAGCGCTGGGATTAAAGCTGCTGTTGTGTGGAACGGCCACAAGGTGGCAGCAGTTCTCCCTTACCAAATCTGGTTACTAGGGCAGCAGAGCCTCAATGGAAGTCGCGTTCTAGATTGGAATGTAGAACGGAATGTACCAGGAGAAAGCCCCTCAAATTTTTCTCACTAATTCTTGTTCGTGTTTTTAATTTAATTTTTTATTTTTTATTACAGCAACTTTGAGTACAACGTTTAGCTTTTTGTAGGTGTGCAAGAGGTTGCTCTTTTACACATATACATATGTCTGTTCTTCCTGGGATCCTTTTCCCATGTACGTTATGACAGAATGTTGAGTAGTCTTCTCTTGGTGCTCCGTAGGTCTTTGGTGATTATATATGTCTACTGTGTTTGTATATGTCTGTTAACCCCAATATCGTAATGAATTCAATCCTCACACCTTTCCTTTGGTGAACCATAAGTTTGTTTAATGAATCTGTGATTGCCCTGCTCCGTGGAAATATCTGCCCTGGTATCAATTTATAGGTAACACCTATAAGTGATATGATATGATATGTGTCTTTCACTTTCTGACTTACTCCAATTCACGTGATTACCTCTAGACTCATCTACAGTGCTGCAAATGGCATTGTGTGCTTCTTTTCCTTGGCGAATATTCTGTCTTAGCGAGGTCCATTTTCTGCAATGTGATTCCCTGAGGGCTGAGGATTAGCTGACCTGGGCAGCCTGACCCTGCTGGCAAGCCCTCCCCAGGTGTGCCTGGTTTGAGGTCAATATAAACAGCACTCCAGGCAGCAATAGCCCCTGCAGCTGTGCCTGACTCCATATTCTCTGCCCCGTCAGCAACCTCGGGGCTGTGCTGGTGGGAGGGTGTGAGGGTCCACGGCTTTGTGGGGGGCCCGGTGTGAGTGGGGCTCTGCTGGACTTTCTGCAGGAGTTGCCAGGCTGCCACCTGTAAAGAAGAGGATGTGTCACCCATAACTTCCACTGGAGTATCTCTCCGGGCTGAGGTGAGTAAGGAAAAAAAGGAGTGGGGGCCGGGACAGGAGGGGTATCTCAGGCAGGGCCAGGAAAGCTTCCAGAAGAGCGCCCGTGGCCAGGACCATCCTGGCTGACCTGCAGGCACCAAGTTGGCCTGCGTGCTTTCGCTGGTGTGGCTCCACGGCCCTTCCTCTAGGCTTTCAAGCCCTTGTACATATTCAGGTGTTTCACCTGGGAAGGGTGGGAACAGTTCAGCAGCAGCTGGCCTGGGGCTCAGCTCACGTTTACTCACAGAGGCCTCGGCACGGTCCCCCAGCTTTGCAATAAGGACGCTCCTTGCCTGGGCGGGTGGGGCTGCTGGCTGTATGGGAGATGATTCCCCACCTCTGACCAATTTCAGAATTGTTTACCACTGGAGCAAGTGCCTTGGTAGTGTTTTCCTCTGTATAACTGTTAGGTTTTTTTTTTTTTCTTTTTTGGTTCAAGTTAGATTTTATTCCTCTTTTATGTATTTATGGATATAAGCATGGAAATAATTCATTCTTATAAATACATCAATGTGAATGGAAGAACATTTTTTCTGTTTTATTTTTACATTTTATTTTTAAAATTTTTGAAATTTAATTTTATTTATTTTATTTATACAGTAGGTTATTATTAGTTATCTATTTTATGCATAGACATGTATACAGGTCAATCCCAATCTCCCAACTCATCCCACCACCACCACCCCATGGCTTCCCCCACTTTGTGTCCATACGTTTGTTCTCTACCTCTGTGTCTCTATTTCTGCCCTGCAAACCAGTTCATCTGTAGCATTTTTCTAGGTTCCACATATAGGCATTAATATACAATATTTGTTTTTCTCTTTCTGACTTACTTCACTCTGTATGACAGTCTCTAGATCCATCAACTTCTCTACAAATGACCCAGTTTCATTCCTTTTTATGGCTGAGTAATATTCCATTTTATATATGTACCACATCTTTATCCATTCGTCTGTCTGTGGGCATTTAGGTTGCTTCCATTACCTGGCTATTGTAAATAGTGCTGCAATGAACATTGTGGTGAATGTGTCTTTGTGATTTATGGTTTTCTCTGGGTATATGCCCAGAAGTGGGATTGCTGGATCCTATGGTAATTCTCTTTTTAGTTTTTTAAAGGAACCTCCATACTGTTCTCCATAGTGACTGTATCAATTTACATTCCCACCAAGAGCGGAAGAGGGTTCCTTTTGTCCACACCCTCCCCAGAATTTGTTGTTTGTAGATTATCTGATGATGCCGATTCTAACAGGTGTGAGGTCTTACCTCATTGTAGTTTTGATTTGCATTTCTCTAATAATTAGTGATGTTGAGCAGCTTTTCATGTGCGTCTTGGCCATCTCTGTGTCTTCTTTGAAGAAACGTCTATTTAGATCTTCTGCCCATTTTTGTATTGGGTTGTTTGTTTTATTAATATTAAGCTGCATGAGCTGTTTATGTATATTGGAGATTAAACCTTTGTCCATTGATTCGTTTGTGAAAGTTTTCGCCCATTCTGAGGGTTGCCTTTTTCCATTCCCGATTTTTTAACAAAGAAAGAAAGAAATCAAAAGAAGCAGAACACTAATGTGCGTGAAATATGCCTCTTGAAACTGTCGTTTTGAAATATGGACGTCTTTTGAATTTTTTGGTCGATATATGACCCCAGGATTTGTTTTCAGGGCAGGTGTCATTTACAGGCCTGTAATGATTTGGAATATCCACTGACCATTAGCGCTGGGATTAAAGCTGCTGTTGTGTGAAACGGCCACAAGGTGGCAGCAGTTCTCCCTTACCAAATCTGGTTACTAGGGCAGCAGAGCCTCAAAGGAAGTCGCGTTCTAGATTGGAATGTAGAACGGAATGTACCAGGAGAAAGCCCCTCAAGTTTTTCTCACTAATTCTTGTTCGTGTTTTTAATTTAATTTTTTATTTTTTATTACAGCAACTTTGAGTACAACGTTTAGCTTGTTGTAGGTGTGCAAGAGGTGGTTCTTTTACACATATACATATGTCTGTTCTTCCTGGGATCCTTTTCCCATGTTCGTTATGACAGAATGTGGAGTAGTCTTCTCTTGGTACTCCGTAGGTCTTTGGTGATTATATACGTCTACTGTGTTTGTATATGTCTGTTAACCCCAATATCATAATGAATTCAATCCTCACACCTTTCCTTTGGTGAACCATAAATTTGTTTAATGAATCTTTGATTGCCCTTCTCCGTGGAAATATCTGCCCTGGTATCAATTTATAGGTAACACCTATAAGTGATATGATATGATATGTGTCTTTCACTTTCTGACTTACTCCAAGTCACGTGATTACCTCTAGACTCATCTACGGTGCTGCAAATGGCATTGTGTGCTTTTTTCCTTGGCTAATATTCTGTCTTAGCGAGGTCCATTTTCTGCAATGTGATTCCCTGAGGGCTGAGGATTAGCTGACCTGGGCAGCCAGACCCTGCCGGCATGCCCTCCACAGGTGTGTCTGGGTTGAGGTCAATATAAACAGCACTCCAGGCAGCAATAGCCCCTGCAGCTGTGCCTGACTCCATATTCTCTGCCCCGTCAGCAGTCTCGGTGCTGTGCTGGTGGGAGGGTGTGAGGGTCCACGGCTTTGTGGGGGGCCCGGTGTGAGTGGGGCTCTGCTGGACTTTCTGCAGGAGTTGCCAGGCTGCCACCTGTAAAGAAGAGGATGTGTCACCCATAACTTCCACTGGAGTATCTCTCCGGGCTGAGGTGAGGAAGGAAAAAAAGGAGTGGGGGCCGGGACAGGAGGGGTATCTCAGGCAGGGCAAGGAAAGCTTCCAGAAGAGCGCCCGTGGCCAGGACCATCCTGGCTGACCTGCAGGCACCAAGTTGGCCTGCGTGCTTTCGCTGGTGCGGCTCCACGGCCCTTCCTCTAGGCTTTCAAGCCCTTGTACATATTCAGGTGTTTCACCTGGGAAGGGTGGGAACAGTTCAGCAGCAGCTGGCCTGGGGCTCAGCTCACGTTTACTCACAGAGGCCTCGGCACGGTCCCCCGGCTTTGCAATAAGGACGCTCCTTGCGTGGGCGAGTGGGGCTGCTGGCTGTATGGGAGATGATTCCCCACCTCTGACCAATTTCAGAATTGTTTACCAGTGGAGCAAGTGCCTTGGTAGTGTTTTCCTCTGTATAACTGTTAGGTTTTTTTTTTTTTTTCTTTTTTGGTTCAAGTTAGATTTTATTCCTCTTTTATGTATTTATGGGTATAAGCATGGAAATAGTTCATTCTTATAAATACATCAGTGTGAATGGAAGAACATTTTTTCTGTTTTATTTTTACATTTTATTTTTAAAATTTTTGAAATTTAATTTTATTTATTTTTTTTATATAGTAGGTTATTATTAGTTATCTATTTTATGCATAGACATGTATACAGGTCAATCCCAATCTCCCAACTCATCCCACCACCACCACCCCATGGCTTCCCCCACTTTGTGTCCATACGTTTGTTCTCTACCTCTGTGTCTCTATTTCTGCCCTGCAAACCAGTTCATCTGTAGCATTTTTCTAGGTTCCACATATAGGCATTAATATACAATATTTGTTTTTCTCTTTCTGACTTACTTCACTCTGTATGACAGTCTCTAGATCCATCAACTTCTCTACAAATGACCCAGTTTCATTCCTTTTTATGGCTGAGTAATATTCCATTTTATATATGTACCACATCTTTATCCATTCGTCTGTCTGTGGGCATTTAGGTTGCTTCCATTACCTGGCTATTGTAAATAGTGCTGCAATGAACATTGTGGTGAATGTGTCTTTGTGATTTTTGGTTTTCTGTGGGTATATGCCCAGAAGTGGGATTGCTGGATCCTATTGTAATTCTGTTTTTAGTTTTTTAAAGGAACCTCCATACTGTTCTCCATAGTGACTGTATCAATTTACATTCCCACCAAGAGCGGAAGAGGGTTCCTTTTGTCCACACCCTCCCCAGAATTTGTTGTTTGTAGATTATCTGATGATGCCGATTCTAACAGGTGTGATGTCTTACCTCATTGTAGTTTTGATTTGCATTTCTATAATAATTAGTGATGTTGAGCAGCTTTTCATGTGCGTCTTGGCCATCTCTGTGTCTTCTTTGAAGAAACGTCTATTTAGATCTTCTGCCCATTTTTGTATTTGGTTGTTTGTTTTATTAATATTAAGCTGCATGTGCTGTTTATATATATTGGAGATTAAACCTTTGTCCATTGATTCGTTTGTGAAAGTTTTCGCCCATTCTGAGGGTTGCCTTTTTCCATTCCCGATTTTTTAACAAAGAAAGAAAGAAATCAAAAGAAGCAGAACACTAATGTGCGTGAAATATGCCTCTTGAAACTGTCGTTTTGAAATATGGACGTCTTTTGAATTTTTTGGTCGATATATGACCCCAGGATTTGTTTTCAGGGCAGGTGTCATTTACAGGCCTGTAATGATTTGGAATATCCACTGACCATTAGCGCTGGGATTAAAGCTGTTGTTGTGTGAAACGGCCACAAGGTGGCAGCAGTTCTCCCTTACCAAATCTGGTTACTAGGGCAGCAGAGCCTCAATGGAAGTCGCGTTCTAGATTGGAATGTAGAACGGAATGTACCAGGAGAAAGCCCCTCAAGTTTTTCTCACTAATTCTTGTTCGTGTTTTTAATTTAATTTTTTATTTTTTATTACAGCAAGTTTGAGTACAACGTTTAGCTTGTTGTAGGTGTGCAAGAGGTGGTTCTTTTACACATATACATATGTCTGTTCTTCCTGGGATCCTTTTCCCATGTTCGTTATGACAGAATGTTGAGTAGTCTTCTCTTGGTACTCCGTAGGTCTTTGGTGATTATATACGTCTACTGTGTTTGTATATGTCTGTTAACCCCAATATCATAATGAATTCAATCCTCACACCTTTCCTTTGGTGAACCATAAGTTTGTTTAATGAATCTTTGATTGCCCTTCTCCGTGGAACTATCTGCCCTGGTATCAATTTATAGGTAACACCTATAAGTGATATGATATGATATGTGTCTTTCACTTTCTGACTTACTCCAAGTCACGTGATTAACTCTAGACTCATCTACGGTGCTGCAAATGGCATTGTGTGCTTTTTTCCTTGGCTAATATTCTGTCTTAGCGAGGTCCATTTTCTGCAATGTGATTCCCAGAGGGCTGAGGATTTGCTGACCTGGGCAGCCTGTCCCTGCCGGCAAGCCCTCCCCAGGTGTGCCTGGGTTGAGGTCAATATAAACAGCACTCCAGGCAGCAATAGCCCCTGCAGCTGTGCCTGACTCCATATTCTCTGCCCCGTCAGCAGTCTCGGGGCTGTGCTGGTGGGAGGGTGTGAGGGTCCACGGGTTTGTGGGTGGCCCGGTGTGAGTGGGGCTCTGCTGGACTTTCTGCAGGAGTTGCCAGGCTGCCACCTGTAAAGAAGAGGATGTGTCACCCATAACTTCCACTGGAATATCTCTCCGGGCTGAGGTGAGGAAGGAAAAAATGGATTGGGGGCCGGGACAGGAGGGGTATCTCAGGCAGGGCAATGGAAAGCTTCCAGAAGAGCGCCCGTGGCCAGGACCATCCTGGCTGACCTGCAGGCACCAAGGTGGCCTGCGTGCTGTCGCTGGTGTGGCTCCACGGCCCTTCCTCTAGGCTTTCAAGCCCTTGTACATATTCAGGTGTTTCACCTGGGAAGGGTGGGAACAGTTCAGCAGCAGCTGGCCTGGGGCACAGCTCACGTTTACTCACAGAGGCCTCGGCACGGTACCCCAGCTTTGCAATAAGGACGCTCCTTGCGTGGGCGTGTGGGGCTGCTGGCTGTATGGGAGATGATTCCCCATCTCTGACCAATTTCAGAATTGTTTACCACTGGAGCAAGGGCCTTGGTAGTGTTTTCCTCTCTATAACTGTTAGGTTCAGTTTTTTTTTTTTCTTTTTTGGTTCAAGTTAGATTTTATTCCTCTTTTATGTGTTTATAGATATAAGCATGGAAATAATTCATTCTTATAAATACATCAGTGTGAATGGAAGAACTTTTTTTCTGTTTTATTTTTACATTTTATTTTTAAAAATTTTGAAATTTAATTTTATTTATTTTTTTATACACTAGGTTATTATTAGTTATCTATTTTATGCATAGACATGTATACAGGTCAATCCCAATCTCCCAACTCATCCCACCACCACCACCCCATGGCTTCCCCCACTTTGTGTCCATACGTTTGTTCTCTACCTCTGTGTCTCTATTTCTGCCCTGCAAACCAGTTCATCTGTAGCATTTTTCTAGGTTCCACATATAGGCATTAATATACAATATTTGTTTTTCTCTTTCTGACTTACTTCACTCTGTATGACAGTCTCTAGATCCATCAACTTCTCTACAAATGACTCAGTTTCATTCCTTTTTATGGCTGAGTAATATTCCATTTTATATATGTACCACATCTTTATCCATTCGTCTGTCTGTGGGCATTTAGTTTGCTTCCATTACCTGGCTATTGTAAATAGTGCTGCAATGAACATTGTGGTGAATGTGTCTCTGTGATTTATGGTTTTCTCTGGGTATATGCCCAGAAGTGGGATTGCTGGATCCTATGGTAATTCTCTTTTTAGTTTTTTAAAGGAACCTCCATACTGTTCTCCATAGTGACTGTATCAATTTACATTCCCACCAATAGCGGAAGAGGGTTCCTTTTGTCCACACCCTCCCCAGAATTTGTTGTTTGTAGATTATCTGATCATGCCGATTCTAACAGGTGTGAGGTCTTACCTCATTGTAGTTTTGATTTGCATTTCTCTAATAATTAGTGATGTTGAGCAGCTTTTCATGTGCGTCTTGGCCATCTCTGTGTCTTCTTTGAAGAAACGTCTATTTAGATCTTCTGCCCATTTTTGTATTGGGTTGTTTGTTGTATTAATATTAAGCTGCATGAGCTGTATATATATATTGGAGATTAAACCTTTGTCCATTGATTCGTTTGTGAACTTTTTCGCCCCTTCTGAGGGTTACCTTTTTCCATTCCCGTTTTTTTAACAAAGAAAGAAAGAAAGCAAAAGAATCAGAACACTAATGTGCGTGAAATATTCCTCTTGAAACTGTCGTTTTGAAATATGGACGTCTTTTGAATTTTTTGGTCGATATATGACCCCAGGATTTGTTTTCAGGGCAGGTGTCATTTACAGGCCTGTAATGATTTGGAATATCCACTGACCATTAGCGCTGGGATTAAAGCTGCTGTTGTGTGAAACGGCCATAAGGTGGCAGCTGTTCTCCCTTACCAAATCTGGTTACTAGGGCAGCAGAGCCTCAATGGAATTCGCGTTCTATATTGGAATGTAGAACGGAATGTGCCAGGAGAAAGCCCCTCAAGTTTGTCTCACTACTTCTTGTTCGTGTTTTTAATTTATTTTTTTATTTTTTATTACAGCAAGTTTGAGTACAACGTTTAGCTTGTTGTAGGTGTGCAAGAGGTGGTTCTTTTACACATATACATATGTCTGTTCTTCCTGGGATCCTTTTCCCATGTACGTTATGACAGAATGTTGAGTAGTCTTCTCTTGGTACTCCGTAGGTCTTTGGTGATTATATATGTCTACTGTGTTTGTATATGTCTGTTAACCCCAATATCGTAATGAATTCAATCCTCACACCTTTCCTTTGGTGAACCATAAGATTGTTTAATGAATCTGTGATGGCCCTTCTCCGTGGAAATATCTGCCCTGGTATCAATTTATAGGTAACACCTATAAGTGATATGATATGAGATGTGTCTTTCACTTTCTGACTTACTCCAAGTCACGTGATTACCTCTAGACTCATCTACGGTGCTGCAAATGGCATTGTGTGCTTCTTTTCCTTGGCGAATATTCTGTCTTAGCGAGGTCCATTTTCTGCAATGTGATTGCCTGAGGGCTGAGGATTAGCTGACCTGGGCAGCCTGACCCTGCCGTCAAGCCCTCCCCAGGTGTGCCTGGGTTGAGGTCAATATAAACAGCACTCCAGGCAGCAATAGCCCCTGCAGCTGTGCCTGACTCCATATTCTCTGCCCCGTCAGAAGTCTCGGGGCTGTGCTGGTGGGAGGGTGTGAGGGTCCAAGGCTTTGTGGGTGGCCCGGTGTGAGTGGGTCTCTGCTGGACTTTCTGCAGGAGTTTCCAGGCTGCCACCTGTAAAGAAGAGGATGTGTCACCCATAACTTCCACTGGAGTATCTCTCCGGGCTGAGGTGAGTAAGGAAAAAAAGGAGTGGGGGCCGGGACAGGAGGGGTATCTCAGGCAGGGCAATGGAAAGCTTCCAGAAGAGCGCCCGTGGCCAGGACCATCCTGGCTGACCTGCAGGCACCAAGTTGGCCTGCGTGCTTTCGCTGGTGTGGCTCCACGGCTCTTCCTCTAGGCTTTCAAGCCCTTGTACATATTCAGGTGTTTCACCTGGGAAGGGTGGGAACAGTTCAGCAGCAGCTGGCCTGGGGCTCAGCTCACGTTTACTCACAGAGGCCTCGGCACGGTCCCCCACCTTTGCAATAAGGACGCTCCTTGTGTGGGCGGGTGGGGCTGCTGGCTGTATTGGAGATGATTCCCCACCTCTGACCAATTTCAGAATTGTTTACCACTGGATCAAGTGCCTTGGTAGTGTTTTCCTCTGTATAACTGTTAGGTTCAGTGTTTTTTTTTTCTTTTTTGGTTCAAGTTAGATTTTATTCCTCTTTGATGTATTTATAGATATAAGCATGGAAATAATTCATTCTTATAAATACATCAGTGTGAATGGAAGAACTTTTTTCTGTTTTATTTTTACATTTTATTTTTAAAAATTTTGAAATTTAATTTTATTTATTTTTTTATACAATAGGTTATTATTAGTTATCTATTTTATGCATATACATGTATACAGGTCAATCCCAATCTCCCAACTCATCCCACCACCACCACCCCATGGCTTCCCCCACTTTGTGTCCATACGTTTGTTCTCTACCTCTGTGTCTCTATTTCTGCCCTGCAAACCAGTTCATCTGTACCATTTTTCTAGGTTCCACATATAGGCATTAATATACAATATTTGTTTTTCTCTTTCTGACTTACTTCACTCTGTATGACAGTCTCTATATCCATCAACTTCTCTACAAATGACTCAGTTTCATTCCTTTTTATGGCTGAGTAATATTCCATTTTATATATGTACCACATCTTTATCCATTCGTCTGTCTGTGGGCATTTAGGTTGCTTCCATTACCTGGCTATTGTAAATAGTGCTGCAATGAACATTGTGGTGAATGTGTCTCTGTGATTGATGGTTTTCTCTGGGTATATGCCCAGAAGTGGGATTGCTGGATCCTATGGTAATTCTCTTTTTAGTTTTTTAAAGGAACCTCCATACTGTTCTCCATAGTGACTGTATCAATTTACATTCCCACCAATAGCGGAAGAGGGTTCCTTTTGTCCACACCCTCCCCAGAATTTGTTGTTTGTAGATTATCTGATGATGCCGATTCTAACAGGTGTGAGGTCTTACCTCATTGTAGTTTTGATTTGCATTTCTCTAATAATTAGTGATGTTGAGCAGCTTTCCATGTGCGTCTTGTCCATCTCTGTGTCTTCTTTGAAGAAACCTCTATTTAGATCTTCTGCCCATTTTTGTATTGGGTTGTTTGTTGTATTAATATTAAGCTGCATGAGCTGTATATATATATTGGAGATTAAACCTTTGTCCATTGATTCGTTTGTGAACGTTTTCGCCCCTTCTGAGGGTTACCTTTTTCCATTCCCTTTTTTTTAAAAAAAAAGAAAGAAAGCAAAAGAATCAGAACACTAATGTGCGTGAAATATGCCTCTTGAAACTGTCGTTTTGAAATATGGACGTCTTTTGAATTTTTTGGTCGATATATGACCCCAGGATTTATTTTCAGGGCAGGTGTCATTTACAGGCCTGTAATGATTTGGAATATCCACTGATCTTTAGCGCTGGGATTAAAGCTGCTGTTGTGTGAAACGGCCACAAGGTGGCAGCAGTTCTCCCTTACCAAATCTGGTTACTAGGGCAGCAGAGCCTCAATGGAAGTCGCGTTCTAGATTGGAATGTAGAACGGAATGTGCCAGGAGAAAGCCCCTCATGTTTGTCTCACTACTTCTTGTTCGTGTTTTTAATTTATTTTTTTATTTTTTATTACAGCAAGTTTGAGTACAACGTTTAGCTTGTTGTAGGTGTGCAAGAGGTGGTTCTTTTACACATATACATATGTCTGTTCTTCCTGGGATCCTTTTCCCATGTACGTTATGACAGAATGTTGAGTAGTCTTCTCTTGGTACTCCGGAGGTCTTTGGTGATTATATACGTCTACTGTGTTTGTATATGACTGTTAACCCGAATATCGTAATGAATTCAATCCTCACACCTTTCCTTTGGTGAACCATAAGTTTGTTTAATGAATCTGTGATTGCCCTTCTCCGTGGAAATATCTGCCCTGGTATCAATTTATAGGTAACACCTATAAGTGATATGATATGATATGTGTCTTTCACTTTCTGACTTACTCCAAGTCACGTGATTACCTCTAGACTCATCTACGGTGCTGCAAATGGCATTGTGTCTTTTTTTTCCTTGGCGAATATTCTGTCTTAGCGAGGTCCATTTTCTGCAATGTGATTCCCTGAGGGCTGAGGATTAGCTGACCTGGGCAGCCTGACCCTGCCGGCAAGCCCTCCCCAGGTGTGCCTGGGTTGTGGTCAATATAAACAGCACACCAGGCAGCAATAACCCCTGCAGTTGTGCCTGACTCCATATTCCCTTCCCCGTCAGCAGGTTCGGGGCTGTGCTGGTGGGAGGGTGTGAGGGTCCACGGCTTTGTGGGTGGCCCGGTGTGAGTGGGGCTCTGCTGGACATTCTGCAGGAGTTGCCAGGCTGCCACCTGTAAAGAAGACGATGTGTCACCCATAACTTCCATTGGAGTATCTCTCCGGGCTGAGGTGAGTAAGGAAAAAAAGGAGTGGGGGCCGGGACAGGAGGGGTATCTCAGGCAGGGCAATGGAAAGCTTCCAGAAGAGCGCCCGTGGCCAGGACCATCCTGGCTGTCCTGCAGGCACCAAGTTGGCCTGCGTGCTTTCGCTGGTGCAGCTCCACGGCCCTTCCTCTAGGCTTTCAAGCCCTTGTACATATTCAGGTGTTTCACCTGGGAAGGGTGGGAACAGTTCAGCATCAGCTGGCCTGGGGCTCAGCTCACGTTTACTCACAGAGGCCTCGGCACGGTCCCCCAGCTTTGCAATAAGGACGCTCCTTGCGTGGGCGGGTGGGGCTGCTGGCTGTATGGGAGATGATTCCCACCTCTGACCAATTTCAGAATTGTTTACCACTTTAGCAAGTGCCTTGGTAGTGTTTTCCTCTGTATAACTGTTAGGTTTAGTTGTTTTTTTTTTCTTTTTTGGTTCAAGTTAGATTTTATTCCTCTTTTATATATTTATGGATATAAGCATGGAAATAATTCATTCTTATAAATACATCAGTGTGAATGGAAGAACATTTTTTCTGTTTTATTTTTACATTTTATTTTTAAAATTTTAGAAATTTAATTTTATTTATTTTTTTTATACAGTAGGTTATTATTAGTTATCTATTTTATGCATAGACATGTATACAGGTCAATCCCTATCTCCCAACTCATCCCACCACCACCACCCCATGGCTTCCCCCACTTTGTGTCCATACGTTTGTTCTCTACCTCTGTGTCTCTATTTCTGCCCTGCAAACCAGTTCATCTGTAGCATTTTTCTAGGTTCCACATATAGGCATTAATATACAATATTTGTTTTTCTCTTTCTGACTTACTTCACTCTGTATGACAGTCTCTAGATCCATCAACTTCTCTACAAATGACCCAGTTTCATTCCTTTTTATGGCTGAGTAATATTCCATTTTATATATGTACCACATCTTTATCCATTCGTCTGTCTGTGGGCATTTAGGTTGCTTCCATTACCTGGCTATTGTAAATAGTGCTGCAATGAACATTGTGGTGAATGTGTCTTTGTGATTTTTGGTTTTCTGTGGGTATATGCCCAGAAGTGGGATTGCTGGATCCTATTGTAATTCTGTTTTTAGTTTTTTAAAGGAACCTCCATACTGTTCTCCATAGTGACTGTATCAATTTACATTCCCACCAAGAGCGGAAGAGGGTTCCTTTTGTCCACACCCTCCCCAGAATTTGTTGTTTGTAGATTATCTGATGATGCCGATTCTAACAGGTGTGATGTCTTACCTCATTGTAGTTTTGATTTGCATTTCTCTAATAATTAGTGATGTTGAGCAGCTTTTCATGTGCGTCTTGGCCATCTCTGTGTCTTCTTTGAAGAAACGTCTATTTAGATCTTCTGCCCATTTTTGTATTTGGTTGTTTGTTTTATTAATATTAAGCTGCATGTGCTGTTTATATATATTGGAGATTAAACCTTTGTCCATTGATTCGTTTGTGAAAGTTTTCGCCCATTCTGAGGGTTGCCTTTTTCCATTCCCGATTTTTTAACAAAGAAAGAAAGAAATCAAAAGAAGCAGAACACTAATGTGCGTGAAATATGCCTCTTGAAACTGTCGTTTTGAAATATGGACGTCTTTTGAATTTTTGGGTCGATATATGACCCCAGGATTTGTTTTCAGGGCAGGTGTCATTTACAGGCCTGTAATGATTTGGATTATCCACTGACCATTAGCGCTGGGATTAAAGCTGCTGTTGTGTGAAACGGCCACAAGGTGGCAGCAGTTCTCCCTTACCAAATCTGGTTACTAGGGCAGCAGAGCCTCAATGGAAGTCGCGTTCTAGATTGGAATGTAGAACGGAATATACCAGGAGAAAGCCCCTCAAGTTTTTCTCACTAATTCTTGTTCGTGTTTTTAATTTAATTTTTTATTTTTTATTACAGCAAGTTTGAGTACAACGTTTAGCTTGTTGTAGGTGTGCAAGAGGTGGTTCTTTTACACATATACATATGTCTGTTCTTCCTGGGATCCTTTTCCAATGTTCGTTATGACAGAATGTTGAGTAGTCTTCTCTTGGTACTCCGGAGGTCTTTGGTGATTATATACGTCTACTGTGTTTGTATATGTCTGTTAACCCCAATATCATAATGAATTCAATCCTCACACCTTTCCTTTGGTGAACCATAAGTTTGTTTAATGAATCTTTGATTGCCCTTCTCCGTGGAAATATCTGCCCTGGTATCAATTTATAGGTAACACCTATAAGTGATATGATATGATATGTGTCTTTCACTTTCTGACTTACTCCAAGTCACGTGATTACCTCTAGACTCATCTATGGTGCTGCAAATGGCATTGTGTGCTTTTTTCCTTGGCTAATATTCTGTCTTAGCGAGGTCCATTTTCTGCAATGTGATTCCCTGAGGGCTGAGGATTAGCTGACCTGGGCAGCCTGACCCTGCCGGCAAGCCCTCCCCAGGTGTGCCTGGGTTGAGGTCAATATAAACAGCACTCCAGGCAGCAATAGCCCCTGCAGCTGTGCCTGACTCCATATTCTCTGCCCCGTCAGCAGTCTCGGGGCTGTGCTGGTGGGAGGGTGTGAGGGTCCACGGCTTTGTGGGTGGCCCGGTGTGAGTGGGGCTCTGCTGGACTTTCTGCAGGAGTTGCCAGGCTGCCACCTGTAAAGAAGACGATGTGTCACCCATAACTTCCATTGGAGTATCTCTCCGGGCTGAGGTGAGTAAGGATAAAAAGGAGTGGGGGCCGGGACAAGAGGGGTATCTCAGGCAGGGCAATGGAAAGCTTCCAGAAGAGCGCCCGTGGCCAGGACCATCCTGGCTGACCTGCAGGCACCAAGTTGGCCTGCGTGCTTTCGCTGGTGCGGCTCCACGGCCCTTCCTCTAGGCTTTCAAGCCCTTGTACATATTCAGGTGTTTCACCTGGGAAGGGTGGGAACAGTTCAGCAGCAGCTGGCCTGGGGCTCAGCTCACGTTTACTCACAGAGGCCTCGGCACGGTCCCCCAGCTTTGCAATAAGGACGCTCCTTGCGTGGGCGGGTGGGGCTGCTGGCTGTATGGGAGATGATTCCCCACCTCTGACCAATTTCAGAATTGTTTACCACTGGAGCAAGTGCCTTGGTAGTGTTTTCCTCTGTATAACTGTTAGGTTTAGTTGTTTTTTTTTTCTTTTTTGGTTCAAGTTAGATTTTATTCCTCTTTTATGTATTTATGGATATAAGCATGGAAATAATTCATTCTTATAAATACATCAGTGTGAATGGAAGAACATTTTTTCTGTTTTATTTTTACATTTTATTTTTAAAATTTTAGAAATTTAATTTTATTTATTTTTTTTATACAGTAGGTTATTATTAGTTATCTATTTTATGCATAGACATGTATACAGGTCAATCCCTATCTCCCAACTCATCCCACCACCACCACTCCATGGCTTCCCCCACTTTGTGTCCATACGTTTGTTCTCTACCTCTGTGTCTCTATTTCTGCCCTGCAAACCAGTTCATCTGTACCATCTTTTAGGTTCCACATATAGGCATTAATATACAATATTTGTTTTTCTCTTTCTGACTTACTTCACTCTGTATGACAGTCTCTAGATCCATCAACTTCTCTACAAATGACCCAGTTTCATTCCTTTTTATGGCTGAGTAATATTCCATTTTATATATGTACCACATCTTTATCCATTCGTCTGTCTGTGGGCATTTAGGTTGCTTCCATTACCTGGCTATTGTAAATAGTGCTGCAATGAACATTGTGGTGAATGTGTCTTTGTGATTTTTGGTTTTCTGTGGGTATATGCCCAGAAGTGGGATTGCTGGATCCTATTGTAATTCTGTTTTTAGTTTTTTAAAGGAACCTCCATACTGTTCTCCATAGTGACTGTATCAATTTACATTCCCACCAATAGCGGAAGAGGGTTCCTTTTGTCCACACCCTCCCCAGAATTTGTTGTTTGTAGATTATCTGATGATGCCGATTCTAACAGGTGTGATGTCTTACCTCATTGTAGTTTTGATTTGCATTTCTATAATAATTAGTGATGATGAGCAGCTTTTCATGTGCGTCTTGGCCATCTCTGTGTCTTCTTTGAAGAAACGTCTATATAGATCTTCTGCCCATTTTTGTATTTGGTTGTTTGTTTTATTAATATTAAGCTGCATGTGCTGTTTATATATATTGGAGATTAAACCTTTGTCCATTGATTCGTTTGTGAATGTTTTCGCCCATTCTGAGGGTTGCCTTTTTCCATTCCCGATTTTTTAACAAAGAAAGAAAGAAATCAAAAGAAGCAGAACACTAATGTGCGTGAAATATGCCTCTTGAAACTGTCGTTTTGAAATATGGACGTCTTTTGAATTTTTTGGTCGATATATGACCCCAGGATTTGTTTTCAGGGCAGGTGTCATTTACAGGCCTGTAATGATTTGGAATATCCACTGACCATTAGCGCTGGGATTAAAGCTGCTGTTGTGTGAAACGGCCACAAGGTGGCAGCAGTTCTCCCTTACCAAATCTGGTTACTAGGGCAGCAGAGCCTCAATGGAAGTCGCATTCTAGATTGGAATGTAGAACGGAATGTACCAGGAGAAAGCCCCTCAAGTTTTTCTCACTAATTCTTGTTCGTGTTTTTAATTTAATTTTTTATTTTTTATTACAGCAAGTTTGAGTACAACGTTTAGCTTGTTGTAGGTGTGCAAGAGGGGGTTCTTTTACACATATACATATGTCTGTTCTTCCTGGGATCCTTTTCCCATGTTCGTTATGACAGAATGTTGAGTAGTCTTCTCTTGGTACTCCGTAGGTCTTTGGTGATTATATACGTCTACTGTGTTTGTATATGTCTGTTAACCCCAATATCATAATGAATTCAATCCTCACACCTTTCCTTTGGTGAACCATAAGTTTGTTTAATGAATCTGTGATTGCCCTTCTCCGTGGAAATATCTGCCCTGGTATCAATTTATAGGTAACACCTATAAGTGATATGATATGATATGTGTCTTTCACTTTCTGACTTACTCCAAGTCACGTGATTACCTCTAGACTCATCTACGGTGCTGCAAATGGCATTGTGTGCTTCTTTTCGTTGGCGAATATTCTGTCTTAGCGAGGTCCATTTTCTGCAATGTGATTCCCCGAGGGCTGAGGATTAGCTGACCTGGGCAGCCTGACCCTGCCGGCAAGCCCTCCCCAGGTGTGTCTGGGTTGAGGTCAATATAAACAGCACTCCAGGCAGCAATAGCCCCTGCAGCTGTGCCTGACTCCATATTCTCTGCCCCGTCAGCAGTCTCGGGGCTGTGCTGGTGGGAGGGTGTGAGGGTCCACGGCTTTGTGGGTGGCCCGGTGTGAGTGGGGCTCTGCTGGACTTTCTGCAGGAGTTGCCAGGCTGCCACCTGTAAAGAAGACGATGTGTCACCCATAACTTCCATTGGAGTATCTCTCCGGGCTGAGGTGAGTAAGGATAAAAAGGAGTGGGGGCCGGGACAAGAGGGGTATCTCAGGCAGGGCAATGGAAAGCTTCCAGAAGAGCGCCCGTGGCCAGGACCATCCTGGCTGACCTGCAGGCACCAAGTTGGCCTGCGTGCTTTCGCTGGTGCGGCTCCACGGCCCTTCCTCTAGGCTTTCAAGCCCTTGTACATATTCAGGTGTTTCACCTGGGAAGGGTGGGAACAGTTCAGCAGCAGCTGGCCTGGGGCTCAGCTCACGTTTACTCACAGAGGCCTCGGCACGGTCCCCCAGCTTTGCAATAAGGACGCTCCTTGCGTGGGCGGGTGGGGCTGCTGGCTGTATGGGAGATGATTCCCCACCTCTGACCAATTTCAGAATTGTTTACCACTGGAGCAAGTGCCTTGGTAGTGTTTTCCTCTGTATAACTGTTAGGTTTAGTTGTTTTTTTTTTCTTTTTTGGTTCAAGTTAGATTTTATTCCTCTTTTATGTATTTATGGATATAAGCATGGAAATAATTCATTCTTATAAATACATCAGTGTGAATGGAAGAACATTTTTTCTGTTTTATTTTTACATTTTATTTTTAAAATTTTAGAAATTTAATTTTATTTATTTTTTTTATACAGTAGGTTATTATTAGTTATCTATTTTATGCATAGACATGTATACAGGTCAATCCCAATCTCCCAACTCATCCCACCACCACCACCCCATGGCTTCCCCCACTTTGTGTCCATACGTTTGTTCTCTACCTCTGTGTCTCTATTTCTGCCCTGCAAACCAGTTCATCTGTAGCATTTTTCTAAGTTCCACATATAGGCATTAATATACAATATTTGTTTTTCTCTTTCTGACTTACTTCACTCTGTATGACAGTCTCTAGATCCATCAACTTCTCTACAAATGACCCAGTTTCATTCCTTTTTATGGCTGAGTAATATTCCATTTTATATATGTACCACTTCTTTATCCATTCGTCTGTCTGTGGGCATTTAGGTTGCTTCCATTACCTGGCTATTGTAAATAGTGCTGCAATGAACATTGTGGTGAATGTGTCTTTGTGATTTATGGTTTTCTCTGGGTATATGCCCAGAAGTGGGATTGCTGGATCCTATGGTAATTCTCTTTTTAGTTTTTTAAAGGAACCTCCATACTGTTCTCCATAGTGACTGTATCAATTTACATTCCCACCAAGAGCGGAAGAGGGTTCCTTTTGTCCACACCCTCCCCAGAATTTGTTGTTTGTAGATTATCTGATGATGCCGATTCTAACAGGTGTGAGGTCTTACCTCATTGTAGTTTTGATTTGCATTTCTCTAATAATTAGTGATGTTGAGCAGCTTTTCATGTGCGTCTTGGCCATCTCTGTGTCTTCTTTGAAGAAACGTCTATTTAGATCTTCTGCCCATTTTTGTATTGGGTTGTTTGTTTTATTAATATTAAGCTGCATGAGCTGTTTATGTATATTGGAGATTAAACCTTTGTCCATTGATTCGTTTGTGAAAGTTTTCGCCCATTCTGAGGGTTGCCTTTTTCCATTCCCGATTTTTTAACAAAGAAAGAAAGAAATCAAAAGAAGCAGAACACTAATGTGCGTGAAATATGCCTCTTGAAACTGTCGTTTTGAAATATGGACGTCTTTTGAATTTTTTGGTCGATATATGACCCCAGGATTTGTTTTCAGGGCAGGTGTCATTTACAGGCCTGTAATGATTTGGAATATCCACTGACCATTAGCGCTGGGATTAAAGCTGCTGTTGTGTGGAACGGCCACAAGGTGGCAGCAGTTCTCCCTTACCAAATCTGGTTACTAGGGCAGCAGAGCCTCAAAGGAAGTCGCTTTCTAGATTGGAATGTAGAACGGAATGTACCAGGAGAAAGCCCCTCAAGTTTTTCTCACTAATTCTTGTTCGTGTTTTTAATTTAATTTTTTATTTTTTATTACAGCAACTTTGAGTACAACGTTTAGCTTGTTGTAGGTGTGCAAGAGGTGGTTCTTTTACACATATACATATGTCTGTTCTTCCTGGGATCCTTTTCCCATGTTCGTTATGACAGAATGTTGAGTAGTCTTCTCTTGGTACTCCGTAGGTCTTTGGTGATTATATACGTCTACTGTGTTTGTATATGTCTGTTAACCCCAATATCATAATGAATTCAATCCTCACACCTTTCCTTTGGTGAACCATAAATTTGTTTAATGAATCTTTGATTGCCCTTCTCCGTGGAAGTATCTGCCCTGGTATCAATTTATAGGTAACACCTATAAGTGATATGATATGATATGTGTCTTTCACTTTCTGACTTACTCCAAGTCACGTGATTACCTCTAGACTCATCTACGGTGCTGCAAATGGCATTGTGTGCTTTTTTCCTTGGCTAATATTCTGTCTTAGCGATGTCCATTTTCTGCAATGTGATTCCCTGAGGGCTGAGGATTAGCTGACCTGGGCAGCCTGACCCTGCCGGCATGCTCTCCACAGGTGTGTCTGGGTTGAGGTCAATATAAACAGCACTCCAGGCAGCAATAGCCCCTGCAGCTGTGCCTGACTCCATATTCTCTGCCCCGTCAGCAGTCTCGGTGCTGTGCTGGTGGGAGGGTGTGAGGGTCCACGGCTTTGTGGGGGGCCCGGTGTGAGTGGGGCTCTGCTGGACTTTCTGCAGGAGTTGCCAGGCTGCCACCTGTAAAGAAGAGGATGTGTCACCCATAACTTCCACTGGAATATCTCTCCGGGCTGACGTGAGGAAGGAAAAAAAGGAGTGGGGGCCGGGACAGGAGGGGTATCTCAGGCAGGGCAATGGAAAGCTTCCAGAAGAGCGCCCGTGGCCTGGACCATCCTGGCGGACCTGCAGGAACCAAGTTGGCCTGCGTGCTGTCGCTGGTGTGGCTCCACGGCCCTTCCTCTAGGCTTTCAAGCCCTTGTACATATTCAGGTGTTTCACCTGGGAAGGGTGGGAACAGTTCAGCAGCAGCTGGCCTGGGGCTCAGCTCACGTTTACTCACAGAGGCCTCGGCACGGTCCCCCAGCTTTGCAATAAGGACGCTCCTTGCGTGGGCGAGTGGGGCTGCTGGCTGTATGGGAGATGATTCCCCACCTCTGACCAATTTCAGAATTGTTTACCAGTGGAGCAAGTGCCTTGGTAGTGTTTTCCTCTGTATAACTGTCAGGTTTTTTTTTTTTTTTCTTTTTTGGTTCAAGTTAGATTTTATTCCTCTTTTATGTATTTATGGGTATAAGCATGGAAATAATTCATTCTTATAAATACATCAGTGTGAATGGAAGAACATTTTTTCTGTTTTATTTTTACATTTTATTTTTAAAATTTTTGAAATTTAATTTTATTTATTTTTTTTATATAGTAGGTTATTATTAGTTATCTATTTTATGCATAGACATGTATACAGGTCAATCCCAATCTCCCAACTCATCCCACCACCACCACCCCATGGCTTCCCCCACTTTGTGTCCATACGTTTGTTCTCTACCTCTGTGTCTCTATTTCTGCCCTGCAAACCAGTTCATCTGTAGCATTTTTCTAGGTTCCACATATAGGCATTAATATACAATATTTGTTTTTCTCTTTCTGACTTACTTCACTCTGTATGACAGTCTCTAGATCCATCAACTTCTCTACAAATGACCCAGTTTCATTCCATTTTATGGCTGAGTAATATTCCATTTTATATATGTACCACATCTTTATCCATTCGTCTGTCTGTGGGCATTTAGGTTGCTTCCATTACCTGGCTATTGTAAATAGTGCTGCAATGAACATTGTGGTGAATGTGTCTTTGTGATTTTTGGTTTTCTGTGGGTATATGCCCAGAAGTGGGATTGCTGGATCCTATTGTAATTCTGTTTTTAGTTTTTTAAAGGAACCTCCATACTGTTCTCCATAGTGACTGTATCAATTTACATTCCCACCAATAGCGGAAGAGGGTTCCTTTTGTCCACACCCTCCCCAGAATTTGTTGTTTGTAGATTATCTGATGATGCCGATTCTAACAGGTGTGATGTCTTACCTCATTGTAGTTTTGATTTGCATTTCTATAATAATTAGTGATGTTGAGCAGCTTTTCATGTGCGTCTTGGCCATCTCTGTGTCTTCTTTGAAGAAACGTCTATTTAGATCTTCTGCCCATTTTTGTATTTGGTTGTTTGTTTTATTAATATTAAGCTGCATGTGCTGTTTATATATATTGGAGATTAAACCTTTGTCCATTGATTCGTTTGTGAAAGTTTTCGCCCATTCTGAGGGTTGCCTTTTTCCATTCCCGATTTTTTAACAAAGAAAGAAAGAAATCAAAAGAAGCAGAACACTAATGTGCGTGAAATATGCCTCTTGAAACTGTCGTTTTGAAATATGGACGTCTTTTGAATTTTTTGGTCGATATATGACCCCAGGATTTGTTTTCAGGGCAGGTGTCATTTACAGGCCTGTAATGATTTGGAATATCCACTGACCATTAGCGCTGGGATTAAAGCTGCTGTTGTGTGGAACGGCCACAAGGTGGCAGCAGTTCTCCCTTACCAAATCTGGTTACTAGGGCAGCAGAGCCTCAAAGGAAGTCGCTTTCTAGATTGGAATGTAGAACGGAATGTACCAGGAGAAAGCCCCTCAAGTTTTTCTCACTAATTCTTGTTCGTGTTTTTAATTTAATTTTTTATTTTTTATTACAGCAACTTTGAGTACAACGTTTAGCTTGTTGTAGGTGTGCAAGAGGTGGTTCTTTTACACATATACATATGTCTGTTCTTCCTGGGATCCTTTTCCCATGTTCGTTATGACAGAATGTTGAGTAGTCTTCTCTTGGTACTCCGTAGGTCTTTGGTGATTATATACGTCTACTGTGTTTGTATATGTCTGTTAACCCCAATATCATAATGAATTCAATCCTCACACCTTTCCTTTGGTGAACCATAAATTTGTTTAATGAATCTTTGATTGCCCTTCTCCGTGGAAATATCTGCCCTGGTATCAATTTATAGGTAACACCTATAAGTGATATGATATGATATGTGTCTTTCACTTTCTGACTTACTCCAAGTCACGTGATTACCTCTAGACTCATCTACGGTGCTGCAAATGGCATTGTGTGCTTTTTTCCTTGGCTAATATTCTGTCTTAGCGATGTCCATTTTCTGCAATGTGATTCCCTGAGGGCTGAGGATTAGCTGACCTGGGCAGCCTGACCCTGCCGGCATGCTCTCCACAGGTGTGTCTGGGTTGAGGTCAATATAAACAGCACTCCAGGCAGCAATAGCCCCTGCAGCTGTGCCTGACTCCATATTCTCTGCCCCGTCAGCAGTCTCGGTGCTGTGCTGGTGGGAGGGTGTGAGGGTCCACGGCTTTGTGGGGGGCCCGGTGTGAGTGGGGCTCTGCTGGACTTTCTGCAGGAGTTGCCAGGCTGCCACCTGTAAAGAAGAGGATGTGTCACCCATAACTTCCACTGGAATATCTCTCCGGGCTGACGTGAGGAAGGAAAAAAAGGAGTGGGGGCCGGGACAGGAGGGGTATCTCAGGCAGGGCAATGGAAAGCTTCCAGAAGAGCGCCCGTGGCCTGGACCATCCTGGCGGACCTGCAGGAACCAAGTTGGCCTGCGTGCTGTCGCTGGTGTGGCTCCACGGCCCTTCCTCTAGGCTTTCAAGCCCTTGTACATATTCAGGTGTTTCACCTGGGAAGGGTGGGAACAGTTCAGCAGCAGCTGGCCTGGGGCTCAGCTCACGTTTACTCACAGAGGCCTCGGCACGGTCCCCCAGCTTTGCAATAAGGACGCTCCTTGCGTGGGCGAGTGGGGCTGCTGGCTGTATGGGAGATGATTCCCCACCTCTGACCAATTTCAGAATTGTTTACCAGTGGAGCAAGTGCCTTGGTAGTGTTTTCCTCTGTATAACTGTCAGGTTTTTTTTTTTTTTTTCTTTTTTGGTTCAAGTTAGATTTTATTCCTCTTTTATGTATTTATGGGTATAAGCATGGAAATAATTCATTCTTATAAATACATCAGTGTGAATGGAAGAACATTTTTTCTGTTTTATTTTTACATTTTATTTTTAAAATTTTTGAAATTTAATTTTATTTATTTTTTTTATATAGTAGGTTATTATTAGTTATCTATTTTATGCATAGACATGTATACAGGTCAATCCCAATCTCCCAACTCATCCCACCACCACCACCCCATGGCTTCCCCCACTTTGTGTCCATACGTTTGTTCTCTACCTCTGTGTCTCTATTTCTGCCCTGCAAACCAGTTCATCTGTAGCATTTTTCTAGGTTCCACATATAGGCATTAATATACAATATTTGTTTTTCTCTTTCTGACTTACTTCACTCTGTATGACAGTCTCTAGATCCATCAACTTCTCTACAAATGACCCAGTTTCATTCCATTTTATGGCTGAGTAATATTCCATTTTATATATGTACCACATCTTTATCCATTCGTCTGTCTGTGGGCATTTAGGTTGCTTCCATTACCTGGCTATTGTAAATAGTGCTGCAATGAACATTGTGGTGAATGTGTCTTTGTGATTTTTGGTTTTCTGTGGGTATATGCCCAGAAGTGGGATTGCTGGATCCTATTGTAATTCTGTTTTTAGTTTTTTAAAGGAACCTCCATACTGTTCTCCATAGTGACTGTATCAATTTACATTCCCACCAATAGCGGAAGAGGGTTCCTTTTGTCCACACCCTCCCCAGAATTTGTTGTTTGTAGATTATCTGATGATGCCGATTCTAACAGGTGTGATGTCTTACCTCATTGTAGTTTTGATTTGCATTTCTATAATAATTAGTGATGTTGAGCAGCTTTTCATGTGCGTCTTGGCCATCTCTGTGTCTTCTTTGAAGAAACGTCTATTTAGATCTTCTGCCCATTTTTGTATTTGGTTGTTTGTTTTATTAATATTAAGCTGCATGTGCTGTTTATATATATTGGAGATTAAACCTTTGTCCATTGATTCGTTTGTGAAAGTTTTCGCCCATTCTGAGGGTTGCCTTTTTCCATTCCCGATTTTTTAACAAAGAAAGAAAGAAATCAAAAGAAGCAGAACACTAATGTGCGTGAAATATGCCTCTTGAAACTGTCGTTTTGAAATATGGACGTCTTTTGAATTTTTTGGTCGATATATGACCCCAGGATTTGTTTTCAGGGCAGGTGTCATTTACAGGCCTGTAATGATTTGGAATATCCACTGACCATTAGCGCTGGGATTAAAGCTGTTGTTGTGTGAAACGGCCACAAGGTGGCAGCAGTTCTCCCTTACCAAATCTGGTTACTAGGGCAGCAGAGCCTCAATGGAAGTCGCGTTCTAGATTGGAATGTAGAACGGAATGTACCAGGAGAAAGCCCCTCAAGTTTTTCTCACTAATTCTTGTTCGTGTTTTTAATTTAATTTTTTATTTTTTATTACAGCAAGTTTGAGTACAACGTTTAGCTTGTTGTAGGTGTGCAAGAGGTGGTTCTTTTACACATATACATATGTCTGTTCTTCCTGGGATCCTTTTCCCATGTTCGTTATGACAGAATGTTGAGTAGTCTTCTCTTGGTACTCCGTAGGTCTTTGGTGATTATATACGTCTACTGTGTTTGTATATGTCTGTTAACCCCAATATCATAATGAATTCAATCCTCACACCTTTCCTTTGGTGAACCATAAGTTTGTTTAATGAATCTTTGATTGCCCTTCTCCGTGGAAATATCTGCCCTGGTATCAATTTATAGGTAACACCTATAAGTGATATGATATGATATGTGTCTTTCACTTTCTGACTTACTCCAAGTCACGTGATTACCTCTAGACTCATCTACGGTGCTGCAAATGGCATTGTGTGCTTTTTTCCTTGGCTAATATTCTGTCTTAGCGAGGTCCATTTTCTGCAATGTGATTCCCAGAGGGCTGAGGATTTGCTGACCTGGGCAGCCTGTCCCTGCCGGCAAGCCCTCCCCAGGTGTGCCTGGGTTGAGGTCAATATAAACAGCACTCCAGGCAGCAATAGCCCCTGCAGCTGTGCCTGACTCCATATTCTCTGCCCCGTCAGCAGTCTCGGGGCTGTGCTGGTGGGAGGGTGTGAGGGTCCACGGCTTTGTGGGTGGCCCGGTGTGAGTGGGGCTCTGCTGGACTTTCTGCAGGAGTTGCCAGGCGGCCACCTGTAAAGAAGAGGATGTGTCACCCATAACTTCCACTGGAATATCTCTCCGGGCTGAGGTGAGGAAGGAAAAAATGGATTGGGGGCCGGGACAGGAGGGGTATCTCAGGCAGGGCAATGGAAAGCTTCCAGAAGAGCGCCCGTGGCCAGGACCATCCTGGCTGACCTGCAGGCACCAAGTTGGCCTGCGTGCTTTCGCTGGTGTGGCTCCACGTCCCTTCCTCTAGGCTTTCAAGCCCTTGTACATATTCAGGTGTTTCACCTGGGAAGGGTGGGAACAGTTCAGCAGCAGCTGGCCTGGGGCTCAGCTCACGTTTACTCACAGAGGCCTCGGCACGGTCCCCCAGCTTTGCAATAAGGACGCTCCTTGCGTGGGCGAGTGGGGCTGCTGGCTGTATGGGAGATGATTCCCCACCTCTGACCAATTTCAGAATTGTTTACCAGTGGAGCAAGTGCCTTGGTAGTGTTTTCCTCTGTATAACTGTCAGGTTTTTTTTTTTTTTCTTTTTTGGTTCAAGTTAGATTTTATTCCTCTTTTATGTATTTATGGGTATAAGCATGGAAATAATTCATTCTTATAAATACATCAGTGTGAATGGAAGAACATTTTTTCTGTTTTATTTTTACATTTTATTTTTAAAATTTTTGAAATTTAATTTTATTTATTTTTTTTATATAGTAGGTTATTATTAGTTATCTATTTTATGCATAGACATGTATACAGGTCAATCCCAATCTCCCAACTCATCCCACCACCACCACCCCATGGCTTCCCCCACTTTGTGTCCATACGTTTGTTCTCTACCTCTGTGTCTCTATTTCTGCCCTGCAAACCAGTTCATCTGTAGCATTTTTCTAGGTTCCACATATAGGCATTAATATACAATATTTGTTTTTCTCTTTCTGACTTACTTCACTCTGTATGACAGTCTCTAGATCCATCAACTTCTCTACAAATGACCCAGTTTCATTCCATTTTATGGCTGAGTAATATTCCATTTTATATATGTACCACATCTTTATCCATTCGTCTGTCTGTGGGCATTTAGGTTGCTTCCATTACCTGGCTATTGTAAATAGTGCTGCAATGAACATTGTGGTGAATGTGTCTTTGTGATTTTTGGTTTTCTGTGGGTATATGCCCAGAAGTGGGATTGCTGGATCCTATTGTAATTCTGTTTTTAGTTTTTTAAAGGAACCTCCATACTGTTCTCCATAGTGACTGTATCAATTTACATTCCCACCAATAGCGGAAGAGGGTTCCTTTTGTCCACACCCTCCCCAGAATTTGTTGTTTGTAGATTATCTGATGATGCCGATTCTAACAGGTGTGAGGTCTTACCTCATTGTAGTTTTGATTTGCATTTCTCTAATAATTAGTGATGTTGAGCAGCTTTTCATGTGCGTCTTGGCCATCTCTGTGTCTTCTTTGAAGAAACGTCTATTTAGATCTTCTGCCCATTTTTGTATTGGGTTGTTTGTTGTATTAATATTAAGCTGCATGAGCTGTATATATATATATTGGAGATTAAACCTTTGTCCATTGATTCGTTTGTGAACGTTTTCGCCCCTTCTGAGGGTTACCTTTTTCCATTCCCGTTTTTTTAACAAAGAAAGAAAGAAAGCAAAAGAATCAGAACACTAATGTGGTTGAAATATGCCTCTTGAAACTGTCGTTTTGAAATATGGACGTCTTTTGAATTTTTTGGTCGATATATGACCCCAGGATTTGTTTTCAGGGCAGGTGTCATTTACAGGCCTGTAATGATTTGGAATATCCACTGACCATTAGCGCTGGGATTAAAGCTGCTGTTGTGTGAAACGGCCACAAGGTGGCAGCAGTTCTCCCTTACCAAATCTGGTTACTAGGGCAGCAGAGCCTCAATGGATGTCGCGTTCTAGATTGGAATGTAGAACGGAATGTGCCAGGAGAAAGCCCCTCAAGTTTGTCTCACTACTTCTTGTTCGTGTTTTTAATTTAATTTTTTTATTTTTTATTACAGCAATTTGAGTACAACGTTTAGCTTGTTGTAGGTGTGCAAGAGGTGGTTCTTTTACACATATACATATGTCTGTTCTTCCTGGGATCCTTTTCCCATGTACGTTATGACAGAATGTTGAGTAGTCTTCTCTTGGTACTCCGTAGGTCTTTGGTGATTATATACGTCTACTGTGTTTGTATATGTCTGTTAACCCCAATATCGTAATGAATTCAATCCTCACACCTTTCCTTTGGTGAACCATAAGTTTGTTTAATGAATCTGTGATGGCCCTTCTCCGTGGAAATATCTGCCCTGGTATCAATTTATAGGTAACACCTATAAGTGATATGATATGAGATGTGTCTTTCACTTTCTGACTTACTCCAAGTAACGTGATTACCTCTAGACTCATCTACGGTGCTGCAAATGGCATTGTGTGCTTCTTTACCTTGGCGAATATTCTGTCTTAGCGAGGTCCATTTTCTGCAATGTGATTCCCTGAGGGCTGAGGATTAGCTGACCTGGGCAGCCTGACCCTGCCGGCAAGCCCTCCCCAGGTGTGCCTGGGTTGAGGTCAATATAAACAGCACTCCAGGCAGCAATAGCCCCTGCAGCTGTGCCTGACTCCATATTCTCTGCCCCGTCAGCAGTCTCGGGGCTGTGCTGGTGGGAGTGTGTGAGGGTCCACGGCTTTGTGGGTGGCCCGGTGTGAGTGGGGCTCTGCTGGACTTTCTGCAGGAGTTTCCAGGCTGCCACCTGTAAAGAAGAGGATGTGTCACCCATAATTTCCACTGGAGTATCTCTCCGGGCTGAGGTGAGTAAGGAAAAAAAGGAGTGGGGGCCGGGACAGGAGGGGTATCTCAGGCAGGGCAATGGAAAGCTTCCAGAAGAGCGCCCGTGGCCAGGACCATCCTGGCTGACCTGCAGGCACCAAGTTGGCCTGCGTGCTTTCGCTGGTGTGGCTCCACGGCTCTTCCTCTAGGCTTTCAAGCCCTTGTACATATTCAGGTGTTTCACCTGGGAAGGGTGGGAACAGTTCAGCAGCATCTGGCCTGGGGCTCAGCTCACGTTTACTGACAGAGGCCTCGGCACGGTACACCACCTTTGCAATAAGGACGCTCCTTGTGTGGGCGGGTGGGGCTGCTGCCTGTATGGGAGATGATTCCCCACCTCTGACCAATTTCAGAATTGTTTACCACTGGATCAAGTGCCTTGGTAGTGTTTTCCTCTGTATAACTGTTAGGTTCAGTGTTTTTTTTTTTTTTCTTTTTTGGTTCAAGTTAGATTTTATTCCTCTTTGATGTATTTATAGATATAAGCATGGAAATAATTCATTCTTATAAATACATCAGTGTGAATGGAAGAACTTTTTTCTGTTTTATTTTTACATTTTATTTTTAAAAATTTTGAAATTTAATTTTATTTATTTTTTTATACAATAGGTTATTATTAGTTATCTATTTTATGCATATACATGTATACAGGTCAATCCCAATCTCCCAACTCATCCCACCACCACCACCCCATGGCTTCCCCCACTTTGTGTCCATACGTTTGTTCTCTACCTCTGTGTCTCTATTTCTGCCCTGCAAACCAGTTCATCTGTACCATTTTTCTAGGTTCCACATATAGGCATTAATATACAATATTTGTTTTTCTCTTTCTGACTTACTTCACTCTGTATGACAGTCTCTAGATCCATCAACTTCTCTACAAATGACTCAGTTTCATTCCTTTTTATGGCTGAGTAATATTCCATTTTATATATGTACCACATCTTTATCCATTCGTCTGTCTGTGGGCATTTAGGTTGCTTCCATTACCTGGCTATTGTAAATAGTGCTGCAATGAACATTGTGGTGAATGTGTCTCTGTGATTGATGGTTTTCTCTGGGTATATGCCCAGAAGTGGGATTGCTGGATCCTATGGTAATTCTCTTTTTAGTTTTTTAAAGGAACCTCCATACTGTTCTCCATAGTGACTGTATCAATTTACATTCCCACCAATAGCGGAAGAGGGTTCCTTTTGTCCACACCCTCCACAGAATTTGTTGTTCGTAGATTATCTGATGATGCCGATTCTAACAGGTGTGAGGTCTTACCTCATTGTAGTTTTGATTTGCATTTCTCTAATAATTAGTGATGTTGAGCAGCTTTCCATGTGCGTCTTGTCCATCTCTGTGTCTTCTTTGAAGAAACGTCTATTTAGATCTTCTGCCCATTTTTGTATTGGGTTGTTTGTTGTATTAATATTAAGCTGCATGACCTGTATATATATATTGGAGATTAAACCTTTGTCCATTGATTCGTTTGTGAACGTTTTCGCCCCTTCTGAGGGTTACCTTTTTCCATTCCCGTTTTTTTAACAAAGAAAGAAAGAAAGCAAAAGAATCAGAACACTAATGTGCGTGAAATATGCCTCTTGAAACTGTCGTTTTGAAATATGGACGTCTTTTGAATTTTTTGGTCGATATATGACCCCAGGATTTATTTTCAGGGCAGGTGTCATTTACAGGCCTGTAATGATTTGGAATATCCACTGATCTTTAGCGCTGGGATTAAAGCTGCTGTTGTGTGAAACGGCCACAAGGTGGCAGCAGTTCTCCCTTACCAAATCTGGTTACTAGGGCAGCAGAGCCTCAATGGAAGTCGCGTTCTAGATTGGAATGTAGAACGGAATGTGCCAGGAGAAAGCCCCTCATGTTTGTCTCACTACTTCTTGTTCGTGTTTTTAATTTATTTTTTTATTTTTTATTACAGCAAGTTTGAGTACAACGTTTAGCTTGTTGTAGGTGTGCAAGAGGTGGTTCTTTTACACATATACATATGTCTGTTCTTCCTGGGATCCTTTTCCCATGTACGTTATGACAGAATGTTGAGTAGTCTTCTCTTGGTACTCCGTAGGTCTTTGGTGATTATATATGTCTACTGTGTTTGTATATGTCTGTTAACCCCAATATCATAATGAATTCAATGCTCACACCTTTCCTTTGGTGAACCATAAGTTTGTTTAATGAATCTGTGATTGCCCTTCTCCGTGGAAATATCTGCCCTGGTATCAATTTATAGGTAACACCTATAAGTGATATGATATGATATGTGTCTTTCACTTTCTGGCTTACTCCAAGTCACGTGATTACCTCTAGACTCATCTACGGTGCTGCAAATCGCATTGTGTCCTTTTTTCCTTGGCGAATATTCTGTCTTAGCCAGGTCCATTTTCTGCAATGTGATTCCCTGAGGGCTGAGGATTAGCTGACCTGGGCAGCCTGACCCTGCCGGCAAGCCCTCCCCAGGTGTGCCTGGGTTGAGGTCAATATAAACAGCACTCCAGGCAGCAATAGCCCCTGCAGTTGTGCCTGACTCCATGTTCTCTGCCCCGTCAGCAGGTTCGGGGCTGTGCTGGTGGGAGGGTGTGAGGTTCCACGGCTTTGTGGGTAGCCCGGTGTGAGTGGGGCTCTGCTGGACTTTCTGCAGGAGTTTCCAGGCTGCCACCTGTAAAGAAGAGGATGTGTCACCCATAACTTCCACTGGAGTATCTCTCCGGGCTGAGGTGAGTAAGGGAAAAAAGGAGTGGGGGCCGGGACAGGAGGGGTATCTCAGGCAGGGCAATGGAAAGCTTCCAGAAGAGCGCCCGTGGCCAGGACCATCCTGGCTGACCTGCAGGCACCAAGTTGGCCTGCATGCTTTCGCGGGTGTGGCTCCACGGCCCTTCCTCTACGCTTTCGAGCCCTTGTACATATTCAGGTGTTTCACCTGGGAAGGGTGGGAAGAGTTCAGCAGCATCTGGCCTGGGGCTCAGCTCACGTTTACTGACAGAGGCCTCGGCACGGTACACCACCTTTGCAATAAGGACGCTCCTTGTGTGGGCGGGTGGGGCTGCTGCCTGTATGGGAGATGATTCCCCACCTCTGACCAATTTCAGAATTGTTTACCACTGGAACAAGTGCCTTGGTAGTGTTTTCCTCTGTATAACTGTTAGGTTCAGTTTTTTTTTTCTTTTTTGGTTCAAGTTAGATTTTATTCCTCTTTTATGTATTTATAGATATAAGCATGGAAATAATTCAATCTTATAAATACATCAGTGTGAATGGAAGAACATTTTTTCTGTTTTATTTTTACATTTTATTTTTAAAAATTTTGAAATTTAATTTTATTTATGTTTTTATACACTAGGTTATTATTAGTTATCTATTTTATGCATAGACATGTATAAAGGTCAATCCCAATCTCCCAACTCATCCCACCACCCCCACCCCATGGCTTCCCCCACTTTGTGTCGATATGTTTGTTCTCTACCTCTGTGTCTCTATTTCTGCCCTGCAAACCAGTTTTTCTGTAGCATTTTTCTAGGTTCCACATATAGGCATTAATATACAATATTTGTTTTTCTCTTTCTGACTTACTTCACTCTGTATGACAGTCTCTAGATCCATCAACTTCTCTACAAATGACCCAGTTTCATTCCTTTTTATGGCTGAGTAATATTCCATTTTATATATGTACCACATCTTTATCCATTCGTCTGTCTGTGGCCATTTAGGTTGCTTCCATTACCTGTCTATTGTAAATAGTGCTGCAATGAACATTGTGGTGAATGTGTCTTTGTGATTTATGGTTTTCTCTGTGTATATGACCAAAAGTGGAATTGCTGGATCCTATGGTAACTCTCTTTTTAGTTTTTTAAAGGAACCTCCATACTGTTCTCCATAGTGACTGTATCAATTTACATTCCCACCAATAGCGGAAGAGGGTTCCTTTTGTCCACACCCTCCCCAGAATTTGTTGTTTGTAGATTATCTGATGATGCCAATTCTAACAGGTGTGAGGTCTTACCTCATTGTAGTTTTTATTTTCATTTCTCTAATATTTAGTGATGTTGAGCAGCTTTTCATGCGCGTCTTGGCCATCTCTGTGTCTTCTTTGAAGAAACGTCTCTTTAGATCTTCTGCCCATTTTTGTATTGGGTTGTTTGTTTTATTAATATTAAGCTGCATGAGCTGTATATATATATTGGAGATTAAACCTTTGTCCATTGATTCGTTTGTGAACGTTTTTGCCCATTCTGAGGGTTGCCTTTTTCCGTTCCCGATTTTTTAACAAAGAAAGAAAGAAAGCAAAAGAAGCAGAACACTAATGTGTGTGAAATATGCCTCTTGAAACTGTCGTTTTGAAATATGGACGTCTTTTGAATTTTTTGGTCGATATATGACCCCAGGATTTGTTTTCAGGGCAGGTGTCATTTACAGGCCTGTAATGATTTGGAATATCCACTGACCATTAGCGCTGGGATTAAAGCTGCTGTTGTGTGAAACGGCCACAAGGTGGCAGCAGTTCTCCCTTACCAAATATGGTTACTAGGGCAGCAGAGCCTCAATGGAAGTCGCGTTCTAGATTGGAATGTAGAACGGAATGTGCCAGGAGAAAGCCCCTCAAGTTTGTCTCACTACTTCTTGTTCGTGTTTTTAATTTAATTTTTTGTTTTTTATTACAGCAAGTTTGAGTACAACGTTTAGCTTGTTGTAGGTGTGCAAGAGGTGGTTCTTTTACACATATACATATGTCTGTTCTTCCTGGGATCCTTTTCCCATGTACGTTATGACAGAATGTTGAGTAGTCTTCTCTTGGTACTCCGTAGGTCTTTGGTGATTATATACGTCTACTGTGTTTGTATATGACTGTTAACCCGAATATCGTAATGAATTCAATCCTCACACCTTTCCTTTGGTGAACCATAAGTTTGTTTAATGAATCTGTGATTGCCCTTCTCCGTGGAAATATCTGCCCTGGTATCAATTTATAGGTAACACCTATAAGTGATATGATATGATATGTGTCTTTCACTTTCTGACTTACTCCAAGTCACGTGATTACCTCTAGACTCATCTACGGTGCTGCAAATGGCATTGTGTCTTTTTTTTCCTTGGCGAATATTCTGTCTTAGCGAGGTCCATTTTCTGCAATGTGATTCCCTGAGGGCTGAGGATTAGCTGACCTGGGCAGCCTGACCCTGCCGGCAAGCCCTCCCCAGGTGTGCCTGGGTTGTGGTCAATATAAACAGCACACCAGGCAGCAATAACCCCAGCAGTTGTGCCTGACTCCATATTCTCTTCCCCGTCAGCAGGTTCGGGGCTGTGCTGGTGGGAGGGTGTGAGGGTCCACGGCTTTGTGGGTGGCCCGGTGTGAGTGGGGCTCTGCTGGACATTCTGCAGGAGTTGCCAGGCTGCCACCTGTAAAGAAGAGGATGTGTCACCCATAACTTCCACTGGAATATCTCTCCGGGCTGAGGTGAGGAAGGAAAATAAGGAGTGGGGGCCGGGACACGAGGGGTATCTCAGGCAGGGCAATGGAAAGCTTCCAGAAGAGCGCCCGTGGCCAGGACCATCCTGGCTGACCTGCAGGCACCAAGTTGGCCTGCGTGCTGTTGCTGGTGTGGCTCCACGGCCCTTCCTCTAGGCTTTCAAGCCCTTGTACATATTCAGGTGTTTCACCTGGGAAGGGTGGGAACAGTTCAGCCGCAGCTGGCCTGGGGCTCAGCTCACGTTTACTCACAGAGGCCTCAGCACGGTCCCCCAGCTTTGCAATAAGGACGCTCCATGCATGGGCGGGCGGGGCTGCTGGCTGTATGGGTGATGATTCCCCAACTCTGACCAATTTCAGAATTGTTTACCACTGGAGCAAGTGCCTTGGTAGTGTTTTCCTCTGTATACCTGTTAGGTTCAGTTTTTTTTTTCTTTTTTGTTTCAAGTTAGATTTTATTCCTCTTTTATGTTTTTATAGATATAAGCATGGAAATAATTCATTCTTATAAATACATCAGTGTGAATGGAATAACTTTTTTTTGTTTTATTTTTACATTTTATTTTTTAAAATTATGAAATTTAATTTTATTTATATTTTTATACAGTAGGTTATAATTAGTTATCTATTTTATGCATATACATGTATACAGGTCAATCCCAATCTCCCAACTCATCCCACCACCACCACCCCATGGCTTCCCCCACTTTGTGTCCATACGTTTGTTCTCTACCTCTGTGTCTCTATTTCTGCCCTGCAAACCAGTTCATCTGTAGCATTTTTCTAGGTTCCACTTATAGGCATTAATATACACTATTTGTTTTTCTCTTTCTGACTTACTTCACTCTGTATGATAGTCTCTAGATCCATCAACTTCTCTACAAATGACCCAGTTTCGTTCCTTTTTATGGCTGAGTAGTATTCCATTTTATATATGTACCACATCTTTATCCATTCGTCTGTCTGTGGGCATTTAGGTTGCTTCCATTACCTGGCTATTGTAAATAGTGCTGCAATGAACTTTGTGGTGAATGTGTCTTTGTGATTTATGGTTTTCTCTGGGTATATGCCCAGAAGTGGGATTGCTGGATCCTATGTTAATTCTCTTTTTAGTTTTTTAAAGGAACCTCCATACTGTTCTCCATAATGACTGTATCAATTTACATTCCCACCAATAGCGGAAGAGGGTTCCTTTTGTCCACACCCTCCCCAGAATTTGTTGTTTGTAGATTATCTGATGATGCCGATTCTAACAGGTGTGAGGTCTTACCTCATTGTAGTTTTGATTTGCATTTCTCTAATAATTAGTGATGTTGAGCAGCTTTTCATGTGCGTCTTGGCCATCTCTGTGTCTTCTTTGAAGAAACGTCTATTTAGATCTTCTGCCCATTTTTGTATTGGGTTGTTTGTTTTATTAATGTTAAGCTGCATGAGCAGTTTATATATATTGGAGATTAAACCTTTGTCCATTGATTCATTTGTGAACGTTTTCGCCCATTCTGAGGGTTGACTTTCTCCATTCCCGATTTTTTAACAAAGAAAGAAAGAAAGCAAAAGAAGCAGAACACTAATGTGCGTGAAATATGCCTCTTGAAACTGTCGTTTTGAAATATGGACGTCTTTTGAATTTTTTGGTCGATATATGACCCCAGGATTTGTTTTCAGGGCAGGTGTTATTTACAGGCCTCTAATGATTTGGAATATCCACTGACCATTAGCGCTGGGATTAAAGCTGCTGTTGTGTGAAACGGCCACAAGGTGGCAGCAGTTCTCCCTTACCAAATCTGGTTACTAGGGCAGCAGAGCCTCAATGCAAGTCGCGTTCTAGTTTGTAATGTAGAACGGAATGTGCCAGGAGAAAGCCCCTCATGTTTGTCTCACTACTTCTTGTTCGTGTTTTTAATTTAATTTTTCATTTTTTATTACAGCAAGTTTGAGTACAACGTTTAGCTTGTTGTAGGTGTGCAAGAGGTGGTTCTTTTACACATATACATATGACTGTACTTCCTGGGATCCTTTTCCCATGTACGTTATGACAGAATGTTGAGTAGTCTTCTCTTGGTACTCCGTAGGTCTTTGGTGATTATATATGTCTACTGTGTTTGTATATGTCTGTTAACCCCAATATCGTAATGAATTCAATCCTCACACCTATCCTTTGGTGAACCATAAGTTTGTTTAATGAATATGTGATTGCCCTTTTCCGTGGAAATATCTGCCCTGGTATCAATTTATAGGTAACACCTATAAGTGATATGATATGATATGTGTCTTTCACTTTCTGACTTACTCCAAGTCACGTGATTACCTCTAGACTCATCTACGGTGCTGCAAATGGCATTGTGTGCTTTTTTTCCTTGGCGAATATTCTGTCTTAGCGAGGTCCATTTTCTGCAATATGATTGCGTGAGGGCTGAGGATTAGCTGACCTGGGCAGCCTGACCCTGCCGGCAAGCCCTCCCCAGGTGTGCCTGGGTTGAGGTCAATAGAAACAGCACTCCAGGCAGCAATAGACCCTGCAGCTGTGCCTGACTCCATATTCTCTGCCCCGTCAGCAGTCTCGGGGCTGTGCTGGTGGGAGGGTGTGAGGGTCCACGGCTTTGTGGGTAGCCCGGTGTGAGTGGGGCTCTGCTGGAGTTTCTGCAGGAGTTGCCAGGCTGCCACCTGCAAAGAAGAGGATGTGTCACCCATAACGTCCATTGGAGTATCTCTCCGGGCTGAGGTGAGGTAGGAAAAAAAGGAGTGGGGGCCGGGACAGGAGGGGTATCTCAGGCAGGGCAATGGAAAGCTTCCAGAAGAGCGCCCGTGGCCAGGACCATCCTGGCTGACCTGCAGGCACCAAGTTGGCCTGCGTGCTTTCGCTGGTGTGGCTCCACGGCCCTTCCTCTAGGCTTTCAAGCCCTTGTACATATTCAGGTGTTTCACCTGGGAAGGGTGGGAACAGTTCAGCAGCAGCTGGCCTGGGGCTCAGCTCACGTTTACTCACAGAGGCCTCAGCACGGTCCCCCAGCTTTGCAATAAGGACGCTCCTTGCGTGGGCGGGTGGGGCTGCTGGCTGTATGGGAGATGATTCCCCACCTCTGACCAATTTCAGAATTGTTTACCACTGGAGCAAGTGCCTTGGTAGTGTTTTCCTCTGTATAACTGTTAGGTTCAGTTTTTTTTTTCTTTTTTGGTTCAAGTTAGATTTTATTCCTCTTTTATGTATTTATATATATAAGCATGGAAATAATTCATTCTTATAAATACATCAGTGTGAATGGAAGAACTTTTTTTCTGTTTTATTTTTACATTTTATTTTTAAAAATTTTGAAATTTAATTTTATTTATTTTTTTATACACTAGGTTATTATTAGTTATCTATTTTATGCATAGACATGTATACAGGTCAATCCTAATCTCCCAACTCATCCCACCACCACCACCCCATGGCTTCCCCCACTTTGTGTCGATACGTTTGTTCTCTACCGCTGTGTCTCTATTTCTGCCCTGCAAACCAGTTCATCTGTAGCATTTTTCTAGGTTCCACATATAGGCATTAATATACAATATTTGTTTTTCTCTTTCTGACTTACTTCACTCTGTATGACAGTCTCTAGATCCATCAACTTCTCTAAAAATGACTCAGTTTCATTCCTTTTTATGGCTGAGTAATATTCCATTTTATATATGTACCCCATCTTTATCCATTCGTCTGTCTGTGGCCATTTAGGTTGCTTCCATTACCTGGCTATTGTAAATAGTGCTGCAATGAACATTGTGGTGAATGTGTCTCTGTGATTTATGGTTTTCTCTGGGTAAATGCCCAGAAGTGGGATTGCTGGATCCTATGGTAATTCTCTTTTTAGTTTTTTAAAGGAACCTCCATACTTTTCTCCATAGTGACTGTATCAATTTACATTCCCACCAATAGCGGAAGAGGGTTCCTTTTGTCCACACCCTCCCCAGAATTTGTTGTTTGTAGATTATCTGATGATGCCGATTCAAACAGGTGTGAGGTCTTACCTCATTGTAGTTTTGATTTGCATTTCTCTAATAATTAGTGATGTTGAGCAGCTTTTCATGTGCGTCTTGGCCATCTCTGTGTCTTCTTTGAAGAAACGTCTATTTAGATCTTCTGCCCATTTTTGTATTGGGTTTTTTGTTGTATTAATATTAAGCTGCAAGAGCTGTATATATATATTGGCTATTAAACCTTTGTCCATTGATTCGTTTGTGAACGTTTTCGCCCATTCTGAGGGTTGCCTTTTTCCATTCCCGTTTTTTTAACAAAGAAAGAAAGCAAGCAAAAGAAGCAGAACACTAATGTGCGTGAAATATGCCTCTTGAAACTGTCGTTTTGAAATATGGACGTCTTTTGAATTTTTTGGTCGATATATGACCCCAGGATTTGTTTTCAGGGCAGGTATCATTTACAGGCCTGTAATGATTTGGAATATCCACTGACCATTAGCGCTGGGATTAAAGCTGCTGTTGTGTGAAACGGCCACAAGGTGGCAGCAGTTCTCCCTTACCAAATCTGGTTACTAGGGCAGCAGAGCCTCAATGGAAGTCGCGTTCTAGATTGGAATGTAGAACGGAATGTACCAGAAGAAAGCCCCTCAAGTTTTTCTCACTAATTCTTGTTCGTGTTTTTAATTTAATTTTTTATTTTTTATTACAGCAAGTTTGAGTACAACGTTTAGTTTGTTGTAGGTGTGCAAGAGGTGGTTCTTTTACACATATACATATGTCTGTTCTTCCTGGGATCCTTTTCCCATGTTCGTTATGACAGAATGTTGAGTAGTCTTCTCTTGGTACTCCGTAGGTCTTTGGTGATTATATACGTCTACTGTGTTTGAATATGTCTGTTAACCCCAATATCATAATGAATTCAATCCTCACACCTTTCCTTTGGTGAACCATAAGTTTGTTTAATGAATCTTTGATTGCCCTTCTCCGTGGAAATATCTGCCCTGGTATCAATTTATAGGTAACACCTATAAGTGATACGATATGATATGTGTCTTTCACTTTCTGACTTACTCCAAGTCACGTGATTACCTCTAGACTCATCTACGGTGCTGCAAATGGCATTGTGGGCTTTTTTTCCTTGGCGAATATTCTGTCTTAGCGAGGTCCATTTTCTGCAATGTGATTCCCTGAGGGCTGAGGATTAGCTGACCTGGGCAGCCTGACCCTGCCGGCAAACCCTCCCCAGGTGTGCCTGGGTTGAGGTCAATATAAACAGCACTCCAGGCAGCAATAGCCCCTGCAGCTGTGCCTGATTCCATATTCTCTGCCCCGTCAGCAGTCTCGGGGCTGTGCTGGTGGGAGGGTGTGAGGGTCCACGGCTTTGTGGGTGGCCCGGTGTGAGTGGGGCTCTGCTGGACTTTCTGCAGGAGTTTCCAGGCTGCCACCTGTAAAGATGAGGATGTGTCACCCATAACGTCCACTAGAGTATCTCTCCGGGCTGAGGTGAGGAAGGAAAAAAAGGAGTGGGGGCCGGGACAGGAGGGGTATCTCAGGCAGGGCATTGGAAAGCTTCCAGAAGAGCGCCCGTGGCAGGGACCATCCTGGCTGACCTGCTGGCACCAAGGTGGCCTGCGTGCTGTCGCTGGTGTGGCTCCACGGCCCTTCCTCTAGGCTTTCAAGCCCTTGTACATATTCAGGTGTTTCACCTGGGAAGGGTGGGAACAGTTCAGCAGCAGCTGGCCTGGGGCTCAGCACACGTTTACTCACAGAGGCCACGGCACGGTCCCCCAGCTTTGCAATAAGGACGCTCCTTGCGTGGGTGGGCGGGGCTGCAGGCTCTATGGGAGATGATTCCCCACCTCTGACCAATTTCAGAATTGTTTACCTCTGGAGCAAGTGCCTTTGTAGTGTTTTCCTCTGTATAACTGTTAGGTTCAGTATTTTTTTTCTTTTTTGGTTCAAGTTAGATTTTATTCCTCTTTTATGTATTTATGGATATAAGCATGGAAATAATTCATTCTTATAAATACATCAGTGTGAATGGAAGAACATTTTTTCTGTTTTATTTTTACATTTTATTTTTAAAATTTTTGAAATTTAATTTTATTTATTTATTTTATACAGTAGGTTATTATTAGTTATCTATTTTATGCATAGACATGTATACAGGTCAATCCCAATCTCCCAACACATCCCACCACCACCACACCATGGCTTCCCCCACTTTGTGTCGATACGTTTGTTCTCTACCTCTGTGTCTCTATTTCTGCCCTGCAAACCAGTTCATCTGTAGCATTTTTCTAGGTTCCACATATCGACATTAATATACAATACTTGTTTTTCTCTTTCTGACATACTTCACTCTGTATGACAGTCTCTAGATCCATCAACTTCTCTACAAATGACCCAGTTTCATTCCTTTTTATGGCTGAGTAATATTCCATTTTATATATGAACCACATCTTTATCCATTCGTTTGTCTGTGGCCATTTAGGTTGCTTCCATTACCTGGCTATTGTAAATAGTGCTGCAATGAACATTGTGGTGAATGTGTCTCTGTGATTTATGGTTTTCTCTGGATAAATGCCCAGAAGTGGGATTGCTGGATCCTATGGTAATTCTCTTTTTAGTTTTTTTAAAGGAACCTCCATACTGTTCTCCATAGTGACTGTATCAATTTACATTCCCACCAATAGCGGAAGAGGGTTCCTTTTGTCCACACCCTCCCCAGAATTTGTTGTTTGTAGATTATCTGATGATGCCGATTCTAACAGGTGTGAGGTCTTACCTCATTGTAGTTTTGATTTGCATTTCTCTAATAATTAGTGATGTTGAGCAGCTTTTGATGTGCGTCTTGGCCATGTCTGTGTCTTCTTTGAAGAAACGTCTATTTAGATCTTCTGCCCATTTTTGTATTGGGTTGTTTGTTTTGTTAATATTAAACTGCATGAGCTGTTTATATATATTGGAGATTAAACCTTTGTCCATTGATTCGTTTGTGAACGTTTTCGCCCATTCTGAGGGTTGCCTTTTTCCATTCCCGTTTTTTTAACAAAGAAAGAAAGAAAGCAAAAGAAGCAGAACACTAATGTGCGTGAAATATGCCTCTTGAAACTGTCGTTTTGAAATATGGACGTCTTTTGAGTTTTTTGGTCGATATATGGCCCCAGGATTTGTTTTCAGGGCAGGTGTCATTTACAGGCCTGTAATGATTTGGAATATCCACTGACCATTAGCGCTGGGATTAAAGCTGCTGTTGTGTGAAACGGCCACAAGGTGGCAGCAGTTCTCCCTTACCAAATCTGGTTACTAGGGCAGCAGAGCCTCAATTGAAGTCGCGTTCTAGATTGGAATGTAGAACGGAATGTGCCAGGAGAAAGCCCCTCAAGTTTGTCTCACTACTTCTTGTTCGTGTTTTTAATTTAATTTTTTATTTTTTATTACAGCAAGTTTGAGTACAACGTTTAGCTTGTTGTAGGTGTGCAAGAGATGGTTCTTTTACACATATACATATGTCTGTTCTTCCTGGGTTCCTTTTCCCATGTACGTTATGACAGAATGTTGAGTAGTCTTCTCCTGGTACTCCGTAGGTCTTTGGTGATTATATACGTCTACTGTGTTTGTATATGTCTGTTAACCCCAATATCGTAATGAATTCAATCCTCACACCTTTCCTTCGGTGAACCATAAGTTTGTTTAATGAATCTGTGATTGCCCTTCTCCGTGGAAATATCTTCCCTGGTATCAATTTATACGTAACACCTATAAGTGATATGATATGATATGTGTCTTTCAGTTTCTGACTTACTCCAAGTCACGTGATTACCTCTAGACTCATCTACGGTGTTGCAAATGGCATTGTGTCCTTTTTTTCCTTGGCGAATATTCTGTCTTAGCGAGGTCCATTTTCTGCAATGTGATTCCCTGAGGGCTGAGGATTAGCTGACATGGGCAGCCTGACCCTGCCGGCAAGCCCTCCCCAGGTGTGCCTGGGTTGAGGTCAATATAAACAGCACTCCAGGCAGCAATAGCCCCTGAAGCTGTGCCTGACGCCATATTCTCTGCCCCTTCAGCAGTCTCGGGTCTGTGCTGGTGGGAGCGAGTAAGGGGCCACAGCATTTTTGTTGGCCCGGTGTGAGTGGGGTTCTGCTGGCCTTTCTGCAGGAGTTGCCAGGCTGCCTCCTGTAAAGAGGAGGATATGTCACCCATACCTTCCCCTGGAATTTCTCTCCAGATAGCGGTGAGGACGGAAAAAAGCAGAGGGGGCCCGGACAAGTGTGGTATCTCAGGCAGGACAATGGAAAGCTTCCGGAAGAACGCCCCGGACCAGGACCACCCTGGCTGTCCTGCAGGCACCAAGTTGGCCTGCGTGCTGTCGCTGGTGTGGCTCCACGGCCCTTCCTCTAGTCTTTCAAGCCCTTGTACATATTCAGGTGTTTTACCTGGGAAGGGTGGGAAAAGTTCAGCAGCAGCTGGCCTGGGGCTCAGCTCACATTTATTCAGAGATGCCTCGGCTCGGTCCCCCAGCTTTGCAATGAGGACGCTCCTTGTGTGGGGTGTGTGTTGCTGGCTCTATGGGAGATGATTCCCCACATCTGACCAATTTCATAATTGTTTACCGTTGGAGCAAGTGCCCTGATAGGGTTTTCCTCTGTATAACTGGTGGGTTCAGGTTTTTCTTCTTTTATGGTTCAAGTTAGCTTTTATTCCTCTTTTATGTATTTATAGATATAAGCATGGAAATAATTCACTCCTATAAATACATCTGTGTGAAGGGAAGATCGTTTTTCTGTTTCATTTTTAAATTTTATTTTTTATAATTTTGAAATTTAATTTTATTTACTTTTTTATACAGCAGGCTATTATTAGTTATGTATTTTATGCATATACATGTATCCAGGTCAATCTCAATCTCCCAACTCATCCCACCACCACCACCCCATGGCTTCCCACACTTGCTGTCCCTACGTTTGTTCTCTACCTCTGTGTCTCTATTTCTTCCCTGCAAACCAGTTCATCTGTACCATTTTCTAGGTTCCACATATATGCATTAATATACAATATTTGTTTTCCTCTTTCTGACTTACTTCATTCTGTATGACACTCTCTAGATCCATCGATGTCTCTACAAATGACCCAGTTTCATTCCTTTTTATGGCCGAGTAATATTCCATTTTATATATGTACCCCATCTTTATCCATTCATCTGTCTGTGGGCATTTAGGTTGCTTCCATTACCTGGCTATTGTAAATAGTGCTGCAATGAACATTGTGGTTAATGTGCCTTTTTGATTTATGGTTTTCTTTGGGTATATGCCCAGAAGTGGGATTGCTGGATCAGATGGTAATTCTATTTCTAGATTTTTTAAGGAAACTCCATAGCGTTCTCCATAGTGACTGTATCAATTTACATTCCCACCAATAGTGGAAGAGGGCTCCTTTTGTCCACACCCTCCTCAGAATTTGTTGTTTGTAGATTTTCTGATAATGCCGATTCTAACAGGTGTGAGGTGATACCTCATTGTAGTTTTGATTTGCATTTCTCTAATAATTAGTGCTGTTGAGCAGCTTTTCATGTGCGTCTTGGCCATCTCTGTGTCTTCTTTGAAGAAACGTCTCTTTAGATCGGCCCATTTTTGTATTGGGTTGTTTGTTTTTTTAATATTAAGCTCCATGAGCTGTTTATATATATTGGAGATTAAACCTTTGTCCATTGATTCGTTTGCAACTATTTTCGCCCCTTCTGAGGGATGCCTTTTTCCTTGCCCGTTTTTTTAACCAAAAAAGAAAGAAAGACAAAGTAGCAGAACTCTAATGTGATTAAAATATGCCTTTTGAAACGGTCGTTTTGAAATATGGACGTTCTTTGAATTTTTTGGTCGATATGTGACCCCAGGATTTGTTTTCAGGGCAGGTGTCATTTACAGGCCTTCAATGATTTTGAATATCAACTGACCATTAGTGCTGGGATTAAAGCTGCTGTTGTGTGAAACGGCCAAAAGGTGGCAGCAGTTCTCCCTTACCAATTCTGGTTACTAGGGCAACAGAGCCTCAATGGAAGTCATGTTCTAGATTGGAATTTAGAATGGAATATGCCAGGAGAAAGCCCCTCAAGTTTGTCTCCCTACTTCTTGTTCGTATTTTTTATTTAATTTTTTATTTTTTATTACAGCAAGTTTGATTACAATGTTTGGCTTGTTGTAGGTGTGGATGATGTGGTTCTTTACACATATACAGATGTCTGTTCTTCCTGGGATCCTTTTCCCATGTACGTTATGACAGAATGTTGAGTAGTCTTTTGGTATTCCGTAGGTCTTTGGTGATTATATATGTCACCTGTGTTTGTATAAGTCTGTTAACCCCGATATCGTAATGAAACCAATCCTCCCACCTTTCCATTGGTGAACCATAAGTTTGTTTAATGAATCTCTGATTGCCCTTCTCGGTGGAAATATCTGCCCTGGTATCCATTTTTTGGTAACACCTATAAGTGATATGATATGATATGTGTCATTCACTTTCTGACTTACTACAAGTCACGTGATTACCTCTAGACTCATCTACGGTGGTGCAAACGGCATTGTGTTCTTTTTTTCCTTGGCTTCTCTTCTGCCTTAGCGAGGTCCATTTTCAACAATGTGATTCCCTGAGTGTTGTGGATTAGCTGACCTAGGCAGCCTTATCCTTCCGTCCGGCCCTCCCCAGGTGTGCCTGGTTGAGGTCAATATAAAGAGCGCTCCTGGCAGCAATAGCCCCTGAAGCTGTTCCTGACTCCATATTCTCTGCCCCGTCAGCAGTCTCGGGGCTGTGCTGTTGCGAGGGAATGAGGGGCCACAGCTTTGTTGGTGGCCCGGTGTGAGTAGGGCTCTGCTGGCCTTTCTGCAGGAGTTGCCAGGCTGCCACCTGTAAAAAAGAGGATGTGTCACCAATACATTCCGCTGGAATTTCTCTCCGGACAGAGGTGAGGAAGGAAAAAAGCAGTATGGGCCGGGACAAGAGGGGTATCTCAGGAAGGGCAATGGAAATGTCCTGAAGAGTGCCCGGGGCCATGACCACCCTGGCTGGCCTGCAGTCTCCAAGTTGGCCTGTGTGCTGTCGCTGTTGTGTTTCCATGGCCCTTCCTCTAGGCTTTCAAGCCCTTGTACATATTCAGGTGTTTTACCTGGGATGGGTGGGAACCTTTCAGCAGCAGCTGGCCTGGGGCTCAGCTCACGTTTACTCAGAGATTCCTCGGCACTGTCCCCCAGCTTTGCAATGAGGACGCTCCTTGCGTGGGGTGTGGGTTGCTGGCTGTATGGGAGATCGTTCCCCACCTCTGACCAATTTCAGAATTGTTTACCACTGGAGCAAGTGCCCTGATAGGGTTTTCCTCTTTATAACTGGTGGGTTCAGGTTTCTTTTTTCTTTTATGGTTCAAGTTAGATTTTATTCCTCTTTTATGTAATTATAGATATAAGCATGGAAATAATCATTCCTATAAATACATCTGTGTGAAGGGAAGACGTTTTTTCTGTATTATTTTTAAATTTTATTTTTTAAATTTTGAAATTTAATTTTACTTACTTTTTATACAACAGGTTATTATTAGTTATGTATTTTATGCATATACATGTATACAGGTCAATCCCAATCTCCCAACTCATCCCACCACCACCACCCCATGGCTTCCCACACTTGGTGTACATATGTTTGTTCTCTACCTCTGTGTCTCTATTTCTGCCCTGCAAACCAGTTAATCTGTACCATTTTTTAGGTTCCACATATATGCATTTATAAACAATATTTGTTTTCCACTTTCTGACTTACTTCATTCTGTATGACAGTCTTTAGATCCATCGATGTCTCTAAAAATGACCCAGTTTCATTCCTTTATATGGCTGAGTAATATTCCATTTTATATATGTACCTCATCTTTATCCATTCTTCTGTTTGTTGGCATTTAGGTTGCTTCCCTTCCGTGGCTATTGTAAATAGTGCTGCAATGAACATTGTGGTGAATGTGCCTTTTTGATTTGTGGTTTTCTCTGGGTATATGCCCAGAAGTGGGATTGCAGGATCAGATGGTAATTCTATTTCTAGTTTTTTTAAGGAAACTCCATAGTGTTCTCCATAGTGACTGTATCAATTTACATTACCTCCAATAGTGGAAGAGGGCTCCTTTTGTCTACACCCTCCCCAGAATTTGTTGTTTGTAGGTTTTCTGATGATGCCGATTCTAACAGGTGTGAGGTGATACCTCATTGTAGTTTTGATTTGCATTTCTCTAATAATTAGTGCAGTTGAGCAGCTTTTCATGTGCGTCTTGGCCATCTCTGTGTCTTCTTTGAAGAAACGTCTCTTGAGATCTTCTGCCCATTTCTGTATTTGGAGGGTGGTGGGAGGGTCAGGCTACGTGCTGACGCACGTGTCAGTGCCAGCGTAAGGGCCAGGAGTAGTGTACGGCGTAGGGTAAGGTGTAGTTCTGGTGCTGGTTTTCCGTTCCAGGCTAGGTTTAGGGTTTGGGAACGGCAAGGCTTAGGGAACAGGTGAGGGTACGGAAACGTGGGAGGCTCAGGCTACGTGCTGACGCACATGTCAGTGCCAGCGTACAGGCCAGGAGTAGGCATCGGTCTAGGGTAACGTGTAGGGCAGGTGGTGGGTTTCCATTCCAGTCTAGGGTTAGGGTTAGGGTACGGCAAGGCTTAGGACACAGGTGAGGGTATGGAAACGTGGGAGAGGCAGGCTACGTGCTGACGCACAGGTCAGTGCCAGCGTTGGGGCCAGGAGTAGGGTACAGCGTAGGGTAACGTGTAGGGCTGGTGGTGGGTTTATGTTCCGGGCTAGGGTTAGGGATAGGGAACGGCAAGGCTTAGGGCACAGGTGAGGGTACGGAAACGTAGGAGTGGCAGGCTACGTGCTGACGCACGTGTCAGTGCCAGCCTATGGGGCAGGATTAGGGTACGGCGTAGGGTAATGTGTAGGGCTTGTTGTGCGGTCCCATTCTTTCTAGGGTTAGGGTTAGGGAACGGCAAGGCTTAGGGCACAGGTGAGGGTATGGAAACGTGGGAGGGTCAGTCTTCGTGCTGAAGCACGTGTCAGTGACAGTGTACGGTCCAGGTGTATGGTACAGTGTAGGGTAAGGTGTAGGGCTGGTGGTGGGTTTCCGTTCCAGGTTAGGGTTAGGGAACGGCAAGGCTTAGTGCACAGGTGAAGGTATGGAAACGTGGCAGAGGCAGGCTATGTGCTGACGCAAGGGTCACTGCCAGCATACGGGTCAGGAGTATGCTTCGCGTACGTTAAAGTTTAGGGTTTGTGCTGGGTTTACGTTCCGGAATAGGGTTAGGAATAGGGAAAGGCAAGGCTTAGGGCACAGGTGAGGGTACGGAAACGTGGGAGGGACAGGCTACATGCTGAAGCACGGGTCAGTGCCAGGGTATGGACCAGGAGTAGGGTACGGCGTAGGGTAAAGTGTTAGGCTGGTGGTGGGTGTCCATTCCAGGCTAGGGTTAGGGTTAGGGAGCGGCAAGGCTTAGGGCACAGGTGAGGGTACGGATACGTAGGAGGGTCACGCTATGTGCTAAAGAATGCGTCAGTGCCATCGTACGGGCCAGGAGTAGGGTACGGCATAGGGTAAAGTGTAGAGCTGGTGGTGGGTTTCTGTTCTGGTCTAGGGTTAGGGTTAGGGAACGACAAGCCTTAGGGCACAGGTGAGGGTACGGAAACGTGGGAGGGTCAGGCTATGTGCTGACGCACGGGTCAGTGCCAGCGTACAGGCCAGGAGTAGGCAACAGCGTAAGTTAAGGTTTAGGGCTGGTGGTGGGTTTCCTTTCCGGGCTAGGTTTAGGGTTAGGGAACGGCAAGGCTTAGGGCAAAGGTGAGGGTACAGAAACGTGGGAGAGGCAGGCTACGTGCTGACGCACGGGTCACTGCAAGCGTACGGGCCAGGAGTAGGCTACGGTATAGGGTAACGTGTGGGGCTGGTGGTGGTTTCCGTTCCGGGCTAGGGTTAGAGTTAGGGAACTGCAATGCTTAGAGCACAGGTGAGGGTATGGAAACGTGGGAGAGGCCGGCTACAGGCTGACACATGGGAGAGTGCCAGCTTACGGGCCAGCAGTAGGCTACCACGTAGGGTATGGTGTAGGGCTGGTGGTGGGTTTCCGTTCCGGGCTAGGGTTAGAGTTAGGGAACTGCAAGGCTTAGGGAACAGGGGAGGGTAAGGAAAAGTGGGAGGGTCAGGCTACATGCTGACGCACGGGTCAGTGCCAGCGTACGGGCCAGGAGTATGGTACGGGGTAGGGTAATGTTTAGGGATGGTGGTGGGTTTCCGTTCCGGGCTAGGGTTAGGGTTACGGAACGGCAAGGCTTAGGGCACAGGTGAGGGTTCGGAAACGTGGGAGGGTCAGGCTACGTGCTGACGCACTGGTCAGTGCCAGCATACGGGCCAGTAGTCGGGTACGGCGTAGGGTATGGTGTCGGGCTGGCTGTGGTTTTCCGTTCCGGGCTAGGGTTAGGGTTAGGGAACGGCAAGGCTTAGGGCACAGGTGAGGGTACGGAAACGTGGGTGGGTCAGGCTACGTGCTGACGCATGGCTCAGTGCCAGCGTACGGGCCAAGATTAGGGTACGGCGTAGGGTAAGGTGTAGGGCTGGTTGTGGGTTTCCGTTCCGGGCTAGGGTTAGGGTTAGGGAACGGCAAGGCTTAGGGCACAGGTGAGGGTACCGAAACTTGGGAGGGTTAGGCTACATGCTGACGCAAGTGTCAGTGCCAGCGTACGGTCCAGGAATAGGGTACGGCGTAGGGTAAGGTGTAGGGCTGGTGGTGGGTTTCCGTTCCCGGCTAGGGTTAGTGTTAGGGAATTGCGAGGCTTAGGGCACAGGTGAGGGTGCGGAAACATGGGAGTGGTAGGCTACGTGCTGACGCACGGGTCAATGCCAGCGTACGGGCCAAGAGTAGGGTACGGCGTAGGGTAATGTGTAGGGTTAGGGTTAGGGAACGTCAAGGCTTAGGGCACTGATGAGGGTACAGAAACGTGGGAGGCTCAGGCTACATGCTGAAGCACGGGTCAGTGCCAGGGTATGGACCAGGAGTAGGGTACAGCGTAGGGTAAGCTGTAAGGCTGGTGGTGGTTATCCATTCGGGTCTAGGGTTAGGTTTAGGGAACGGCAAGGCTTAGGGCACAGGTGAGGGTACAGAAACGTGGGAGGGTCAGGATACGTGCTGAAGAACGGGTCAGTGCCAGCGTACGGGCCAGGAGAAGGGTACGGCGTAGGGTAGGGTTTAGGGCTGGTGGTGGGTTTCCGTTCTGGGCTAGGGTTAGGGTTAGGGAATGGCAAAGCTTAGGGCATAGGTGAGGGTTCGGAAAAGTGGGAGAGGCAGGCTACGTGTTGACACACGGGTCAGTGCCAGCGTACGCGTGAGGAGTAGGCTATGGCGTACGTTAAGGTTTAGGGTTTGTGGTGGGCTTCCGTTCCGGGCTAGGTTGAGGGATAGGGAAAGGCAAGGCTTAGGTCACAGGTGAGGGTACGGAAACGTGGGAGGGTCAGGCTACATGCTGAAGCACGGGTCAGTGCCAGGGTATGGACCAGGAGTAGGGTACGGCGTAGGATAAAGTGTTAGGCTGGTGGTGGGTGTCCATTCCAGGCAAGGGTTAGGGTTAGGGAGCGGCAAGGCTTAGGGCACAGGTGAGGGTACGGAAACGTGGGAGGGTCAGGCTACGTGCTGAAGAACGGGTCAGTGCCAGGGTGTGGACCAGGAGTAGGGTACGGCGTAGGGTATGGTGTAAGGAACGTGGTGGGTGTCCATTCCAGTGTAGGGTTAGGGTTAGGTAGCTTTAAGGCTTAGGGCACAGGTGAGGGTACGGAAACGTGGGAGGGTCAGGATACGTGCTGAAGAACGGGTCAGTGCCAGCGTACGGGCCAGGAGTAGGCAAAAGCGTAGGTTAAGGTGTAGGGCTCGTGGTGGGTTTCTCTTCTGGGCTAGGGTTAGGGTTAGGGAACGGCAAGGCTTAGGGCACAGGTGAGGGTACGGAAACGTGGGAGAGGTAGGCTACGTGCTGACGCACGGGTCAGTGCCAGCGTACGGGCAAGGAGTAGGTTACGGCGTAGGGTAAGGTGTAGGGCTGGTGGTGGGTTTCCGGTCTGGGCTAGGGTTAGGGTTAGGGAACGGCAAGGCTTAGGGCACAGGTGAGGGTGCGGAAAGGTGGGAGTGGTAGGCTACGTGCTGACGCACGGGTCAGTGCTAGCGTACGGGGCAGGATTAGGGTACGGCATAGTGTAAGGTGTAGGGCTGGTGGTCGGTTTCCGTTCCGGGCTAGGGTTAGGGTTAGGGAATGGCAAAGCTTAGGGCACAGCAGTTGGTACGGAAACGTGGGAGGGTCAGGCTACGTGTTGACGCACGGGTCAGTGCCAGCGTACGGGCCAAGAGTAGGGTACGGCGTAGGGTAAGGTGTAGGGTTAGGGTTAGGGAACGGCAAGGCTTAGGGCACAGGTGAGGATACAGAATCGTGGAGGCTCAGGTTACATGCTGAAGCACGGGTCAGTGCCAGGGTATGGACCAGGAGTAGGGTACAGCGTAGGGTAAGGTATAAGGCTGGTGGTGGTTATCCATTCCGGGCTAGGGTTAGGTTTAGGGAACGGCAAGGCTTAGGGCACAGTTGAGTGTACAGAAACGTGGGAGGGTCAGGATATGTGCTGAAGATCGGTTCAGTGCCAGCGTACGGGCCAGGAGAAGGGTACGGCGTAGGGTAGGGTGTAGGGCTGGTGGTGGGTTTGCATTCCGGGCTAGGGTTAGGGTTAGGGAACGGCAAAGGTTAGGGCACAGGTGAGGGTTCGGAAACGTGGGAGAGGCAGGCTACGTGTTGACGCACGGGTCAGTGCCAGCGTACGGGCCAGGAGTAGGTTACGGCGTAGGGTAGGGTGTAGGGCTGGTGGTGGGTTTCCGTTCAGGGCTAGTGTTAGGGTTAGGGAACGGCAAGTCTTAGGGCACAGGTGAGGGTACGGAAACGTGGGAGTGGCAGGCTACGTGCTGAAGCATGGGTCAGTGCCAGCGTACTGTCCAGGCGTAGGGTACGGGGTAGGGTATGGTGTAGGGCTGGTGGTGGGTTTCCGTTCCTGTCTAGGGTTAGAGTTAGGGAACGGCAAGGCTTAGGGAATAGGTGAGGGTAAGTAAAAGTGGGAAGGTCAGGCTACATGCTGACGCACGGGTCAGTGCCAGCGTACGGGCCAGGTGTAGGTTACGGCGTAGGGTAAGGTTTAGGGCTGGTGGTGGATTTCCGTTCCGGTCTAGGGTTAGGGTTAGGGAGCGGCAAGGCTTAGGGCACAGGTGAGGGTACGGAAACGTGGGAGGGTCAGGCTACGTGCTGAAGAACGGGTCAGTGCCAGGGTGTGGACCAGGAGTAGGGTACGGCGTAGGGTATGGTGTAAGGGCCGTGGTGGGTGTCCATTCCGGTGTAGGGTTAGGGTTAGGGTTAGGGAACGGCAAAGCTTAGGGCACAGAAGATGGTACGGAAACGTGGGAGGGTCAGGATACGTGCTGAAGAACGGGTCAGTGCCAGCGTACGGGCCAGGAGTAGGGTACGGCATAGGGTAAAGTGTAGAGTTGGTGGTGGGTTTCTGTTCTGGGCTAAGGTTAGGGTAAGGGAACGACAAGCCTTAGGGCACAGGTGAGGGTACAGAAACGTGGGAGGGTCAGGCTACGTGCTGACGCACGGGTCAGTGCCAGCGTACGGGACAGGATTAGGGTACGGCGTAGGATAAGGTGTAGGGCTGGTGGTGGGTTTCCATTCTGGGCTAGGGTTAGGGTTAGGGAACGGCAAGGCTTAGGGCACAAGTGAGGGTACAGAAACGTGGGAGAGGCAGGCTACGTGCTGACGTACGGGTCAGTGCAAGCGTACCGGCCAGGAGTAGGCTACGGTATAGGGTAAGGTGTAGGGCTGGTGGTGGTTTCCGTTCCGGGCTAGGGTTAGAGTTAGGGAAGTGCAAGGCTTAGGGCACAGGTGAGGGTATGGAAACGTGGGAGAGGCAGGCTACATGCTGACACACAGGTCAGTGCCACCATACGGGCCAGGAATCGGGTACGGCGTAGGGTATGGTGTAGGGGTGGTCGTGGGTTTCCGTTCTGGGTTAGGGTTAGGGTTAGGGAACCGCAAGGCTTAGGGCACAGGTGAGGTTACGGAAACGTGGGAGGGTCAGACTACGTGCTGACGCACGGGTCAATGACAGCGTACGCCCAGGTGTAGTCTTCGGCGTAGGGTAAGGTGTAGGCCTGGTGGTGGGTTTCCGTTCCGGGCTAGGGTTAGGGTTAGCGAACGGCAAGGCTTAGGGCACAGGTGAGGGTACGGAAAAGTGGGAGGGTCAGGCTACGTGGTCACGCACGTGTCAGTGTCAGCTTCCGGGCAGGAGTAGGCTTCGACGTAGGGTAAGGTGTAGGGCTGGTGGTGGGTCTCCGTTCCAGACTAGGCTTAGGGTTAGGGAACGGGAAGGCTTAGGGCACAGGTGAGGGTACGGAAACGTGGGAGGGTCAGGCTCCGTGCTGACGCATGGGTCAGTTCCAGCGTACGGGCCAGGAGTAGGGTACGGCATAGGGTAAGGTGTAGGGCTGGTGGTGGTTTTCCGTTTCGGGCTAGGGTTAGGTTTAGGGAATGGCAAGGCTAAGGGCACAGGTGAGGGTACGGAAACTTGGGAGAGGTAGGCTACGTGCTGACGCACGGGTCAGTGCCAGCGTACGGCCCAGGAGTAGGGTACGGCGTTGGGTATGGTGTAGGCCTGGTGGTGGGTTTCCTTTCCGGGCTAGGGTTAGGGTTAGAGAACTACAAGCCTTAGGGCACAGGTGTGGGTACGGAAACGTGGGAGTGTCTGGCTATGTGCTGACGCATGGGTCAGTGCCAGCGTACAGGCAAGGAGTAGGCAACGGCATAGGGTAAGGTGTAGGGCTTATGTTGGTTTTCCTTTCTGGGCTAGGGTTAGGGTTAGGGAACTGCAAGGCTTAGGGCACAGGTGAGGTTACTGTAACGTGGGAGGGTCAGGCTATGTGCTGACGCACGTGTCAGTGTCAGCGTATGGGTCCGGAGTAGGGTACGACGTAGGGTAAGGTGTACGGCTAGTGGTGGGATTCCATTAGAGGCTAGGGTTAGGGTTAGGGAACGGCAAGGCTTAGGGAACGGGTGAGGGTACGGAAACGTGGGAGGGTCAGGCTACATGCTGACGCACGGGTCAGTGCCAGCGTACTGGCCAGAAGTAGGGTACGGTGTAGGGTAACGTTTAGGGCAGGGGGGTTGGGTTTCCGTTCCGGGAGAGGGTTAGGGTTAGAGAACGACGAGCCTTAGGACACACGTGCGGGTACGGAAACGTGGGAGGTTCAGGCTATGTGCTGACGCACGGGTCAGTGCCAGCGTACGGGCCAGGAGTAAGGTATGGCGTAGGGTAAGGTGTAGGGCTGGTGGTGGCTTTCCGTTCTGGGCTAAGGTTAGGTTTAGGGAATGACAAGGCTTAGGGTTCGGGTGAGGATACGGAAACGTGGGAGGGGCAGGCTACGTGCTGATGCACAGGTCAGTGCCAGCGTATGGGCCAGGAGTAGGGTACGGCGTAGGGTAAGGTGTAGGGCTAGTGGTGTGTTTCTGTTCCGGGCTAGGGTTAGGGTTAGGGAATGACAAGGCTTAGGGTTCGGGTGATGGTACGGAACCGTGGGAGGGTCAGGCTGCATGCTGACCCACGGGTCAGTGCCAGCGTATGGGCCAGAAGTAGTGTACAGCGTAGGGTAAGGTGTAGGGCTGGTTGTGGGTTTCCGTTCCGGGCTAGGGTTAGGGTTAGGGAACGGCAAGGCTTAGGGCACATGTGAGGGTATGGAAACGGGGGACGGTCAGGGTACGTGGTGACGCACAGGTCAGTGTCAGCATACAGGCCAGGAGTAGGCAATGGCTTAGGTTAAGGTGTAGGGCTGGTGGTTGGTTTCCTTTCCAGGCTAGGGTTAGGGTTAGGGAAAGGCAAGGTTTAGGGTAAAGGTGAGGGTACGGAACCGTGGGAGGGTCAGGCTTCGTGCTGACGCACGGGGCAGTGCCAGCATATGTGCCAGGAGTAGGGTACGGCATAGGGTAAGGTTTAGGGCTGGTGCTGGTTTTCCGTTCTGTGCTAGGGTTAGGGTTGGGGAATGGCAAGGCTTAGGGCACAGGTGAGGGTATGGAAACGTCAGAGGGTCAGGCTACGTGCTGACGCACGGGTCAGTGCCAGCGTACGGGCCAGGAGTTGGCTTCGGCGTACGGTAAGGTGTAGGGCTTGTGGTGGGTTTCCTTTCCGGGCTAGGGTTAGGGTTAGGGAATGGCAAAGTTTGGGCACAGGTGAGCTTACAGAAACTTGTTACAGTCAAGATACGTGTTGACACACTGGTTAGTGTCAGCTTATGGATTAGCATTAGGGTACGGTGTAGGGTAAGGTGTAGGGTTGGTGGTAGGTTTCCGTTCCGTGCTAGGGTTAGGGTTAGGGAATGGCAAAGTTTAGGGCTCAGGTGAGGGTACGGAAACGTTTTAGGGCCAGGGTACATGTTGACGTACAGATTAGGATTACGGTATGGCTTAGGGTAATTTGTTGTGATGGTAGTAGTTTTCCGTTCCGGGCTTGGGTTAGGGTTAGGGAACGGCAAGGTTTAGGGCACACGTGAGGGTATGGAAACGTGTTAGGCTCAGGGTACGTGTTGACGCACGGGTTAGTGTGAACGTACAGATGAGGATTATGGTGCGGCATAGGGTAAAGTGTATGGTGGGTGGTAGGTTTCCGTTCCAGGCTAGGGTTAGTGTTAGGGAACGGCAAGGTTTTGGGCACAGATGAGGGTATGGAAACGTGTTAGTGTCAGGGTACGTGTTGACATATGAATTAGCATTAGGGTACATCTTAGGGTAAGGTGTAGGTTTGGTGGTAGGTTTCCGTTGTGGGCTAGGGTTAGGGTTAGGGAATGGCAAGGTTTAGGTCACAGGTGAAGGTACGGAAACGTGTTAGGGTCAGGGTAAGTGTTGACGCATGGGTTAATGTCAGCGTACGGAGTAGGTTTATGGTCCTTCGTAGGTTAAGGTCTAGGGTTGGTGGTAGGTTTCCGTTCCAGGCTAGGGTTAGTGTTATGGAACGGCAGGGTTCAGGGCATAGGTGAGGGTACGGAAATGTGTTAGGGTCAGGGTACGTGTTGACGCTCGGATTATGATTAGGTTATGGCATAGGGTAACGTGTAGGGTTGGTGGTAGGTTTCCGTTTTGGGCTAGGGTTAGGGTTAGGCAACGGCACGGTTTAGGGCACAGGTGAGGGTACGGAAAAGTGTTAGGGTCAGTGTACGTGTTGACGCACGGTTAGTGTCAGTGTATGGATTAGGATTAGGGTACCGTGTAGGGTATGCTGAACGGTTTGTGGTAGTTTTCCATTCTGGGCTAGGGTTAGTGTTAGGGTACAGCAAGGTTTAGGGCACAGGTGAGGGTACAGAAACGTGTTAGGGTCATGGTACATGTTGATGCATGGAATAGTGTCATCGTACGCATTAGGATTATGGTACGGCGTAGGGTAAGGTTTACGGAGGGCGGTAGGTTTCCATTCCGTTGTAGGGTTAGGGTTAGCGAATTGCAAGGTTTTGGGCACAGGTGATGGTACGGAAATGTGTTAGGTTCAGGGTACGTTTTGACTCACGGGTTAGTGTCAGCGTACGCATGAGGATTAGGGTACCACATAGACTAAGGTGTAGGGTTGGTGGCAGGTTTCCGTTCCAGTCTAGGGTTATGTTTAGGGACCAGCAAAGTTTAGGGCACAGGTGAGGGTACGAAACGTGTTAGGTTCAGGGTACGTGTGGATACATATGTTAGTGTCAGCATACGAATTAGGATTAGGGTACGGCGTAAGGTAAGGTGGAGGGTTGGTGGTAGGTTTCCGTTCCGGGCTAGGGTTAGGGTTAGGGAACGGCAAGGTTTATGGCAGAGGTGAGGGTACGGAAACGTGTTAGGGTCAGGGTACGTGTTGACGTATGAATTAGGATTAGGGTACGGCTTAGGGTAATGTGTAGGGCTGATGGTAGGTTTCCGTTCCGGGCTAAGGTTAAGGATAGGCAATGGCAAGGTTTAGGGCACAGCTGAGGGTACGGAAACGTGTTAGGGTAAGGGTACGTGTTGACTCACCGGTTAGTGCCAGCGTACGGATTAGGATTAGTGTAGGGCATAGATAAGGTTTAGGGTTGGTGGTAGGTTTCCGTTCCGGGCTATGGTTAGGGTTAAGGAAAGTCAAGGTTTATATTTCTACTTTTTTTAAGGAAACTCCATACTGTTCTCCATAGTGACTGTATCAATTTACATTCCCACTGTAGTGGAAGAGGGCTCCTTTTGTCCACACCCTCCCCAGAATTTGTTGTTTGTAGATTTTGTGATGATGCCGATTCTAACAGGTGTGAAGTGATACCTTATTGTAGTTTTCATTGGCATTTCTCTAATAATTAGTGCTCTTGAGCAGCTTTCCATGTGCGTCTTGGCCATCTCTGTGTCTTCTTTGAAGAAACGTCTCTTTAGATCTTCTGCCCATTTTTGTATTGGGTTGTTTGTTTTTTTAATATTAAGCTGCATGAGCTGTTTATATATATTGGAGATTAAACCTTTGTCCATTGATTCTTTTGCAATTATTTTCGCCCATTCTGAGGGATGCCTTTTTCCATTCCCGTTTTTTTAACCAAAAAAGAAAGAAAGAAAAAGAAGCAGAACACTAATGTGCTTAAAATATGCCTTTTGAAACGGTCGTTTTGAATATGGACGTCCTTTGAATTTTTTGGTCGATATGTGACCCCAGGATTTGTTTTCAAGGCAGGTGTCGTTTACAGTCCTGCAGTGATTTTGAATATCAACTGACCATTAGCGCTGGGATTAAAGCTGCTGTAGTGTGGAACGGCCACAAGGTGGCAGCATTTCTCCCTTACCAAATCTGGTTACTAGGGCAACAGAGCCTCAATGGAAGTAATATTCTAGATTGGAATTTAGAATGGAATGTGCCAGGAGAAAGACCCTCAAGTTTGTCTCCCTACTTCTTGTTCGTGTTTTTAATTTAATTTTTTATTTTTTATTACAGCAAGTTTGAATGCAATGTTTGGCTTGTTGTAGGTGTGGAAGATGTGGTTCTTTTACACATATACAGATGTCTGTTTTTCCTGGGATCCTTTTCCCATGTGCGTTATGACAGAATATTGAGTAGTCTTTTGGTATTCCGTAGGTCTTTGGTAATTATATATGTCACCTGTGTTTGTATATGTCTGTTAACCCCGATATCGTAATGAAACCAATCCTCACACCTTTCCATTGGTGAACCATAAGTTTGTTTAATGAATCTGTGATTGCCCTTCTCGGTGGAAATATCTGCGCTGGTATCTGTTTTTAGGTAACACCTATAAGTGATATGATACAATATGTGTCTTTCACTTTCTGACTTACTACAAGTCACGTGATTATCTTAGGCCTCATCTACGGTGCTGCAAATGGCATTGTGTCCTTATTTTCCTTGGCTTCTATTCTGCCTTAGCGAGGTCCATTTTCAACAATGTGATTCCGTGAGGGTTGTGGATTAGCTGACCTGGGCAGCTTTACCCTGCCGGCCGGCCCTCCCCAGGTGTGCCTGGTTGAGGTCAATATAAACAGCGCTCCAGGGAGCAATAGCCCCTGAAGCTGTGCCTGATTCCATATTCTCCGCGCCGTCAGCAGTCTCGGGGCTGTGCTGGTGGGAGGGAGTGAGGGGCCACAGCTTTGTTGGTGGCCCGGTGTGAGTGGGGTTTTGCTAGCCTTTCTGCAGGAGTTGCCAGGCTGCCACCTGTAAAGAAGAGGATGTGTCACCCATACCTTCCGCTAGAATTTCTCTCCGGACAGAGGTGAGGAAGGAAAAAAGCAGTGGGGGCCGGGACAGGACGGGTATCTCAGGCAGGACAATGGAAATCTTCCGGAAGAGCACACGGGGCCAGGCCCACCATGGCTGGCCTGCAGTCATCAAGTTGGCCTGCGTGCTGTCGCTGGTGTGGCTCCACGGCCCTTCCACTAGTCTTTCAAGCCTTTGTACCTATTCAGGTGTTTTACCTGGGAAGGGTGGGAACAGTTCAGCAGCAGCTGGCCTGGGGCTCAGCTCACATTTATTCAGAGATGCCTCGGCTCGGTCCCCCAGCTTTGCAATGAGGACGCTCCTTGTGTGGGGTGTGGGTTGCTGGCTGTATGGGAGATGATTCCCCACCTCTGACCAATTTCAGAATTGTTTACCGTTGGAGCAAGTGCCCTGATAGGGTTTGCCTCTGTATAACTGATGGGTTCAGGTTTTTCTTCTTTTATGGTTCAATTTAGCTTTTATTCCTCTTTTATGTATTTATAGATATAAGCATGGAAATAATTCATTCCTATAAATACATCTGTGTGAAGGGAAGAACTTTTTTCTGTTTTATTTTTAAATTTTATTTTTTATAATTTTGAAATTTAATTTTATTTACTTTTTTATACAGCAGGCTATTATTAGTTTTGTATTTTATGCATATACATGTATACAGGTCAATCTCAATCTCCCAACTCATCCCACCACCACCACCCCATGGCTTCCCACACTTGGTGTCCATACGTTTGTTCTCTACCTCTTTGTCTCTATTTCTTCCCTGCAAACCAGTTCATCTGTACCATTTTTTAGGTTCCACATATATGCATTAATATACAATATTTGTTTCCCTCTTTCTGACTTACTTCATTCTGTATGACAGTCTCTAGATCCATCGATGTCTCTACGAATGACCAAGTTTCATTCCTTTTTATGGCCGAGTAATATTCCATTTTATATATGAACCCCATCTTTATCCATTCATCTGTCTGAGGGCTTTTAGGCTGCTTCCATTACCTGGCTATTGTAAATAGTGCTGCAATGAACATTGTGGTGAATGTGCCTTCTTGATTTATGGTTTTCTCTGGGTATATGCCCAGAAGTGGGATTGCTGGATCAGATGGTAATTCTATTTCTAGTTTTTTAAAGGAAACTCCATACTGTTCTCCATAGTGACTGTATCAATTTACATTCCCACCAATAGTGGAAGAGGGCTCCTTTTGTCCACACCCTCCCCAGAATTTGTTGTTTGTAGATTTTCTGATGATGCCGATTCTAACAGGTGTGAGGTGATACCTCATTGTAGTTTTGATTTGCATTTCTCTAATAATTAGTGCTCTTGAGCAGCTTTTCATGTGCGTCTTGGCCATCTCTGTGTCTTCTTTGAAGAAACGTCTCTTTAGATCTTCTGCCCATTTTTGTATTGGGTTGTTTGTTTTTTTTATATTAAGCTGCATGAGCTGTTTATATATATTGGAGATTAAACCTTTGTCCATTGATTTGTTTGCAACTATTTTCGCCCATTCTGAGGGAAGCCTTTTTCCATTCCCGTCTTTTTAACCAAAAAAGGAAGAAAGAAAAATAAGCAGAATACTAATGTGCATAAAATATGCCTTTTGAAAAGGTCATTTTGAAATATGGACGTCCTTTGAATTTTTTGGTCGATATGTGACCCAGGATTTGTTTTCAGGGAAGGTGTCATTTACAGGCCTGCAATGACTTTGAATATCAACTGACCATTAGCGCTGGGATTAAAGCTGCTGTTGTGTGAAACGGCCACAAGGTGGCAGCAGTTCTCCCTTACCAAATCTGGTTAGTAGGGCAACAGAGACTCAATGGAAGTCGTGTTCTAGTTTGGAATTTAGAATGGAATGTGCCAGGAGAAAGCCCCTCAAGTTTGTTTCCCTACTTCTTGTTCGTATTGTTAATTTAATTTTTTATTTTTTATTACAGCAAGTTTGATTACAATGTTTGGCTTGTTGTAGGTGTGGAAGATGTGGTTCTTTTACACATATACAGAGATGTGTGTTCTTCCTGGGATCCTTTTCCCATGTACGTTATGACAGAATGTTGAGTAGTCTTCTCTTGGTATTCCGTAGGTCTTGGTGATTATATATGTCACCTGTGTTTGTATATGTCTGTTAACCCCGATATCAAAATGAAACCAATCCTCACACCTTTCCTTTGGTGAAACATAAGTTTGTTTAATGAACCTGTGATTGCACTTCTCAGTGGAAATAACTGCCCTGCTATCTATTTTAGGTAACACCTATAAGTGATATGATATGATATGTGTCTTTCACTTTCTGACTTACTACAAGTCACGTGATTACCTCTAGACTCATCTAAGGTCCTAAAAATGGCATTGTGTCCTTATTTTCCTTGGCTTCTATTCTGCCTTAGCGAGGTCCCTTTTCAACACTGTGATTCCCTGAGGGTTGTGGATTAGCTGACCGGGGCAGCCTTACTCTGCCGGCCGGCCTTCCCCAGGTGTGCCTGTTTGAGGTCAATATAAACAGCGCTCCAGGCAGCAAGAGCCCCTGAAGCTGTGCCTGACTCCATATTCTCTGCCCCGTCAGCTGTCTCTGGGCTGTGCTGGTGGGAGGGAGCGAGGGGCCACAGATTTGTTGGTGGCCCGGTGTGAGTGGGGTTCTGCTGTCATTTCTGCAGGAGTTGCCAGGCTGCCACCTGTAAAGAAGATGATGTGTCAACCATACCTTCCGCTGGAATTTCTCTCCGGACAGAGGTGAGGAAGGAAAAAAGCAGTGGGGCCGGGACAGGAGGGGAATCACAGGCAGGACAATGGAAAGCTTCCGGAAGAATATCTGGGACCAGGACCACCCTGGCTGGCCTGCAGGCACCAAGTTGGCTTGCGTGCTGTCGCTGGTGTGGCTCCACGGCCCTTCCTCTATGCTTTCAAGCCCTTGTACATATTCAGGTGTTTTACCTGGGAAGGGTGGGAACAGTTCAGCAGCAGCTGGCCTGGGGCTCAGCTGACGTTTACTCAGAGATGCCACGGCACGGTCCCCCAGCTTTGCAATGTGGATGCTCCATGCGTTGGGGCTGGGTTGCTGGCTGGATGGGAGATGATTCCACACTTCTGACCAATTTCAGAATTGTTTACAGCTGGAGCAAGTGCCCTGATAGGGTTTTCCTCTGTATAACTCGTGGGTTCAGGTTTTTTTTCTTTTATGGTTCAAGTTAGATCTTATTCCTCTTTTATGTATTTATAGATATGAGCATGGAAATAATTCATTCCTATAAATACATCTGTGTGAAGGGAAGAACTTTTTTCTGTTTTATTTTTAAATTTTATTTTTTTTAAATTTTGAAATTTAATTTTATTTACTTTTTTGTACAGCAGGTTATTATTAGTTATGTATTTTATGCATATACATGTATACAGGTCAATCCCAATCTCCCAACTCATCCCACCACCACCACCCCATGACTTCCCACACTTGGTGTCCATACGTTTGTTCTCTACCTCTGTGACTCTATTTCTTCCCTGAAAACCAGTTCATCTGTACCATTTTTAGGTTCCACTTATATACAATAATATACAATATTTGTTTTCCTCTTTCTGACTTACTTCATTCTGTATGACAGTCTCTAGAAACATCGATGTCTCTACAAATGACCCAGTTTCATTCCTTTTTATGGCCGAGTAATAATCCATTTTATATATGTACCCCATCTTTATCCATTCATCTGTCTGTGGGCATTTAGGTTGCTTCCATTACCTGGCTATTGTAAATAGTGCTGCAATGAACATTATGGTGAATGTGCCTTTTTGATTTATGGTTTTCTCTGGGTATATGCCCAGAAGTGGGATTGCTGGATCAGATGGTAATTCTATTTCTAGTTTTTTAAAGGAAACTCCATTCTGTTCTCCATAGTGACTGTATCAATTTACATTCCCACCAATAGTGGAAGAGGGCTCCTTTTGTCCACACCCTCCCCAGAATTTGTTGTTTGTAGATTTTCTGATGATGCCGATTCTAACAGGTGTGAGGTCTTACCTCATTGTAGTTTTGATTTGCATTTCTCTAATAATTAGTGATGTTGAGCAGCTTTTCATGTGCGTCTTGGCCATCTCTGTGTCTTCTTTGAAGAAACGTCTATTTAGATCTTCTGCCCATTTTTGTATTGGGTTGTTTGTTGTATTAATATTAAGCTGAATGAGCTGTTTATATATATTGGAGATTAAACCTTTGTCCATTGATTCATTTGTGAACGTTTTCGCCCATTCTGAGGGTTGCCTTTTTCCATTCCCTTTTTTTTAACAAAGAAAGAAAGCAAGCAAAAGAAGCAGAACACTAATGTGCGTGAAATATGCCTCTTGAAACTGTCGTTTTGAAATATGGAAGTCTTTTGAATTTTTTGGTCGATATATGACCCCAGGATTTGTTTTCAGGGCAGGTGTCATTTACAGGCCTGTACTGATTTGGAATATCCACTGACCATTAGGGCTGGGATTAAAGCTGCTGTTGTGTGAAACGGCCACAGGGTGGCAGCAGTTCTCCCTTACCAAATCTGGTTACTACGGGAAAGAACCTCAATGGAAGTCTAGTTCCAGATTGGAATTTAGAACGGAATGTGCCAGGAGAAAGCCCCTCAAGTTGTCTCCCTACTTCTTGTTCGTATTTTTCATTTAATTTTTTTTATTTTTTATTACAGCAAGTTTGATTACAATGTTTGGCTTGTTGTAGGTGTGGAAGATGTGGTTCTTTTACACATATAGAGATGTCTGTTCTTCCTGGGATCCTTTTCCCATGTACGTTATGACAGAATGTTGAGTAGTCTTCTCTTGGTATTCCGTAGGTCTTCGGTGATTATATATGTCACCTGTGTTTGTATATGTCTGTTAACCCCGATATCGTAATGAAACCAAATCTCACACCTTTCCATTGGTGAACCGTAAGTTTGTTTAATGAACCTGTGATTGCACTTCTCAGTGGAAATAACTGCCCTGCTATCTATTTTAGGTAACACGTATAAGTGATATGATATGATATGTGTCTTTCACTTTCTGATTTACTACAAGTCACGTGATTACCTCTAGACTCATCTACGGTCCTAAAAATGGCATTGTGTCCTTATTTTCCTTGGCTTCTATTGTGCCTTAGCGAGGTCCATTTTCAACAAAGTGATTCCCTGTGGGTTGTGGATTAGCTGACCTGGGCTGCCTTACCCTGCCGGCCGGCCCTCCCCAGGTGTGCCTGGTGGAGGTCAATATAAACAGCACTCCAGGCAGCAATAGCCCCTGAAGATGTGCCTGACTCCATATTCTCTGCCCCGTCAGCAGTCTCGGGGCTGTGCTGGTGGGAGGGAGCGAGGGGCCACAGCTTTGTTTGTGGCCCGGTGTGAGTGGGGTTCTGCTGGTCTTTCTGCAGGAGTTGCCAGGCTGCCACCTGTAAAGAAGAGGATGTGTCACCCATACCTTCAGCTGGAATTTCTCTCCGGACAGAGGTGAGGAAGGAAAAAAGCAGTGGGTGCTGGGACAGGAGGGGTATCACAGGCAGGACAATGGAAAGATTCCAGAAGAGCGCATGTGCCCAGGAACACCCTGGCTGGCCTGCAGTCACCAAGTTGGCCTGCGTGCTGTCGCTGGTGTGGCTCCACGGCCCTTCCTCTAGGCATTCAAGCCCTTGTACATATTCAGGTGTTTTACCTGGGAAGGGTGGGAACAGTTCAGCAGCAGCTGGCCTGGGGCTCAGCTCAACTTTATTCAGAGATGCCTCGGCATGGTCTCCCAGCTTTGCAATGAGGACGCTCCTTGCGTGGGGGGTGGGTTGCTGGCAGTATGGGAGATGATTCCCCACCTCTGACCAATTTCAGAATTGTTTTCCGCTGGAGCAAGTGCCCTGATAGGGTTTTCCTCTGTATAACTGGTGGGTTCAGGTTTTTTTTTCGTTCATGGTTCAAGTTAGATCTTATTCCTCTTTTATGTATTTATAGATATAAGCATGGAAATAATTCATTCCTATAAATACATCTGTGTGAAGGGAAGAACTTTTTTCTGTTTTATTTTTAAATTTTATTTTTTTTAAATTTTGAAATTTAATTTTATTTACTTTTTTATACAGCAGGTTATTATTAGTTATGTATTTTACGCATATACATGTATACAGGTCAATCCCAATCTCCCAACTCATCCCAACACCACCACCCCATGGCTTCCCACACTTGGTGTCCATACGTTTGTTCTCTACCTCTGTGTCTCTATTTCTTCCCTGCAAACCAGTTCATCTGTACCATTTTTTAGGTTCCACATATATGCATTAATATACAATATTGGTTTTCCTCTTTCTGACTTACTTCATTCCGTATGACAGTCTCTATATCCATCGATGTCTCTACAAATGACCCAGTTTCATTCCTTTTAATGGCCGAGTAATATTCCATTTTATATATGTACCCCATCTTTATCCATTCATCTGTCTGTGGGCATTTAGGTTGCTTCCATTATCTGGCTATTGTAAATAGTGTTGCAATGAACATTGTGGTGAATGTGCCTTTTTGATTTATGGTTTTCTCTGGGTATATGCCCAGAATTGGGATTGCTGGATTAGATGGTAATTCTATTTCTAGTTTTTTAAAGGAAACTCCATACTGTTCTCCTTAGTGACTGTATCAATTTACATTCCCACCAATAGTGGAAGAGGGCTCCTTTTGTCCACACCCTCCCCAGAATTTGTTGTTTGTATTTTTTCTGATGATGCCGATTCTAACAGGTGTGAGGTGATACCTCATTATAGTTTTGATTTGCATTTCTCTAATAATTAGTGCTCTTGAGCAGCTTTTCATGTGCGTCTTGGCCATCTCTGTGTCTTCTTTGAAGAAACGTCTCTTTAGATCTTCTGACCATTTTTGTATTGGGTTGTTTGTTTTTTTTTTTAATATTAAGCTGCATGAGCTGTTTATATATATTGGAGATTAAACCTTTGTCCATTGATTCGTTTGCAACTATTTTCGCCCCTTCTGAGGGATGCCTTTTTCCATTCCCGTCTTTTTAACCAAAAAAGAAAGAAAGACAAAGAAACAGAACACTAATGTGCATAAAATATGCCTTTTGAAACGGTCGTTTGGAAATATGGACGTCCTTTGAATTTTTTGGTCGATATGTGACCCCAGGATTTGTTTTCAGGGCAGGTGTCATTTACAGGCCTGCAATGATATTGAATATCAACTGACCGTTAGCGCTGGGATTAAAGCTGCTGTTGTGTGAAACGGCCACAAGGTGGCAGCAGTTCTCCCTTACCAAATCTGGTTACTAGGGCAACAAAGCCTCAATGGTAGTCGTGTTCTAGATTGGAATTTAGAATGGAATGTGCCAGGAGAAAGCCCCTCAAGTTTGTCTCCCTACTTCTTGTTCGTATTGTTAATTTAATTTTTTATTTTTTATTACAGCAAGTTTGATTACAATGTTTGGCTTGTTGTAGGTGTGGAAGATGTGGTTCTTTTACACATATACAGATGTCTGTTCTTCCTGGGATCCTTTTCCCATGTACGTTATGACAGAATGTTGAGTAGCCTTCTCTTGGTATTCCGTAGGTCTTTGGTGATTATATATGTCACCTGTGTTTGTATATGTCTGTTAACCCCGATATCAAAATGAAACCAATCCTCACACCTTTCCATTGGTTAACCATAAGTTTGTTAAATGAACCTGTGATTGCACTTCTCAGTGGAAATAACTGCCCTGCTATCTATTTTAGGTATCACCTATAAGTGATATGATATGATATGTGTCTTTCACTTTCTGACTTACTACAAGTCACGTGATTACCTCTAGACTCATCTACGGTGCTGCAAATGGCATTGTGTACTTATTTTCCTTGGCTTCTATTGTGCCTTATCGAGGTCCATTTTCAACAATGTGATTCCCTGAGGGTTGTGGATTAGCTGACCTGTGCAGCCTTACCCTGCCGGCCGGCCGGCCCTCCCCAGTTGTGTCTGGTTGAGATCAATATAAAGGGCGCTCCAGGCAGCAATAGCCCCTGAAGCTTTGCCTGACTCCATATTCTCTGCCCCGTCAGCAGTCTCGGGGCTGTGCTGGTGGGAGGGAATGAGGGCCCACAGCTTTGTTGGTGGCCTGGTGTAAGTGGGGTACTGCTGGCCTTTCTGCAGGAGTTGCCAGGCTGCCACCTGTAAAGAAGAGGATGTGTCACCCATACCTTCCGCTGGAATTTCTCTCCGGAGAGAGGTGAGGAGGGAAAAATGCAGTTGGGCCCGGGACAGGAGGGGTATCACAGGCAGGACAATAGAAAGCTTCCAGAAGAGTACTCGGGGCCAGGACCACCCTGGCTGGCCTGCAGGCACCAAGTTGTCCTGCGTGCTGTCGCTGGTGTGGCTCCACGGCCCTTCCTCTAGGCTTTCAAGCCCTTGTACATATTCAGGTGTTTTACCTGGGAAGGGTGGGAACAGTTCAGCAGCAACTGGCCTGGGGCTCAGCTCACGTTTACTCAGAGATGCCACGACACAGTCGCCCAGCTTTGCAATGAGTATGCTCCATGCGTGGGGGCTGTGTTGCTGGCTGGATGGGAGATGATTCCACACTTCTGACCAATTTCAGAATTGTTTACCGCTGGAGTAAGTGCCCTGATAGGGTTTTCCTCTGTATAACTGGTGGGTTCAGGTTTTTTTTCGTTTATGGTTCAAGTTAGATCTTATTCCTCTTTTATGTATTTATAGATATAAGCATGGAAATAATTCATTCCTATAAATACATCTGTGTGAAGGGAAGAAATTTTTTCTGTTTTATTTTTAAATTTTATTTTTTAAATTTTTGAAATTTAATTTTATTTACTTTTTATACAGCAGGTTATTATTAGTTATGTGTTTTATGCATATACATGTATACAGGTCAATCCCAATCTCCCAACTCATCTCACCACCATCACCCCATGGCTTCCCACACTTGGTGTCCATACGTTTGTTCTCTAACTCAGTGTCTCTATTTCTTCCCTGCAAACCAGTTCATCTGTATCATTTTTTAGGTTCCACATATATGCATTAATATACAATATTTGTTTTCCTCTTTCTGACTTACTTCATTCTATATGACAGTCTCTAGATCTATCGATGTCTCTACAAATGACACAGTTTCATTCCTTTTTATGGCCGAGTAATAATCCATTTTATATATGTACCCCATCTTTATCCATTCATCTGTCTGTGGGCATTTAGGTTGCTTCCATTACCTGGCTACTGTAAATAGTGCTGCAATGAACATTGTGGTGAATGTGCCTTTTTGATTTATGGTTTTCTCTGGGTATATGACCAGGAGTGGGATTGCTGGATTAGATGGTAATTCTATTTCTAGTTTTTTAAGGAAACTCCATACTGTTCTCCATAGTGACTGTATCAATTTACATTCCCACCAATAGCGGAAGAGGGCTCCTTTTGTCCACACCCTCCCCAGAATTTGTTGTTTGTAGATTTTCTGATGATGCCGATTCTAACAGGTGTGAGGTGATACCTCATTGTAGTTTTAATTTGCATTTCTCTAATAATTAGTGCTCTTGAGCAGCTTTTCATGTGCATCATGGCCATCTCTGTGTCTTCTTTGAAGAAACGTCTCTTTAGATCTTCTGCCCATTTTTGTATTGGGTTGTTTGTTTTTTTAATATTAAGCTGCATGAGCTGTTTATATATATTGGAGATTAAACCTTTGTCCATTGATTCGTTTGCAACTATTTTCGCCCCTTCTGAGGAATGCCTTTTTCCATTCTCGTCTTTTTAACCAAAAAAGAAATAAAGACAAAGAAGCAGAACACTAATGTGCATAAAATATGCCTTTTGAAACGGTCGTTTTGAAATATGGACGTCCTTTGAATTTTTTGGTCGATATGTGACCCCAGGATTTGTTTTCAGGGCAGGTGTCCTTTACAGGCCTGCAATGATTTTGAATATCAACTGACCATTAGCGCTGGGAATAAAGCTGCTGTTGTGTGAAACGTCCACAAGGTGGCAGCAGTTCTCCCTTACCAAATCTGGTTACTAGGGCAACAGAGCCACAATGGAAGTCATGTTCTAGTTTGGAATTTAGAATGGAATGTGCCAGGAGAAAGCCATTCATGTTTGTCTCCCTACTTCTTGTTCGTATTTTTAATTTAATTTTTATTTTTTATTACTGCAAGTTTGATTGCAATGTTTGGCTTGATGTAGGTGTGCAAGAGGTGGTTCTTTTACACATATACAGATATCTGTTCTTCCTGGGATCCTTTTCCCATGTACGTTATGACAGAATGTTGAGTAGTCCTCTCTTTGTATTTCGTAGGTCTTTGGTGATTATATATGTCACCTGTGTTTGTATATGTCTGTTAACCCCGATATCGTAATGAAACCAATCCTCACACCTTTCCACTGGTGAACCATAAGTTTGTTTAATGAATCTGTGATTGCCCTTCTCTATGGAAATATCTGCCCTGGTATCCATTTTTAGGTAACACCTATAAGTGATACGATACGATATGTGTCTTTCACTTTCTGACTTACTACAAGTTACGTGATTACCTCTAGACTCCTCTACGATGCTGCAAATGGCATTGTGTCCTTATTTTCCTTGGCTTCTATTCTGCCATAGCCAGGTCCATTTTCAACAATGTTATTCCCTGAGGATTGTGGATTAGCTAACCTGGGCAGCCTTATTCTGCCGGCCCGCCCTCCCCAGGTGTGACTGGTTGAGGTCAATATAAACAGCACTCCAGGCAGCAATAGCCCGTGAAGCTGTGCCTGACTCCATATTCTCTGCCCCGTCAGCAGTCTCGGTGCTGTGTTGGTGGGAGGGAGTGAAGGGCCACAGCTTTGTTGGTGGCCCGGTGTGAGTGGGGTTCTACTGGCCTTTCTGCAGGAGTTGCCAGGCTGCCTCCTGTAAAGAAGAGGATGTGTCACCCATACCTTCTGCTGGAATTTCTCTCCGGGCTGGGGTGAGGAAGGAAAAAAAGGAGTGGGGGCCGGGACAGGAGGGGTATCTCAGGCAGGGAAATGGAAAGCTTCCAGAAGAGCGCCCAGGGCCAGGACCATCCTGGCTGGCCTGCAGGCACCATGTTGGCCTGTGTGCTGTCGCTGGTGTGGCTCCACGTCCCTTCCTCTAGGCTTTCAAGTCCTTGTACATATTCAGGTGTTTTACCTGGGAAGGGAGGGAACAGTTCAGCAGCAGCTGGCCTGGGGCTCAGCTCACGTTTACTCACAGAGTCCTTGGCACGGTCCCCCAGGATTGCAATGAGGACGCTCCTTGTGTGGGGGGGCGGGTCTCCTGGCAGTATGGGAGATGATTCCCCACCTCTGACCAATTTCAGAATTGTTTACCACTGGAGCAAGTGCCTTGGTAGGGTTTTCCGCCCTATAACTGTTAGGTTCAGGTATTTATTTTTCTTATTCGGTCCCAGTTACATTCTGTTCTTCTTTTATGTATTTATAGATATAAGCATGGAAATAATTCATTCCTATAAATACATCTGTGTGAATGGAAGAACTTTTTTCTGTATTATTTCTAAATTTTATTTTTTAAAATTTTGAATTTTAATTTTATTTTTTTATACAGCAGGTTATTATTAGTTATGTATTTTATGCATATACATGTATGCAGGTCAATCCCAATCTCCCAACTCATCCCACCACCACCACACCATGGCTTCCCACACTTGCTGTCCATACGTTTGTTCTCTACCTCTGTGTCTCTCTTTCTTCCCTGCAAACCAGTTCATCTGTACCATTTTTTTAGGTTCCACATGTATGCATTAATATACAATATTTGTTTTCCTCTTTCTGACTTACTTCATTCTGTATGACAGTCTCTAGATCTATCGATGTCTCTACAAATGACCCAGTTTCATTTCTTTATATGGCCGAGTAATATTCCATTTTATATATGTACCCCATCTTTATCCATTCATCTGTCTGTGGGCATTTAGGTTGCTTCCATTACCTGGCTATTGTAAATAGTGCTGCAATGAACATTGTGGTGAATGTGCCTTTTTGATTTATGGTTTTCTTTGGGTATATGCCCAGAAGTGGGATTGCTGGATCAGATGGTAATTCTATTTCTAGATTTTTTTAAGGAAACTCCATAGTGTTCTCCATAGTGACTGTATCAATTTACATTCCCACCAATAGTGGAAGAGGGCTCCTTTTGTCCACACCCTCCCCAGAATTTGTTGTTTGTAGGTTTTCTGATGATGCCGATTCTAACAGGTGTGAGGTGATACCTCATTGTAGTTTTGATTTGCATTTCTCTAATAATTAGTGCTCTTGAGCCGCTTTTCATGTGCGTCTTGGCCATCTCTGTGCCTTCTTTGAAGAATCGTCTCTTTAGATATTCTGCCCTTTTTTGTATTGGGTTGTTTGTTTTTTTTAATATTAAGCTGCATGTGCTGTTTATATATATATTGGAGATTAATCCTTTGTCCATTGATTCGTTTGCAACTATTTTCGCCCCTTCTGAGGGATGCCTTTTTCCATTCCCTTCTTTTTAACCAAAAAAGAAAGAAAGACAAAGAAGCAGAACACTGATGTGCATAAAATATGGCTTTTGAAACGGTCGTTTTGAAATATGGACGTCCTATGAATTTTTTGGTCGATATGTGACCCCTGGATATGTTTTCAGGGCAGGTGTCATTTACCGGCCTGCAATGATTTTGAATATCACGTGAACATTAGCTTTGGGATTAAAGCTGCTGTTGTGTGAAGCGGCCACAAGGTGGCAGCAGTTCTCTCTTTCAAATCTGGTTATTAGTGCAACAGAGCCTCAATGGAAGTCGTGTTCTAGATTGGAATTTAGAATGGAATGTGCCTGGAGAAAGCCCCTCAAGTTTTTCTCACTACTTCTTGTTCGTGTTTTTAATTTAATTTTTTATTTTTTATTACAGCAAGTTTGATTACAATGTTTGGCTTGTTGTAGGTGTGGAAGATGTGGTTCTTTTACACATATACAGATGTCTGTTCTTTCTGGGATCCTTTTCCCATGTACGTTATGACAGAATGTTGAGTAGTCTTCTCTTGGTATTCCATAGGTGTTTGGTGATTATATATGTCACCTCTGTTTGTATATGTCTGTTAACCCCGATATCAAAATGAAACCAATCCTCACAGCTTTCCATTGGTGAATCGTAAGTTTGTTTAATGAACCTGTGATTGCACTTCTCAGTGGAAATAACTGCCCTGCTATCTATTTTAGGTAACACCTATAAGTGATATGATATGATGTGTCTTTGTCGTTCTGACTTACTACAAGTCACATGATTACCTCTAGACTCACCTATGGTGCTGCAAATGGCATTGTGTCCTTATTTTCCTTGGCTTCTATTCTGCCTTAGCGAAGTCCATTTCCAACAATGTGATTCCCTGAGGGTTGTGGATTAGGTGACCTGGGCAGCCTTACACTGCCGGCCGGCCCTCCACAGGTGTGCTTGGTTGAGGTCAATATAAACAGCGCTCCAGGCAGCAAGAGCCCCTGAAGCTGTGCCTGACTCCATATTCTCTGCCCCGTCAGCAGTCTCGGGGCTGTGCTGTTGGGAGCGAGTGAGGCGCCACAGCTTTGGTTCAGGACCTATACTGGTTCCCGGTGGGTGGCTGAGACTCTGGTTAATTCTTCTTCCTGCCGGGAAATTAGAGTGACATGTGCCCGTCCAAATGCCTAACAGCTACTCTCTCATTGGTTCCCCCTCTTCCCTTCCATCCTCTGCCAAATAGGCAAATTGTGCGAACCAGGAGGTTACAGGGGTTGTCTCTCCAAGTTGGGAGATTGATAGTAAAGCAGTTGGAAAGTCAAACCAGAGCACCAGGAGAGGGACTACTTGTTGAGTTTTAGAAACCTTTTGCATTCACAGTGTGTCCATTCTCTAGGATTCCCGTACATGTTAAAAGCTGTAGTAATATTCCCTTCAACATGGAGAGTTGGGACCCATGGAATGGGGGCCATGCATTTTTGCTTTAAAGGGTCTACATTTGCTCAACCAATATCACCAATCCTCTCAGTCTCAAGTGTCCAGCCTTATGCCACATCCAGCTGTCATTGTAGATAGGGTTATTCCAGGTTTCATCAGAGACCCTGAAGGAAATATAAAGAATTTCCCTGTTTTATGGTTTTGTTTTTGAAATTCCTTTTTATAGTTGGTTTGAGCTGATTCTCGCTACCATGTTTATGCCAGTCTAGACACACTTGATTCCCTTACAGAGACATATCAATACATAGGTTTTAAGATTCTTACTAGTCAGATCTATTCCTCTGCGGGAAATATGGGGTTTTGAGTCCCTTTCACTGAGGAAGGTGTAGGGCTTGTCTATTCCACAGTTGGTTATAGAAATGGTATCTGTGCTTATACCAAACTCTGGTTTTATGCATCACCCCACCTCTCCTTTCCCCTTAAGCAGGCATAAGAGTGTTTTCTCAATGTGAGACTCTGTTCTCTTTCCTAACTCAGGTCATGTGTAGCCATGTTTACAGGATCTTCATAAGTCATATCTTATGATAAGTTTCTTTTTCTGTGTGACTTATTTCACTTAGAATCATCGTACCTGAATCCACTCACTTTGCTGCTCCTGGTCTTATGACATTGATTTCATGGCTGAGGGATATTCCATCGTACATAAATACCACAGTTTTTGAACCATTTTTATATTTCCTGGGATATTTAAGGTGTACCCAAGTTGAGGTTCTTGTAAGCATTGCAGCCCTAAATTTGGTGGTGGATCTGTCTCATTGATTTTCAGTTTTCCCAAGGTATATTCCCTAGACTGGATGTGCCCTTGGCTCTGTAGATCTGTTGTTTACTTGTTTTAGGGAACGCAATGCACTCCTCCAGTGAGGCAGTTGGCAATTTACATTCCGCCCATCAGCATAACAAGGATCCCTGTTCTCCAGGGCCTGTCTTGCCTTTCTGTTTTTTTCACATTTTGTGGATGTCCCTTTTGACCGGTGGGAAGTGATACTTCTGTGTAGTGCAGATTTGCATTGCCCGCTTGGTAGCTTGGCCAAGAAGGGCGTATGCGTTTTCTCCTGAATATATTCAGGAGGAAACGCATACGCCCTTTTTGGCCAAGTGCGTCATTGTCGAAGTTGTGCCCCTCTTCCTGTGCTTTAAAGGCGATTCCAACGTACCTCTTGAAATCTGTTTCCTGCTCTTCTGCCTCGCTTTCAAGTCCGCCTCGTTGCCTTCCCTCAACAGATTTTTGGACGATAGTTGTCCTTTATTACTCTGCCAGTTTGTGAATTGCTGTGCCCCTGAGCTCCATTTTTCAACTCTTTTTTTGTGAGCTGTACGCAAGTCCAAAATTTTGGTTCAGGACGTATACTGGTTCCCGGTGGGTGGCTGAGACTATCGTTAATTCTTCTTCCTGCCGGGAAATTAGAGTGACATGTGCCCATCCAAAGGCCTAACAGCTACTTTCTCATTGGTTCTCCCTCTTCCCTTCCATCCTCTGCCAAATTGGCAACCTGTGCGAACCAGGAGGTTAAAGGGGTTGTCTCTCCAAGTTGGGAGATTGATAGTAAAGCAGTTGGAAAGTCAAACCGGAGCACCAGGAGAGGGACTCCTCGTTGAGATTTAGAAACCTTTTGTATTCATAGTGTGTCCATTCTCTAGGTTTCCCGTACATGTTAAAAGCTGTAGTAATATTCCCTTCAACATGGAGAGTTGGCACCCATGGAATGGGGGCCATGCATTTTTGCTTTAAAGGGTATGCATTTGCTCACCCAATCTCACCAATCCTCTCAGTCCCAAGCGTCCAGCCTTATGCCACATCCAGCTGTCATTGTAGATAGGGTCATTCCAGGTTTCATCAGAGACCCTGAAGGAAATGTAAAGAATTTCCCTGTTTTTTGGTTTGTTTTTTAAATTCCTTTCTATAGTGGGTTTGAGCTGATTCTCGCTGCCATGTTTATGCCAGTCTAGACACACTTGATTCCCTTACAGAGACATATCAATACATAGGTTTTAAGATTCTTACTAGTCAGATCTATTCCTCTGCGGGAAATATGGGTTTTTGAGTCCCTTTCACTGAGGAAGGTGTAGTTCTTGTCTATTCCACAGTTGGTTTTAGAAATGGTATCTGTTCTTATATCAAACTGTGGCTTTATGCATCACCCCACCTCTACTTTCCCCTTAAGCAGACATAAGAGTGTTTTCTAAATGAGAGACTCTGTTCTCTTTCCTAACTCAGTTCATGTGTAGCCATGTGTACAGGATCTTCATAAGTGATATCTTATGATAAGTTTCTTTTTCTGTGTGACTTATTTCACTTAGAATCATCGTACCTGAATCCACTCACTTTGCTGCTCCTGGTCTTATGACATTGATTTCATGGCTGAGGGATATTTCATCGTACATAAATCCCACAATTTTTTGAACCATTTTTATATTTCCTGGGATATTTAAGGTGTACCCTAGTTGAGGTTCTTGTAAGCAGTGCAGCCCTAAATTTGGGGGTGGCTCTGTCTTATTGATTTTCAGTTTTCCAAAGGTATATTCCCTAGACTGGAAGTGCCCTTGGCTCTGTAGCTCTGTTGTTTACTTGTTTTAGGGAACGCAATGCACTCCTCCAGTGAGGCAGTTGGCAATTTACATCCCGCCCGTCAGCATAACATGGCTCCCTCTTCTCCAGGGCCTGTCCTGCCTTTCTGGTTTTTAAACATTTGTGGATGTCCCTTTTGACCGGTGGGAAGTGGTACTTCTATGTAGTGCAGATTTGCATTGCCCGCTTGCTTGCTTGGCCAAAAAGGGCGTATGCGTTTTCTCCTGAATATATTCAGGAGAAAACGCATACGCCCTTTTTGTCCAAGTGCATCATTGTCGAAGTGGTGCCCCTCTTCCTGTGCCTTAAAGGCGATGCCAACGTACCTCTTGAAATCTGTTTCCTGCTATTCTGCCTCGCTTTCAAGTCCGCCTCGTTGCCTTCCCTCAACAAATTTTTGGACGATAGTTGTGCTTTATTACTCTGCCAATTTGTGAATTGCTCTGCCCCTGAGCTCCATTTTTCAACTCTTTTTTTGTGAGCTGTACGCAAGTCCAAAATTTTGGTTCAGGACCTATACTGGTTCCCGGTGGGTGGCTGAGACTATCGTTAATTCTTCTTCCTGCCGGGAAATTAGAGTGACATGTGCCCATCCAAAGGCCTAACAGCTACTTTCTCATTGGTTCTCCCTCTTCCCTTCCATCCTCTGCCAAATTGGCAACCTGTGCGAACCAGGAGGTTAAAGGGGTTGTCTCTCCAAGTTGGGAGATTGATAGTAAAGCAGTTGGAAAGTCAAACCGGAGCACCAGGAGAGGGACTACTCGTTGAGATTTAGAAACCTTTTGTATTCACAGTGTGTCCATTCTCTAGGTTTCCCGTACATGTTAAAAGCTGTAGTAATATTCCCTTCAACATGGAGAGTTGGCACCCATGGAATGGGGGCCATGCATTTTTGCTTTAAAGGGTATGCATTTGCTCACCCAATCTCACCAATCCTCTCAGTCCCAAGTGTCCAGCCTTATGCCACATCCAGCTTTCATTGTAGATAGGGTCATTCCAGGTTTCATCAGAGACCCTGAAGGAAATGTAAAGAATTTCCCTGTTTTTTGGTTTGTTTTTTAAATTCCTTTCTATAGTGGGTTTGAGCTGATTCTCGCTGCCATGTTTATGCCAGTCTAGACACACTTGATTCCCTTACAGAGACATATCAATACATAGGTTTTAAGATTCTTACTAGTCAGATCTATTCCTCTGCGGGAAATATGGAGTTTTGATTCCCTTTCACTGAGGAATTTGTAGGTCTTGTTCATTCCACAGTTGGTTATAGAAATGGTACCTGTGCTTATATCAAACTCTGGTTTTATGCATCACCCCACCTCTCCTTTCCTGTTAAGCAGGCATAAGTGTGTTGTCTAAATGTGAGACACTGTTCTCTTTCCTAACTCAGTTCATGTGTAGCCATGTTTACAGGATCTTCATAAGTGATATCTTATGATAAGTTTCTTTTTCTGTGTGACTTATTTCACTTAGAATCATCGTACCTGAATCCACTCACTTTGCTGCTCCTGGTCTTATGACATTGATTTCATGGCTGAGGGATATTTCATCGTACATAAATCCCACAATTTTTTGAACCATTTTTATATTTCCTGGGATATTTAAGGTGAACCCTAGTTGAGGTTCTTGTAAGCAGTGCAGCCGTAAATTTGGGGGTGGCTCTGTCTTATTGATTTTCAGTTTTCCCAAGGTATATTCCCTAGACTGGAAGTGCCCTTGGCTCTGTAGCTCTGTTGTTTACTTGTTTTAGGGAACGCAATGCACTCCTCCAGTGAAGCAGTTGGCAATTTACATACCGCCCATAAGCATAACAAGGCTCCCACTTCTCCAGGGCCTGTCTTGCCTTTCTGGTTTTTACACATTTTGTGGATGTCCCATTTGACCGGTGGGAAGTGATACTTCTTTGTAGTGCAGATTTGCATTGCCCGCTTGCTTGCTTGGCCAAAAAGGGCGTATGCGTTTTCTCCTGAATATATTCAGGAGAAAACGCATACGCCCTTTTTGGCCAAGTGCATTATTGTGGAAGTTGTGCCCCTCTTCCTGTGCTTTAAAGGCGATTCCAACGTACCTCTTAAAATCTGTTTCCTGCTATTCTGCCTGGCTTTCAAGTCCGCCTCGTTGCCTTCCCTCAACAGATTTTTGGACGACAGTTGTCCTTTATTACTCTTCCAGGTTGTGAATTGCTGTGCCCCTGAGCTCAATTTTTCAACGCGTTTTTTGTGAGCTGTACGCAAGTCCAAAATTTTGGTTCAGGACGTATACTGGTTCCCGGTGGGTAGCTGAGACTCTGGATAATTCTTCTTCCTGCCGGGAAATTAGAGTGGCATGTGCCCGTCCCAATGCCTAACAGCTACTCTCTCATTCGTTCTCCCTCTTCCCTTCCATCCTCTGCCAAATTCGCAACCTGTGCGAACCAGGAGGTTAAAGGGGTTTTCTCTCCAAGTTGGGAGATTGATAGTAAAGCAGTTGGAAAGTCAAACCTGAGCAACAGGAGAGGGACTACGCGTTGTGTTTTACAAACCTTTTGTATTCACTGTGTGTCCATTCTCTAGGTTTCCCGTACATGTTATAGCTATAGTAATATTCCCTTCAACATGGAGAGTTGGGACCCATGGAATGGGGGCCATGCATTTTTGCTTTAAAGGGTCTACATTTGCTCACCCAATCTCACCAATCCTCTCAGTCCCAAGTGTCCAGCCTTATGCCACATCCAGCTGTCATTGTAGATAGGGTCATTCCAGGTTTCATCAGAGACCCTGAAGGAAATGTAAAGAATTTCCCTGTATTTTGGTTTTGTTTTTGAAATTCCTTTTTATAGTGGGTTTGAGCTGATTCTCGCTGCCATGTTTATGACAGTCTAGACACACTTGATTCCCTTACAGAGACATATCAATACATAGGTTTTAAGATTCTTACTAGTCAGATCTATTCCACTGCGGGAAATATGGGGTTTTGAGTCCCTTTCACTGAGGAAGGTGTAGGTCTTGTCTATTCCACAGTTGGTTATAGAAATGGTACCTGTGCTTATATCAAACTCTGGTTTTATGCATCACCCCACCTCTCCTTTCCCCTTAAGCAGGCATAAGAGTGTTTTCTAAATGTGAGACTCTGTTCTCTTTCCTAACTCATTTCATGTGTAGCCATGTATACAGGATCTTCATAAGTCATATCTTATGATAAGTTTCTTTTTCTGTCGGACTTATTTCACTTAGAATCATCGTACCTGAATCCACTCACTTTGCTGCTCATGGTCTTATGACATTGATTTCATGGCTGAGAGATATTCCATAGTACATAAGTACCACAATTTTTTGAACCATTTTTATATTTCCTTGGATATTTAAGGTGTACCCAAGTTGAGGATCTTGTAAGCAGTGCAGCCGTAAATTTGGGGGTGGCTCTGTCTTATTGATTTTCAGTTTTCCCAAGGTATATTCCCTAGACTGGAAGTGCCCTTGGCTCTGTAGCTCTGTTGTTTATTTGTTTTAGGGAACGCAATGCACTCCACCAGTGTGGCAGTTGTCAATTTACATCCCGCCCATCAGCATAACAAGGCCCCCTGTTCTCCAGGGCCTGTCGTGCCTTTCTGGTTTTTACACATTTTGTGGATGTCCCTTTTGACCGGTGGGAAGTGATACTTCTTTGGAGTGCAGATTTGCATTGCCCGCTTGCTTACTTGGCCAAAAAGGGCGTATGCGTTTTCTCCTGAATATATTCAGGAGAAAACGCATACGCCCTTTTTGGCCAAGTGCGTCATTGTCGAAGTTGTGCCCCTCTTCCTGTGCTTTAAAGACGATTCCAACGTACCTCTTGAAATCTGTTTCCTGCTACTCTGCCTGGCTTTCAAGTCCGCCTCGTTGCCTTCCCTCAACAGATTTTTGGACGATAGTTGTCCTTTATTACTCTGCCAGTTTGTGAATTGCTGTGCCCCTGAGCTCCATTTTTCAACTCGTTTTTTGTGAGCTGTACGCAAGTCCAAAATTTTGGTTCAGGACCTATACTGGTTCCCGGTGGGGGGCTGAGACTCTGGTTAATTCTTCTTCCTTCCGGGAAATTAGAGTGACATGTGCCCGTCCCAATGCCTAACAGCTACTCTCTCATTGGTTCTCCCTCTTCCCTTCCATCCTCTGCCAAATTGGCAACCTGTGCGAACCAGGAGGTTAAAGGGGTTGTCTCTCCAAGTTGGGAGATTGATAGTAAAGCAGTTGGAAAGTCAAACCGGAGCAACAGGAGAGGGACTACTCGTTGAGTTTTAGAAACCTTTTGTATTCACAGTGTGTCCATTCTCTAGGTTTCCCGTACATGTTATAGCTGTAGTAATATTCCCTTCAACATGGAGAGTTGGGACCCATGGAATGGGGGCCATGCATTTTTGCTTTAAAGGGTCTGCATTTGCTCACCCAATCTCACCAATCCTCTCAGTCCCAAGTGTCCAGCCTTATGCCACATCCAGCTGTCATTGTAGATAGGGTCATTCCAGGTTTCATCAGAGACCCTGAAGGAAATGTAAAGAATTTCTCTGGTTTTTGTTTTTGTTTTTGAAATTCCTTTTTATAGTGGGTTTGAGCTGATTCTCGCTGCCATGATTATGCCAGTCTAGACACACTTGATTCCCTTACAGAGACATATCAATACATAGGTTTTAAGATTCTTACTAGTCAGATCTATTCCTCTGCGGGAAATATGGGGTTTTGAGTCCCTTTCACTGAGGAAGGTGTAGGTCTTGTCTATTCCACAGTTGGTTATAGAAATGGTACCTGTGCTTATATCAAACTCTGGTTTTATGCATCACCCCACCTCTCCTTTCCCCTTAAGCAGGCATGAGTGTTTTCTAAATGTGAGACTCTGTTCTCTTTCCTAACTCAGTTCATGTGTAGCCATGTATACAGGATCTTCATAAGTCATATCTTATGATAAGTTTCTTTTCCTGTGTGACTTATTTCACTTAGAATCATCGTACCTGCATCCACTCACTTTGCTGCTCATGGTCTTATGACATTGATTTCATGGCTGAGAGATATTCCATAGTACATAAGTACCACAATTTTTTGAACCATTTTTATATTTCCTGGGATATTTAAGGTGTACGCAAGTTGAGGTTCTTGTAAGCAGTGCAGCCGTAAATTTGGGGGTGGCTCTGTCTTACTGATTTTCAGTTTTCCCAAGGTATATTCCCTAGACTGGAAATGCCCTTGGCTCTGTAGCTCTGTTGTTTACTTGTTTTAGGGAACGCAATGCACTCCACCAGTGTGGCAGTTGGCAATTTACATCCCGCCCATCAGCATAACAAGGCCCCCTGTTCTCCAGGGCCTGTCTTGCCTTTCTGGTTTTTACACATTTTGTGGATGTCCCTTTTGACCGGTGGGAAGTGATTCTTCTTTGTAGTAGAGATTTGCATTGCCCGCTTGCTTACTTGGCCAAAAAGGGCGTATGCGTTTTCTCCTGAATATATTCAGGAGAAAACGCATACGCCCTTTTTGGCCAAGTGCGTCATTTTCGAAGTTGTGCCCCTCTTCCTGTGCTTTAAAGACGATTCCAACGTACCTCTTGAAATCTGTTTCGTGCTATTCGGCCTGGCTTTCAAGTCCGCCTCGTTGCCTTCCCTCAACAGATTTTTGGACGATAGTTGTCCTTTATTACTCTGCCAGTTTGTGAATTGCTGTGCCCCTGAGCTCCATTTTTCAACTCGTTTTTGTGAGCTGTACGCAAGTCCAAAATTTTGGTTCAGGACCTATACTGGTTCCCGGTGGGGGGCTGAGACTCTGGTTAATTCTTCTTCCTGCCGGGAAATTAGAGTGACATGTGCCCGTCCCAATGCCTAACAGCTACTCTCTCATTGGTTCTCCCTCTTCCCTTCCATCCTCTGCCAAATTGGCAACCTGTGAGAACCAGGAGGTTAAAGGGGTTGTCTCTCCAAGTTGGGAGATTGATAGTAAAGCAGTTGGAAAGTCAAACCGGAGCACCAGGAGAGGGACTACTCGTTGAGTTTTAGAAACCTTTTGTATTCACAGTGTGTCCATTCTCTAGGTTTCCCGTACATGTTATAGCTGTAGTAATATTCCCTTCAACATGGAGAGTTGGGACCCATGGAATGGGGGCCATGCATTTTTGCTTTAAAGGGTCTGCATTTGCTCACCCAATCTCACCAATCCTCTCAGTCCCAAGTGTCCAGCCTTATGCCACATCCAGCTGTCATTGTAGATAGGGTCATTCCAGGTTTCATCAGAGACCCTGAAGGAAATGTAAAGAATTTCCCTGTTTTTTGGTTTTGTTTTTGAAATTCCTTTTTATAGTGGGTTTGAGCTGATTCTCGCTGCCATGTTTATGCCAGTCTAGAGACACTTGATTCCCTTACAGAGACATATCAATACATAGGTTTTAAGATTCTTACTACTCAGATCTATTCCTCTGCGGGAAATATGGGGTTTTGAATCCCTTTCACTGACGAAGGTGTAGGTCTTGTCTATTCCACAGTTGGTTTTAGAAATGGTACCTGTGCTTATATCAAACTCTGGTTTTATGCATCACCCCACCTCTCCTTTCCCATTAAGCAGGCATAAGAGTGTTTTCTAAATGTGAGACTCTGTTCTCTTTCCTAACTCAGTTCATGTGTAGCCATGTTCACAGGATCTTCATAAGTGATATCTTATGATAAGTTTCTTTTTCTGTGTGACTTATTTCACTTAGAATCATCGTACCTGAATCCACTCACTTTGCTGCTCCTGGTCTTAGGACATTGATTTCATGGCTGAGGGATATTCCATCGTACATAAATACCACAGTTTTTTGAACCATTTTTATATTTCCTGGGATATTTAAGGTGTACCCAAGTTGAGGTTCTTGTAAGCAGTGCAGCCCTAAATTTGGGGTTGGCTCTGTCTTATTGATTTTCAGTTTTCCCAAGGTATATTCCCTAGACTGGAAGTGCCCTTGGCTCTGTAGCTCTGTTGTTTACTTGTTTTAGGGAACGCAATGCACTCCTCCATTGCGGCAGTTGTCAATTTACATCCCGCCCATCAGCATAACAAGGCTCCCTGTTCTCCATGGCGTGTCTTGCCTTTCTGGTTTTTACACATTTTGTGGATGTCCCTTTTGACCGGTGGGAAGTGATACTTCTTTGTAGTGCAGATTTGCATTGCCCGCTTGCTTGCTTGGCCAAAAAGGGCGTATGCGTTTTCTCCTGAATATATTCAGGAGAAAACGCATACGCCCTTTTTGGCCAAGAGCATCATTGTCGAAGTTCTGCCCCTCTTCCTGTGCTTTAAAGGCGATTCCAAGGTACCTCTTGAAATCTGTTTCCTGCTATTCTGCCTAGCATTCAAGTCCGCCTCGTTGCCTTCCCTCAACAGATTTTTGGACGATAGTTGTCCTTTATTACTCTGCCAGTTTGTGAATTGCTGTGCCCCTGAGCTCCATTTTTCAACTCGTTTTTTGTGAGCTGTACGCATGTCCAAAATTTTGGTTCAGGACCTATACTGGTTCCCGGTGGGTGGCTGAGACTCTGATTAATACTTCTTCCTGCCGGGAAATTAGAGTGACATGTGCCCGTCCAAATGTGTAACAGCTACTCTCTCATTGGTTCTCCCTCTTCCCTTCCATTCTCTGCCAAATTGGCAACCTGTGCGAACCTGGAGGTTAAAGGGGCTGTCTCTCCAAGTTGGGAGATTGATAGTAAAGCAGTTGGAAAGTCAAACCGGAGCAACAGGAGAGGGACTACTCGTTGAGTTTTAGAAACCTTTTGTATTCACAGTGTGTCCATTCTCTAGGATTCCCTGACATGTTATAGCTGTAGTAATATTCCCTTCAACATGGAGAGTTGGGACCCATGGAATGGGGAACATGCATGTTTGCTTTAAAGTGTCTGCATTTGCTCACCCAATCTCACCAATCCTCTCAGTCCCAAGTGTCCAGCCTTATGCCACATCCAGCTGTCATTGTAGATAGGGTCATTCCAGGATTCATCAGAGACCCTTAAGGAAATGTAAAGAATTTCCCTGTTTTTTGGTTTGTTTTTGAAATTCCTTTTTATAGTGGGCTTGATCTGATTCTCGCTGCCATGTTTATGCCAGTCTAGACACACTTGATTCCCTTACAAGGACATATCAATACATAGGTTTTAAGATTCTTACTAGTCAGATCTATTCCTCTGCGGGAAATATGGGGTTTTGAGACCCTTTCACTGAGGAAGGTGTAGGTCTTGTCTATTCCACAGTTGGTTTTAGAAATGGTACCTGTGCTTATATCAAACTCTGGTTTTATGCATCACCCCACCTCTCCTTTCCCATTAAGCAGGCATAAGAGTGTTTTCTAAATGTGAGACTCTGTTCTCTTTCCTAACTTAGTTCATGTGTAGCCATGTTCACAGGATCTTCATAAGTGATATCTTATGATAAGTTTGTTTTTCTGTGTGACTTATTTCACTTAGAATCATCGTACCTGAATCCACTCACTTTGCTGCTCCTGGTCTTAGGACATTGATTTCATGGCTGAGGGATATTCCATCGTACATAAATACCACAGATTTTTGAACCATTTTTATATTCCCTGGGATATTTAAGGTGTACCCAAGTTGAGGTTCTTGTAAGCAGTGCAGCCCTAAATTTGGGGGTGGCTCTCTCTTATTGATTTTCAGTTTTCCCAAGGTATATTCCCGAGACTGGAAGCGCCCTTGGCTCTGTAGCTCTGTTGTTTACTTGTTTTAGGGAACGCAATGCACTCCTCCAGTGAGGCAGTTGTCAATTTACATCCCGCCCATCAGCATAACAAGGCTCCTTGTTCTCCAGTGACTGTCTTGCCTTTCCGGTTTTTACATATTTTGTGGATGTCCCTTTTGACCGGTGGGAAGTGATTCTTCTTTGTAGTACAGATTTGCATTGCCCGCTTGCTTGCTTGGCCAAAAAGGGCGTATGCGTTTTCTCCTGAATATATTCAGGAGAAAACGCATACGCCCTTTTTGGCCAAGTGCGTCATTGTCGAAGTTGTGCCCCTCTTCCTGTGCTTTAAAGGTGATTCCAACGTACCTCTTGAAATCTGTTTCATGTTTTTCTGCCTCGCTTTCAAGTCCGCCTCGTTGCCTTCCCTCCACAGATTTTTGGACGATAGTTGTCCTTTATTACTCTGCCAGTTTGTGAATTGCTGTGCCCCTGAGCTCCAGTTTTCAACTCGTTTTTTGTGAGCTGTACGCAAGTCCAAAATTTTGGTTCAGGACCTATACTGGTTCCCGGTGGGTGGCTGAGACTCTGGTTAATTCTTCTTCCTGCCGGGAAATTAGAGTGACATGTGCCCGTCCCAATGCCTAACAGCTACTCTCTCATTGGTTCTCCCTCTTCCCTTCCATCCTCTGCCAAATTGGCAACCTGTGCGAACCAGGAGGTTAAAGGGGTTGTCTCTCCAAGTTGGGAGATTGATAGTAAAGCAGTTGGAAAGTCAAACCGGAGCAACAGGAGAGGGACTACTCGTTGAGTTTTAGAAACCTTTTGTATTCACAGTGTGTCCATTCTCTAGGTTTCCCGTACATGTTATAGCTGTAGTAATATTCCCTTCAACATGGAGAGTTGGGACCCATGGAATGGGGGCCATGCATTTTTGCTTTAAAGGGTCTGCATTTGCTCACCCAATCTCACCAATCCTCTCAGTCCCAAGTGTCCAGCCTTATGCCACATCCAGCTGTCATTGTAGATAGGGTCATTCCAGGTTTCATCAGAGACCCTGAAGGAAATGTAAAGAATTTCTCTGGTTTTTGTTTTTGTTTTTGAAATTCCTTTTTATAGTGGGTTTGAGCTGATTCTCGCTGCCATGATTATGCCAGTCTAGACACACTTGATTCCCTTACAGAGACATATCAATACATAGGTTTTAAGATTCTTACTAGTCAGATCTATTCCTCTGCGGGAAATATGGGGTTTTGAGTCCCTTTCACTGAGGAAGGTGTAGGTCTTGTCTATTCCACAGTTGGTTATAGAAATGGTACCTGTGCTTATATCAAACTCTGGTTTTATGCATCACCCCACCTCTCCTTTCCCCTTAAGCAGGCATGAGTGTTTTCTAAATGTGAGACTCTGTTCTCTTTCCTAACTCAGTTCATGTGTAGCCATGTATACAGGATCTTCATAAGTCATATCTTATGATAAGTTTCTTTTCCTGTGTGACTTATTTCACTTAGAATCATCGTACCTGCATCCACTCACTTTGCTGCTCATGGTCTTATGACATTGATTTCATGGCTGAGAGATATTCCATAGTACATAAGTACCACAATTTTTTGAACCATTTTTATATTTCCTGGGATATTTAAGGTGTACGCAAGTTGAGGTTCTTGTAAGCAGTGCAGCCGTAAATTTGGGGGTGGCTCTGTCTTACTGATTTTCAGTTTTCCCAAGGTATATTCCCTAGACTGGAAATGCCCTTGGCTCTGTAGCTCTGTTGTTTACTTGTTTTAGGGAACGCAATGCACTCCACCAGTGTGGCAGTTGGCAATTTACATCCCGCCCATCAGCATAACAAGGCCCCCTGTTCTCCAGGGCCTGTCTTGCCTTTCTGGTTTTTACACATTTTGTGGATGTCCCTTTTGACCGGTGGGAAGTGATTCTTCTTTGTAGTAGAGATTTGCATTGCCCGCTTGCTTACTTGGCCAAAAAGGGCGTATGCGTTTTCTCCTGAATATATTCAGGAGAAAACGCATACGCCCTTTTTGGCCAAGTGCGTCATTTTCGAAGTTGTGCCCCTCTTCCTGTGCTTTAAAGACGATTCCAACGTACCTCTTGAAATCTGTTTCGTGCTATTCGGCCTGGCTTTCAAGTCCGCCTCGTTGCCTTCCCTCAACAGATTTTTGGACGATAGTTGTCCTTTATTACTCTGCCAGTTTGTGAATTGCTGTGCCCCTGAGCTCCATTTTTCAACTCGTTTTTGTGAGCTGTACGCAAGTCCAAAATTTTGGTTCAGGACCTATACTGGTTCCCGGTGGGGGGCTGAGACTCTGGTTAATTCTTCTTCCTGCCGGGAAATTAGAGTGACATGTGCCCGTCCCAATGCCTAACAGCTACTCTCTCATTGGTTCTCCCTCTTCCCTTCCATCCTCTGCCAAATTGGCAACCTGTGAGAACCAGGAGGTTAAAGGGGTTGTCTCTCCAAGTTGGGAGATTGATAGTAAAGCAGTTGGAAAGTCAAACCGGAGCACCAGGAGAGGGACTACTCGTTGAGTTTTAGAAACCTTTTGTATTCACAGTGTGTCCATTCTCTAGGTTTCCCGTACATGTTATAGCTGTAGTAATATTCCCTTCAACATGGAGAGTTGGGACCCATGGAATGGGGGCCATGCATTTTTGCTTTAAAGGGTCTGCATTTGCTCAACCAATCTCACCAATCCTCTCAGTCCCAAGTGTCCAGCCTTATGCCACATCCAGCTGTCATTGTAGATAGGGTCATTCCAGGTTTCATCAGAGACCCTGAAGGAAATGTAAAGAATTTCCCTGTTTTTTGGTTTTGTTTTTGAAATTCCTTTTTATAGTGGGTTTGAGCTGATTCTCGCTGCCATGTTTATGCCAGTCTAGAGACACTTGATTCCCTTACAGAGACATATCAATACATAGGTTTTAAGATTCTTACTACTCAGATCTATTCCTCTGCGGGAAATATGGGGTTTTGAATCCCTTTCACTGACGAAGGTGTAGGTCTTGTCTATTCCACAGTTGGTTTTAGAAATGGTACCTGTGCTTATATCAAACTCTGGTTTTATGCATCACCCCACCTCTCCTTTCCCATTAAGCAGGCATAAGAGTGTTTTCTAAATGTGAGACTCTGTTCTCTTTCCTAACTCAGTTCATGTGTAGCCATGTTCACAGGATCTTCATAAGTGATATCTTATGATAAGTTTCTTTTTCTGTGTGACTTATTTCACTTAGAATCATCGTACCTGAATCCACTCACTTTGCTGCTCCTGGTCTTAGGACATTGATTTCATGGCTGAGGGATATTCCATCGTACATAAATACCACAGTTTTTTGAACCATTTTTATATTTCCTGGGATATTTAAGGTGTACCCAAGTTGAGGTTCTTGTAAGCAGTGCAGCCCTAAATTTGGGGTTGGCTCTGTCTTATTGATTTTCAGTTTTCCCAAGGTATATTCCCTAGACTGGAAGTGCCCTTGGCTCTGTAGCTCTGTTGTTTACTTGTTTTAGGGAACGCAATGCACTCCTCCATTGCGGCAGTTGTCAATTTACATCCCGCCCATCAGCATAACAAGGCTCCCTGTTCTCCATGGCGTGTCTTGCCTTTCTGGTTTTTACACATTTTGTGGATGTCCCTTTTGACCGGTGGGAAGTGATACTTCTTTGTAGTGCAGATTTGCATTGCCCGCTTGCTTGCTTGGCCAAAAAGGGCGTATGCGTTTTCTCCTGAATATATTCAGGAGAAAACGCATACGCCCTTTTTGGCCAAGAGCATCATTGTCGAAGTTCTGCCCCTCTTCCTGTGCTTTAAAGGCGATTCCAAGGTACCTCTTGAAATCTGTTTCCTGCTATTCTGCCTAGCATTCAAGTCCGCCTCGTTGCCTTCCCTCAACAGATTTTTGGACGATAGTTGTCCTTTATTACTCTGCCAGTTTGTGAATTGCTGTGCCCCTGAGCTCCATTTTTCAACTCGTTTTTTGTGAGCTGTACGCATGTCCAAAATTTTGGTTCAGGACCTATACTGGTTCCCGGTGGGTGGCTGAGACTCTGATTAATACTTCTTCCTGCCGGGAAATTAGAGTGACATGTGCCCGTCCAAATGTGTAACAGCTACTCTCTCATTGGTTCTCCCTCTTCCCTTCCATTCTCTGCCAAATTGGCAACCTGTGCGAACCTGGAGGTTAAAGGGGCTGTCTCTCCAAGTTGGGAGATTGATAGTAAAGCAGTTGGAAAGTCAAACCGGAGCAACAGGAGAGGGACTACTCGTTGAGTTTTAGAAACCTTTTGTATTCACAGTGTGTCCATTCTCTAGGATTCCCTGACATGTTATAGCTGTAGTAATATTCCCTTCAACATGGAGAGTTGGGACCCATGGAATGGGGAACATGCATGTTTGCTTTAAAGTGTCTGCATTTGCTCACCCAATCTCACCAATCCTCTCAGTCCCAAGTGTCCAGCCTTATGCCACATCCAGCTGTCATTGTAGATAGGGTCATTCCAGGATTCATCAGAGACCCTTAAGGAAATGTAAAGAATTTCCCTGTTTTTTGGTTTGTTTTTGAAATTCCTTTTTATAGTGGGCTTGATCTGATTCTCGCTGCCATGTTTATGCCAGTCTAGACACACTTGATTCCCTTACAAGGACATATCAATACATAGGTTTTAAGATTCTTACTAGTCAGATCTATTCCTCTGCGGGAAATATGGGGTTTTGAGACCCTTTCACTGAGGAAGGTGTAGGTCTTGTCTATTCCACAGTTGGTTTTAGAAATGGTACCTGTGCTTATATCAAACTCTGGTTTTATGCATCACCCCACCTCTCCTTTCCCATTAAGCAGGCATAAGAGTGTTTTCTAAATGTGAGACTCTGTTCTCTTTCCTAACTTAGTTCATGTGTAGCCATGTTCACAGGATCTTCATAAGTGATATCTTATGATAAGTTTGTTTTTCTGTGTGACTTATTTCACTTAGAATCATCGTACCTGAATCCACTCACTTTGCTGCTCCTGGTCTTAGGACATTGATTTCATGGCTGAGGGATATTCCATCGTACATAAATACCACAGATTTTTGAACCATTTTTATATTCCCTGGGATATTTAAGGTGTACCCAAGTTGAGGTTCTTGTAAGCAGTGCAGCCCTAAATTTGGGGGTGGCTCTCTCTTATTGATTTTCAGTTTTCCCAAGGTATATTCCCGAGACTGGAAGCGCCCTTGGCTCTGTAGCTCTGTTGTTTACTTGTTTTAGGGAACGCAATGCACTCCTCCAGTGAGGCAGTTGTCAATTTACATCCCGCCCATCAGCATAACAAGGCTCCTTGTTCTCCAGTGACTGTCTTGCCTTTCCGGTTTTTACATATTTTGTGGATGTCCCTTTTGACCGGTGGGAAGTGATTCTTCTTTGTAGTACAGATTTGCATTGCCCGCTTGCTTGCTTGGCCAAAAAGGGCGTATGCGTTTTCTCCTGAATATATTCAGGAGAAAACGCATACGCCCTTTTTGGCCAAGTGCGTCATTGTCGAAGTTGTGCCCCTCTTCCTGTGCTTTAAAGGTGATTCCAACGTACCTCTTGAAATCTGTTTCATGTTTTTCTGCCTCGCTTTCAAGTCCGCCTCGTTGCCTTCCCTCCACAGATTTTTGGACGATAGTTGTCCTTTATTACTCTGCCAGTTTGTGAATTGCTGTGCCCCTGAGCTCCAGTTTTCAACTCGTTTTTTGTGAGCTGTACGCAAGTCCAAAATTTTGGTTCAGGACCTATACTGGTTCCCGGTGGGTGGCTGAGACTCTGGTTAATTCTTCTTCCTGCCGGGAAATTAGAGTGACATGTGCCCGTCCAAATGCCTAACAGCTACTCTCTCATTGGTTCTCCCTCTTCCCTTCCATCCTCTGCCAAATTGGCAACCTGTGCGAACCAGGAGGTTAAAGGGGTTTTCTCTCCAAGGTGGGAGATTGATAGTAAAGCAGTTGTAAAGTCAAACCGGAGCACCAGGAGAGGGACTACTCGTTGAGCTTTAGAAAACTTTTGTATTCACAGTGTGTCCATTCTCTAGGTTTCCCGTACATGTTACAGCTGTAGTAATATTCCCTTCAACATGGAGAGTTGGGACACATGGAATGGGGGACATGCATTTTTGCTTTAAAGGGTCTGAATTTGTTCACCCAATCTCACCAATCCTCTCAGTCCCAAGTGTCCAGCCTTATGCCACATCCAGCTGTCATTGTAGATAGGGTCATTCCAGGTTTCATCAGGAACCCTGAAGGAAATGGAAAGAATTTCCCTGTTTTTTGGTTTTGTTTTTGAAATTCCTTTTTATAGTGGGTTTGAGCTGATTCTCGCTGCCATGTTTATGCCAGTCTAGACACACTTGATTCCCTAACAGAGACATATCAATACATAGGTTTTAAGATTCTTACTAGTCAGATCGATTCCTCTGCGGGAAATATGGGGTTTTGAGTCCCTTTCACTGAGGAAGGTGTAGGTCTTGTCTATTCCACAGTTGGTTTTAGAAATGGTACCTGTGCTTATATCAAACTCTGGTTTTATGCATCACCCCACCTCTCCTTTCCCCTTAAGCAGGCATAAGAGTGTTTTCTAAATGTGAGACTCTGTTCTCTTTCCTAACTCAAGTCATGTGTAGCCATGTTTACAGGATCTTCATAAGAGATATCATATGATAAGTTTTTTTTCTGTGTGACTTATTTCACTTAGAATCATCGTACCAGAATACACTCATTTTGCTGCTCCTGGTCTTATGACATTGATTTCATGACTGAGAGATATACCATCGTACATAAATACCACAGTTTTTTGAACCATTTTTATATTTCCTGGGATATTTAAGGTGTACCCAAGTTGAGGTTCTTGTAAGCCGAGCAGCCCTAAATTTGGGGGTGGCTCTGTCTTATTGATTTTCAGTTTTCCCAAGGTATATTCCCGAGACTGGAAGTGCCCGTGGCTCTGTAGCTCTGTTGCTTACTTGTTTTAGGGAACACAATGCACTCCTCCAGTGAGGCAGTTGGCAATTTACATCCCGCCCATCAGCATAACAAGGCTTCCTGTTCTCCATGGCGTGTCTTGCCTTTCTGGTTTTTACACATTTTGTGGATGTCCCTTTTGACCGGTGGGAAGTGATACTTCTTTGGAGTGCAGATTTGCATTGCCCGCTTGCTTGCTTGGCCAAAAAGGGCGTATGCGTTTTCTCCTGAATATATTCAGGAGAAAACGCATACGCCCTTTTTGGCCAAGTGCATCATTGTCGAAGTTCTGCCCCTCTTCCTGTGCTTTAAAGGCGATTCCAACGTACCTCTTGAAATCTGTTTCCTGCTATTCTGCCTCGCATTCAAATCCGCCTCGTTGCCTTCCCTCCACAGATTTTTGGACGATAGTTGTCCTTTATTACTCTGCCACTTTGTGAAATGTTGTGCCTTTGAGCTCCATTTTTCAACTCGTTTTTTGTGAGCTGTAAGCAAGTCCAAAATTTTGGTTCAGGAACTATACTGGTTCCCAGTGGGGGGCTGAGACTCTGGTTAATTCTTCTTCCTGCCGGGAAATTAGAGTGACATGTGCCCGTCCAAATGCCTAACAGCTACTCTCTCATTGGTTCTCCCTCTTCCCTTCCATCCTCTACCAAATTGGCAACCTGTGCATACCAGGAGGTTAAAGGGGCTGTCTCTCCAACTTGGGAGATAGATAGTAAAGCAGTTGGAAAGTCAAACCGGAGTACCAGGAGAGGGACTACTCGTTGAGTTTTAGAAACCTTTTGTATTCACAGTGTGTCCATTCTCTAGGTTTCCCGTACATGTTATAGCTGTAGTAATATTCCCTTCAACATGGAGAGTTGGGACCCATGGAATGGGGGCCATGCATTTTTGCTTTAAAGGGTCTGCATTTGCTCACCCAATCTCACCAATCCTCTCAGTCCCAAGTGTCCAGCCTTATGCCACATTCAGCTGTCATTGTAGATAGGGTCATTCCAGGTTTCATCAGAGACCCTGAAGGAAATGTAAAGAATTTCCCTGTTTTTTGGTTTTGTTTTTGAAATTCCTTTTTATAGTGGGTTTGAGCTGATTCTCGCTGCCATGTTTATGCCAGTCTAGACACACTTGATTCCCTTACAGAGACATATCAATACATAGGTTTTAAGATTCTTACTAGTCAGATCTATTCCTCTGCGGGAAATATGGGGTTTTGAGTCCCTTTCACTGAGGAAGGTGTAGGTCTTGTCTATTCCACAGTTGGTTCTGGAAATGGTACCTGTGCTTATATCAAACTCTGGTTTTATGCATCACCCCACCTCTCCTTTCCCCTTAAGCAGGCATAAGAGTGTTTTCTAAATGTGAGACTCTGTTCTCTTTCCTAACTCAGGTCATGTGTAGCCATGTTTACAGGATCTTCATAAGTGATATCATAAGATAAGTTTCTTTTTCTGTGTGACTTATTTCACTTAGAATCATCGTACCAGAATACACTCATTTTGCTGGTCCTGGTCTTATGACATTGATTTCATGACTGAGGGATATTCCATCGTACATAAATACCGCAGTTTTTTGAACCATTTTTATATTTCCTGGGATATTTAAGGTGTACCCAAGTTAAGGTTCTTGTAAGCAGTGCAGCCCTAAATTTGGGTGTGGCTCTGTCTTATTGATTTTCAGTTTTCCCAAGGTATATTCCCTAGACTGGATGGGCCCTTGGCTCTGTAGCTATGTTGTTTACTTGTTTTAGGGAACGCAATGCACTCCTGTAGTGAGGCAGCTGGCAATTTACATCTCGCCCATCAGCATAACAAGGCTCCCTATTCTCCAGGGCCTGTCTTGCCTTTCTGTATTTTACACGTTTTGTGGATGTCCCTTTTGACCGGTAGGAAGTGATACTTCTTTGTAGTGCAGATTTGCATTGCCCGCTTGCTTGCTTGGCCAAAAAGGGCGTATGCGTTTTCTCCTGAATATATTCAGGAGAAAACGCATACGCCCTTTTTGGCCAAGTGCGTCCTTGTCGAAGTTGTGCCCCTCTTCCTGTGCTTTAAAGGCGATTCCAACGTACCTCTTGAAATCTGTTTCCTGCTATTCTGCCTCGCTTTCAAGTCCGCCTCGTTGCATTCCCTCAACAGATTTTTGGACGATAGTTGTCCTTTATTACTCTGCCAGTTTGTGAATTGCTGTGCCCCTGAGCTCAATTTTTCAACCCTTTTTTTTGTGAGCTCTGCGCAAGTCCAAAATTTTGGTTCAGGAACTATACTGGTTCCCGGTGGGTGGCTGAGACTCTGGTTAATTCTTCTTCCTGCCGGGAAATTAGAGTGACATGTGCCCGTCCAAATGCCTAACAGCTACTCTCTCATTGGTTCTCCCTCTTCCCTTCCATCCTCTGCCAAATTGGCAACCTGTGCGAACCAGGAGGTTAAATGGGCTGTCTCTCCAAGTTGGGAGATTGATAGGAAAGCAGTTGGAAAGTCATACCGGAGCACCAGGAGAGGGACTACTCGTTGAGTTTTAGAAACCTTTTGTATTCACAGTGTGTCCATTCTCTAGGTTTCCCGTACTTGTTATAGCTGTAGTAATATTCCCTTCAACATGGAGAGTTGGGACCCATATTATGGGGGCCATGCATTTTTGCTTTAAAGGGTCTGCATTTGCTCACCCAATCTCACCAATCCTCTCAGTCCCAAGTGTCCAGACTTATGCCACATCCAGCTGTCATTGTAGATAGTGTCATTCCAGGATTCATCAGAGACCCTGAAGGAAATGTAAAGAATTTCCCTGTTTTTTGGTTTTGTTTTTGAAATTCCTTTTTACAGTGGGTTTGAGCTGATTCTCGCTTCCATGTTTATGCCAGTCTAGACACACTTGATTCCCTTACAGAGACATATCAATACATATGTTTTATGATTCTTACTAGTCAGATCTATTCCTCTGCGGGAAATATGGGGTTTTGAGTCCCTTTCACTGAGGAAGGTGTAGGTCTTGTCTATTCCACAGTTGGTTTTAGAAAAGGTACCTGTGCTTCTATCAATCTCTGGTTTTATGCATCACCCCACCTCTCCTTTCCCCTTCAGCAGGCATAAGAGTGTTTTCTAAATGTGAGACTCTGTTCTCTTTCCTAACTCAGTTCATGTGTAGCCATGTTTACAGGATCTTCATAAGTGATATCTTATGATAAGTTTCTTTTTCTGTGTGACTTATTTCACTTAGAATCATCGTACCTGAATCCACTCACTTTGCTGCTCCTGGTCTTATGACATTGATTTCATGGCTGAGGGATATTCCATCGTACATAAATACCACAGTTTTTTGAACCATTTTTATATTTCCTGGGATATTTAATGTGTACCCAAGTTCAGGTTCTTGTAAGCAGTGCAGTCCTAAATTTGGGGGTGGCTCTGTCTTATTTATTTCCAGTTTTCCCAAGGTATATTCCCTAGACTGGATGTGCCCTTGGATCTGTAGCTCTGTTGTTTACTTGTATAGGGAACGCAATGCACTCCTCCAGTGAGTCAGTTGTCAATTTACATCCCGCCCATCAGCATAACAAGGCTCCTTGTTCTCCACGGACTGTCTTGCCTTTCCGGTTTTTACACATTTTGTGGATGTCCCTTTTGACCGGTGGGAAGTGATTCCTCTTTGTTGTTCAGATTTGCATTGCCCGCTTGCTTGCTTGGACAAAAAGGGCGTATGCGTTTTCTCCTGAATATATTCAGGAGAAAACGCATACGCCCTTTTTGGCCAAGTGAGTCATTTTCGAAGTTGTGCCCCTCTTCCTGTGCTTTAAAGGCGATTCCAACGTACCTTTTGAAATCTGTTTCATGCTATTCAGCCTCGCTTTCAAGTCCGCCTCGTTGCCTTCCCTCAACAGATTTTCGGATGATAGTTGTCCTTTATTATTCTGCCAGTTTGTGAATTGCTGTGCCCCTGAGCTCCAGTTTTCAACTCGTTTTTTGTGAGCTGTACGCAAGTCCAAAATTTTGGTTCAGGACCTATACTGGTTCACGGTGGGTTGCTGAGACTCTGGTTAATACTTCTTCCTGCCGGGAAATTAGAGTGACATGTGCCCGTCCAAATGCCTAACAGCTACTCTCTCATTGGTTCTCCCTCTTCCCTTCCATCCTCTGCCAAATTGGCAACCTGTGCGAACCAGGAGGTTAAATGGGCTGTCTCTCCAAGTTGGGAGATTGATAGGAAAGCAGTTGGAAAGTCATACCGGAGCACCAGGAGAGGGACTACTCGTTGAGGTTTAGGAACCTTTTGTATTCACAGTGTGTCCATTCTGTAGGTTTCACATACATGTTATACCTGTAGTAATATTCCCTTCAACATGGAGAGTTGGGATCCATGGAATGGGGGCCATGCATTTTTGCTTTAAATGATCTGCATTTGCTCACCCAAACTCACCAATCCTCTCAGTCCCAAGTGTCCAGCCTTATGCCACATCCAGCTGTCATTGTAGACAGGGTCATTCCAGGATTCATCAGAGACCCTGAAGGAAATATAAAGAATTTCCCTGTTTTTTGGTTTGTTTTTGAAATTCCTTTTTATAGTGGGTTTGAGCTGATTCTCGCTGCCATGTTTATGCCAGTCTAGACACACTTGATTCCCTTACAGAGACATATCAATACATATGTTTTAAGATTCTTACTAGTAAGTTCTATTGCTCTGCGGGAAATATGGGGTTTTGAATCCCTTTCACTGAGGAAGGTGTAGGTCTTCTCTATTCCACAGTTGGTTTTAGAAATGGTACCTGTGCTTATATCAAACACTGGTTTTATGCATCACCCCACCTCTCCTTTCCCCTTAAGCAGGCATAAGAGTCTTTTCTAAATGTGAGACTCTATTCTCTTTCCTAACTCAGGTCATGTGTAGCCATGTTTACAGGATCTTCATAAGTGATATCTTATGATAAGTTTCTTTTTCTGTGTGCCTTATTTCACTTAGAATCATCGTACCTGAATCCACTCACTTTGCTGCTCCTGGTCTTATGACATTGATTTCATGGCTGAGGGATATTCTATCGTACATAAATACCACAGTTTTTTGAACCATTTTTATATTTCCTGGGATATTTAAGGTGTACCCAAGTTGAGGTTCTTGTAAGAAGTGCAGCCCTAAATTTGGGGGTGGCTCTCTCTTATTGATTTTCAGTTTTCCCAAGGTATATTCCCGAGACTGGAAGTGCCCTTGGCTCTGTAGCTCTGTTGTTTACTTGTTTTAGGGAACGCAATTCACTCCTCCATTGAGGCAGTTGGCAATTTACATCACGCCCATCAGCATAACAAGGCTCCCTGTTCTCCAGGGCCTGTCTTGCCTTTCTGGTTTTTACACATTTTGTAGATGTCCCTTTTGACCGGTGGGAAGTGATACTTCTTTGTAGTGCAGATTTGCATTGCCTGCTTGCTTGCTTGGCCAAAATGGGCGTATGCGTTTTCTCCTGAATATATTCAGGAGAAAACGCATACGCCCTTTTTGGCCAAGTGCGTCATTGTCAAAGTTGTGCCCCTCTTCCTGTGCTTTAAAGGCGTTTCCTACGTACCTCTTGAAATCTGTTTCCTGCTATTCTGCCTCACCTTCAAATCCGCCTCGTTGCCTTCCCTCAACAGATTTTTGGACGATAGTTGTCCTTTATTACTCTGCCAGTTTGGAATTGCTGTGCCCCTGAGCTCCATTTTTCAACTCGTTTTTTGTGAGCTGTACGCAAGTCCAAAATTTTGGTTCAGGACCTATACTGGTTCCCGGTGGGTGGCTGTGACTGTGGTTAATTCTTCTTCCTTCTGGGAAATTAGAGTGACATGTGCCCGTCCAAATGCCTAACAGCTACTCTCTCATTGGTTCTCCCTCTTCCATTCCATCCTCTGCCAAATTGGCAACCTGTGCGAACCAGGAGGTTAAAGGGGTTGTATCTCCAAGTTGGGAGATTGATAGGAAAGCAGTTGGAAAGTCAAACCGGATCACCAGGAGAGGGACTACTCGTTGAGTTTTAGAAACCTTTTGTATTCACAGTGTGTCCATTCTCTAGGTTTCCCGTACATGTTATAGCTGTAGTAATATTCCCTTCAACATGGAGAGTTGGGACCCATGGAACGGGGGCCATGCATTTTGCTTTAAAGTGTCTGCATTTGCTCACCCAATCTCACCAATCCTCTCAGTCCCAAGTGTCCAGCCTTATGCCACATCCAGCTGTCATTGTAGATAGTGTCATTCCAGCTTTCATCAGAGACCCTGTAGGAAATGTAAAGAATTTCCCTGTTTTTTGGTTTTGTTTTTGAAATTCCTTTTTATAGTGGGTTTGAGCTGATTCTCGCTGCCATGTTTATGCCAGTCTAGACACACTTGATTCCCTTACAGAGACATATCAATACATAGGTTTTAAGATTCTTACTAGTCAGATCTATTCCTCTGCGGGAAATATGGGGTTTTGAGTCCCTTTCACTGAGGAAGGTGTAGGTCTTGTCTATTCCACAGTTGGTTTTATAAATGGTACCTGTGCTTATATCAAACTCTGGTTTTATGCATCACCCCACCTCTCCTTTCCCCTTCAGCAGGCATAAGAGTGTTTTCTAAATGTGAGACTCTGTTCTCTTTCCTAACTCAGTTCATGTGTAGCCATGTTTACAGGATCTTCATAAGTGATATCTTATGATAAGTTTCCTTTTCTGTGTGACTTATTTCACTTAGAATCATCGTACCTGAATCCACTCACTTTGCTGCTCCTGGTCTTATGACATTGATTCATGGCTGAGGGATATTCCATCGTACATAAATACCACAGTTTTTGGAACCATTTTTATATTTCCTGGGATATTTAAGGTGTACCCATGTTGAGGTTCTTGTAAGCAGTGCAGCCCTAAATTTGGGGGTGGCTCTGTCTTATTGATTTTCAATTTCCCCAAGGTATATTCCCTAGACTGGATGTGACCATGGCTCTGTAGCTCTGTTGTTTACTTGTTTTAGGGATCGCAATGCACTCCTCTAGTGAGGCAGCTGTCAATTTACATCCCGCCCATCAGCATAACAAGGCTCCCTGTTCTCCAGGGACTGTCTTGCTTTTCTGGTTTTTACACATTTTGTGGATGTCCCTTTTGACCGGTGGGAAGTGATACTTCTTTGTAGTGCAGATTTGTATTGCCCGCTTGCTTGCTTGGCCAAAATGGGCGTATGCGTTTTCTCCTGAATATATTCAGGAGAAAATGCATACGCCCTTTTTGGCCAACTGCGTCATTGTCGAAGTTGTGCCCCTCTTCCTGTGCTTTAAACGATTCCAACGTACCTCTTGAAATCTGTTTCCTGCTATTCTGCCTGGCTTTCAAGTCTGCCTCGGTGCCTTCCCTCAACAGATTTTTGGACGATAGTTGTCCTTTATTACTCGGCCAGTTTGTGAATTGCTGGGGCCCTGAGCTCCATTTTCCCACTCGTTTTTTGTGAGCTGTACGCAAGTCCAAAATTTTGGTTCAGGACCTATACTGGTTCCCGGTGGGTGGCTGAGACTCTGGTTAATTCTTCTTCCTGCCGGGAAATTAGAGTGACATGTGCCCGTCCAAATGCCTAACAGTAACTCTCTCATTGGTTTTCCCTCTTCCCTTCCATCCTCTGCCAAATTGGCAACCTGTGCGAACCAGGAGGTTGAAGGGGCTGTCTCTCCAAGTTGGGAGATTGATAGTAAAGCAGTTGGAAAGTCAAACCGGAGCACCAGGAGAGGGACTACGCTTTGAGTTTTAGAAACCTTTTGTATTCACAGTGTGTCCATTCTGTAGGTTTCCCGTACATGTTATAGCTGTAGTAATATTCTCTTCAACATGGAGAGTTGGGACCCATGGAATGGGGGCCATGCATTTTTGCTTTAAAGGGTCTGCATTTGCTCAGCCAATCTCACCAATCCTCTCAGTCCCAAGTGTCCAGCCTTATGCCACATCCAGCTGTCATTGTAGATAGGGTCATTCCAGGTTTCATCAGAGACCCTGAAGGAAATGTAAAGAATTTCCCTGATTTTTGGTTTTGTTTTTGAAATTCCTTTTTATAGTGGGTTTGAGCTGATTCTCTCTGCCATGTTTATGCCCGTCTAGACACACTTGATTCCCTTACAGAGACATATCAATACATAGGTATTAAGATTCTTACTAGTCTGATCTATTCCTCTGCGGGACATATGGGGTTTTGAGTCCCTTTCACTGAGGAAGGTGTAGGTCTTGTCTATTCCACAGTTGGTTTTGGAAATGGTACCTGTGCTTATATCAAACTCTGGTTTTATGCATCACCCCACCTCTCCTTTCCCCTTCAGCAGGCATAAGAGTGTTTTCTAAATGTGAGACTCTGTTCTCTTTCCTAACTCAGTTCATGTGTAGCCATGTTTACAGGATCTTCATAAGTGATATCTTATGATAAGTTTCTTTTTCTGTGTGACTTATTTCACTTAGAATCATCGTACCTGAATCCACTCACTTGGTTGCTCCTGGTCTTATGACATTGATTTCATGGCTGAGGGATATTCCATCGGACATAAATACCACAGTTTTTTGAACCATTTTTATATTTCCTGGGATATTTAAGGTGTACCCAAGTTGAGGTTCTTGTAAGCAGTGCAGCTCTAAATTTGGGGGTGTCTCTGTCTTATTGATTTTCAGTTTTCCCAATATATATTCCCTAGACTGGAAGTGCCCTTGGCTCTGTAGCTCTGTTGTTTACTTGTTTAGGGAACGCAATGCACTCCTCCAGTGAGGCAGTTGGCAATTAACATCCCGCCCATCAGCATAACAAGGCTCCCTGTTCTCCAGGGCCTGTCTTGCCTTTCTGGTCTTTACACATTTTGTGGATGTCCCTTTTGACCGGTGGGAAGTGATACTTCTTTGTAGTGCAGATTTGCATTGCCCGCTTGCTTGTTTGGCCAAAAAGGGCGTATGCGTTTTCTCCTGAATATATTCAGGAGAAAACGCATACACCCGTTTTGGCCAAATGCATCATTGTCGAAGTTGTGCCCCTCTTCCTGTGCTTTAAAGGCGATTCCAACGTACCTCTTGAAATCTGTTTCCTGCTATTCTGCCTGGCATTCAAGTCTGCCTCGTTGCCTTCCCTCAACAGATTTTTGGACGATAGTTGTCCTTTATTACTCTGCCAGTTTGTGAATTGCTGGGGCCCTGAGCTCCATTTTCCAACTCGTTTTTTGTGAGCTGTACGCAAGTCCAAAATTTTGGTTCAGGACCTATACTGGTTCCCGGTGGGTGGCTGAGACTCTGGTTAATTCTTCTTCCTGCCTGGAAATTAGTGTGACATGTGCCCGTCCAAATGCCTAACAGTAACTCTCTCATTGGTTCTCCCTCTTCCCTTCCATCCTCTGCCAAATTGGCAACCTGTGCGAACCAGGAGGTTAATGGGGCTGTCTCTCCAAGTTGGGAGATTGATAGTAAAGCAGTTGGAAAGTCAAACCGCAGCATCAGGATAGGGACTACTCGTTGAGTTTTAGAAACCTTTTGTATTCACAGTGTGTCCATTCTCTAGGTTTCCCGTACATGTTATAGCTGTAGTAATATTCCCTTCAACCTGGGGAGTTGGGACCCATGGAATGGGGGCCATGCATTTTTGCTTCAAAGGGTCTGCATTTGCTCACCCAATCTCACCAATCCTCTCAGTCCCAAGTGGCCAGCCTTATGCCACATCCAGCTGTCATTGTAGACAGGGTTTTTCCAGGTTTCATCAGAGACCCTGAAGGAAATGTAAAGAATTTCCCTGTTTTTTGGTTTTGTTTTTGAAATTCCTTTTTATATTGGGTTTGAGCTGATTCTCTCTGCCATGTTTATGCCAGTCTAGACACATTTGATTCCCTTACAGAGACATATCAATACATAGGTTTCAAGATTCTTACTAGTCAGATTTATTCCTCTGTGGAAAATATGGGGTTTTGAGTCCCTTTCACTGAGGAAGGTGTAGGTCTTGTCTATTCCACAGTTGGTTTTGGAAATGGTACCTGTGCTTATATCAAACTCTGGTTTTATGCATCACCCCACCTCTCCTTTCCCCTTCAGCAGGCATAAGAGTGTGTTCTAAATGTGAGACTCTGTTCTCTTTCCTAACTCAGTTCTTGTGTAGCCATGTTTACAGGATCTTCATAAGTGATATCTTATGATAAGTTTCTTTTTCTGTGTGACTTATTTCACTTAGAATCATCGTACCTGAATCCACTCACTTTGCTGCTCCTGGTCTTATGACATTGATTTCATGGCTGAGGGATATTCCATCGGACATAAATACCACAGGTTTTTGAACCATTTTTATATTTCCTGGGATATTTAAGGTGTACCCAAGTTGAGGTTCTTGTAAGCAGTGCAGCCCTAAATTTGGGGGTGGCTCTGTCTTATTGATTTTCAGTTTTCCCAATATATATTCCCTAGACTGGAAGTGCCCTTGGCTCTGTAGCTCTGTTGTTTACTTGTTTAGGGAACGCAATGCACTCCTCCAGTGAGGCAGTTGGCAATTTACATCCCGCCCATCAGCATAACAAGGCTCCCTGTTCTCCAGGGCCTGTCTTGCCTTTCTGGTTTTTACACATTTTGTGGATGTCCCTTTTGACCGGTGGGAAGTGATACTTCTTTGGAGTGCAGATTTGCATTGCCCGCTTGCTGGTTCGGCCAAAAAGGGCGTATGCGTTTTCTCCTGAATATATTCAGGAGAAAACGCATACGCCCTTTTTGGCCAAATGCGTCATTGTCGAAGTTGTGCCCCTCTTCCTGTGCTTTAAAGGCGATTCCAACGTACCTCTTGAAATCTGTTTCCTGCTATTCTGCCTGGCATTCAAGTCTGCCTCGTTGCCTTCCCTCAACAGATTTTTGGACGATAGTTGTCCTTTATTACTCGGCCAGTTTGTGAATTGCTGGGGCCCTGAGCTCCATTTTCCAACTCGTTTTTTGTGAGCTGTACGCAAGTCCAAAATTTTGGTTCAGGAACTATACTGGTTCCCGGTGGGTGGCTGAGACTCTGGTTAATTCTTCTTCCTGCCGGGAAATTAGAGTGACATGTGCCCATCCAAATGCCTAACAGTAACTCTCTCATTGGTTCTCCCTCTTCCCTTCCATCCTCTGCCAAATTGGCAACCTGTGCGGACCAGGCGGTTAAAGGGGCTGTCTCTCCAAGTTGGGAGATTGATAGTAAAGCAGTTGGAAAGTCAAACCGGAGCACCAGGAGAGGGACTACTCGTTGAGTTTTAGAAACCTTTTGTATTCACAGTGTGTCCATTCTCTAGGGTTCCCGTACATGTTATAGCTGTAGTAATATTCCTTTCAACATGGAGAGTTGGGACCCATGGAATGGGGGCCATGCATTTTTGCTTTAAAGGGTCTGCATTTGCTCACCCAATCTCACCAATCCTCTCAGTCCCAAGTGTCCAGCCTTATGCCACATCCAGCTGTCATTGTAGACAGGGTTTTTCCAGGTTTCATCAGAGACCCTGAAGGAAATGTAAAGAATTTCCCTGTTTTTTGGTTTTGGTTTTTTTTTAAATTCCTTTTTATAGTGGGTTAGAGCTGATTCTCTCTGCCATGTTTATGCCAGTCTAGACACACTTGATTCCCTTTCAGAGACATATCAATACATAGGTTTTAAGATTCTTACTAGTCAGATCTATTCCTCTGCGGGAAATATGGGGTTTTGAGTCCCTTTCACTGAGGAAGGTGTAGGTCTTGTCTATTCCACAGTTGGTTTTGGAAATGGTACCTGTGCTTATATCAAACTCTGGTTTTATGCATCACCCCACCTCTCCTTTCCCCTTAAGAAAGCATAAGAGTGTTTTCTAAATGTGAGACTCTGTTCTCTTTCCTAACTCAGTTCATGTGTAGCCATATTTACAGGATCTTCATAAGTGATATCTTATGATAAGTTTCTTTTTCTGTGTGACTTATTTCACTTAGAATCATCGTACCTGAATCCACTCACTTTGCTGCTCCTGGTCTTATGACATTGATTTCATGGCTGAGGGATATTCCATCGGACATAAATACCACAGTTTTTTGAACCATTTTTATATTTCCTGGGATATTTAAGGTGTACCCAAGTTGAGGTTCTGGTAAGCAGTGCAGCCCTAAATTTGGGGTTGGCTCTGTCTCATTGATTTTCAGTTTTCCCAATGTATATTCCCTAGACTGGAAGTGTCCTTGGCTCTGTAGCTCTGTTGTTTACTTGTTTTAGGGAACGCAATGCACTCCTCCAGTGAGGCAGTTGGCAATTTACATCCCGCCCATCAGCATAACAAGGCTCCCTGTTCTCCAGGGCCTGTCTTGCCTTTCTGGTTTTTACACATTTTGTGGATGTCCGTTTTGACCGGCGGGAAGTGATACTTCTTTGTAGTGCACATTTGCATGGCCCGCTTGCTTGTTCGGCCAAAAAGGGCGTATGCGTTTTCTCCTGAATATATTCAGGAGAAAACACATACGCCCTTTTTGGCCAAGTGCGTCATTGTTGAAGGTGTGCCCCTCCTCCTGTGATTTAAAGGCGATTCCAACGTACGTCTTGAAATCTGTTTCCTGCTATTGTGCCTGGCTTTCAAGTCTGCCTCGTTGCCTTCCCTCAACAGATTTTTGGACGATAGTTGTCCTTTATTACTCTGCCAGTTTGTGAATTGTTGTGGCCCTGAGCTCCATTTTCCAAGTCGTTTTTTGTGAGCTGTACGCAAGTCCAAAATTTTAGTTCAGGACCTATACTGGTTCCCGGTGGGTGCCTGAGACTCTGGTTAATTCTTCTTCCTGCCGGGAAATTAGAGTGACATGTGCCCGTCCAAATGCCTAACAGTAACTCTCTCATTGGTTCTCCCTCTTCCCTTCCATCCTATGCCAAATTGGCAACCTGTGCGAACCAGGAGGTTAAAGGGGCTGTCTCTCCAAGTTGGGAGATTGATAGTAAAGCAGTAGGAAAGTCAAACCGGAGCACCAGGAGAGGGACTACTCGTTGAGTTTTAGAAACCTTTTGTATTCACAGAGTGTCCATTCTCTAGGTTTCCCGTACATGTTATAGCTGTAGTAATATTCCCTTCAACCTGGAGAGTTGGGACCCATGTTATGGGGGCCATGCATTTTTGCTTTAAAGGGTCTGCATTTGCTCACCCAATCTCACCAATCCTCTCAGTCCCAAGTGTCCAGCCTTATGCCACATCCAGCTGTCACTGTAGACAGGGTTTTTCCAGGTTTCATCAGAGACCCTGAAGGAAATGTAAAGAATTTCCCTGTTTTTTGGTTTTGTTTTTGAAATTCATTTTTATAGTGGGTTTGAGCTGATTCTCGCTGCCATGTTTATGCCAGTCTAGACACACTTGATTCCCTTACAGAGACATATCAATACATACGTTTTAAGATTCTTACTAGTCAGATCTATTCCTCTGTGGGAATTATGGGGTTTTGAGTCCCTTTCACTGAGGAAGGTGTAGGTCTTGTCTATTCCACAGTTGGTTTTGGAAATGGTACCTGTGCTTATATCAAACTCTGGTTTTATGCATCACCCCACCTCTCCTTTCCCCTTCAGCAGGCCTAAGAGTGTTTTCTAAATGTGAGACTCTGTTCTCTTTCCTAACTCAGGTCATGTGTAGCCATGTTTACAGGATCTTCATAAGTCATATCTTATGATAAGTTTCTTTTTCTGTGTGACTTATTTCACTTAGAATCATCGTACCTGAATCCACTCACTTTGCTGCTCCTGGTCTTATGACATTGATTTCATGGCTGAGGGATATTCCATCGGACATAAATACCACAGTTTTTTGAACCATTTTTATATTTCCTGGGATATTTAAGGTGTACCCAAGTTGAGGTTCTTGTAAGCAGTGCAGCCCTAAATTTGGGGGTGGCTCTGTCTTTTTGATTTTCAGTTTTCCCAATGTATATTCCCTAGACTGGAAGTGCCCTTGGCTCTGTAGCTCTGTTCTTTACTTGTTTTAGGGAACGCAATGCACTCCTCCAGTGAGGCAGTTGGCAATTTACATCCCGCCCATCAGCATAACAAGGCTCCCTGTTCTCCAGGGCCTGTCTTGCCTTTCTGGTTTTTACACATTTTGTGGATGTCCCTTTTGACCGGTGGGAAGTGATACTTCTTTGTAGTGCAGATTTGCATTGCCCGCTTGCTTGTTCGGCCAAAAAGGGCGTATGAGTTTTCTCCTGAATATATTCAGGAGAAAACGCATACGCCCTTTTTGGCCAACTGCGTCATTGTCGAAGTGGTGCCCCTCTTCCTGTGCTTTAAAGGCAATTCCAACGTACCTCTTGAAATCTGTTTCCTGCTATTCTGCCTGGCTTTCAAGTCTGCCTCGTTGCCTTCCCTCAACAGATTTTTGGACGATAGTTGTCCTTTATTACTCTGCCAGTCTGTGAATTGCTGTGGCCCTGAGCTCCATTTTCCAACTCGTTTTTTGTGAGCTGTACGCAAGTCCAAAATTTTGGTTCAGGAACTATACTGGTTCCCGGTGGGTGGCTGAGACTCTGGTTAATACTTCTTCCTGCCGGGAAATTAGAGTGACATGTGCCCGTCCAAATGCCTAACAGTAACTCTCTCATTGGTTCTCCCTCTTCCCATCCATCCTCTGCCAAATTGGCAACCTGTGCGAACCAGGAGGTTAAAGGGGCTGTCTCTCCAAGTTGGGAGATTGATAGTAAAGCAGTTGGAAAGTCAAACCGGAGCACCAGGAGAGGGACTACTCGTTGAGTTTTAGAAACCTTTTGTATTCACAGTGTGTCCATTCTCTAGGTTTCCCGTACATGTTATAGCTCTAGTAATATTCCCTTCAACATGGAGAGTTGGGACCCATGGAATGGGGGCCATGCATTTTTGCTTTAAAGGGTCTGCATTGGCTCACCCAATCTCACCAATCCTCTCAGTCCCAAGTGTCCAGCCTTATGCCACATCCAGCTGTCATTGTAGACAGGGTTTTTCCAGGTTTCATCAGAGACCCTGTAGGAAATGTAAAGAATTTCCCTGTTTTTTGGTTTTGTTTTTGAAATTCCTTTTTATAGTGGGTTTGAGCTGATTCTCTCTGCCATGTTTATGCCAGTCTAGACACACTTGATTCCCTTACAGAGACATATCAATACATAGGTTTTAAGATTCTTACTAGTCAGATCTATTCCTCTGTGGGAAATATGGGGTTTTGAGTCCCTTTCACTGAGGAAGGTGTAGGTCTTGTCTATTCCACAGTTGGTTTTGGAAATGGTACCTGTGCTTATATCAAACTCTGGTTTTATGCATCACCCCACCTCTCCTTTCCCCTTCAGCAGGCATAAGAGTGTTTTCTAAATGTGAGACTCTGTTCTCTTTCCTAACTCAGGTCATGTGTAGCCATGTTTACAGGATCTTCATAAGTGATATCTTATGATAAGTTTCCTTTTCTGTGTGACTGATTTCACTTAGAATCATCGTACCTGAATCCACTCACTTTGCTGCTCCTGGTCTTATGACATTGATTTCATGGCTGAGGGATATTCCATCGGACATAAATACCACAGTTTTTTGAACCATTTTTATATTTCCAGGTATATTTAATGTGTGCCCAAGTTGAGGTTCTGGTAAGCAGTGCAGCCCTAAATTTAGGGGTGGCTCTGTCGTATTGATTTTCAGTTTTCCCAATGTATATTCCCTAGACTGGAAGTGCCCTTGGCTCTGTAGCTCTGTTCTTTACTTGTTTTAGGGAACGCAATGCACTCCTCCAGTGAGGCAGTTGGCAATTTACATCCCGCCCATCAGCATAACAAGGCTCCCTGTTCTCCAGGGCCTGTCTTGCCTTTCTGGTTTTTACACATTTTGTGGATGTCCCTTTTGACCGGTGGGAAGTGATACTTCTTTGTAGTGCAGATTTGCATTGCCCGCTTGCTTGTTCGGCCAAAAAGGGCTTATGCGTTTTCTCCTGAATATATTCAGGAGAAAACGCATACGCCCTTTATGGCCAACTGCGTCATTGTCGAAGTGGTGCCCCTCTTCCTGTGCTTTAAAGGCAATTCCAACGTACCTCTTGAAATCTGTTTCCTGCTATTCTGCCTGGCTTTCAAGTCTGCCTCGTTGCCTTCCCTCAACAGATTTTTGGACGATAGTTGTCCTTTATTACTCTGCCAGTTTGTGAATTGCTGTGGCCCTGAGCTCCATTTTCCAACTCGTTTTTTGTGAGCTGTACGCAAGTCCAAAATTTTGGTTCAGGACCTATACTGGTTCCCGGTGGGTGGCTGAGACTCTGGTTAATTCTTCTTCCTGCCGGGAAATTAGAGTGACATGTGCCCGTCCAAATGCCTCACAGCTACTCTCTCATTGGTTCTCCCTCTTCCCTTCCATCCTCTGCCAAATTGGCAACCTGTGCGAACCAGGAGGTTAAAGGGGCTGTCTCTCCAAGTTGGGAGATTGATAGTAAAGCAGTTGGAAAGTCAAACCGGAGCACCAGGAGAGGGACTACTCGTTGAGTTTTAGAAACCTTTTGTATTCACAGTGTGTCCATTCTCTAGGGTTCCCGTACATGTTATAGCTGTAGTAATATTCCTTTCAACATGGAGAGTTGGGACCCATGGAATGGGGGCCATGCATTTTTGCTTTAAAGGGTCTGCATTTGCTCACCCAATCTCACCAATCCTCTCAGTCCCAAGTGTCCAGCCTTATGCCACATCCTGCTGTCATTGTAGACAGTGTTTTTCCAGGTTTCATCAGAGACCCTGAAGGAAATGTAAAGAATTTCCCTGTTTTTTGGTTTTGTTTTTGAAATTCCTTTTTATAGTGGGTTTGAGCTGATTCTCTCTGCCATGTTTATGCCAGTCTAGACACATTTGATTCCCTTACAGAGACATATCAATACATAGGTTTTAAGATTCTTACTAGTCAGATCTATTCCTCTGTGGGAAATATGGGGTTTTGAGTCCCTTTCACTGAGGAAGGTGTAGGTCTTGTCTATTCCACAGTTGGTTTTGGAAATGGTACCTGTGCTTATATCAAACTCTGGTTTTTTGCATCACACCACCTCTCCTTTCGCCTTCAGCAGGCATAAGAGTGTTTTCTAAATGTGAGACTCTGTTCTCTTTCCTAACTCAGTTCATGTGTAGCCATGTTTACAGGATCTTCATAAGTGATATCTTATGATAAGTTACTTTTTCTGTGTGACTTATTTCACTTAGAATCATCGTACCTGAATCCACTCACTTTGCTGCTCCTGGTCTTATGACATTGATTTCATGGCTGAGGGATATTCCATCGGACATAAATACCACAGATTTTTGAACCATTTTTATATTTCCTAGGATATTTAAGGTGTACCCAAGTTGAGGTTCTTGTAAGCAGTGCAGCCCTAAATTTGGGGGTGGCTCTGTCTTATTGATTTTCAGTTTTCCCAATGTATATTCCCTAGACTGGAAGTGCCCTTGGCTCTGTAGCTCTGTTGTTTACTTATTTTAGGGAACGCAATGCACTCCTCCAGTGAGGCAGTTGGCAATTTACATCCCGCCCATCAGCATAACAAGGCTCCCTGTTCTCCAGGGCCTGTCTTGCCTTTCTGGTTTTTACACATTTTGTGGATGTCCCTTTTGACCGGTTGGAAGTGATACTTCTTTGTAGTGGAGATTTGCATGGCCCGCTTGCTTGTTCGGTCAAAAAGGGCGTATGCGTTTTCTCCTGAATATATTCAGGAGAAAACGCATACGCCCTTTTTGGCCAAGTGCGTCATTGTCGAAGTTGTGCCCCTCTTCCTGTGCTTTAAAGGCGATTCCAACGTACCTCTTGAAATCTGTTTCCTGCTACTGTGCCTGGCTTTCAAGTCTGCCTCGTTGCCTTCCCTCAACAGATTTTTGGACGATAGTTGTCCTTTATTACTCTGCCAGTTTGTGAATTGCTGTGGCCCTGAGCTCCATTTTCCAACTCGTTTTTTGTGAGCTGTACGCAAGTCCAAAATTTTGGTTCAGGACCTATACTGGTTCCCGGTGGGTGGCTGAGACTCTGGTTTATTCTTCTTCCTGCCGGGAAATTAGAGTGACATGTGCCCGTCCAAATGCCTCACAGCTACTCTCTCATTGGTTCTCCCTCTTCCCTTCCATCCTCTGCCAAATTGGCAACCTGTGCGAACCAGGAGGTTAAAGGGGCTGTCTCTCCAATTTGGGAGATTGATAGTAAAGCAGTTGGAAAGTCAAACCGGAGCACCAGGAGAGGGACTACTCGTTGAGTTTTAGAAACCTTTTGTATTCACAGTGTGTCCATTCTCTAGGGTTCCCGTACATGTTATAGCTGTAGTAATATTCCCTTCAACCTGGAGAGTTGGGACCCATGGAATGGGGGCCATGCCTTTTTGCTTTAAAGGGTCTGCATTTGCTCACCCAATCTCACCAATCCTCTCAGTCCCAAGTGTCCAGCCTTATGCCACATCCAGCTGTCATTGTAGACAGGGTTTTTCCAGGTTTCATCAGAGACCCTGAAGGAAATGTAAAGAATTTCCCTGTTTTTTGGTTTTGTTTTTGAAATTCCTTTTTATAGTGGGTTTGAGCTGATTCTCTCTGCCATGTTTATGCCAGTCTAGACACATTTGATTCCCTTACAGAGACATATCAATACATAGGTTTTAAGATTCTTACTAGTCAGATCTATTCCTCTGTGGGAAATATGGGGTTTTGAGTCCCTTTCACTGAGGAAGGTGTAGGTCTTGTCTATTCCACAGTTGGTTTTGGAAATGGTACCTGTGCTTATATCAAACTCTGGTTTTATGCATCACCCCACCTCTCCTTTCCCCTTAAGCAAGCATAAGAGTGTTTTCTAAATGTGAGACTCTGTTCTCTTTCCTAACTCAGTTCATGTGTAGCCATGTTTACAGGATCTTCATAAGTCATATCTTATGATAAGTTTCTTTTTCTGTGTGACTTATTTCACTTAGAATCATCGTACCTGAATCCACTCACTTTGCTGCTCCTGGTCTTATGACATTGATTTCATGGCTGAGGGATATACCATCGGACATAAATACCACAGTTTTTTGAACCATTTTTATATTTCCTGGGATATTTAAGGTGTACCCAGGTTGAGGTTCTTGTAAGCAGTGCAGCCCTAAATTTAGGGGTGGCTCTGTCTTATTGATTTTCAGTTTTCCCAATGTATATTCCCTAGACTGGAAGTGTCCTTGGCTCTGTAGCTCTGTTGTTTACTTGTTTTAGGGAACGCAATGCACTCCTCCAGTGAGGCAGTTGGCAATTTACATCCCGCCCATCAGCATAACAAGGCTCCCTGTTCTCCAGGGCCTGTCTTGCCTTTCTGGTTTTTACACATTTTGTGGATGTCCGTTTTGACCGGTGGGAAGTGATACTTCTTTGTAGTGGAGATTTGCATGGCCCGCTTGCTTGTTCGGCCAAAAAGGGCGTATGCGTTTTCTCCTGAATATATTCAGGAGAAAACGCATACGCCCTTTTTGGCCAAGTGCGTCATTGTCGAAGTTGTGCCCCTCTTCCTGTGCTTTAAAGGCGATTCCAACGTACCTCTTGAAATCTGTTTCCTGCTACTGTGCCTGGCTTTCAAGTCTGCCTCGTTGCCTTCCCTCAACAGATTTTTGGACGATAGTTGTCCTTTATTACTCTGCCAGTTTGTGAATTGCTGTGGCCCTGATCTCAAATTTCCAACTCGTTTTTTGTGAGCTGTACGCAAGTCCAAAATTTTGGTTCAGGACCTATACTGGTTCCCGGTGGGTGGCTGAGACTCTGGTTTATTCTTCTTCCTGCCGGGAAATTAGAGTGACATGTGCCCGTCCAAATGCTTAACAGTAACTCTCTCATTGGTTCTCCCTCTTCCCATCCATCCTCTGCCAAATTGTCAACCTGTGCGCACCAGGAGGTTAAAGGGGCTGTCTCTCCAAGTTGGGAGATTGATAGTAAAGCAGTTGGAAAGTCAAACCGGAGCACCAGGAGAGGGACTACTCGTTGAGTTTTAGAAACCTTTTGTATTCACAGTGTGTCCATTCTCTAGGGTTCCCATACATGTTATAGCTGTAGTAATATTCCCTTCAACATGGAGAGTTGGGACCCATGGAATGGGGGCCATGCATTTTTGCTTTAAAGGGTCTGCATTTGCTCACCCAATCTCACCAATCCTCTCAGTCCCAAGTGTCCAGCCTTATGCCACATCCAGCTGTCATTGTAGACAGGGTTTTTCCAGGTTTCATCAGAGACCCTGAAGGAAATGTAAAGAATTTCCCTGTTTTTTGGTTTTGTTTTTGAAATTCCTTTTTATAGTGGGTTTGAGCTGATTCTCTCTGCCATGTTTATGACAGTCTAGACACATTTGATTCCCTTACAGAGACATATCAATACATAGGTTTTAAGATTCTTACTAGTCAGATCTATTCCTCTGTGGGAAATATGGGGTTTTGAGTCCCTTTCACTGAGGAAGGTGTAGGTCTTGTCTATTCCACAGTTGGTTTTGGAAATGGTACCTGTGCTTATATCAAACTCTGGTTTTATGCATCACCCCACCTCTCCTTTCCCCTTCAGCAGGCATAAGAGTGTTTTCTAAATGTGAGACTCTGTTCTCTTTCCTAACTCAGTTCATGTGTAGCCATGTTTACAGGATCTACATAAGTGATATCTTATGATAAGTTTCTTTTTCTGTGTGACTTATTTCACTTAGAATCATCGTACCTTAATCCACTCACTTTGCTGCTCCTGGTCTTATGACATTGATTTCATGGCTGAGGGATATTCCATCGGACATAAATACCACAGTTTTTTGAACCATTTTTATATTTCCTGGGATATTTAAGGTGTACCCAAGTTGAGGTTCTTGTAAGCAGTGCAGCCCTAAATTTGGGGGTGGCTCTGTCTTATTGATTTTCAGTTTTCCCAATGTATATTCCCTAGACTGGAAGTGCCCTTGGCTCTGTAGCTCTGTTGTTTACTTATTTTAGGGAACGCAATGCACTCCTCCAGTGAGGCAGTTGGCAATTTACATCCCGCCCATCAGCATAACAAGGCTCCCTGTTCTCCAGGGCCTGTCTTGCCTTTCTGGTTTTTACACATTTTGTGGATGTCCCTTTTGACCGGTGGAAATTGATACTTCTTTGTAGTGCAGATTTGCATTGCCCGCTTGCTTGTTCGGCCAAAAACGGCTTATGCGTTTTCTCCTCAATATATTCAGGAGAAAACGCATAAGCCCTTTTTGGCCAACTGCGTCATTGTCGAAGTTGTGCCCCTCTTCCTATGCTTTAAAGGCGATTCCAACGTACCTCTTGAAATCTGTTTCCTGCTATTCTGCCTGGCTTTCAAGTCTGCCTCGTTGCCTTCCCTCAACAGATTTTTGGACGATAGTTGTCCTTTATTACTCTGCCAGTTTGTGAATTGCTGGGGCCATGAGCTCCATTTTCCAACTCGTTTTTTGTGAGCTGTACGCAAGACCAAAATTTTGGTCCAGGACCTATACTGGTTCCCGGTGTTTGGCTGAGACTCTGGTTAATTCTTCTTCCTGCCGGGAAATTAGAGTGACATGTGCCCGTCCAAATGCCTAACAGTAACTCTCTCATTGGTTCTCCCTCTTCCCTTCCATCCTCTGCCAAATTGGCAACCTGTGCGAAACAGGAGGTTAAAGGGGCTGTCTCTCCAAGTTGGGAGATTGATAGTAAAGCAGTTGGAAAGTCAAACCGGAGCACCAGGATAGGGACTACTCGTTGAGTTTTAGAAACCTTTTGTATTCACGGTGTGTCCATTCTCTAGGGTTCCCGTACTTGTTATAGCTGTAGTAATATTCCCTTCAACATGGAGAGTTGGGACCCATGGAATGGGGGCCATGCATTTTTGCTTTAAAGGGTCTGCATTTGCTCACCCAATCTCACCAATCCTCTCAGTCCCAAGTGTCCAGCCTTATGCCACATCCAGCTGTCATTGTAGACAGGGTTTTTCCAGGTTTCATCAGAGAACCTGAAGGAAATGTAAAGAATTTCCCTGTTTTTTGGTTTTGTTTTTGAAATTCCTTTTTATAGTGGGTTTGAGCTTATTCTCTCTGCCATGTTTATGCCAGTCTAGTCACATTTGATTCCCTTACAGAGACATATCAATACATAGGTTTTAAGATTCTTACTAGTCAGATCTATTCCTCTGTGGGAAATATGGGGTTTTGAGTCCCTTTCACTGAGGAAGGTGTAGGTCTTGTCTATTCCACAGTTGGTTTTGGTAATGGTACCTGTGCTTATATCAAACTCTGGTTTTATGCATCACCCCACCTCTCCTTTCCCCTTCAGCAGGCATAAGAGTGTTTTCTCAATGTGAGACTCTGTTCTCTTTCCTAACTCAGTTCATGTGTAGCCATGTTTACAGGATCTACATAAGTGATATCTTATGATAAGATTCTTTTTCTGTGTGACTTATTTCACTTAGAATCATCGTACCTGAATCCACTCACTTTGCTGCTCCTGGTCTTATGACATTGATTTCATGGCTGAGGGATATTCCATCGGACATAAATACCACAGATTTTTGAACCATTTTTATATTTCCTGGGATATTTAAGGTGTACCCAACTTGAGGTTCTTGTAAGCAGTGCAGCCCTAAATTTGGGGGTGGCTCTGTCTTATTGATTTTCAGTTTTCCCAATGTATATTCCCTAGAGTGGAAGTGCCCTTGGCTCTGTAGCTCTGTTGTTTACTTATTTTAGGGAACGCAATGCACTCCTCCAGTGAGGCAGTTGGCAATTTACATCCCGCCCATCAGCATAACAAGGCTCCCTGTTCTCCAGGGCCTGTCTTGCCTTTCTGGTTTTTACACATTTTGTGGATGTCCCTTTTGACCGGTGGAAATTGATACTTCTTTGTAGTGCAGATTTGCATTGCCCGCTTGCTTGTTCGGCCAAAAAGGGCTTATGCGTTTTCTCCTCAATATATTCAGGAGAAAACGCATAAGCCCTTTTTGGCCAACTGCGTCATTGTCGAAGTTGTGCCCCTCTTCCTGTGCTTTAAAGGCGATTCCAACGTACCTCTTGAAATCTGTTTCCTGCTATTCTGCCTGGCTTTCAAGTCTGCCTCGTTGCCTTCCCTCAACAGATTTTTGGACAATAGTTGTCCTTTATTACTCTGCCAGTTTGTGAATTGCTGGGGCCATGAGCTCCATTTTCCAACTCGTTTTTTGTGAGCTGTACGCAAGTCCAAAATTTTGGTTCAGGACCTATACTGGTTCCCGGTGGTTGGCTGAGACTCTGGTTAATTCTTCTTCCTGCCGGGAAATTAGAGTGACATGTGCCCGTCCAAATGCCTAACAGTAACTCTCTCATTGGTTGTCCCTCTTCCCTTCCATCCTCTGCCAAATTGGCAACCTGTGCGAACCAGGAGGTTAAAGGGGCTGTCTCTCCAAGTTGGGAGATTGATAGTAAAGCAGTTGGAAAGTCAAACCGGAGCACCAGGAGAGAGACTACTCGTTCAGTTTTAGAAACCTTTTGTATTCACGGTGTGTCCATTCTCTAGGGTTCCCGTACATGTTATAGCTGTAGTAATATTCCCTTCAACATGGAGAGTTGGGACCCATGGAATGGGGGCCATGCATTTTTGCTTTAAAGGGTCTGCATTTGCTCACCCACTCTCACCAATCCTCTCCGTCCCAAGTGTCCAGCCTTATGCCACATCCAGCTGTCATTGTAGACAGGGTTTTTCCAGGTTTCATCAGAGAACCTGAAGGAAATGTAAAGAATTTCCCTGTTTTTTGGTTTTGTTTTTGAAATTCCTTTTTATAGTGGGTTTGAGCTGATTCTCTCTGCCATGCTTATGCCAGTCTAGTCACATTTGATTCCCTTACAGAGACATATCAATACATAGGTTTTAAGATTCTTACTAGTCAGATCTATTCCTCTGTGGGAAATATGGGGTTTTGAGTCCCTTTCACTGAGGAAGGTGTAGGTCTTGTCTATTCCACAGTTGGTATTGGTAATGGTACCTGTGCTTATATCAAACTCTGGTTTTATGCATCACCCCACCTCTCCTTTCCCCTTCAGCAGGCATAAGAGTGTTTTCTAAATGTGAGACTCTGTTCTCTTTCCTAACTCAGTTCATGTGTAGCCATGTTTACAGGATCTACATAAGTGATATCTTATGATAAGTTTCTTTTTCTGTGTGACTTATTTCACTTAGAATCATCGTACCTGAATCCACTCACTTTGCTGCTCCTGGTCTTATGACATTGATTTCATGGCTGAGAGATATTCCATCGGACATAAATACCACAGATTTTTGAACCATTTTTATATTTCCTGGGATATTTATGGTGTACCCAAGTTGAGGTTCTTGTAAGCAGTGCAGCCCTAAATTTGGGGGTGGCTCTGTCTTATTGATTTTCAGTTTTCCCAATGTATATTCCCTAGACTGGAAGTGCCCTTGGCTCTGTAGCTCTGTTGTTTACTCGTTTTAGGGAACGTAATGCACTCCTCCAGGGAGGCAGTTGGCAATTTACATCCCGCCCATCAGCATAACAAGGCTCCCTGTTCTCCAGGGCCTGTCTTGCCTTTCTAGTTTTTACACATTTTGTGGATGTCCGTTTTGACCGGTGGGAAGTGATACTTCTTTGTAGTGCAGATTTGCATGGCCCGCTTGCTTGTTCGGCCAAAAAGGGCGTATGCGTTTTCTCCTGAATATATTGAGGAGAAAACGCATACGCCCTTTTTGGCCAACTGCCTCATTGTCAAAGTTGTGCCCCTCTTCCTGTGCTTTAAAGGTGATTCCAACGTACCTCTTGAAATCTGTTTCCTGCTATTCTGCCTGGCTTTCAAGTCTGCCTCGTTGCCTTCCGTCAACAGATTTTTGGACGATAGTTGTCCTTTATTACTCTGCCAGTTTGTGAATTGCTGGGGCCCTGAGCTCCATTTTCCAACTCGTTTTTTGTGAGCTGTACGCAAGTCCAAAATTTTGGTTCAGGACCTATACTGGTTCCCGGTGGTTGGTGAGACTCTGGTTAATTCTTCTTCCTGCCGGGAAATTAGAGTGACATGTGCCCGTCCAAATGCCTAACAGTAACTCTCTCATTGGTTCTCCCTCTTCCCTTCCATCCTCTGCCAAATTGGCAACCTGTGAGATCCAGGAGGTTAAAGGGGCTGTCTCTCCAAGTTGGGAGATTGATAGTAAAGCAGTTGGAAAGTCAAACCGGAGCACCAGGAGAGGGACTACTCGTTGAGTTTTAGAAACCTTTTGTATTCAAAGTGTGTCCATTCTCTAGGTTTCCCGTACATGTTATAGCTGTAGTAATATTCCCTTCAACATGGATAGTTGGGACCCATGGAATGGGGGCCATGCATTTTTGCTTTAAAGGGTCTGCATTTGCTCACCCAATCTCACCAATCCTCTCAGTCCCAAGTGTCCAGCCTTATGCCACATCCAGCTGTCATTGTAGACAGTGTTTTTCCAGGTTTCATCAGAGAACCTGTAGGAAATGTAAAGAATTTCCCTGTTTTTTGGTTTTGTTTTTGAAATTCCTTTTTATAGTGGGTTTGAGCTGATTCTCTCTGCCATGTTTATGCCAGTCTAGACACACTTGATTCCCTTACAGAGACATATCAATACATAGGTTTTAAGATTCTTACTAGTCAGATCTATTCCTCTGCGGGAAATATGGGGTTTTGAGTCCCTTTCACTGAGGAAGGTGTAGGTCTTGTCTATTCCACAGTTGGTTCTGGAAATGGTACCTGTGCTTATATCAAACTCTGGTTTTATGCATCACCCCACCTCTCCTTTCCCCTTAAGCAAGCATAAGAGTGTTTTCTCAATGTGAGACTCTGTTCTCTTTCCTAACTCAGTTCATGTGTAGCCATGTTTACAGGATCTTCATAAGTGATATCTTATGATAAGTTTCTTTTTCTGTGTGACTTATTTCACTTAGAATCATCGTACTGAATCCACTCACTTTGCTGCTCCTGGTCTTATGACATTGATCTCATGGCTGAGGGATATTCCATCGGACATAAATACCACAGTTTTTTGAACCATTTTTATATTTCCTGGGATATTTAAGGTGTACCCAAGTTGAGGTTCTTGTAAGCAGTGCAGCCCTAAATTTGGGGGTGGCTCTGTCTTATTGATTTTCAGTTTTCCATATATATATTCCCTAGACTGGAAGTGCCCTTGGCTCTGTAGCTCTGTTGTTTACTTGTTTAGGGAACGCAATGCACTCCTCCAGTAAGGCAGTTGGCAATTTACATCCCGCCCATCAGCATAACAAGGCTCCCTGTTCTCCAGGGCCTGTCTTGCCTTTCTAGTTTTTACACATTTTGTGGATGTCCCTTTTGACCGGTGGGAAGTGATACTTCTTTGTAGTGCAGATTTGCATTGCCCGCTTGCTTGTTCGGCCAAAAAGGGCTTATGCATTTTCTCCTCAATATATTCAGGAGAAAACGCATACGCCCTTTTTGGCCAACTGCGTCATTGTCGAAGTTGTGCCCCTCTTCCTGTGCTTTAAAGGCGATTCCAACGTACCTCTTGAAATCTGTTTCCTGCTATTCTGCCTGGCATTCAAGTCTGCCTCGTTGCCTTCCCTCAACAGATTTTTGGACGATAGTTGTCCTTTATTACTCTGCCAGTTTGTGAATTGCTTGGGCCCTGAGCTCCTTTTTCCAACTCGTTTTTTGTGAGCTGTACGCAAGTCCAAAATTTTGGTTCAGGACCTATACTGGTTCCCGGTGGGTGGCTGAGACTCTGGTTAATTCTTCTTCCTGCCGGGAAATTAGAGTGACATGTGCCCGTCCAAATGCCTAACAGTAACTCTCTCATTGGTTCTCCCTCTTCCCTTCCATCCTCTGCCAAATTGGCAACCTGTGCGAACCAGGAGGTTAAAGGGGCTGTCTCTCCAATTTGGGAGATTGATAGTAAAGCAGTTGGAAAGTCAAACCTGAGCACCAGGAGAGGGACTACTCGTTGAGTTTTAGAAACCTTTTGTATTCACAGTGTGTCCATTCTCTAGGGTTCCCGTACATGTTATAGCTGTAGTAATTATCCCTTCAAGATGGAGAGTTGGGACCCATGGAATGGGGGCCATGCATTTTTGCTTTAAAGGATCTGCATTTGCTCACCCAATCTCACCAATCCTCTCAGTCCCAAGTGTCCAGCCTTATGCCACATCCAGCTGTCATTGTAGACAGGGTTTTTCCAGGTTTCATCAGAGACCCTGAAGGAAATGTAAAGAATTTCCCTGTTTTTTGGTTTTGGTTTTTTTTTTGAAATTCCTTTTTATAGTGGGTTTGAGCTGATTCTCTCTGCCATGTTTATGCCAGTCTAGACACACATGATTCCCTTACAGAGACATATCAATACATAGGTTTTAAGATTCTTACTAGTCAGATCTATTCCTCTGCGGGAAATATGGGGTTTTGAGTCCCTTTCACTGAGGAAGGTGTAGGTCTTGTCTATTCCACAGTTGGTTTTGGAAATGGTACCTGTGCTTATATCAAACTCTGGTTTTATGCATCACCCCACCTCTCCTTTCCCCTTAAGCAAGCATAAGAGTGTTTTCTAAATGTGAGACTCTGTTCTCTTTCCTAACTCAGTTCATGTGTAGCCATGTTTACAGGATCTTCATAAGTGATATCTTATGATAAGTTTCTTTTTCTGTGTGACTTATTTCACTTAGAATCATCGTACCTGAATCCACTCACTTTGCTGCTCCTGGTCTTATGACATTGATTTCATGGCTGAGGGATATTCCATCGGACATAAATACCACAGTTTTTTGAACCATTTTTATATTTCCTGGGATATTTAAGGTGTACCCAAGTTGAGGTTCTTGTAAGCAGTGCAGCCCTAAATTTGGGGGTGGCTCTGTCTTATTGATTTTCAGTTTTCCCAATGTATATTCCCTAGACTGGAAGTGCCCTTGGCTCTGTAGCTCTGTTGTTTACTCGTTTTAGGGAACGCAATGCAATCCTCCAGTGAGGCAGTTGGCAATTTACATCCCGCCCATTAGCATAACAAGGCTCCCTGTTCTCCAGGGCCTGTCTTGCCTTTCTGGCTTTTACACATTTTGTGGATGTCCCTTTTGACCGGTGGGAAGTGATACTTCTTTGTAGTGCAGATTTGCATTGCCCGCTTGCTTGTTCGGCCAAAAAGGGCGTATGCGTTTTCTCCTGAATATATTCAGGAGAAAACGCATAAGCCCTTTTTGGCCAACTGCGTCATTGTCGAAGTTGTGCCCCTCTTCCTGTGCTTTAAACGTGATTCCAACGTACCTCTTGAAATCTGTTTCCTGCTATTCTGCCTGGCTTTCAAGTCTGCCTCGTTGCCTTCCGTCAACAGATTTTTGGACGATAGTTGTCCTTTATTACTCTGCCAGTTTGTGAATTGCTGGGGCCCTGAGCTCCATTTTCCAACTCGTTTTTTGTGAGCTGTACGCAAGTCCAAAATTTTGGTTCAGGACCTATACTGGTTCCCGGTGGGTGGCTGAGACTCTGGTTAATTCTTCTTCCTGCCGGGAAATTAGAGTGACATGTGCCCGTCCAAATGCCTAACAGTAACTCTCTCATTCGTTCTCCCTCTTCCCTTCCATCCTCTGCCAAATTGGCAACCTGTGCGATCCAGGAGGTTAAAGGGGCTGTCTCTCCAAGTTGGGAGATTGATAGTAAAGCAGTTGGAAAGTCAAACCGGAGCACCAGGAGAGGGACTACTCATTGAGTTTTAGAAACCTTTTGTATTCACAGTGTGTCCATTCTCTAGGTTTCCCGTACATGTTATAGCTGTAGTAATATTCCCTTCAACATGGATAGTTGGGACCCATGGAATGGGGGCCATGCATTTTTGCTTTAAAGGGTCTGCATTTGCTCCCCCAATCTCACCAATCCTCTCAGTCCCAAGTGTCCAGCCTTATGCCACATCCAGCTGTCATTGTAGACAGTGTTTTTCCAGGTTTCATCAGAGACCCTGTAGGAAATGTAAAGAATTTCCCTGTTTTTTGGTTTTGTTTTTGAAATTCCTTTTTATAGTGGGTTTGAGCTGATTCTCTCTGCCATGTTTATGCCAGTCTAGACACACTTGATTCCCTTACAGAGACATATCAATACATACGTTTTAAGATTCTTACTAGTCAGATCTATTCCTCTGCGGGAAATATGGGGTTTTGAGTCCCTTTCACTGAGGAAGGTGTAGGTCTTGTCTATTCCACAGTTGGTTCTGGAAATGGTACCTGTGCTTATATCAAACTCTGGTTTTATGCATCACCCCACATCTCCTTTCCCCTTAAGCAAGCATAAGAGTGTTTTCTCAATGTGAGACTCTGTTCTCTTTCCTAACTCAGTTCATGTGTAGCCATGTTTACAGGATCTTCATAAGTGATATCTTATGATAAGTTTCTTTTTCTGTGTGACTTATTTCACTTAGAATCATCGTACCTGAATCCACTCACTTTGCTGCTCCTGGTCTTATGACATTGATCTCATGGCTGAGGGATATTCCATCGGACATAAATACCACAGTTTTTTGAACCATTTTTATATTTCCTGGGATATTTAAGGTGTACCCAAGTTGAGGTTCTTGTAAGCAGTGCAGCCCTAAATTTGGGGGTGGCTCTGTCTTATTGATTTTCAGTTTTCCCAATATATATTCCCTAGACTGGAAGTGCCCTTGGCTCTGTAGCTCTGTTGTTTACTTGTTTAGGGAACGCAATGCACTCTTCCAGTGAGGCAGTTGGCAATTTACATCCCGCCCATCAGCATAACAAGGCTCCCTGTTCTCCAGGGCCTGTCTTGCCTTTCTAGTTTTTACACATTTTGTGGATGTCCCTTTTGACCGGTGGGAAGTGATACTTCTTTGTAGTGCAGATTTGCATTGCCCGCTTGCTTGTTCGGCCAAAAAGGGCTTATGCGTTTTCTCCTCAATATATTCAGGAGAAAACGCATACGCCCTTTTTGGCCAACTGCGTCATTGTCGAAGTTGTGCCCCTCTTCCTGTGCTTTAAAGGCGATTCCAACGTACCTCTTGAAATCTGTTTCCTGCTATTCTGCCTGGCATTCAAGTCTGCCTCGTTGCCTTCCCTCAACAGATTTCTGGACGATAGTTGTCCTTTATTACTCGGCCAGTTTGTGAGTTGCTTGGGCCCTGAGCTCCTTTTTCCAACTCGTTTTTTGTGAGCTGTACGCAAGTCCAAAATTTTGGTTCAGGACCTATACTGGTTCCCGGTGGGTGGCTGAGACGCTGGTTAATTCTTCTTCCTGCCGGGAAATTAGAGTGACATGTGCCCGTCCAAATGCCTAACAGTAACTCTCTCATTGGTTTTCCCTCTTCCCTTCCATCCTCTGCCAAATTGGCAACCTGTGCGAACCAGGAGGTTAAAGGGGCTGTCTCTCCAATTTGGGAGATTGATAGTAAAGCAGTTGGAAAGTCAAACCTGAGCACCAGGAGAGGGACGACTCGTTGAGTTTTAGAAAACTTTTGTATTCACAGTGTGTCCATTCTCTAGGGTTCCCGTAAATGTTATAGCTGTAGTAATTATCCCTTCAAGATGGAGAGTTGGGACCCATGGAATGGGGGCCATGCATTTTTGCTTTAAAGGATCTGCATTTGCTCACCCAATCTCACCAATCCTCTCAGTCCCAAGTGTCCAGCCTTATGCCACATCCAGCTGTCATTGTAGACAGGGTTTTTCCAGGTTTCATCAGAGACCCTGAAGGAAATGTAAAGAATTTCCCTGTTTTTTGGTTTTGGTTTTTTTATTGAAATTCCTTTTTATAGTGGGTTAGAGCTGATTCTCTCTGCCATGTTTATGCCAGTCTAGACACACATGATTCCCTTACAGAGACATATCAATACATAGGTTTTAAGATTCTTACTAGTCAGATCTATTCCTCTGCGGGAAATATGGGGTTTTGAGTCCCTTTCACTGAGGAAGGTGTAGGTCTTGTCTATTCCACAGTTGGTTTTGGAAATGGTACCTGTGCTTATATCAAACTCTGGTTTTATGCATCACCCCACCTCTCCTTTCCCCTTAAGCAAGCATAAGAGTGTTTTCTAAATGTGAGACTCTGTTCTCTTTCCTAACTCAGTTCATGTGTAGCCATGTTTACAAGATCTTCATAAGTGATATCTTATGATAAGTTTCTTTTTCTGTGTGACTTATTTCACTTAGAATCATCGTGCCTGAATCCACTCACTTTGCTGCTCCTGGTCTTATGACATTGATTTCATGGCTGAGGGATATTCCATCGGACATAAATACCACAGTTTTTTGAACCATTTTTATATTTCCTGGGATATTTAAGGTGTACCCAAGTTGAGGTTCTTGTAAGCAGTGCAGCCCTAAATTTGGGTGTGGCTGTGTCTTATTGATTTTCAGTTTTCCCAATGTATATTCCCTAGACTGGAAGTGCCCTTGGCTCTGTAGCTCTGTTGTTTACTCGTTTTAGGGAACGCAATGCACTCCTCCAGTGAGGCAGTTGGCAATTTACATCCCGCCCATCAGCATAACAAGGCTCCCTGTTCTCCAGGGCCTGTCTTGCCTTTCTGGTTTTTACACATTTTGTGGATGTCCCTTTTGACCGGTGGGAAGTTATACTTCTTTGTAGTGCAGATTTGCATTGCCTGCTTGCTTGTTCGGCCAAAAAGGGCGTATGCGTTTTCTCCTGAATATATTCAGGAGAAAACGCATACGCCCGTTTTGGCCAACTGCCTCATTGTCGAAGTTGTGCCCCTCTTCCTGTGCCTTAAGTGCGATTCCAACGTACCTCTTGAAATCTGTTTCCTGCTATTCTGCCTGGCTTTCAAGTCTGCCTCGTTGCCTTCCGTCAACAGATTTTTGGACGATAGTTGTCCTTTATTACTCTGCCAGTTTGTGAATTGCTGTGGCCCTGAGCTCCATTTCCCAACTCGTTTTTTGTGAGCTGTACGCAAGTCCAAAATTTTGGTTCAGGACCTATACTGGTTCCCGGTGGGTGGCTGAGACTCTGGTTAATACTTCTTCCTGCCGGGAAATTAGAGTGACATGTGCCCGTCCAAATGCCTAACAGTAACTCTCTCATTCGTTCTCCCTCTTCCCTTCCATCCTCTGCCAAATTGGCAACCTGTGCGAACCAGGATGTTAAAGGGGCTGTCTCTCCAAGTTGGGAGATTGATAGTAAAGCAGTTGGAAAGTCAAACCTGAGCACCAGGAGAGGGAATACTCGTTGAGTTTTAGAAACCTTTTGTATTCACAGTGTGTCCATTCTCTAGGGTTCCCGTACATGTTATAGCTGTAGTAATATTCCCTTCAACATGGAGAGTTGGGACCCATGGAATGGGGGCCATGCATTTTTGCTTTAAAGGGTCTGCATTTGCTCACCCAATCTCACCAATCCTGTCAGTCCCAAGTGTCCAGCCTTATGCCACATCGAGCTGTCATTGTAGACAGGGTTTTTCCAGGTTTCATCAGAGACCCTGAAGGAAATGTAAAGAATTTCCCTGTTTTTTGGTTTTGGTTTTTTTTTTGAAATTCCTTTTTATAGTGGGTTAGAGCTGATTCTCTCTGCAATGTTTATGCCAGTCTAGACACATTTGATTCCCTTACAGAGACATATCAATACATAGGTTTTAAGATTCTTACTAGTCAGATCTATTCCTCTGCGGGAAATATGGGGTTTTGAGTCCCTTTCACTGAGGAAGGTGTAGGTCTTGTCTATTCCACAGTTGGTTTTGGAAATGGTACCTGTGCTTATATCAAACTCTGGTTTTATGCATCACCCCACCTCTCCTTTCTCCTTAAGCAAGCATAAGAGTGTTTTCTAAAGGTGAGACTCTGTTCTCTTTCCTAACTCAGTTCATGTGTAGCCATGTTTACAGGATCTTCATAAGTGATATCTTATGATAAGTTTCTTTTTCTGTGTGACTTATTTCACTTAGAATCATCGTACCTGAATCCACTCACTTTGCTGCTCCTGGTCTTATGACATTGATTTCATGGCTGAGGGATATTCCATCGGACATAAATACCACAGTTTTTTGAACCATTTTTATATTTCCTGGGATATTTAAGGTGTACCCAAGTTGAGGTTCTTGTAAGCAGTGCAGCCCTAAATTTGGGGGTGGCTCTGTCTTATTGATTTTCAGTTTTCCCAATGTATATTCCCTAGACTGGAAGTGCCCTTGGCTCTGTAGCTCTGTTGTTTACTCGTTTTAGGGAACGCAATGCAATCCTCCAGTGAGGCAGTTGGCAATTTACATCCCGCCCATCAGCATAACAAGGCTCCCTGTTCTCCAGGGCCTGTCTTGCCTTTCTGGCTTTTACACATTTTGTGGATGTCCCTTTTGACCGGTGGGAAGTGATACTTCTTTGTAGTGCAGATTTGCATTGCCCGCTTGCTTGTTCGGCCAAAAAGGGCTTATGCGTTTTCTCCTCAATATATTCAGGAGAAAACGCATACGCCCTTTTTGGCCAACTGCGTCATTGTCGAAGTTGTGCCCCTCTTCCTGTGCTTTAAAGGTGATTCCAACGTACCTCTTGAAATCTGTTTCCTGCTATTCTGCCTGGCATTCAAGTCTGCCTCGTTGCCTTCCCTCAACAGATTTTTGGACGATAGTTGTCCTTTATTACTCGGCCAGTTTGTGAATTGCTTGGGCCCTGAGCTCCTTTTTCCAACTCGTTTTTTGTGAGCTGTACGCAAGTCCAAAATTTTGGTTCAGGACCTATACTGGTTCCCGGTGGGTGGCTGAGACTCTGGTTAATTCTTCTTCCTGCCGGGAAATTAGAGTGACATGTGCCCGTCCAAATGCCTAACAGTAACTCTCTCATTGGTTCTCCCTCTTCCCTTCCATCCTCTGCCAAATTGGCAACCTGTGCGAACCAGGGGGTTAAAGGGGCTGTCTCTCCAATTTGGGAGATTGATAGTAAAGCAGTTGGAAAGTCAAACCTGTGAACCAGGAGAGGGACTACTCGTTGAGTTTTAGAAACCTTTTGTATTCACAGTGTGTCCATTCTCTAGGGTTCCCGTACATGTTATAGCTGTAGTAATTATCCCTTCAAGATGGAGAGTTGGGACCCATGGAATGGGGGCCATGCATTTTTGCTTTAAAGGATCTGCATTTGCTCACCCAATCTCACCAATCCTCTCAGTCCCAAGTGTCCAGCCTTATGCCACATCCAGCTGTCATTGTAGACAGGGTTTTTCCAGGTTTCACCAGAGACCCTGAAGGAAATGTAAAGAATTTCCCTGTTTTTTGGTTTTGGTTTTTTTTTTGAAATTCCTTTTTATAGTGGGTTAGAGCTGATTCTCTCTGCCATGTTTATGCCAGTCTAGACACACATGATTCCCTTACAGAGACATATCAATACATAGGTTTTAAGATTCTTACTAGTCAGATCTATTCCTCTGCGGGAAATATGGGGTTTTGAGTCCCTTTCACTGAGGAAGGTGTAGGTCTTGTCTATTCCACAGTTGGTTTTGGAAATGGTACCTGTGCTTATATCAAACTCTGGTTTTATGCATCACCCCACCTCTCCTTTCTCCTTAAGCAACCATAAGAGTGTTTTCTAAATGTGAGACTCTGTTCTCTTTCCTAACTCAGTTCATGTGTAGCCATGTTTACAGGATCTTCATAAGTGATATCTTATGATAAGTTTCTTTTTCTGTGTGACTTATTTCACTTAGAATCATCGTACCTGAATCCATTCACTTTGCTGCTCCTGGTCTTATGACATTGATTTCATGGCTGAGGGATATTCCATCGGACATAAATACCACAGTTTTTTGAACCATTTTTATGTTTCCTGGGATATTTAAGGTGTACCCAAGTTGAGGTTCTTGTAAGCAGTGCAGCCCTAAATTTGGGGGTGGCTGTGTCTTATTGATTTTCAGTTTTCCCAATGTATATTCCCTAGACTGGAAGTGCCCTTGGCTCTGTAGCTCTGTTGTTTACTCGTTTTAGGGAACGCAATGCACTCCTCCAGTGAGGCAGTTGGCAATTTACATCCCGCCCATCAGCATAACAAGGCTCCCTGTTCTCCAGGGCCTGTCTTGCCTTTCTGGTTTTTACACATTTTGTGGATGTCCCTTTTGACCGGTGGGAAGTGATACTCCTTTGTAGTGCAGATTTGCATTGCCCGCTTGCTTGTTCGGCCAAAAAGGGCGTATGCGTTTTCTCCTGAATATATTCAGGAGAAAACGCATACGCCGGTTTTGGCCAACTGCGTCATTGTCGAAGTTGTGCCCCTCTTCCTGTGCTTTAAATGCGATTCCAACGTACCTCTTGAAATCTGTTTCCTGCTATTCTGCCTGGCTTTCAAGTCTGCCTCGTTGCCTTCCGTCAACAGATTCTTGGACGATAGTTGTCCTTTATTACTCTGCCAGTTTGTGAATTGCTGTGGCCCTGAGCTCCATTTTCCAACTCGTTTTTTGTGAGCTGTACGCAAGTCCAAAATTTTGGTTCAGGACCTATACTGGTTCCCGGTGGTTGGCTGAGACTCTGGTTAATACTTCTTCCTGCCGGGAAATTAGAGTGACATGTGCCCGTCCAAATGCCTAACAGTAACTCTCTCATTCGTTCTCCCTCTTCCCTTCCATCCTCTGCCAAATTGGGAACCTTTGCGAACCAGGAGGTTAAAGGGGCTGTCTCTCCAAGTTGGGAGATTGATAGTAAAGCAGTTGGAAAGTCAAACCGGAGCACCAGGAGAGGGACTACTCCTTGAGTTTTAGAAACCTTTTGTATTCACAGTGTGTCCATTCTCTAGGTTTCCCGTACATGTTATAGCTGTAGTAATATTCCCTTCAACATGGAGAGTTGGGACCCATGAAATGGGGGCCATGCATTTTTGCTTTAAAGGGTCTGCATTTGCTCCCCCAATCTCACCAATCCTCTCAGTCCCAAGTGTCCAGCCTTATGCCACATCCAGCTGTCATTGTAGACAGGGTTTTTCCAGGTTTCATCAGAGACCCTGAAGGAAATGTAAAGAATTTTCCTGTTTTTTGGTTTTGTTTTTGAAATTCCTTTTTATACTGGGTTTGAGCTGATTCTCTCTGCCATGTTTATGCCAGTCTAGACACACTTGATTCCCTTACAGAGATATATCAATACATAGGTTTTAAGATTCTTACTAGTCAGATCTATTCCTCTGCGGGAAATATGGGGTTTTGAGTCCCTTTCACTGAGGAAGGTGTAGGTCTTGTCTATTCCACAGTTGGTTTTGGAAATGGTACCTGTGCTTATATGAAACTCTGGTTTTATGCATCACCCCACCTCTCCTTTCCCCTTCAGCAGGCATAAGAGTGTTTTCTAAATGTGAGACTCTGTTCTCTTTCCTAACTCAGTTCATGTGTAGCCATGTTTACAGGATCTTCATAAGTCATATCTTATGATAAGTTTCTTTTTCTGTTTGACTTATTTCACTTAGAATCATCGTACCTGAATCCACTCACTTTGCTGCTCCTGGTCTTATGATATTGATTTCATGGCTGAGGGATATTCCATCGGACATAAATACCACAGTTTTTTGAACCATTTTTATATTTCCTGGGATATTTAAGGTGTACCCTAGTTGAGGTTCTTGTAAGCAGTGCAACCCTAAAGTTTTGGGTGGCTCTGTCTTTTTGATTTTCAGTTTTCCCAATGTATATTCCCTAGACTGGAAGTGCCCTTGGCTCTGTAGCTCTGTTCTTTACTTGTTTTAGGGAACGCAATGCACTCCTCCAGTGAGGCAGTTGGCAATTTACATCCCGCCCATCAGCATAACAAAGCTCCCTGCTCTCCAGGGCCTGTCTTGCCTTTCTGGTTTTTACACATTTTGTGGATGTCCCTTTTGACCGGTGGGAAGTGATACTTCTTTGTAGTGCAGATTTGCATTGCCCGCTTGCTTGTTCGGCCAAAAAGGGCTTATGCGTTTTCTCCTGAATATATTCAGGAGAAAACGCATACGCCCTTTATGGCCAACTGCGTCATTGTCGAAGTGGTGCCCCTCTTCCTGTGCTTTAAAGGCAATTCCAACGTACCTCTTGAAATCTGTTTCCTGCTATTCTGCCTGGCTTTCAAGTCTGCCTCGTTGCCTTCCCTCAACAGATTTTTGGACGATAGTTGTCCTTTATTACTCTGCCAGTTTGTGAATTGCTGTGGCCCTGAGCTCCATTTTCCAACTCGTTTTTTGTGAGCTGTACGCAAGTCCAAAATTTTGGTTCAGGACCTATACTGGTTCCCGGTGGGTGGCTGAGACTCTGGTTAATTCTTCTTCCTGCCGGGAAATTAGAGTGACATGTGCCCGTCCAAATGCCTCACAGCTACTCTCTCATTGGTTCTCCCTCTTCCCTTCAATCCTCTGCCAAATTGGCAACCTGTGCGAACCAGGAGGTTAAAGGGGCTGTCTCTCCAAGTTGGGAGATTGATAGTAAAGCAGTTGGAAAGTCAAACCGGAGCACCAGGAGAGGGACTACTCGTTGAGTTTTAGAAACCTTTTGTATTCACAGTGTGTCCATTCTCTAGGGTTCCCGTACATGTTATAGCTGTAGTAATATTCCTTTCAACATGGAGAGTTGGGACCCATGGAATGGGGGCCATGCATTTTTGCTTTAAAGGATCTGCATTTGCTCACCCAATCTCACCAATCCTCTCAGTCCCAAGTGTCCAGCCTTATGCCACATCCTGCTGTCATTTTAGACAGTGTTTTTCCAGGTTTCATCAGAGACCCTGAAGGAAATGTAAAGAATTTCCCTGTTTTTTGGTTTTGTTTTTGAAATTCCTTTTTATAGTGGGTTTGAGCTGATTCTCTCTGCCATGTTTATGCCAGTCTAGACACATTTGATTCCCTTACAGAGACATATCAATACATAGGTTTTAAGATTCTTACTAGTCAGATCTATTCCTCTGTGGGAAATATGGGGTTTTGAGTCCCTTTCACTGAGGAAGGTGTAGGTCTTGTCTATTCCACAGTTGGTTTTGGAAATGGTACCTGTGCTTATATCAAACTCTGGTTTTATGCATCACCCCACCTCTCCTTTCCCCTTCAGCAGGCATAAGAGTGTTTTCTAAATGTGAGACTCTGTTCTCTTTCCTAACTCAGTTCATGTGTAGCCATGTTTACAGAATCTACATAAGTGATATCTTATGATAAGTTTCTTTTTCTGTGTGACTTATTTCACTTAGAATCATCGTACCTGAATCCACTCACTTTGCTGCTCCTGGTCTTATGACATTGATTTCATGGCTGAGGGATATTCCATCGGACATAAATACCACAGTTTTTTGAACCATTTTTATATTTCCTGGGATATTTAAGGTGTACCCAAGTTGAGGTTCTTGTAAGCAGTGCAGCCCTAAATTTGGGGGTGGCTCTGTCTTATTGATTTTCAGTTTTCCCAATGTATATTCCCTAGACTGGAAGTGCCCTTGGCTCTGTAGCTCTGTTGTTTACTTATTTTAGGGAACGCAATGCACTCCTCCAGTGAGGCAGTTGGCAATTTACATCCCGCCCATCAGCATAACAAGGCTCCCTGTTCTCCAGGGCCTGTCTTGCCTTTCTGGTTTTTACACATTTTGTGGATGTCCCTTTTGACCGGTGGAAATTGATACTTCTTTGTAGTGCAGATTTGCATTGCCCGCTTGCTTGTTCGGCCAAAAAGGGCTTATGCGTTTTCTCCTCAATATATTCAGGAGAAAACGCATAAGCCCTTTTTGGCCAGCTGCGTCATTGTCGAAGTTGTGCCCCTCTTCCTATGCTTTAAAGGCGATTCCAACGTACCTCTTGAAATCTGTTTCCTGCTATTCTGCCTGGCTTTCAAGTCTGCCTCGTTGCCTTCCCTCAACAGATTTTTGGACGATAGTTGTCCTTTATTACTCTGCCAGTTTGTGAATTGCTGGGGCCCTGAGCTCCATTTTCCAACTCGTTTTTTGTGAGCTGTACGCAAGTCCAAAATTTTGGTCCAGGACCTATACTGGTTCCCGGTGTTTGGCTGAGACTCTGGTTAATTCTTCTTCCTGCCGGGAAATTAGAGTGACATGTGCCCGTCCAAATGCCTAACAGTAACTCTCTCATTGGTTCTCCCTCTTCCCTTCCATCCTCTGCCAAATTGGCAACCTGTGCGAACCAGGAGGTTAAAGGGGCTGTCTCTCCAAGTTGGGAGATTGATAGTAAAGCAGTTGGAAAGTCAAACCGGAGCACCAGGAGAGGGACTACTCGTTGAGTTTTAGAAACCTTTTGTATTCACGGTGTGTCCATTCTCTAGGGTTCCCGTACTTGTTATAGCTGTAGTAATATTCCCTTCAACATGGAGAGTTGGGACCCATGGAATGGGGGCCATGCATTTTTGCTTTAAAGGGTCTGCATTTGCTCATCCAATCTCACCAATCCTCTCAGTCCCAAGTGTCCAGCCTTATGCCACATCCAGCTGTCATTGTAGACAGGGTTTTTCCAGGTTTCATCAGAGAACCTGAAGGAAATGTAAAGAATTTCCCTGTTTTTTGGTTTTGTTTTTGAAATTCCTTTTTATAGTGGGTTTGAGCTTATTCTCTCTGCCATGTTTATGCCAGTCTAGTCACATTTGATTCCCTTACAGAGACATATCAATACATAGGTTTTAAGATTCTTACTAGTCAGATCTATTCCTCTGTGGGTAATATGGGGTTTTGAGTCCCTTTCACTGAGGAAGGTGTAGGTCTTGTCTATTCCACAGTTGGTTTTGGTAATGGTACCTGTGCTTATATCAAACTCTGGTTTTATGCATCACCCCACCTCTCCTTTCCCCTTCAGCAGGCATAAGAGTGTTTTCTCAATGTGAGACTCTGTTCTCTTTCCTAACTCAGTTCATGTGTAGCCATGTTTACAGGATCTACATAAGTGATATCTTATGATAAGATTCTTTTTCTGTGTGACTTATTTCACTTAGAATCATCGTACCTGAATCCACTCACTTTGCTGCTCCTGGTCTTATGACATTGATTTCATGGCTGAGGGATATTCCATCGGACATAAATACCACAGATTTTTGAACCATTTTTATATTTCCTGGGATATTTAAGGTGTACCCAACTTGAGGTTCTTGTAAGCAGTGCAGCCCTAAATTTGGGGGTGGCTCTGTCTTATTGATTTTCAGTTTTCCCAATGTATATTCCCTAGACTGGAAGTGCCCTTGGCTCTGTAGCTCTGTTGTTTACTTATTTTAGGGAACGCAATGCACTCCTCCAGTGAGGCAGTTGGCAATTTACATCCCGCCCATCAGCATAACAAGGCTCCCTGTTCTCCAGGGCCTGTCTTGCCTTTCTGGTTTTTACACATTTTGTGGATGTCCCTTTTGACCGGTGGAAATTGATACTTCTTTGTAGTGCAGATTTGCATTGCCCGCTTGCTTGTTCGGCCAAAAAGGGCTTATGCGTTTTCTCCTCAATATATTCAGGAGAAAACGCATACGCCCTTTTTGGCCAACTGCGTCATTGTCGAAGTGGTGCCCCTCTTCCTGTGCTTTAAAGGCGATTCCAACGTACCTCTTGAAATCTGTTTCCTGCTATTCTGCCTGGCTTTCAAGTCTGCCTCGTTGCCTTCCCTCAACAGATTTTTGGACAATAGTTGTCCTTTATTACTCTGCCAGTTTGTGAATTGCTGGGGCCCTGAGCTCCATTTTCCAACTCGTTTTTTGTGAGCTGTACGCAAGTCCAAAATTTTGGTTCAGGACATATACTGGTTCCCGGTGGTTGGCTGAGACTCTGGTTAATTCTTCTTCCTGCCGGGAAATTAGAGTGACATGTGCCCGTCCAAATGCCTAACAGTAACTCTCTCATTGGTTGTCCCTCTTCCCTTCCATCCTCTGCCAAATTGGCAACCTGTGCGAACCAGGAGGTTAAAGGGGCTGTTTCTCCAAGTTGGGAGATTGATAGTAAAGCAGTTGGAAAGTCAAACCGGAGCACCAGGAGAGAGACTACTCGTTGAGTTTTAGAAACCTTTTGTATTCACGGTGTGTCCATTCTCTAGGGTTCCCGTACATGTTATAGCTGTAGTAATATTCCCTTCAACATGGAGAGTTGGGACCCATGGAATGGGGGCCATGCATTTTTGCTTTAAAGGGTCTGCATTTGCTCACCCACTCTCACAAATCCTCTCAGTCCCAAGTGTCCAGCCTTATGCCACATCCAGCTGTCATTGTAGACAGGGTTTTTCCAGATTTCATCAGAGAACCTGAAGGAAATGTAAAGAATTTCCCTGTTTTTTGGTTTTGTTTTTGAAATTCCTTTTTATAGTGGGTTTGACCTGATTCTCTCTGCCATGCTTATGCCAGTCTAGTCACATTTGATTCCCTTACAGAGACATATCAATACATAGGTTTTAAGATTCTTACTAGTCAGATCTATTCCTCTGTGGGAAATATGGGGTTTTGAGTCCCTTTCACTGAGGAAGGTGTAGGTCTTGTCTATTCCACAGTTGGTATTGGTAATGGTACCTGTGCTTATATCAAACTCTGGTTTTATGCATCACCCCACCTCTCCTTTCCCCTTCAGCAGGCATAAGAGTGTTTTCTAAATGTGAGACTCTGTTCTCTTTCCTAACTCAGTTCATGTGTAGCCATGTTTACAGGATCTACATAAGTGATATCTTATGATAAGTTTCTTTTTCTGTGTGACTTATTTCACTTAGAATCATCGTACCTGAATCCACTCACTTTGCTGCTCCTGGTCTTATGACATTGATTTCATGGCTGAGAGATATTCCATCGGACATAAATACCACAGATTTTTGAACCATTTTTATATTTCCTGGGATATTTATGGTGTACCCAAGTTGAGGTTCTTGTAAGCAGTGCAGCCCTAAATTTGGGGGTGGCTCTGTCTTATTGATTTTCAGTTTTCCCAATGTATATTCCCTAGACTGGAAGTGCCCTTGGCTCTGTAGCTCTGTTGTTTACTCGTTTTAGGGAACGTAATGCACTCCTCCAGGGAGGCAGTTGGCAATTTACATCCCGCCCATCAGCATAACAAGGCTCCCTGTTCTCCAGGGCCTGTCTTGCCTTTCTAGTTTTTACACATTTTGTGGATGTCCGTTTTGACCGGTGGGATGTGATACTTCTTTGTAGTGCAGATTTGCATGGCCCGCTTGCTTGTTCGGCCAAAAAGGGCGTATGCGTTTTCTCCTGAATATATTGAGGAGAAAACGCATACGCCCTTTTTGGCCAACTGCCTCATTGTCAAAGTTGTGCCCCTCTTCCTGTGCTTTAAAGGTGATTCCAACGTACCTCTTGAAATCTGTTTCCTGCTATTCTGCCTGGCTTTCAAGTCTGCCTCGTTGCCTTCCGTCAACAGATTTTTGGACGATAGTTGTCCTTTATTACTCTGCCTGTTTGTGAATTGCTGGGGCCCTGAGCTCCATTTTCCAACTCGTTTTTTGTGAGCTGTACGCAAGTCCAAAATTTTGGTTCAGGACCTATACTGGTTCCCGGTGGTTGGCTGAGACTCTGGTTAATTCTTCTTCCTGCCGGGAAATTAGAGTGACATGTGCCCGTCCAAATGCCTAACAGTAACTCTCTCATTGGTTCTCCCTCTTCCCTTCCATCCTCTGCCAAATTGGCAACCTGTGAGATCCAGGAGGTTAAAGGGGCTGGCTCTCCAAGTTGGGAGATTGATAGTAAAGCAGTTGGAAAGTCAAACCGGAGCACCAGGAGAGGGACTACTCGTTGAGTTTTAGAAACCTTTTGTATTCAAAGTGTGTCCATTCTCTAGGTTTCCCGTACATGTTATAGCTGTAGTAATATTCCCTTCAACATGGATAGTTGGGACCCATGGAATGGGGGCCATGCATTTTTGCTTTAAAGGGTCTGCATTTGCTCACCCAATCTCACCAATCCTGTCAGTCCCAAGTGTCCAGCCTTATGCCACATCCAGCTGTCATTGTAGACAGTGTTTTTCCAGGTTTCATCAGAGAACCTGTAGGAAATGTAAAGAATTTCCCTGTTTTTTGGTTTTGTTTTTGAAATTCCTTTTTATAGTGGGTTTGAGCTGATTCTCTCTGCCATGTTTATGCCAGTCTAGACACACTTGATTCCCTTACAGAGACATATCAATACATAGGTTTTAAGATTCTTACTAGTCAGATCTATTCCTCTGCGGGAAATATGGGGTTTTGAGTCCCTTTCACTGAGGAAGGTGTAGGTCTTGTCTATTCCACAGTTGGTTCTGGAAATGGTACCTGTGCTTATATCAAACTCTGGTTTTATGCATCACCCCACCTCTCCTTTCCCCTTAAGCAAGCATAAGAGTGTTTTCTCAATGTGAGACTCTGTTCTCTTTCCTAAATCAGTTCATGTGTAGCCATGTTTACAGGATCTTCATAAGTGATATCTTATGATAAGTTTCTTTTTCTGTGTGACTTATTTCACTTAGAATCATCGTACCTGAATCCACTCACTTTGCTGCTCCTGGTCTTATGACATTGATCTCATGGCTGAGGGATATTCCATCGGACATAAATACCACAGTTTTTTGAACCATTTTTATATTTCCTGGGATATTTAAGGTGTACCCAAGTTGAGGTTCTTGTAAGCAGTGCAGCCCTAAATTTGGGGGTGGCTCTGTCTTATTGATTTTCAGTTTTCCATATATATATTCCCTAGACTGGAAGTGCCCTTGGCTCTGTAGCTCTGTTGTTTACTTGTTTAGGGAACGCAATGCACTCCTCCAGTAAGGCAGTTGGCAATTTACATCCCGCCCATCAGCATAACAAGGCTCCCTGTTCTCCAGGGCCTGTCTTGCCTTTCTAGTTTTTACACATTTTGTGGATGTCTCTTTTGACCGGTGGGAAGTGATACTTCTTTGTAGTGCAGATTTGCATTGCCCGCTTGCTTGTTCGGCCAAAAAGGGCTTATGCATTTTCTCCTCAATATATTCAGGAGAAAACGCATACGCCCTTTTTGGCCAACTGCGTCATTGTCGAAGTTGTGCCCCTCTTCCTGTGCTTTAAAGGCGATTCCAACGTACCTCTTGAAATCTGTTTCCTGCTATTCTGCCTGGCATTCAAGTCTGCCTCGTTGCCTTCCCTCAACAGATTTTTGGACGATAGTTGTCCTTTATTACTCTGCCAGTTTGTGAATTGCTTGGGCCCTGAGCTCCTTTTTCCAACTCGTTTTTTGTGAGCTGTACGCAAGTCCAAAATTTTGGTTCAGGACCTATACTGGTTCCCGGTGGGTGGCTGAGACTCTGGTTAATTCTTCTTCCTGCCGGGAAATTAGAGTGACATGTGCCCGTCCAAATGCCTAACAGTAACTCTCTCATTGGTTCTCCCTCTTCCCTTCCATCCTCTGCCAAATTGGCAACCTGTGCGAACCAGGAGGTTAAAGGGGCTGTCTCTCCAATTTGGGAGATTGATAGTAAAGCAGTTGGAAAGTCAAACCTGAGCACCAGGAGAGGGACTACTCGTTGAGTTTTAGAAACCTTTTGTATTCACAGTGTGTCCATTCTCTAGGGTTCCCGTACATGTTATAGCTGTAGTAATTATCCCTTCAAGATGGAGAGTTGGGACCCATGGAATGGGGGCCATGCATTTTTGCTTTAAAGGATCTGCATTTGCTCACCCAATCTCACCAATCCTCTCAGTCCCAAGTGTCCAGCCTTATGCCACATCCAGCTGTCATTGTAGACAGGGTTTTTCCAGGTTTCATCAGAGACCCTGAAGGAAATGTAAAGAATTTCCCTGTTTTTTGGTTTTGGTTTTTTTTTTGAAATTCCTTTTTATAGTGGGTTAGAGCTGATTCTCTCTGCCATGTTTATGCCAGTCTAGACACACATGATTCCCTTACAGAGACATATCAATACATAGGTTTTAAGATTCTTACTAGTCAGATCTATTCCTCTGCGGGAAATATGGGGTTTTGAGTCCCTTTCACTGAGGAAGGTGTAGGTCTTGTCTATTCCACAGTTGGTTTTGGAAATGGTACCTGTGCTTATATCAAACTCTGGTTTTATGCATCACCCCACCTCTCCTTTCCCCTTAAGCAAGCATAAGAGTGTTTTCTAAATGTGAGACTCTGTTCTCTTTCCTAACTCAGTTCATGTGTAGCCATGTTTACAGGATCTTCATAAGTGATATCTTATGATAAGTTTCTTTTTCTGTGTGACTTATTTCACTTAGAATCATCGTACCTGAATCCACTCACTTTGCTGCTCCTGGTCTTATGACATTGATTTCATGGCTGAGGGATATTCCATCGGACATAAATACCACAGTTTTTTGAACCATTTTTATATTTCCTGGGATATTTAAGGTGTACCCAAGTTGAGGTTCTTGTAAGCAGTGCAGCCCTAAATTTGGGGGTGGCTCTGTCTTATTGATTTTCAGTTTTCCCAATGTATATTCCCTAGACTGGAAGTGCCCTTGGCTCTGTAGCTCTGTTGTTTACTCGTTTTAGGGAACGCAATGCAATCCTCCAGTGAGGCAGTTGGCAATTTACATCCCGCCCATCAGCATAACAAGGCTCCCTGTTCTCCAGGGCCTGTCTTGCCTTTCTGGCTTTTACACATTTTGTGGATGTCCCTTTTGACCGGTGGGAAGTGATACTTCTTTGTAGTGCAGATTTGCATTGCCCGCTTGCTTGTTCGGCCAAAAAGGGCGTATGCGTTTTCTCCTGAATATATTCAGGAGAAAACGCATAAGCCCTTTTTGGCCAACTGCGTCATTGTCGAAGTTGTGCCCCTCTTCCTGTGCTTTAAACGTGATTCCAACGTACCTCTTGAAATCTGTTTCCTGCTATTCTGCCTGGCTTTCAAGTCTGCCTCGTTGCCTTCCGTCAACAGATTTTTGGACGATAGTTGTCCTTTATTACTCTGCCAGTTTGTGAATTGCTGGGGCCCTGAGCTCCATTTTCCAACTCGTTTTTTGTGAGCTGTACGCAAGTCCAAAATTTTGGTTCAGGACCTATACTGGTTCCCGGTGGTTGGCTGAGACTCTGGTTAATTCTTCTTCCTGCCGGGAAATTAGAGTGACATGTGCCCGTCCAAATGCCTAACAGTAACTCTCTCATTGGTTCTCCCTCTTCCCTTCCATCCTCTGCCAAATTGGCAACCTGTGCGATCCAGGAGGTTAAAGGGGCTGTCTCTCCAAGTTGGGAGATTGATAGTAAAGCAGTTGGAAAGTCAAACCGGAGCACCAGGAGAGGGACTACTGGTTGAGTTTTAGAAACCTTTTGTATTCACAGTGTGTCCATTCTCTAGGTTTCCCGTACATGTTATAGCTGTAGTAATATTCCCTTCAACATGGATAGTTGGGACCCATGGAATGGGGGCCATGCATTTTTGCTTTAAAGGGTCTGCATTTGCTCCCCCAATCTCACCAATCCTCTCAGTCCCAAGTGTCCAGCCTTATGCCACATCCAGCTGTCATTGTAGACAGTGTTTTTCCAGGTTTCATCAGAGACCCTGTAGGAAATGTAAAGAATTTCCCTGTTTTTTGGTTTTGTTTTTGAAATTCCTTTTTATAGTGGGTTTGAGCTGATTCTCTCTGCCATGTTTATGCCAGTCTAGACACACTTGATTCCCTTACAGAGACATATCAATACATACGTTTTAAGATTCTTACTAGTCAGATCTATTCCTCTGCGGGAAATATGGGGTTTTGAGTCCCTTTCACTGAGGAAGGTGTAGGTCTTGTCTATTCCACAGTTGGTTCTGGAAATGGTACCTGTGCTTATATCAAACTCTGGTTTTATGCATCACCCCACATCTCCTTTCCCCTTAAGCAAGCATAAGAGTGTTTTCTCAATGTGAGACTCTGTTCTCTTTCCTAACTCAGTTCATGTGTAGCCATGTTTACAGGATCTTCATAAGTGATATCTTATGATAAGTTTCTTTTTCTGTGTGACTTATTTCACTTAGAATCATCGTACCTGAATCCACTCACTTTGCTGCTCCTGGTCTTATGACATTGATCTCATGGCTGAGGGATATTCCATCGGACATAAATACCACAGTTTTTTGAACCATTTTTATATTTCCTGGGATATTTAAGGTGTACCCAAGTTGAGGTTCTTGTAAGCAGTGCAGCCCTAAATTTGGGGGTGGCTCTGTCTTATTGATTTTCAGTTTTCCATATATATATTCCCTAGACTGGAAGTGCCCTTGGCTCTGTAGCTCTGTTGTTTACTTGTTTAGGGAACGCAATGCACTCCTCCAGTAAGGCAGTTGGCAATTTACATCCCGCCCATCAGCATAACAAGGCTCCCTGTTCTCCAGGGCCTGTCTTGCCTTTCTAGTTTTTACACATTTTGTGGATGTCCCTTTTGACCGGTGGGAAGTGATACTTCTTTGTAGTGCAGATTTGCATTGCCCGCTTGCTTGTTCGGCCAAAAAGGGCTTATGCATTTTCTCCTCAATATATTCAGGAGAAAACGCATACGCCCTTTTTGGCCAACTGCGTCATTGTCGAAGTTGTGCCCCTCTTCCTGTGCTTTAAAGGCGATTCCAACGTACCTCTTGAAATCTGTTTCCTGCTATTCTGCCTGGCATTCAAGTCTGCCTCGTTGCCTTCCCTCAACAGATTTTTGGACGATAGTTGTCCTTTATTACTCTGCCAGTTTGTGAATTGCTTGGGCCCTGAGCTCCTTTTTCCAACTCGTTTTTTGTGAGCTGTACGCAAGTCCAAAATTTTGGTTCAGGACCTATACTGGTTCCCGGTGGGTGGCTGAGACTCTGGTTAATTCTTCTTCCTGCCGGGAAATTAGAGTGACATGTGCCCGTCCAAATGCCTAACAGTAACTCTCTCATTGGTTCTCCCTCTTCCCTTCCATCCTCTGCCAAATTGGCAACCTGTGCGAACCAGGAGGTTAAAGGGGCTGTCTCTCCAATTTGGGAGATTGATAGTAAAGCAGTTGGAAAGTCAAACCTGAGCACCAGGAGAGGGACTACTCGTTGAGTTTTAGAAACCTTTTGTATTCACAGTGTGTCCATTCTCTAGGGTTCCCGTACATGTTATAGCTGTAGTAATTATCCCTTCAAGATGGAGAGTTGGGACCCATGGAATGGGGGCCATGCATTTTTGCTTTAAAGGATCTGCATTTGCTCACCCAATCTCACCAATCCTCTCAGTCCCAAGTGTCCAGCCTTATGCCACATCCAGCTGTCATTGTAGACAGGGTTTTTCCAGGTTTCATCAGAGACCCTGAAGGAAATGTAAAGAATTTCCCTGTTTTTTGGTTTCGGTTTTTTTTTTGAAATTCCTTTTTATAGTGGGTTAGAGCTGATTCTCTCTGCCATGTTTATGCCAGTCTAGACACACATGATTCCCTTACAGAGACATATCAATACATAGGTTTTAAGATTCTTACTAGTCAGATCTATTCCTCTGCGGGAAATATGGGGTTTTGAGTCCCTTTCACTGAGGAAGGTGTAGGTCTTGTCTATTCCACAGTTGGTTTTGGAAATGGTACCTGTGCTTATATCAAACTCTGGTTTTATGCATCACCCCACCTCTCCTTTCCCCTTAAGCAAGCATAAGAGTGTTTTCTAAATGTGAGACTCTGTTCTCTTTCCTAACTCAGTTCATGTGTAGCCATGTTTACAGGATCTTCATAAGTGATATCTTATGATAAGTTTCTTTTTCTGTGTGACTTATTTCACTTAGAATCATCGTACCTGAATCCACTCACTTTGCTGCTCCTGGTCTTATGACATTGATTTCATGGCTGAGGGATATTCCATCGGACATAAATACCACAGTTTTTTGAACCATTTTTATATTTCCTGGGATATTTAAGGTGTACCCAAGTTGAGGTTCTTGTAAGCAGTGCAGCCCTAAATTTGGGGGTGGCTCTGTCTTATTGTTTTTCAGTTTTCCCAATGTATATTCCCTAGACTGGAAGTGCCCTTGGCTCTGTAGCTCTGTTGTTTACTCGTTTTAGGGAACGCAATGCAATCCTCCAGTGAGGCAGTTGGCAATTTACATCCCGCCCATCAGCATAACAAGGCTCCCTGTTCTCCAGGGCCTGTCTTGCCTTTCTGGCTTTTACACATTTTGTGGATGTCCCTTTTGACCGGTGGGAAGTGATACTTCTTTGTAGTGCAGATTTGCATTGCCCGCTTGCTTGTTCGGCCAAAAAGGGCGTATGCGTTTTCTCCTGAATATATTCAGGAGAAAACGCATAAGCCCTTTTTGGCCAACTGCGTCATTGTCGAAGTTGTGCCCCTCTTCCTGTGCTTTAAACGTGATTCCAACGTACCTCTTGAAATCTGTTTCCTGCTATTCTGCCTGGCTTTCAAGTCTGCCTCGTTGCCTTCCGTCAACAGATTTTTGGACGATAGTTGTCCTTTATTACTCTGCCAGTTTGTGAATTGCTGGGGCCCTGAGTTCCATTTTCCAACTCGTTTTTTGTGAGCTGTACGCAAGTCCAAAATTTTGGTTCAGGACCTATACTGGTTCCCGGTGGTTGGCTGAGACTCTGGTTAATTCTTCTTCCTGCCGGGAAATTAGAGTGACATGTGCCCGTCCAAATGCCTAACAGTAACTCTCTCATTGGTTCTCCCTCTTCCCTTCCATCCTCTGCCAAATTGGCAACCTGTGCGATCCAGGAGGTTAAAGGGGCTGTCTCTCCAAGTTGGGAGATTGATAGTAAAGCAGTTGGAAAGTCAAACCGGAGCACCAGGAGAGGGACTACTCGTTGAGTTTTAGAAACCTTTTGTATTCACAGTGTGTCCATTCTCTAGGTTTCCCGTACATGTTATAGCTGTAGTAATATTCCCTTCAACATGGATAGTTGGGACCCATGGAATGGGGGCCATGCATTTTTGCTTTAAAGGGTCTGCATTTGCTCCCCCAATCTCACCAATCCTCTCAGTCCCAAGTGTCCAGCCTTATGCCACATCCAGCTGTCATTGTAGACAGTGTTTTTCCAGGTTTCATCAGAGACCCTGTAGGAAATGTAAAGAATTTCCCTGTTTTTTGGTTTTGTTTTTGAAATTCCTTTTTATAGTGGGTTTGAGCTGATTCTCTCTGCCATGTTTATGCCAGTCTAGACACACTTGATTCCCTTACAGAGACATATCAATACATACGTTTTAAGATTCTTACTAGTCAGATCTATTCCTCTGCGGGAAATATGGGGTTTTGAGTCCCTTTCACTGAGGAAGGTGTAGGTCTTGTCTATTCCACAGTTGGTTCTGGAAATGGTACCTGTGCTTATATCAAACTCTGGTTTTATGCATCACCCCACATCTCCTTTCCCCTTAAGCAAGCATAAGAGTGTTTTCTCAATGTGAGACTCTGTTCTCTTTCCTAACTCAGTTCATGTGTAGCCATGTTTACAGGATCTTCATAAGTGATATCTTATGATAAGTTTCTTTTTCTGTGTGACTTATTTCACTTAGAATCATCGTACCTGAATCCACTCACTTTGCTGCTCCTGGTCTTATGACATTGATCTCATGGCTGAGGGATATTCCATCGGACATAAATACCACAGTTTTTTGAACCATTTTTATATTTCCTGGGATATTTAAGGTGTACCCAAGTTGAGGTTCTTGTAAGCAGTGCAGCCCTAAATTTGGGGGTGGCTCTGTCTTATTGATTTTCAGTTTTCCCAATATATATTCCCTAGACTGGAAGTGCCCTTGGCTCTGTAGCTCTGTTGTTTACTTGTTTAGGGAACGCAATGCACTCCTCCAGTGAGGCAGTTGGCAATTTACATCCCGCCCATCAGCATAACAAGGCTCCCTGTTCTCCAGGGCCTGTCTTGCCTTTCTAGTTTTTACACATTTTGTGGATGTCCCTTTTGACCGGTGGGAAGTGATACTTCTTTGTAGTGCAGATTTGCATTGCCCGCTTGCTTGTTCGGCCAAAAAGGGCTTATGCGTTTTCTCCTCAATATATTCAGGAGAAAACGCATACGCCCTTTTTGGCCAACTGCGTCATTGTCGAAGTTGTGCCCCTCTTCCTGTGCTTTAAAGGCGATTCCAACGTACCTCTTGAAATCTGTTTCCTGCTATTCTGCCTGGCATTCAAGTCTGCCTCGTTGCCTTCCCTCAACAGATTTCTGGACGATAGTTGTCCTTTATTACTCGGCCAGTTTGTGAGTTGCTTGGGCCCTGAGCTCCTTTTTCCAACTCGTTTTTTGTGAGCTGTACGCAAGTCCAAAATTTTGGTTCAGGACCTATACTGGTTCCCGGTGGGTGGCTGAGACGCTGGTTAATTCTTCTTCCTGCCGGGAAATTAGAGTGACATATGCCCGTCCAAATGCCTAACAGTAACTCTCTCATTGGTTTTCCCTCTTCCCTTCCATCCTCTGCCAAATTGGCAACCTGTGCGAACCAGGAGGTTAAAGGGGCTGTCTCTCCAATTTGGGAGATTGATAGTAAAGCAGTTGGAAAGTCAAACCTGAGCACCAGGAGAGGGACGACTCGTTGAGTTTTAGAAAACTTTTGTATTCACAGTGTGTCCATTCTCTAGGGTTCCCGTAAATGTTATAGCTGTAGTAATTATCCCTTCAAGATGGAGAGTTGGGACCCATGGAATGGGGGCCATGCATTTTTGCTTTAAAGGATCTGCATTTGCTCACCCAATCTCACCAATCCTCTCAGTCCCAAGTGTCCAGCCTTATGCCACATCCAGCTGTCATTGTAGACAGGGTTTTTCCAGGTTTCATCAGAGACCCTGAAGGAAATGTAAAGAATTTCCCTGTTTTTTGGTTTTGGTTTTTTTATTGAAATTCCTTTTTATAGTGGGTTAGAGCTGATTCTCTCTGCCATGTTTATGCCAGTCTAGACACACATGATTCCCTTACAGAGACATATCAATACATAGGTTTTAAGATTCTTACTAGTCAGATCTATTCCTCTGCGGGAAATATGGGGTTTTGAGTCCCTTTCACTGAGGAAGGTGTAGGTCTTGTCTATTCCACAGTTGGTTTTGGAAATGGTACCTGTGCTTATATCAAACTCTGGTTTTATGCATCACCCCACCTCTCCTTTCTCCTTAAGCAACCATAAGAGTGTTTTCTAAATGTGAGACTCTGTTCTCTTTCCTAACTCAGTTCACGTGTAGCCATGTTTACAGGATCTTCATAAGTGATATCTTATGATAAGTTTCTTTTTCTGTGTGACTTATTTCACTTAGAATCATCGTACCTGAATCCACTCACTTTGCTGCTCCTGGTCTTATGACATTGATTTCATGGCTGAGGGATATTCCATCGGACATAAATACCACAGTTTTTTGAACCATTTTTATATTTCCTGGGATATTTAAGGTGTACCCAAGTTGAGGTTCTTGTAAGCAGTGCAGCCCTAAATTTGGGTGTGGCTGTGTCTTATTGATTTTCAGTTTTCCCAATGTATATTCCCTAGACTGGAAGTGCCCTTGGCTCTGTAGCTCTGTTGTTTACTCGTTTTAGGGAACGCAATGCACTCCTCCAGTGAGGCAGTTGGCAATTTACATCCCGCCCATCAGCATAACAAGGCTCCCTGTTCTCCAGGGCCTGTCTTGCCTTTCTGGTTTTTACACATTTTGTGGATGTCCCTTTTGACCGGTGGGAAGTTATACTTCTTTGTAGTGCAGATTTGCATTGCCTGCTTGCTTGTTCGGCCAAAAAGGGCGTATGCGTTTTCTCCTGAATATATTCAGGAGAAAACGCATACGCCCGTTTTGGCCAACTGCCTCATTGTCGAAGTTGTGCCCCTCTTCCTGTGCTTTAAGTGCGATTCCAACGTACCTCTTGAAATCTGTTTCCTGCTATTCTGCCTGGCTTTCAAGTCTGCCTCGTTGCCTTCCCTCAACAGATTTTTGGACGATAGTTGTCCTTTATTACTCTGCCAGTTTGTGAATTGCTGTGGCCCTGAGCTCCATTTCCCAACTCGTTTTTTGTGAGCTGTACGCAAGTCCAAAATTTTGGTTCAGGACCTATACTGGTTCCCGGTGGGTGGCTGAGACTCTGGTTAATACTTCTTCCTGCCGGGAAATTAGAGTGACATGTGCCCGTCCAAATGCCTAACAGTAACTCTCTCATTCGTTCTCCCCCTTCCCTTCCATCCTCTGCCAAATTGGCAACCTGTGCGAACCAGGATGTTAAAGGGGCTGTCTCTCCAAGTTGGGAGATTGATAGTAAAGCAGTTGGAAAGTCAAACCGGAGCACCAGGAGAGGGACTACTCGTTGAGTTTTAGAAACCTTTTGTATTCACAGTGTGTCCATTCTCTAGGGTTCCCGTACATGTTATAGCTGTAGTAATATTCCCTTCAACATGGAGAGTTGGGACCCATGGAATGGGGGCCATGCATTTTTGCTTTAAAGGGTCTGCATTTGCTCACCCAATCTCACCAATCCTGTCAGTCCCAAGTGTCCAGCCTTATGCCACATCCAGCTGTCATTGTAGACAGGGTTTTTCCAGGTTTCATCAGAGACCCTGAAGGAAATGTAAAGAATTTCCCTGTTTTTTGGTTTTGGTTTTTTTTTGAAATTCCTTTTTATAGTGGGTTAGAGCTGATTCTCTCTGCCATGTTTATGCCAGTCTAGACACATTTGATTCCCTTACAGAGACATATCAATACATAGGTTTTAAGATTCTTACTAGTCAGATCTATTCCTCTGCGGGAAATATGGGGTTTTGAGTCCCTTTCACTGAGGAAGGTGTAGGTCTTGTCTATTCCACAGTTGGTTTTGGAAATGGTACCTGTGCTTATATCAAACTCTGGTTTTATGCATCACCCCACCTCTCCTTTCTCCTTAAGCAAGCATAAGAGTGTTTTCTAAAGGTGAGACTCTGTTCTCTTTCCTAACTCAGTTCATGTGTAGCCATGTTTACAGGATCTTCATAAGTGATATCTTATGATAAGTTTCTTTTTCTGTGTGACTTATTTCACTTAGAATCATCGTACCTGAATCCACTCACTTTGCTGCTCCTGGTCTTATGACATTGATTTCATGGCTGAGGGATATTCCATCGGACATAAATACCACAGTTTTTTGAACCATTTTTATATTTCCTGGGATATTTAAGGTGTACCCAAGTTGAGGTTCTTGTAAGCAGTGCAGCCCTAAATTTGCGGGTGGCTCTGTCTTATTGATTTTCAGTTTTCCCAATGTATATTCCCTAGACTGGAAGTGCCCTTGGCTCTGTAGCTCTGTTGTTTACTCGTTTTAGGGAACGCAATGCAATCCTCCAGTGAGGCAGTTGGCAATTTACATCCCGCCCATCAGCATAACAAGGCTCCCTGTTCTCCAGGGCCTGTCTTGCCTTTCTGGCTTTTACACATTTTGTGGATGTCCCTTTTGACCGGTGGGAAGTGATACTTCTTTGTAGTGCAGATTTGCATTGCCCGCTTGCTTGCTTGGCCAAAAAGGGCGTATGCGTTTTCTCCTGAATATATTCAGGAATATATTCAGGAGAAAACGCATACGCCCATTTTGGCCCAGTGCGTCATTGTCGAAGTTGTGCCCCTCTTCCTGTGCTTTAAAGGTGATTCCAACGTACCTCTTGAAATCTGTTTCCTGCTATTCTGCCTGACTTTCAAGTCTGCCTCGTTGCCTTCCGTCAACAGATTTTTGGACGATAGTTGTCCTTTATTACTCTGCCAGTTTGTGAATTGCTGGGGCCCTGAGCTCCATTTTCCAACTCGTTTTTTGTGAGCTGTACGCAAGTCCAAAATTTTGGTTCAGGACCTATACTGGTTCCCGGTGGTTGGCTGAGACTCTGGTTAATTCTTCTTCCTGCCGGGAAATTAGAGTGACATGTGCCCGTCCAAATGCCTAACAGTAACTCTCTCATTGGTTCTCCCTCTTCCCTTCCATCCTCTGCCAAATTGGCAACCTGTGCGATCCAGGAGGTTAAAGGGGCTGTCTCTCCAAGTTGGGAGATTGATAGTAAAGCAGTTGGAAAGTCAAACCGGAGCACCAGGAGAGGGACTACTCGTTGAGTTTTAGAAACCTTTTGTATTCACAGTGTGTCCATTCTCTAGGTTTCCCGTACATGTTATAGCTGTAGTAATATTCCCTTCAACATGGATAGTTGGGACCCATGGAATGGGGGCCATGCATTTTTGCTTTAAAGGGTCTGCATTTGCTCACCCAATCTCACCAATCCTCTCAGTCCCAAGTGTCCAGCCTTATGCCACATCCAGCTGTCATTGTAGACAGTGTTTTTCCAGGTTTCATCAGAGACCCTGTAGGAAATGTAAAGAATTTCCCTGTTTTTTGGTTTTGTTTTTGAAATTCCTTTTTATAGTGGGTTTGAGCTGATTCTCTCTGCCATGTTTATGCCAGTCTAGACACACTTGATTCCCTTACAGAGACATATCAATACATACGTTTTAAGATTCTTACTAGTCAGATCTATTCCTCTGCGGGAAATATGGGGTTTTGAGTCCCTTTCACTGAGGAAGGTGTAGGTCTTGTCTATTCCACAGTTGGTTCTGGAAATGGTACCTGTGCTTATATCAAACTCTGGTTTTATGCATCACCCCACCTCTCCTTTCCCCTTAAGCAAGCATAAGAGTGTTTTCTCAATGTGAGACTCTGTTCTCTTTCCTAACTCAGTTCATGTGTAGCCATGTTTACAGGATCTTCATAAGTGATATCTTATGATAAGTTTCTTTTTCTGTGTGACTTATTTCACTTAGAATCATCGTACCTGAATCCACTCACTTTGCTGCTCCTGGTCTTATGACATTGATCTCATGGCTGAGGGATATTCCACCGGACATAAATACCACAGTTTTTTGAACCATTTTTATATTTCCTGGGATATTTAAGGTGTACCCAAGTTGAGGTTCTTGTAAGCAGTGCAGCCCTAAATTTGGGGGTGGCTCTGTCTTATTGATTTTCAGTTTTCCCAATATATATTCCCTAGACTGGAAGTGCCCTTGGCTCTGTAGCTCTGTTGTTTACTCGTTTTAGGGAACGCAATGCACTCCTCCAGTGAGGCAGTTGGCAATTTACATCCCGCCCATCAGCATAACAAGGCTCCCTGTTCTCCAGGGCCTGTCTTGCCTTTCTAGTTTTTACACATTTTGTGGATGTCCCTTTTGACCGGTGGGAAGTGATACTTCTTTGTAGTGCAGATTTGCATTGCCCGCTTGCTTGTTCGGCCAAAAAGGGCTTATGCGTTTTCTCCTCAATATATTCAGGAGAAAACGCATACGCCCTTTTTGGCCAACTGCGTCATTGTCGAAGTTGTGCCCCTCTTCCTGTGCTTTAAAGGTGATTCCAACGTACCTCTTGAAATCTGTTTCCTGCTATTCTGCCTGGCATTCAAGTCTGCCTCGTTGCCTTCCCTCAACAGATTTTTGGACGATAGTTGTCCTTTATTACTCGGCCAGTTTGTGAATTGCTTGGGCCCTGAGCTCCTTTTTCCAACTCGTTTTTTGTGAGCTGTACGCAAGTCAAAAATTTTGGTTCAGGACCTATACTGGTTCCCGGTGGGTGGCTGAGACTCTGGTTAATTCTTCTTCCTGCCGGGAAATTAGAGTGACATGTGCCCGTCCAAATGCCTAACAGTAACTCTCTCATTGGTTCTCCCTCTTCCCTTCCATCCTCTGCCAAATTGGCAACCTGTGCGAACCAGGGGGTTAAAGGGGCTGTCTCTCCAATTTGGGAGATTGATAGTAAAGCAGTTGGAAAGTCAAACCTGTGAACCAGGAGAGGGACTACTCGTTGAGTTTTAGAAACCTTTTGTATTCACAGTGTGTCCATTCTCTAGGGTTCCCGTACATGTTATAGCTGTAGTAATTATCCCTTCAAGATGGAGAGTTGGGACCCATGGAATGGGGGCCATGCATTTTTGCTTTAAAGGATCTGCATTTGCTCACCCAATCTCACCAATCCTCTCAGTCCCAAGTGTCCAGCCTTATGCCACATCCAGCTGTCATTGTAGACAGGGTTTTTCCAGGTTTCACCAGAGACCCTGAAGGAAATGTAAAGAATTTCCCTGTTTTTTGGTTTTGGTTTTTTTTTTGAAATTCCTTTTTATAGTGGGTTAGAGCTGATTCTCTCTGCCATGTTTATGCCAGTCTAGACACACATGATTCCCTTACAGAGACATATCAATACATAGGTTTTAAGATTCTTACTAGTCAGATCTATTCCTCTGCGGGAAATATGGGGTTTTGAGTCCCTTTCACTGAGGAAGGTGTAGGTCTTGTCTATTCCACAGTTGGTTTTGGAAATGGTACCTGTGCTTATATCAAACTCTGGTTTTATGCATCACCCCACCTCTCCTTTCTCCTTAAGCAACCATAAGAGTGTTTTCTAAATGTGAGACTCTGTTCTCTTTCCTAACTCAGTTCATGTGTAGCCATGTTTACAGGATCTTCATAAGTGATATCTTATGATAAGTTTCTTTTTCTGTGTGACTTATTTCACTTAGAATCATCGTACCTGAATCCATTCACTTTGCTGCTCCTGGTCTTATGACATTGATTTCATGGCTGAGGGATATTCCATCGGACATAAATACCACAGTTTTTTGAACCATTTTTATGTTTCCTGGGATATTTAAGGTGTACCCAAGTTGAGGTTCTTGTAAGCAGTGCAGCCCTAAATTTGGGGGTGGCTGTGTCTTATTGATTTTCAGTTTTCCCAATGTATATTCCCTAGACTGGAAGTGCCCTTGGCTCTGTAGCTCTGTTGTTTACTCGTTTTAGGGAACGCAATGCACTCCTCCAGTGAGGCAGTTGGCAATTTACATCCCGCCCATCAGCATAACAAGGCTCCCTGTTCTCCAGGGCCTGTCTTGCCTTTCTGGTTTTTACACATTTTGTGGATGTCCCTTTTGACCGGTGGGAAGTGATACTCCTTTGTAGTGCAGATTTGCATTGCCCGCTTGCTTGTTCGGCCAAAAAGGGCGTATGCGTTTTCTCCTGAATATATTCAGGAGAAAACGCATACGCCCGTTTTGGCCAACTGCGTCATTGTCGAAGTTGTGCCCCTCTTCCTGTGCTTTAAATGCGATTCCAACGTACCTCTTGAAATCTGTTTCCTGCTCTTCTGCCTGGCTTTCAAGTCTGCCTCGTTGCCTTCCGTCAACAGATTTTTGGACGATAGTTGTCCTTTATTACTCTGCCAGTTTGTGAATTGCTGTGGCCCTGAGCTCCATTTTCCAACTCGTTTTTTGTGAGCTGTACGCAAGTCCAAAATTTTGGTTCAGGACCTATACTGGTTCCCGGTGGTTGGATGAGACTCTGGTTAATACTTCTTCCTGCCGGGAAATTAGAGTGACATGTGCCCGTCCAAATGCCTAACAGTAACTCTCTCATTCGTTCTCCCTCTTCCCTTCCATCCTCTGCCAAATTGGGAACCTTTGCGAACCAGGAGGTTAAAGGGGCTGTCTCTCCAAGTTGGGAGATTGATAGTAAAGCAGTTGGAAAGTCAAACCGGAGCACCAGGAGAGGGACTACTCCTTGAGTTTTAGAAACCTTTTGTATTCACAGTGTGTCCATTCTCTAGGTTTCCCGTACTGTTATAGCTGTAGTAATATTCCCTTCAACATGGAGAGTTGGGACCCATGAAATGGGGGCCATGCATTTTTGCTTTAAAGGGTCTGCATTTGCTCCCCCAATCTCACCAATCCTCTCAGTCCCAAGTGTCCAGCCTTATGCCACATCCAGCTGTCATTGTAGACAGGGTTTTTCCAGGTTTCATCAGAGACCCTGAAGGAAATGTAAAGAATTTTCCTGTTTTTTGGTTTTGTTTTTGAAATTCCTTTTTATACTGGGTTTGAGCTGATTCTCTCTGCCATGTTTATGCCAGTCTAGACACACTTGATTCCCTTACAGAGATATATCAATACATAGGTTTTAAGATTCTTACTAGTCAGATCTATTCCTCTGCGGGAAATATGGGGTTTTGAGTCCCTTTCACTGAGGAAGGTGTAGGTCTTGTCTATTCCACAGTTGGTTTTGGAAATGGTACCTGTGCTTATATGAAACTCTGGTTTTATGCATCACCCCACCTCTCCTTTCCCCTTCAGCAGGCATAAGAGTGTTTTCTAAATGTGAGACTCTGTTCTCTTTCCTAACTCAGTTCATGTGTAGCCATGTTTACAGGATCTTCATAAGTCATATCTTATGATAAGTTTCTTTTTCTGTTTGACTTATTTCACTTAGAATCATCGTACCTGAATCCACTCACTTTGCTGCTCCTGGTCTTATGATATTGATTTCATGGCTGAGGGATATTCCATCGGACATAAATACCACAGTTTTTTGAACCATTTTTATATTTCCTGGGATATTTAAGGTGTACCCTAGTTGAGGTTCTTGTAAGCAGTGCAACCTTAAAGTTTTGGGTGGCTCTGTCTTTTTGATTTTCAGTTTTCCCAATGTATATTCCCTAGACTGGAAGTGCCCTTGGCTCTGTAGCTCTGTTCTTTACTTGTTTTAGGGAACGCAATGCACTCCTCCAGTGAGGCAGTTGGCAATTTACATCCCGCCCATCAGCATAACAAAGCTCCCTGCTCTCCAGGGCCTGTCTTGCCTTTCTGGTTTTTACACATTTTGTGGATGTCCCTTTTGACCGGTGGGAAGTGATACTTCTTTGTAGTGCAGATTTGCATTGCCCGCTTGCTTGTTCGGCCAAAAAGGGCTTATGCGTTTTCTCCTGAATATATTCAGGAGAAAACGCATACGCCCTTTATGGCCAACTGCGTCATTGTCGAAGTGGTGCCCCTCTTCCTGTGCTTTAAAGGCAATTCCAACGTACCTCTTGAAATCTGTTTCCTGCTATTCTGCCTGGCTTTCAAGTCTGCCTCGTTGCCTTCCCTCAACAGATTTTTGGACGATAGTTGTCCTTTATTACTCTGCCAGTTTGTGAATTGCTGTGGCCCTGAGCTCCATTTTCCAACTCGTTTTTTGTGAGCTGTACGCAAGTCCAAAATTTTGGTTCAGGACCTATACTGGTTCCCGGTGGGTGGCTGAGACTCTGGTTAATTCTTCTTCCTGCCGGGAAATTAGAGTGTCATGTGCCCGTCCAAATGCCTCACAGCTACTCTCTCATTGGTTCTCCCTCTTCCCTTCCATCCTCTGCCAAATTGGCAACCTGTGCGAACCAGAGGGTTAAAGGGGCTGTCTCTCCAAGTTGGGAGATTGATAGTAAAGCAGTTGGAAAGTCAAACCGGAGCACCAGGAGAGGGACTACTCGTTGAGTTTTAGAAACCTTTTGTATTCACAGTGTGTCCATTCTCTAGGGTTCCCGTACATGTTATAGCTGTAGTAATATTCCTTTCAATATGGAGAGTTGGGACCCATGGAATGGGGGCCATGCATTTTTGCTTTAAAGGGTCTGCATTTGCTCACCCAATCTCACCAATCCTCTCAGTCCCAAGTGTCCAGCCTTATGCCACATCCTGCTGTCATTGTAGACAGTGTTTTTCCAGGTTTCATCAGAGACCCTGAAGGAAATGTAAAGAATTTCCCTGTTTTTTGGTTTTGTTTTTGAAATTCCTTTTTATAGTGGGTTTGAGCTGATTCTCTCTGCCATGTTTATGCCAGTCTAGACACATTTGATTCCCTTACAGAGACATATCAATACATAGGTTTTAAGATTCTTACTAGTCAGATCTATTCCTCTGTGGGAAATATGGGGTTTTGAGTCCCTTTCACTGAGGAAGGTGTAGGTCTTGTCTATTCCACAGTTGGTTTTGGAAATGGTACCTGTGCTTATATCAAACTCTGGTTTTATGCATCACCCCACCTCTCCTTTCCCCTTCAGCAGGCATAAGAGTGTTTTCCAAATGTGAGACTCTGTTCTCTTTCCTAACTCAGTTCATGTGTAGCCATGTTTACAGGATCTACATAAGTGATATCTTATGATAAGATTCTTTTCTGTGTGACTTATTTCACTTAGAATCATCGTACCTGAATCCACTCACTTTGCTGCTCCTGGTCTTATGACATTGATTTCATGGCTGAGGGATATTCCATCGGACATAAATACCACAGATTTTTGAACCATTTTTATATTTCCTGGGATATTTAAGGTGTACCCAACTTGAGGTTCTTGTAAGCAGTGCAGCCCTAAATTTGGGGGTGGCTCTGTCTTATTGATTTTCAGTTTTCCCAATGTATATTCCCTAGACTGGAAGTGCCCTTGGCTCTGTAGCTCTGTTGTTTACTTATTTTAGGGAACGCAATGCACTCCTCCAGTGAGGCAGTTGGCAATTTACATCCCGCCCATCAGCATAACAAGGCTCCCTGTTCTCCAGGGCCTGTCTTGCCTTTCTGGTTTTTACACATTTTGTGGATGTCCCTTTTGACCGGTGGAAATTGATACTTCTTTGTAGTGCAGATTTGCATTGCCCGCTTGCTTGTTCGGCCAAAAAGGGCTTATGCGTTTTCTCCTCAATATATTCAGGAGAAAACGCATAAGCCCTTTTTGGCCAACTGCGTCATTGTCGAAGTTGTGCCCCTCTTCCTGTGCTTTAAAGGCGATTCCAACGTACCTCTTGAAATCTGTTTCCTGCTATTCTGCCTGGCTTTCAAGTCTGCCTCGTTGCCTTCCCTCAACAGATTTTTGGACAATAGTTGTCCTTTATTACTCTGCCAGTTTGTGAATTGCTGGGGCCCTGAGCTCCATTTTCCAACTCGTTTTTTGTGAGCTGTACGCAAGTCCAAAATTTTGGTTCAGGACATATACTGGTTCCCGGTGGTTGGCTGAGACTCTGGTTAATTCTTCTTCCTGCCGGGAAATTAGAGTGACATGTGCCCGTCCAAATGCCTAACAGTAACTCTCTCATTGGTTGTCCCTCTTCCCTTCCATCCTCTGCCAAATTGGCAACCTGTGCGAACCAGGAGGTTAAAGGGGCTGTCTCTCCAAGTTGGGAGATTGATAGTAAAGCAGTTGGAAAGTCAAACCGGAGCACCAGGAGAGAGACTACTCGTTGAGTTTTAGAAACCTTTTGTATTCACGGTGTGTCCATTCTCTAGGGTTCACGTACATGTTATAGCTGTAGTAATATTCCCTTCAACATGGAGAGTTGGGACCCATGGAATGGGGGCCATGCATTTTTGCTTTAAAGGGTCTGCATTTGCTCACCCACTCTCACAAATCCTCTCAGTCCCAAGTGTCCAGCCTTATGCCACATCCAGCTGTCATTGTAGACAGGGTTTTTCCAGGTTTCATCAGAGAACCTGAAGGAAATGTAAAGAATTTCCCTGTTTTTTGGTTTTGTTTTTGAAATTCCTTTTTATAGTGGGTTTGAGCTGATTCTCTCTGCCATGCTTATGCCAGTCTAGTCACATTTGATTCCCTTACAGAGACATATCAATACATAGGTTTTAAGATTCTTACTAGTCAGATCTATTCCTCTGTGGGAAATATGGGGTTTTGAGTCCCTTTCACTGAGGAAGGTGTAGGTCTTGTCTATTCCACAGTTGGTATTGGTAATGGTACCTGTGCTTATATCAAACTCTGGTTTTATGCATCACCCCACCTCTCCTTTCCCCTTCAGCAGGCATAAGAGTGTTTTCTAAATGTGAGACTCTGTTCTCTTTCCTAACTCAGTTCATGTGTAGCCATGTTTACAGGATCTACATAAGTGATATCTTATGATAAGTTTCTTTTTCTGTGTGACTTATTTCACTTAGAATCATCGTACCTGAATCCACTCACTTTGCTGCTCCTGGTCTTATGACATTGATTTCATGGCTGAGAGATATTCCATCGGACATAAATACCACAGATTTTTGAACCATTTTTATATTTCCTGGGATATTTATGGTGTACCCAAGTTGAGGTTCTTGTAAGCAGTGCAGCCCTAAATTTGGGGGTGGCTCTGTCTTATTGATTTTCAGTTTTCCCAATGTATATTCCCTAGACTGGAAGTGCCCTTGGCTCTGTAGCTCTGTTGTTTACTCGTTTTAGGGAACGTAATGCACTCCTCCAGGGAGGCAGTTGGCAATTTACATCCCGCCCATCAGCATAACAAGGCTCCCTGTTCTCCAGGGCCTGTCTTGCCTTTCTAGTTTTTACACATTTTGTGGATGTCCGTTTTGACCGGTGGGAAGTGATACTTCTTTGTAGTGCAGATTTGCATGGCCCGCTTGCTTGTTCGGCCAAAAAGGGCGTATGCGTTTTCTCCTGAATATATTGAGGAGAAAACGCATACGCCCTTTTTGGCCAACTGCCTCATTGTCAAAGTTGTGCCCCTCTTCCTGTGCTTTAAAGGTGATTCCAACGTACCTCTTGAAATCTGTTTCCTGCTATTCTGCCTGGCTTTCAAGTCTGCCTCGTTGCCTTCCGTCAACAGATTTTTGGACGATAGTTGTCCTTTATTACTCTGCCAGTTTGTGAATTGCTGGGGCCCTGAGCTCCATTTTCCAACTCGTTTTTTGTGAGCTGTACGCAAGTCCAAAATTTTGGTTCAGGACCTATACTGGTTCCCGGTGGTTGGCTGAGACTCTGGTTAATTCTTCTTCCTGCCGGGAAATTAGAGTGACATGTGCCCGTCCAAATGCCTAACAGTAACTCTCTCATTGGTTCTCCCTCTTCCCTTCCATCCTCTGCCAAATTGGCAACCTGTGCGATCCAGGAGGTTAAAGGGGCTGTCTCTCCAAGTTGGGAGATTGATAGTAAAGCAGTTGGAAAGTCAAACCGGAGCACCAGGAGAGGGACTACTCGTTGAGTTTTAGAAACCTTTTGTATTCACAGTGTGTCCATTCTCTAGGTTTCCCGTACATGTTATAGCTGTAGTAATATTCCCTTCAACATGGATAGTTGGGACCCATGGAATGGGGGCCATGCATTTTTGCTTTAAAGGGTCTGCATTTGCTCACCCAATCTCACCAATCCTCTCAGTCCCAAGTGTCCAGCCTTATGCCACATCCAGCTGTCATTGTAGACAGTGTTTTTCCAGGTTTCATCAGAGACCCTGTAGGAAATGTAAAGAATTTCCCTGTTTTTTGGTTTTGTTTTTGAAATTCCTTTTTATAGTGGGTTTGAGCTGATTCTCTCTGCCATGTTTATGCCAGTCTAGACACACTTGATTCCCTTACAGAGACATATCAATACATACGTTTTAAGATTCTTACTAGTCAGATCTATTCCTCTGCGGGAAATATGGGGTTTTGAGTCCCTTTCACTGAGGAAGGTGTAGGTCTTGTCTATTCCACAGTTGGTTCTGGAAATGGTACCTGTGCTTATATCAAACTCTGGTTTTATGCATCACCCCACCTCTCCTTTCCCCTTAAGCAAGCATAAGAGTGTTTTCTCAATGTGAGACTCTGTTCTCTTTCCTAACTCAGTTCATGTGTAGCCATGTTTACAGGATCTTCATAAGTGATATCTTATGATAAGTTTCTTTTTCTGTGTGACTTATTTCACTTAGAATCATCGTACCTGAATCCACTCACTTTGCTGCTCCTGGTCTTATGACATTGATCTCATGGCTGAGGGATATTCCACCGGACATAAATACCACAGTTTTTTGAACCATTTTTATATTTCCTGGGATATTTAAGGTGTACCCAAGTTGAGGTTCTTGTAAGCAGTGCAGCCCTAAATTTGGGGGTGGCTCTGTCTTATTGATTTTCAGTTTTCCCAATATATATTCCCTAGACTGGAAGTGCCCTTGGCTCTGTAGCTCTGTTGTTTACTCGTTTTAGGGAACGCAATGCACTCCTCCAGTGAGGCAGTTGGCAATTTACATCCCGCCCATCAGCATAACAAGGCTCCCTGTTCTCCAGGGCCTGTCTTGCCTTTCTAGTTTTTACACATTTTGTGGATGTCCCTTTTGACCGGTGGGAAGTGATACTTCTTTGTAGTGCAGATTTGCATTGCCCGCTTGCTTGTTCGGCCAAAAAGGGCATATGCGTTTTCTCCTCAATATATTCAGGAGAAAACGCATACGCCCTTTTTGGCCAACTGCGTCATTGTCGAAGTTGTGCCCCTCTTCCTGTGCTTTAAAGGTGATTCCAACGTACCTCTTGAAATCTGTTTCCTGCTATTCTGCCTGGCATTCAAGTCTGCCTCGTTGCCTTCCCTCAACAGATTTTTGGACGATAGTTGTCCTTTATTACTCGGCCAGTTTGTGAATTGCTTGGGCCCTGAGCTCCTTTTTCCAACTCGTTTTTTGTGAGCTGTACGCAAGTCAAAAATTTTGGTTCAGGACCTATACTGGTTCCCGGTGGGTGGCTGAGACTCTGGTTAATTCTTCTTCCTGCCGGGAAATTAGAGTGACATGTGCCCGTCCAAATGCCTAACAGTAACTCTCTCATTGGTTCTCCCTCTTCCCTTCCATCCTCTGCCAAATTGGCAACCTGTGCGAACCAGGGGGTTAAAGGGGCTGTCTCTCCAATTTGGGAGATTGATAGTAAAGCAGTTGGAAAGTCAAACCTGTGAACCAGGAGAGGGACTACTCGTTGAGTTTTAGAAACCTTTTGTATTCACAGTGTGTCCATTCTCTAGGGTTCCCGTACATGTTATAGCTGTAGTAATTATCCCTTCAAGATGGAGAGTTGGGACCCATGGAATGGGGGCCATGCATTTTTGCTTTAAAGGATCTGCATTTGCTCACCCAATCTCACCAATCCTCTCAGTCCCAAGTGTCCAGCCTTATGCCACATCCAGCTGTCATTGTAGACAGGGTTTTTCCAGGTTTCACCAGAGACCCTGAAGGAAATGTAAAGAATTTCCCTGTTTTTTGGTTTTGGTTTTTTTTTTGAAATTCCTTTTTATAGTGGGTTAGAGCTGATTCTCTCTGCCATGTTTATGCCAGTCTAGACACACATGATTCCCTTACAGAGACATATCAATACATAGGTTTTAAGATTCTTACTAGTCAGATCTATTCCTCTGCGGGAAATATGGGGTTTTGAGTCCCTTTCACTGAGGAAGGTGTAGGTCTTGTCTATTCCACAGTTGGTTTTGGAAATGGTACCTGTGCTTATATCAAACTCTGGTTTTATGCATCACCCCACCTCTCCTTTCTCCTTAAGCAACCATAAGAGTGTTTTCTAAATGTGAGACTCTGTTCTCTTTCCTAACTCAGTTCATGTGTAGCCATGTTTACAGGATCTTCATAAGTGATATCTTATGATAAGTTTCTTTTTCTGTGTGACTTATTTCACTTAGAATCATCGTACCTGAATCCATTCACTTTGCTGCTCCTGGTCTTATGACATTGATTTCATGGCTGAGGGATATTCCATCGGACATAAATACCACAGTTTTTTGAACCATTTTTATGTTTCCTGGGATATTTAAGGTGTACCCAAGTTGAGGTTCTTGTAAGCAGTGCAGCCCTAAATTTGGGGGTGGCTGTGTCTTATTGATTTTCAGTTTTCCCAATGTATATTCCCTAGACTGGAAGTGCCCTTGGCTCTGTAGCTCTGTTGTTTACTCGTTTTAGGGAACGCAATGCACTCCTCCAGTGAGGCAGTTGGCAATTTACATCCCGCCCATCAGCATAACAAGGCTCCCTGTTCTCCAGGGCCTGTCTTGCCTTTCTGGTTTTTACACATTTTGTGGATGTCCCTTTTGACCGGTGGGAAGTGATACTCCTTTGTAGTGCAGATTTGCATTGCCCGCTTGCTTGTTCGGCCAAAAAGGGCGTATGCGTTTTCTCCTGAATATATTCAGGAGAAAACGCATACGCCCGTTTTGGCCAACTGCGTCATTGTCGAAGTTGTGCCCCTCTTCCTGTGCTTTAAATGCGATTCCAACGTACCTCTTGAAATCTGTTTCCTGCTCTTCTGCCTGGCTTTCAAGTCTGCCTCGTTGCCTTCCGTCAACAGATTTTTGGACGATAGTTGTCCTTTATTACTCTGCCAGTTTGTGAATTGCTGTGGCCCTGAGCTCCATTTTCCAACTCGTTTTTTGTGAGCTGTACGCAAGTCCAAAATTTTGGTTCAGGACCTATACTGGTTCCCGGTGGTTGGATGAGACTCTGGTTAATACTTCTTCCTGCCGGGAAATTAGAGTGACATGTGCCCGTCCAAATGCCTAACAGTAACTCTCTCATTCGTTCTCCCTCTTCCCTTCCATCCTCTGCCAAATTGGGAACCTTTGCGAACCAGGAGGTTAAAGGGGCTGTCTCTCCAAGTTGGGAGATTGATAGTAAAGCAGTTGGAAAGTCAAACCGGAGCACCAGGAGAGGGACTACTCCTTGAGTTTTAGAAACCTTTTGTATTCACAGTGTGTCCATTCTCTAGGTTTCCCGTACTGTTATAGCTGTAGTAATATTCCCTTCAACATGGAGAGTTGGGACCCATGAAATGGGGGCCATGCATTTTTGCTTTAAAGGGTCTGCATTTGCTCCCCCAATCTCACCAATCCTCTCAGTCCCAAGTGTCCAGCCTTATGCCACATCCAGCTGTCATTGTAGACAGGGTTTTTCCAGGTTTCATCAGAGACCCTGAAGGAAATGTAAAGAATTTTCCTGTTTTTTGGTTTTGTTTTTGAAATTCCTTTTTATACTGGGTTTGAGCTGATTCTCTCTGCCATGTTTATGCCAGTCTAGACACACTTGATTCCCTTACAGAGATATATCAATACATAGGTTTTAAGATTCTTACTAGTCAGATCTATTCCTCTGCGGGAAATATGGGGTTTTGAGTCCCTTTCACTGAGGAAGGTGTAGGTCTTGTCTATTCCACAGTTGGTTTTGGAAATGGTACCTGTGCTTATATGAAACTCTGGTTTTATGCATCACCCCACCTCTCCTTTCCCCTTCAGCAGGCATAAGAGTGTTTTCTAAATGTGAGACTCTGTTCTCTTTCCTAACTCAGTTCATGTGTAGCCATGTTTACAGGATCTTCATAAGTCATATCTTATGATAAGTTTCTTTTTCTGTTTGACTTATTTCACTTAGAATCATCGTACCTGAATCCACTCACTTTGCTGCTCCTGGTCTTATGATATTGATTTCATGGCTGAGGGATATTCCATCGGACATAAATACCACAGTTTTTTGAACCATTTTTATATTTCCTGGGATATTTAAGGTGTACCCTAGTTGAGGTTCTTGTAAGCAGTGCAACCTTAAAGTTTTGGGTGGCTCTGTCTTTTTGATTTTCAGTTTTCCCAATGTATATTCCCTAGACTGGAAGTGCCCTTGGCTCTGTAGCTCTGTTCTTTACTTGTTTTAGGGAACGCAATGCACTCCTCCAGTGAGGCAGTTGGCAATTTACATCCCGCCCATCAGCATAACAAAGCTCCCTGCTCTCCAGGGCCTGTCTTGCCTTTCTGGTTTTTACACATTTTGTGGATGTCCCTTTTGACCGGTGGGAAGTGATACTTCTTTGTAGTGCAGATTTGCATTGCCCGCTTGCTTGTTCGGCCAAAAAGGGCTTATGCGTTTTCTCCTGAATATATTCAGGAGAAAACGCATACGCCCTTTATGGCCAACTGCGTCATTGTCGAAGTGGTGCCCCTCTTCCTGTGCTTTAAAGGCAATTCCAACGTACCTCTTGAAATCTGTTTCCTGCTATTCTGCCTGGCTTTCAAGTCTGCCTCGTTGCCTTCCCTCAACAGATTTTTGGACGATAGTTGTCCTTTATTACTCTGCCAGTTTGTGAATTGCTGTGGCCCTGAGCTCCATTTTCCAACTCGTTTTTTGTGAGCTGTACGCAAGTCCAAAATTTTGGTTCAGGACCTATACTGGTTCCCGGTGGGTGGCTGAGACTCTGGTTAATTCTTCTTCCTGCCGGGAAATTAGAGTGACATGTGCCCGTCCAAATGCCTCACAGCTACTCTCTCATTGGTTCTCCCTCTTCCCTTCCATCCTCTGCCAAATTGGCAACCTGTGCGAACCAGGAGGTTAAAGGGGCTGTCTCTCCAAGTTGGGAGATTGATAGTAAAGCAGTTGGAAAGTCAAACCGGAGCACCAGGAGAGGGACTACTCGTTGAGTTTTAGAAACCTTTTGTATTCACAGTGTGTCCATTCTCTAGGGTTCCCGTACATGTTATAGCTGTAGTAATATTCCTTTCAATATGGAGAGTTGGGACCCATGGAATGGGGGCCATGCATTTTTGCTTTAAAGGGTCTGCATTTGCTCACCCAATCTCACCAATCCTCTCAGTCCCAAGTGTCCAGCCTTATGCCACATCCTGCTGTCATTGTAGACAGTGTTTTTCCAGGTTTCATCAGAGACCCTGAAGGAAATGTAAAGAATTTCCCTGTTTTTTGGTTTTGTTTTTGAAATTCATTTTTATAGTGGGTTTGAGCTGATTCTCTCTGCCATGTTTATGCCAGTCTAGACACATTTGATTCCCTTACAGAGACATATCAATACATAGGTTTTAAGATTCTTACTAGTCAGATCTATTCCTCTGTGGGAAATATGGGGTTTTGAGTCCCTTTCACTGAGGAAGGTGTAGGTCTTGTCTATTCCACAGTTGGTTTTGGAAATGGTACCTGTGCTTATATCAAACTCTGGTTTTATGCATCACCCCACCTCTCCTTTCCCCTTCAGCAGGCATAAGAGTGTTTTCCAAATGTGAGACTCTGTTCTCTTTCCTAACTCAGTTCATGTGTAGCCATGTTTACAGGATCTACATAAGTGATATCTTATGATAAGATTCTTTTCTGTGTGACTTATTTCACTTAGAATCATCGTACCTGAATCCACTCACTTTGCTGCTCCTGGTCTTATGACATTGATTTCATGGCTGAGGGATATTCCATCGGACATAAATACCACAGATTTTTGAACCATTTTTATATTTCCTGGGATATTTAAGGTGTACCCAACTTGAGGTTCTTGTAAGCAGTGCAGCCCTAAATTTGGGGGTGGCTCTGTCTTATTGATTTTCAGTTTTCCCAATGTATATTCCCTAGACTGGAAGTGCCCTTGGCTCTGTAGCTCTGTTGTTTACTTATTTTAGGGAACGCAATGCACTCCTCCAGTGAGGCAGTTGGCAATTTACATCCCGCCCATCAGCATAACAAGGCTCCCTGTTCTCCAGGGCCTGTCTTGCCTTTCTGGTTTTTACACATTTTGTGGATGTCCCTTTTGACCGGTGGAAATTGATACTTCTTTGTAGTGCAGATTTGCATTGCCCGCTTGCTTGTTCGGCCAAAAAGGGCTTATGCGTTTTCTCCTCAATATATTCAGGAGAAAACGCATAAGCCCTTTTTGGCCAACTGCGTCATTGTCGAAGTTGTGCCCCTCTTCCTGTGCTTTAAAGGCGATTCCAACGTACCTCTTGAAATCTGTTTCCTGCTATTCTGCCTGGCTTTCAAGTCTGCCTCGTTGCCTTCCCTCAACAGATTTTTGGACAATAGTTGTCCTTTATTACTCTGCCAGTTTGTGAATTGCTGGGGCCCTGAGCTCCATTTTCCAACTCGTTTTTTGTGAGCTGTACGCAAGTCCAAAATTTTGGTTCAGGACATATACTGGTTCCCGGTGGTTGGCTGAGACTCTGGTTAATTCTTCTTCCTGCCGGGAAATTAGAGTGACATGTGCCCGTCCAAATGCCTAACAGTAACTCTCTCATTGGTTGTCCCTCTTCCCTTCCATCCTCTGCCAAATTGGCAACCTGTGCGAACCCGGGGGTTAAAGGGGCTGTCTCTCCAAGTTGGGAGATTGATAGTAAAGCAGTTGGAATGTCAAACCGGAGCACGAGGAGAGGGACTACTCGTTGAGTTTTAGAAACCTTTTGTATTCACAGTGTGTCCATTCTCTAGGTTTCCCGTACATGTTATAGCTGTAGTAATATTCCCTTCAACATGGAGAGTTGGGACCCATGGAATGGGGGCCATGCATTTTTGCTTTAAAGGGTCTGCATTTGCTCACCCAATCTCACCAATCCTCTCAGTCCCAAGTGTCCAGCCTTATGCCACATCCAGCTGTCATTGTAGACAGGGTTTTTCCAGGTTTCATCAGAGACCCTGAAAGAAATGTAAAGAATTTCCCTGTTTTTTGGTTTTGTTTTTGAAATTCCTTTCTATAGTGGGTTTGAGCTGATTCTCTCTGCCATGTTTATGCCAGTCTAGACACACTTCATTCCCTTACAGAGACATATCAATACATAGGTTTTAAGATTCTTACTAGTCAGATCTATTCCTCTGCGGGAAATATGGGGTTTTGAGTCCCTTTCACTGAGGAAGGTGTAGGTCTTGTCTATTCCACAGTTGGTTTTGGAAATGGTACCTGTGCTTATATCAAACTCTGGTTTTATGCATCACCCCACCTCTCCTTTCCCCTTCAGCAGGCATAAGAGTGTTTTCTAAATGTGAGACTCTGTTCTCTTTCCTAACTCAGTTCATGTGTAGCCATGTTTACAGGATCTTCATAAGTGATATCTTATGATAAGTTTCTTTTTCTGTGTGACTTATTTCACTTAGAATCATCGTACCTGAATCCACTCACTTTGCTGCTCCTGGTCTTATGACATTGATTTCATGGCTGAGGGATATTCCATCGGACATAAATACCACAGTTTTTTGAACCATTTTTATATTTCCTGGGATATTTAAGGTGTACCCAAGTTGAGGTTCTTGTAAGCAGTGCAGCCCTAAATTTAGGGGTGGCTCTGTCTTATTGATTTTCAGTTTTCCCAATGTATATTCCCTAGACTGGAAGTGTCCTTGGCTCTGTAGCTCTGTTGTTTACTTATTTTAGGGAACGCAATGCACTCCTCCAGTGAGTCAGTTGGCAATTTACATCCCGCCCATCAGCATAACAAGGCTCCCTGTTCTCCAGGGCCTGTCTTGCCTTTCTGGTTTTTACACATTTTGTGGATGTCCGTTTTGACCGGTGGGAAGTGATACTTCTTTGTAGTGCAGATTTGCATGGCCCGCTTGCTTGTTCGGCCAAAAAGGGCGTATGCGTTTTCTCCTGAATATATTCAGGAGAAAACGCATACGCCCTTTTTGGCCAACTGCGTCATTGTCGAAGTTGTGCCCCTCTTCCTGTGCTTTAAAGGCGATTCCAACGTACCTCTTGAAATCTGTTTCCTGCTATTCTGCCTGGCTTTCAAGTCTGCCTCGTTGCCTTCCCTCAACAGATTTTTGGACGATAGTTGTCCTTTATTACTCTGCCAGTTTGTGAATTGCTGGGGCCCTGAGCTCCATTTTCCAACTCGTTTTTTGTGAGCTGTACGCAAGTCCAAAATTTTGGTTCAGGACCTATACTGGTTCCCGGTGGGTGGCTGAGACTCTGGTTAATACTTCTTCCTGCCGGGAAATTAGAGTGAGATGTGCCCGTCCAAATGCCTAACAGTAACTCTCTCATTGGTTCTCCCTCTTCCCTTCCATCCTCTGCCAAATTGGCAACCTGTGCGAACCAGGAGGTTAAAGGGGCTGTCTCTCCAAGTTGGGAGATTGATAGTAAAGCAGTTGGAAAGTCAAACCGGAGCACCAGGAGAGGGACTACTCGTTGAGTTTTAGAAACCTTTTGTATTCACAGTGTGTCCATTCTCTAGGGTTCCCGTACATGTTATAGCTGTAGTAATATTCCCTTCAACATGGAGAGTTGGGACCCATGGAATGGGGGCCATGCATTTTTGCTTTAAAGGGTCTGCATTTGCTCACCCAATCTCACCAATCCTCTCAGTCCAAAGTGTCCAGCCTTATGCCACATCCAGCTGTCATTGTAGACAGGGTGTTTCCAGGTTTCATCAGAGACCCTGAAGGAAATGTAAAGAATTTCCCTGTTTTTGGTTTTGTTTTTGAAATTCCTTTTTATAGTGGGTTTGAGCTGATTCTCTCTGCCATGTTTATGCCAGTCTAGACACATTTGATTCCCTTACTGAGACATATCAATACATAGGTTTTAAGATTCTTACTAGTCAGATCTATTCCTCTGTGGGAAATATGGGGTTTTGAGTCTCTTTCACTGAGGAAGGTGTAGGTCTTGTCTATTCCACAGTTGGTTTTGGAAATGGTACCTGTGCTTATATCAAACTCTGGTTTTATGCATCACCCCACCTCTCCTTTCCCCTTCAGCAGGCATAAGAGTGTTTTCTAAATGTGAGACTCTGTTCTCTTTCCTAACTCAGTTCATGTGTAGCCATGTTTACAGGATCTACATAAGTGATATCTTATGATAAGTTTCTTTTTCTGTGTGACTTATTTCACTTAGAATCATCGTACTTGAATCCACTCACTTTGCTTCTCCGGGTCTTATGACATTGATTTCCTGGCTGAGGGATATTCCATCGGACATAAATACCACAGTTTTTTGAACCATTTTTATATTTCCTGGGATATTTAAGGTGTACCCAAGTTGAGGTTCTTGTAAGCAGTGCAGCCCTAAATTTGGGGGTGGCACTGTCTTATTGATTTTCAGTTTTCCCAATGTATATTCCCTAGACTGGAAGTGCCCTTGGCTCTGTAGCTCTGTTGTTTACTTATTTTAGGGAACGCAATGCACTCCTCCAGTGAGGCAGTTGGCAATTTACATCCCGCCCATCAGCATAACAAGGCTCTCTGCTCTCCAGGGCCTGTCTTGCCTTTCTGGTTTTTACACATTTTGTGGATGTCCCTTTTGACCGGTGGAAATTGATACTTCTTTGTAGTGCAGATTTGCATTGCCCGCTTGCTTGTTCGGCCAAAAAGGGCTTATGCGTTTTCTCCTCAATATATTCAGGAGAAAACGCATAAGCCCTTTTTGGCCAACTGCGTCATTGTCGAAGTTGTGCCCCTCTTCCTGTGCTTTAAAGGCGATTCCAACGTACCTCTTGAAATCTGTTTCCTGCTATTCTGCCTGGCTTTCAAGTCTGCCTCGTTGCCTTCCCTCAACAGATTTTTGGACGATAGTTGTACTTTATTACTCTGCCAGTCTGTGAATTGCTGTGGCCCTGAGCTCCATTTTCCAACTCGTTTTTTGTGAGCTGTACGCAAGTCGAAAATTTTGGTTCAGGACCTATACTGGTTCCCGGTGGGTGGCTGAGACTCTGGTTAATTCTTCTTCCTGCCGGGAAATTAGAGTGACATGTGCCCGTCCAAATGCCTATCAGTAATTCTCTCATTGGTTCTCCCTCTTCCCTTCCATCCTCTGCCAAATTGGCAACCTGTGCGAACCCGGGGGTTAAAGGGGCTGTCTCTCCAAGTTGGGAGATTGATAGTAAAGCAGTTGGAATGTCAAACCGGAGCACGAGGAGAGGGACTACTCGTTGAGTTTTAGAAACCTTTTGTATTCACAGTGTGTCCATTCTCTAGGTTTCCCGTACATGTTATAGCTGTAGTAATATTCCCTTCAACATGGAGAGTTGGGACCCATGGAATGGGGGCCATGCATTTTTGCTTTAAAGGGTCTGCATTTGCTCACCCAATCTCACCAATCCTCTCAGTCCCAAGTGTCCAGCCTTATGCCACATCCAGCTGTCATTGTAGACAGGGTTTTTCCAGGTTTCATCAGAGACCCTGAAAGATATGTAAAGAATTTCCCTGTTTTTTGGTTTTGTTTTTGAAATTCCTTTCTATAGTGGGTTTGAGCTGATTCTCTCTGCCATGTTTATGCCAGTCTAGACACACTTCATTCCCTTACAGAGACATATCAATACATAGGTTTTAAGATTCTTACTAGTCAGATCTATTCCTCTGCGGGAAATATGGGGTTTTGAGTCCCTTTCACTGAGGAAGGTGTAGGTCTTGTCTATTCCACAGTTGGTTTTGGAAATGGTACCTGTGCTTATATCAAACTCTGGTTTTATGCATCACCCCACCTCTCCTTTCCCCTTAAGCAAGCATAAGAGTGTTTTCTAAATGTGAGACTCTGTTCTCTTTCCTAACTCAGTTCATGTGTAGCCATGTTTACAGGATCTTCATAAGTGATATCTTATGATAAGTTTCTTTTTCTGTGTGACTTATTTCACTTAGAATCATCGTACCTGAATCCACTCACTTTGCTGCTCCTGGTCTTATGACATTGATTTCATGGCTGAGGGATATTCCATCGGACATAAATACCACAGTTTTTTGAACCATTTTTATATTTCCTGGGATATTTAAGGTGTACCCAAGTTGAGGTTCTTGTAAGCAGTGCAGCCCTAAATTTAGGGGTGGCTCTGTCTTATTGATTTTCAGTTTTCCCAATGTATATTCCCTAGACTGGAAGTGTCCTTGGCTCTGTAGCTCTGTTGTTTACTTATTTTAGGGATCGCAATGCACTCCTCCAGTGAGTCAGTTGGCAATTTACATCCCGCCCATCAGCATAACAAGGCTCCCTGTTCTCCAGGGCCTGTCTTGCCTTTCTGGTTTTTACACATTTTGTGGATGTCCGTTTTGACCGGTGGGAAGTGATACTTCTTTGTAGTGCAGATTTGCATGGCCCGCTTGCTTGTTCGGCCAAAAAGGGCGTATGCGTTTTCTCCTGAATATATTCAGGAGAAAACGCATACGCCCTTTTTGGCCAAGTGCGTCATTGTCGAAGTTGTGCCCCTCTTCCTGTTCTTTAAAGGCGATTCCAACGTACCTCTTGAAATCTGTTTCCTGCTATTCTGCCTCGCTTTCAAGTTGGCCTCGTTGCCTTCCCTCAACAGATTTTTGGATGATAGTTGTCCTTTATTAATCTGCCAGTTTGTGAATTGCTGTGCCCATGAGCTCAATTTTTCAACTCGTTTTTTTGTGAGCTGAACGCACGTCCAAAATTTTCGTTCAGGAACTATACTGGTTCCCGGTGGGTGGCTGAGACTTTGGGAAATTCTTCTTCCTACCGGGAAATTAGAGTGACATGTGCCCGTCCAAATGCCTAACAGCTACTCTCTCATTGGTCCTCTCCCTTCCCTTTCATCCTCAGCCAAATTGGCAACCAGTGGGAACCAGGAGGTTAAAGGGGCTCTCTCTCCAATTTGGGAGATTGATTGTAAAGCATTTGGAAAGTCAAACCGGAGCACCAGGAGAGGGACTGTTCGTTGAGTTTTAGAAACCTTTCGTATTCACTGTGTGTCCACTCTCTAGGTTTTCCGTACATTTTATAGCTGTAGTAATATTACCTTCAACCTGGAGAGTTGGCACCCATCGAATGTGTGGCACTCATTATGGCTTTAAAGGGACTGCATTTTCGCCACCAATCTCACCCATCCCCTCAGTCCAATGTGTTCAGCCTTATGTCTCTTCCAGCTGTTGTTGTAGATACTGTCATTCCAGGTTGCATCAGAGCCCTTGAAGGAATTGTGTAAGAATATCGCTCTTTTTTTTTATTTTGTTTTGTTTTTCAAATTCAGTTTTATGATGGGGTTGAGCTTATTATCCCTGACTAGTTTTTGCCAGTCTAGACAAAATCGATTCCCTTACAGAGACATATAAATACACTGATTTTAAGATTCTTACTAGTGAGATCTATTCCTCTGCTGGAAATAGGGGTTTTGAGTCCCGTTCACTACGGAAGGAGTAGTTCTTGTCTATTCTGTATTTGGATTATGGAACGGTACCTGTGCTAATATCAAACTCTGGTTTTGTGCATCTCCCCACCTCTCCTTTCCCCTTAAGCAAGCATAAGAGTGTTTTCTGAATCTGAGACTCTTTTCTGTTTCCTAATTCAGTTCATATGTAGCCATGGTTACATTCCCTTCGTAAGTGATATCTTATGTGAGAATGCACCATGGCCCTTGTCATAATAATGCTCCATGACCCCTGTCATCACATTGCACCATGTCCTAGTTATCACAATGATCCATGTCCCTTGTCATCACAATTCTCCTCGTCCTTGTCATCACGATGCTACATGACACTTCTCATCACAACATTACATGCTCTTGTTATCACAATGCTCCATGACCCCTGTCATCTCAATGCTCCCTGACACCAGTCATCACAGTGCTTCATGCCCCTTTTCATTACAGTGCTCCATGATGCTCGTCATCACAATTACTCAAGGTCTTCTCATCACAATGCTCCACGGTTTTGCCATCAGAATGCTCCATGCCCTGGTCATCTCGCAGCTCTATGTCCCTTGTCCTCACAATTCTCCACGTCCTTGTCATCACAGTGCTCCATGGCACTTCTCATCACAATGTTATATGCTCTTGTCATCACAATACTCCATGCACTTGTCATCACAATACTCCATTACCATTGTCATCACGATCCTCCATGAAACTTGGGATCACATTGCTTCATGCCCTTGTCATCACAGTGCTCCATGCTCCTTGAAATCAAAATGATCCATGACCTCTGTCATCACAATGCTCCAAACTCTTGTGATCACAATGTTCCATAACACTTGTCATCACAACTCTCCATGACGCCTGTCATCTCAATACTCCATGCCCTTATTGTCACAATGCTCCATGACCTTTGTCATCACAATGCTCAATACACTTGTCATCACAATGCTTCCCGTCAGAATGCTCCTTGAACCCTGTCACAAAAAGGCTCCATGCCTTTTTCATCACAATGTCCCATGCCATTTTCATCACAATGCTCCATGCCATTGTCATCAAAATACTCCACAAGATTGTCATCAGAATGCTCCATGCCCCTTGTCATCACAATTCTCCATGTACTTGTTGGCACAATGCTCCCTGACCCTTGTCATCATAATACTCCGAGCCATTGTCATCACAATGCTCCATTATCTTTGTCATCATAATCCTCCATGACACTTGGCATCACAATGCTCCATGCCACTGTCATCACAATGGGCCATTACATATGTCATCACAATGCTCCCTGACACCTGTCTTCATAATACTGCATGACCTTGTCATCACAATTCTCCATTCCCTTGCCATCACAGTGCGCCATTCCAACTGTCATCGCAATAATCCATGAAACTTATTAGGCCAATGCTCCATGCCCTTGTCATCACAATGCTCCATGACCGTGTCATCACAATGCTCCGTGACTCCAGTCATCACAATGCTTCATGACCTTTGTCATCACAATGGTCCATGCCTTCGTCATCAACAGTCTCTATGACTTTTTAACCGCAGTGCTCCATGAAGTTTTCATCACAATGCTCTTTGACCCATGTCATCACAATGCTCTATGCCTTTCTCAACACAATGCTCCATGACCCTTGTCATCACAATGCTCCATGGGCTTGTCAGCACAATGCTCCATGACCCTTGTCATCACAATGTGCCATGCGCTTGTCATCACAGTGCTCCACAATCTTGTCATCACAATGCTCCTTATACCTTGTCATCACAATGCTCCATGCACTTCTCATCAAAATGCTCTCTCACCACTGATATCAAAATGTTACATCACTATTCATCACAGTACTCCCTCACCGCTGTCATCACAGTGTTCCATGACTCCTGTCATCACAATGCTACATGCACTTATCATCACAATGTTCGATGACCACTGACATCACAGTGCTCCATAACCCCTGTCATCAAAATGTTCCATGACCGTTTTCATCAAAATGCTCCATGACCCCTGACATCACAATGTTCCATAACCATTGTCATCAAAATGTTCCATGAGCCTTTTCATCAAATTGCTCCATGAACCTGTCATCACAATGCTCCCTGCCCTTCTCATCACAATGCACCACACCCTTGTCATCAAAATGCTCCATGACCTTTTTCATCACAAAGCTCCATGACCCTTGGCATCACAATGCTCCATGCCATTGCCACCACAATGCTCCATGGACCCTCTCATCACATTGATCCATGCAATTGTCATCAAAAAGCTCCATGACACTTGTCATCACACTACTCGATGCCCTTTTCATCACAATGCTCCATGCCCTTGTCATTACAATCCTCCATGACACATGTATCACTGTGTTCCGTGCCCTTGTCATCACAATGCTCCATGCCCACTCTCATCACAATAATCCATGAAATATTTCAGACCAATGCTCCATGCACTTCTCATCACAATGCTCCATTACCCCTGTCATAACAATGCTCCATGACCCCTGTCATCACAATGCTCCACACCCCTTGTCATTACAGTGCTCCATGAGGCTTGTCATCAAAATTATCCATGGTCTTCTCATCACAATGCTCCACGGTCTTTCCATCACAATGCTCCATGCCCTGGTCATCACACTGCTCCATGTCACTGTCATCACAATTCTCCACGTTCCTGGCATCACTATGCTCCATGACACTTCTCATCAAAGTGTTACATGCTTTGTCATCACAATTCTCAATGCACTTGTCATCGCAATGCTCCATGACCCCTGTCATAGCAAGCTCCATGTGCTTGTCATCACAATACTCCATGTCCTTATCGTCACAATGGTCCATGACCTTTGTCATCACAGTGTTCAATACACTGGTCATCAAAATGCTCCCTGACACTTGTTGTCTGTATGCTCCTTGAAACCTGTCATGCCAAGGCTCCATGTATTTTTCATAAGAATGATCCATGCTCTTTTCATCACAATGCTCCAAGACCCCTGTAATCACAATGCTCCATGCCCTTGTCATCACAAAGCTCCATGACGCCTGTTAGAATGCTCCATTGCCTTCTCATCACAATGCTCCATGCCCTTGTCATCACAATGCTCCAAGACCACTGTAATCACAATGCTCCATGCCCCTTTTCATCAGAATGCTCCATGAGACTTTTCATTATAAGGCTCCATGGTTTTCTCATCACAATGCTCCAGGAACTTGTCATCACAGTGCTCCATTCCATTGTCATCACAATGCTCCATGACCCCTGTCATCACAATACTCCATGAATATTTTCAGCCCAATGCTCCATGGCCTTTTCATCACAATGCTCCATTACCCCTGTCATAACAATGCTCCATGATCCCTTCCATCACCATGTTCCACGGCCTTGTCATCACAAGGCTCCATGACCCTTGCCACCACAATGCTCCAAGACCCCTGTAATCACCATGCTCCATGCCACTTTTCATCTCATTGCTCCATGAACCCTGTCATCACAATGCACCATGCCCACTATCATAATGCTTCATGCTATTGTCATCACAATGAAATCAAAATTCTCCATGACCTCTGTCATCACAATGCTCCAAACCCTTGTGATCACAATGTTCCATAACACTTGCCATCACAACGCCCCATGCCGCTGGTCATCACAATTATCCATGGACTTCTCATCACAATGCTCCATGACCTTTGTCATCACAATTCTCAATACACTTGTCATCACAATGCTCCCTGACACTTTTCGTCAGTATGCTCCTTGAAACCTGTCATGACATGTCTCCATGCATTTTTCATCACAATGATCCATGCCCTTTTCATCACAATGCTCCATGTCATTGTCATCACAATACTCCACAAGCTTGTCATCAGAATGCTCCGTGACACTTGTCATCACAATGATCCATGACCCCTGTCATCACAATGCTCCATGACACCTGTCATCACAATGCTCCATGTCCCTTGTCATTACAGTGCTCCATGATGCTCGTCATCACAATTATCCATGGTCTTCTCATCACAGTGCTCCACGGTCTTGCCATCACAATGCTCCATGCCCTGATCATCACAATACTCCATGTCCCTTGTTATCACAATTCTCCTCGTCCTTGTCATCACAATGCACCATGACAGTTCTCATCACACTGCTCCATGACAGTTCTCATCACAATGTTACATGCTCTTGTCATCACAATTCTCCATGCACTTGTCATTGCAACGTCCCATGACCCCTGTCATAGCAAGCTCCATGCCTTTGTCATCACAATGTTTCACGACCTTTTCATCAAAATTCTCAATGACCGTTGTCATCACAATGCTCCATGCCCTTGTCATCACAATGCTCCAAGCCCTTGTCATCACAATGTTCCATTACCTTTGTCATCACAATCCTCCATAACACTTGGCATCACAATGCTCCATGCCATTGTCATCACAATGGTCCATGAAATATGTCATCACAATGCTCCCAGACACCTGTCTTCACAATATTCCATGACCTTGTCTTCCCAATGCTCCATGCCCTTGTCATCACAATGTGCCATGCCCACTCTCAACACAATTATCCATGAAATTTATCAGACCAATCCTCCATGCCCCTGTCATCAAAATGCTCCAAGTCTTTTTCATCACAATGCTCCATGAACCCTCTCATCACATTGTTCCATGTCCTTGTCATCACAAAGCCCCATGATGCTTGTCATCACAATGCCCGATGCCCTTCTCATCACAATGCTCCATGCCCTTGTCATTACAATCCACCATGACCCATGTATCACAGTGTTCAGTGCCCTTGTCATCACAATGCTCCATGCCCACTCTCATCACAATAATCCATGGAACATTTCAGACCAATGCTCCATGCCCTTCTCATCACAATGCTCCATTACCCCTGTCATAACAATGCTTCATGACCACTGCCATCACAATGTTCCACAGCCTTGTCATCACAAGGCTCAATGACCCTTGTCATCACAATGCTCCAAGAACCCTGTAATCACAATGCTACATGCCCTTGTCATCACAAAGCTCCATGACGCATGTCATCAGAATGCTCCATGGCCTTCTCATTCATGATGCTCCATGCCCATGTCATCACAGTGCTCCAAGACTGCTGTAATAACAATACTCCATGCCCCTTTTCATCTCAATGCTCCATGAACCCTGTCATCACAATGCACCATGTGCAACATCATAATGGTTCAGGCTATGGTCATCACAATGAAATCAAAATGCTCCATGACCTCTGCCATCACAATGCTCCAAATCCTTGTGATCACAGTGTTCCATAACACTTATCATCATAACGCCCCATGACACTTGTCATAACAATTATCCATTGTCTTCTCATCACAATGCTCCATGACCTTTGTCATCACAATTCTCAATACCCTTGTCATCACAATGCTCCCAGACACTTGCCATCAGTATGCTCCTTGAACCCTGTCATGACAAGGCTCCATGCCTTTTTCATGACAATGATCCATACCCTTTTCATCACAGTGCTCCAAGAACCCTGTAATCACAATGCTCCATGCCCTTGTCATCACAAAGCTCCATGATGCATGTCATCAGAACGCTCCATGGCCTTCTCATCCTAATGCTTCATGTCCTTGTCATCACAATGCTCCAAGACTCCTGTAATCACAATGCTCCATGCCCCTTTTCATCAGAATGCTCCATGAGACTTGTCATCACAAGGCTCCATGGTCTTCTCATCACAGTGCTCCAGTACCTTGTCATCACAATGCTCCATGACCCCTTTCATCACAATACTCCATGAGCATTTTCAGCCCAATGCTCCATCACCTTCTCATCACAATGCTCCATGACTCCTGTCATCACAATGCTCCATGACCACTGTCATCATAACGCTCCATGAACCCTGACAACACAACGATCTGGGACTCTTGTCATCAAAATGCTCCATGACCCCTGTCATCACATTGATCCATGCCCTTGTCATCCCAATGCTCCATGATCCCTGTAATCACAATGCTCCGTGACGCTTGTCATCACAGTGCTCCATGAACCTTGTCATCACAATGCTCCTTGCCTTTGTCAGCAAAATGCTACATAATCTTGTCATCACAATGCTCCATGCGCTTGTCATCACATTCCTCCATAACCATTGGGATCACATTGCTTCATGCCCTTGTCAACTCTCTCTTGCCTTTCTGGTTTTTACAGATATTCGGATGTCCCTTTTGACCGGTGGGAAGTGACAATTCTTTGTAGTGTGGATTTGCATTGTGTGCCTTGCTTAATTGGCCAGAAAGGGCGTATGCGTTTTCTCCTGAATATATTCAGGAGAAAAGGCATACGCCCTTTATGGCCAAGGGCATCACTGTCCAAGTTGTGATGCTTTTCCTGTACTTTAAAGGCGATTCCAATTTACCTCTTGAAATATGTTTTGTGCAATTCTGCCTCATTTTCAAGTCCCCTTCTTTACCTTCCCTCAACAGATTTTGGAAGAGAGTAGTCCTTTATAACTCTGCAGGTTGGTGAATTGCTGTGCCCCTGAGTCCCAATTTTCAAATCCCATTTTTGAGAGCTGGCCGCAAATCCACAATTTTGCTTCAGGACCTATACTGGTTCCAGGGGTGGCTATATTGGTTCCCTGTGGGTGGCTGAGGCTTTGGTTAATTCTTCTTCCTGACGGGAAATTAGAGTGACATGTGCCCGTCCAAATGCCTACATCTACTCTCTGATAGGTTCTCCCTCTTCCATTTCATCCTCTGCACAATTAGCAAACTGTGTGAACCATGAGGTTATAGGGGCTGACTCTGCTAAGTTGCGAGATTGATAGTAAAGCAGTTGGAATACCAAACTGGAATACAAGGAGAAGAAAAATTAGGAGAGTTTTAGAAACCTTTTGCCATGACAGGTTGTCCATTCTCTAGGTTTCCCATACATGTTATAACTGTAGTGATATTCCCTTCTACCTGGAGATTTGGGACGCATGGAATGGTTGCATGCATTACTACTTTAAGGGTCTGCATTTTCTCTCCCAATCTCACCAGTCCTCTCAGTCCCAAGTCTCCAGCCTTATGTCTCATCCAGCTGTCTTTGCCGATAGGGTCATTCCAGGTTTCATCAGAACCTTTGAAGGAATTGCGTAAGAATTTCGCTGTTTTTTGGTTTTGTTTTTGAAATTCATGTTTATAATGGGGTTGAGCTGATTATCACTGACTTGTTTATGCCGGTCTAGACACAATTGGTTCCCTTACGAAGACATATTAATACATAGGTTTTAAGATTCTTACTAGTCAGATATATACCTATGCGGGAAATAGGGGTGTTGAGTCCCGTTCACTGAGGAAGTTGTAGGTCTTGTCTATTCTGTATTTGGTTTATGGAATGGTACCTGTGTTAATATCAAACTCTGGTTTTATGCATCACCCCACCTCTCCTTTCTCCTGAAGCAGGCATAAGATTTTTTTTTCTAAATGTGAGACTCTGTTCTCTTTCCTAATTCAGTTCATGTGTTGTGATATTGACATTTCCTCTATAAGTGATATCTTATGATAAGATTCTTTTTCTGTGTGACTAATTTCCCTTAGAATCATCATACTTAAATCCACTCATTATGCTGCTACTGGCCTTATATACATTGATTTCACGTCTGAGTGATATTCTGTTGTACAAAATTACCACAAGTTCTTTATGCATTTCTGTTTTTCCTGGGATATTTTAGGTGTACCAAAGTTGAGGTTCTTGTATGCAGAGCAGCCCTAAACTTTGGGGTGCCTGTGTCTTATTGATATTTAGTCTTCCCAAGTTATATGCCCATGAGTTGAAGTCCCCTTTGCTCGGGGGCTTTGTATTTTAGATGTTTTAGGAAACAGCATACACTTCTTCAGAGTGGCTCTTGGATATTTATACCCCACCCATCAGCGTGACTTGGCTCCCTGTTTCCCATGGCCTCTCCTGCATTTCTGGTTTGTACACATTTTTTGGATGGCCTTTCTGAGCAGTGGAAATTGAGACTTCTTTGTTGTGCGGATATGCATTTCCCTCTTGCTTGGTTGGCCAAAAACTCTGTCTGTGTTTTTTTCCTGAAGATATTCACGAAAAAAAACACATACACCCTTTTGCCCAACTGCATCATTTTAGAAATTCTGCTGCTTTTCATATGATTTAAATGTGAGTAGAATCTACCTTTTGAAATCTGTTTCCTGCAATTCTGCCTCTCATTCAGATCCTCTTCGTTGCCTTACCTGAATATATTTTTGGACGTTGGTTATCATTTATATCTTTGCAGGTCTTTGAATTGTCTGCTCCTGAGCTGCATTTTGCAACTCGCTTTTTTTGTGTGCTGTATGCCAAACCATTGGATTGCTTCCGGCCCTATTCTGGTTCTGGGGAGGCAGGCTGAGCCTTTGGTTAATTCTTCTTCCTAATGGGAAAATAGAGTGGCATGTGCCTGTCAAAACTCCTACAGCTAACCTCTCATTGGTTCCCCCTCTTCCCATTTATCCTCTGCACAAATTGAAAACTGTGTAAAACAGGAGGTTAAAGGTGCTGATTCTCCAAGTGGAGAGATTGTTAGTAATGTGGCTGGAATGGCGAACCTCAGCACCAGGAGATCAAAAATGAGGTGCATTGTAGACACCTTTTCCTGAGCACATGGTGTACATTCATCTCGGTTTCCCAGGCATGTTTTCACTGTCAGAAGATTCCCTTGAACCTGCAGATTTGGGACCCATGGAATGGGTACCAGGCAGTATTACTTTAAAAGGTCTGCATTTTCTCACCAAGCCTCTCTAACATCTCTTAGCGTGCATAGCTTCCAGCCTTATATATCATCCTGCTGTGGGTCTACATGTGTTCAATTCATGTTACATCGTAGACCTTCAACAAAAGTTGTAAGAATTTTTGTCTGTCTCACTTTTTTTATAAATATTTTTAAATTTATTTTTATATTGGTTACAGCTGATTTTCAAAGCTCTGTTTTTTGTTCCTGTACATCCACTTGATTCATGTACTGTGAGACAACAATAAATTCCTTTTCAGATACTTACCAGTCATATGAATTATTTTCCAGTGACTTGAGTGGGCTGAGTGCAGTTCTTTGAGGTACCGTGTAGGCCTTGTCAGTTATTCAATTTGGTACTTGGAATGGTATCTTTGTTAATTTCAACCTCCTGGATAATACCTCACCATTCCCCACCTTTCCTATTTAGCAGCCTTATGTCTATTTTCTACATATTTGACTATGTTTCTGTATTGTAATTTATTTCATGTGTAGCCATTTTTGATTCCACCTTTAAGTGACATCTTATGATATGTGTCTTTTTCTTTCTGACATATGTCACTTAGAATGATCGTATGTAACTCCTCCAGAGTTGTTCCAACTGGCCTTATTTCATTGATTTCTGGATGAGTAATATTCCACTCTACATAAGTACCCCATCTCTTTTATCCATTTTATCCTTCCAGGGACATTTAGGTTATATCCAAGTTGAGGCCCTTTTTAACAGAGAGGTGGTAAACGTTGGGGTGCCTGTTTTCTGTCGATTTTTGTTTTTCCCAAGGTATACGCCCATGAGTGCAAGTGCCCTATGCTCTGTAGCTCATTTTGTAGATGTTTTAGCAAACACAATACTCTTCTCCAGAGTGGCTGTTGGCAAATTGCATTTCCACTATCAGCCTCAGAGGGCTCCCTTTTCTCCTCGCCCTGTCCTGCATTTCTGGTGTTTACACTTTACGTGGATGGCCCTTCTGACTGATGTGAAGTGATACATTTTGTAGTATTGATTTCCAGTGTCCACCTGTTTGGTTGGATAAAAAGTGTGTATGGCCTTTACTTGAATATATTCAGGAAAAATGCATACGCCCTTTTTGGCCAACAGCATCATTGGCGATGTTCAGACCTTTTTCTTGTACTTTAACGGGGAGTCCTTTCTACCTGTTCAAATATGTTTCCTGCCACTCTCCCTTGCTTACAAGTCCTTTTCTGTGACTTACCTCAAGACATTTTTCGACGATAGATATTTTCAACTCTGCAGTTTCATGAATTTTAGTGACCCTGAGTTCCATTATTCAACTTGTGTTTATGGAAACTGGACACAAAACAGCGGGATTTCCTCTAGCCCTATTCTGTTTCCGTGGACAATTCTAGCCTTTGATGAATTTGTCTTCCGGATTGGAAATTAGAGTGGCATGTTCCTGTCCGAATACCTAAGACTTGTCTCTAAATTTTTCTCATCCTTCCGCTTCATCCTCTGGACAAATTCCAAACTGTGTGCAACAGGATGTTGACGGTGCTGATATGCCCAAGTGAGGAGGTTGTTAGGAAAGATGCTGGAGGGGTGAACCCAAGCACCAGGGTATGAGGAGATGAGGTGCAATTTCCAAACTCTTTCCGATCAAATGGTGTACCATCCTCTAGGTGTGACAGGCATGTTTTAGCTGTAGGAAGGGTCCCGTGCATGTAAGGAGAACACCAGGGATTTTTCCAAATCAGTGCCTCCCCGAACCCCAAACTGGGGAATTTTTAAGCTACGGCTACACGCATGTCCATTAAGGGCCTTGGGAAATAGGCAGAGCCCAAACTTTAGATGATTGAAATCTTCAGGGTCAGAAGCGCTCACCATTGGCCTTGCTTAGGTTACATTTTATCTGTCATTGATAGATGATGTCAATAAAAATATCTATTCTTTTTCAGATTATTTCCCCTTATAGGTTATTGCAAAATATTCAGTGTAGTTCCCTGTGCTATACAGTAGTTCCTTGTTGATGATCTATTTTATACATAGCAGTGTGTATGTGTTAATCCCAAACTGTTAATTTATCCCTTCTCCTACCTTTCCCCTTTGGTAATAATAAATTATAAGATTTTATACTTCTCAGAAATGGGGGAGCTGAAAGAGAGGTATCATTTTCAATGGAAAAGCATTGAAAACACGATTGAAGCTTCAGCCAAGAGTATTCGATGTACATCCATGGAAATAAATCCCTTCATTTCTCTAATGTTGACCTGACAAATAAGACAAACGTCTTCACTGAACTTGCTTATAGGAAAGTGATGGAAATACCAAATGTAAGTCTTAGAAACATCTTATTTTACCCGAGCGTTATACACTGCTCTATGTTAACTACAGTTTGGCTCACACATCTGTTCATTGAAGTTACAATGTTCTCAATTTCTGTTACTGATCCTCCAGAGTGGACCCCAACAGCAGTCCCCGTGCCCAGTGTCATTGGAGCCAACAGATCAAGACTGAGTTTGGTTCAGAAGCAAAGGAAACATTATTTTGAAAACAGAAAGGAGAGGTGAGAGCGTGCACTCCCCCACGGGCTGTGGGCTGGGCTGCTGTGTAGGGATCCCGGCAGCGTCAGTGGGAGGGAGGGGATGGAGCTCTCGAGGTCTGGGTTGGCTGCAGCTCAGGCTCTATGCCGCGGAGTCTGCATGGGACCCCGCTAGCTGAGGTGTCGACCCAGCCATTCTGCACTAGGAAATCGGGTCTGAAGTGCCGGGTGTGGGACCTCTGCATGCGGAACCCTAGGAGCACGTGAAATTAGACAAAGCACAAAGGAAAAACAGGTTAGACTTTATTTTATTGCCCAGATTCTCTTTTTATCTCCCAGGAGTTTTTAATGAACGTTGCCGGAGATGAACACCTCCTCGGCTTTTTGTTCCGTTCCTCATTCTTGGGGTGTTGAGGGTGCAGACCCCTCTTTTGTGACTGCTTCATGCTGTGGTGGGAGCCCTGATACATGGGGGGAGGGTCAAAACGTCTCCCCACCAGCCTCCAGGTGAGGTTGATTGTCCCAAGGCCTCCTGCCTCACTTCTCGTCCGCCTGAGCACCAGCATTGGAAGTGTTATAGATTCTAATGACCTTTAAGGGTCCAGGAAAGAGATGCGCAGAGATGCTGTGGTGGCAGGTTTCACCCCACCCCACATTTGTTCGGCGACCTTAGGCTGACGTTTTTTGCCAGCCTAGATGCTCTGACCACTAGTCTGTGCTTTCTTTAATTAGGTCCCTGAATTAATGTACAAACAGCACCATGTGTCAGAGCCCTGCCCGCACAACTCCCAGACAGTCCAGGGTCAGTGGTCATCCAGGACCATGACGTCCACTGAGTCAACGGCCTTTAGAAGTATCCAGCAGTCCAGCTGGTCATATTGACCATCATCACCGCGGTGTCTGTAGGGCCTTCTATGGTGAAAGCATGATATATGTTTCCCCCGCCAAGCTTATTAGCGCCCCTCTGGGTGCAGTAAGTCCTGCAAGCAGTAGTCTGCTCTTTCGGGGCACAGTCTTGTTGTTTTCTGAGAGAAACTCCAGGTCAAGTGATGGTCACACGAGTCATTTTGGGGGCCTGTTGCCCCCGTTTGTCTCTCTGGAGGTTGGAGTTGGAGGGCCTCCTCACTCGAGGTCAGTGTGTCCACAGAGCGACCCCTGCAACTTCAGGGCATGATGGGTGGTTAGGATCACCACGTGGGGTCCTTTTCCCTTAGGAGGGAGCTGGACTTGCGGGCTTCTGATTCAGCTTTTTAGATACCCCAGTATCCTGGCCTGATGAGTCGGTGGGCAAAGCCCTTGGTGACCATAGTTTATCATACCTGAAGGGCATTCTTTTGTTGCTCCATTTCAAGTGGTCCCAGTTTTTACACTAAGGCTCCAAGGGCGATTAACCTATGACTGGGTATGTAAAGGTCAAAGGGTTTAGCTAAATTAGGGAGATCCTGGGCAAGGGTCTGAATTGACTGCTCTTTCCATTCTTGAAAGGCTGCTTCTGGATTCTATTCAAAAGGATCATCATCTTTTCGTGTCAGTGTTTCATGTAGAGGCCCAGCTATTAGACTGTAGTTAGGGATCCAGATGCAGAAAACCTTGGCCTCCCCAGGAACCCCTAAGCTGTCTTCTAGTTTTAGAAGAGGTAAGGCTACAAATGGCTTCTTCCCTATCCTGGGATGTGTTTCTCCGAATATCTGTGACAATGAAGCCCAGGCATGTCACCTTAGCCTGGGATATTTGAGCCTTTTTCTTGGACACCTTCTATCCTTTCTTGACTAGGTAGTTCAGAGGCGTCTTTAGTAGGCCTGGTGATCAGAATGTCCTCTGCATATTGAAGGAGGGTTCCCTTTTACAGAGGTAGAACTTTTAGGTCTTTAGAGGACATTTCCCCAATGATGGTGTGGGTATTTTTGAACCATTGGGGAAGGATGGCCCAGCATTATTGCTTTGGTTGCATGTTGTGTCCTGCCACTCACAAGCCAAAAATCCTTGTGACTCTGAGATGAATGGAATACAGAAGAAGGCATCATTGAAGTCTAATACAGAATGCCATGGCCTGGTGGATGGTAGAATGACCAGCAGGGTGTAGGAAATAGGAGCTACTGGATGTATATCCTCGGTGGCTTCACTGACTGCCCTGATATCCTTTACCAGGTCTCCAGCAGCCAATGGGACTCTCGTGGTCAGGCCAATCCCAGGATATGGAGCTCACCTGGGCTGCACCCCCCACCCCACAGCCCACGGGGCCCTCATGGTCATGTCCCTCCCAGGGTATGGAGCTCACCTGTGCAGTTACCCAGCAGCCCATTGGGCTCTCATATCCAGGCCCTTCCCAGGATACGGAGCTCCCCTGGGCAGGTACCCAAGCAGGGCTGGACACACAAGAACTGTGCACATAGCCCACCTTGCAGAGAACCCCCATCTCACCTGTCGCTCACAGCTGACACAGAACGCCTCAGAGCAGGACTTGAACTAACAAACAGCAGCCCTGACAGGTCTGTGACCCTGGCTATCACTCTGTGCAGCCTCTCTCGGCCTGGTCTTCCAGACACTTCCACTGCAGCCAGGGCACCAGGCCTCTGTCTCCACCCACCATCACTCCTCTCCCTGACTCCTGGGTTCCTCTCATTAGTATAGGGTCTTCTTGAAGTTGTTTTCCACTCATGGACCAGATAAAATGATGAGAAAAAAAGCCGCAGCTGAAGCCCCTTGTCTAGCCTGACTCTCAAGAGTCCACACCTGTTCCTTGGCCGTGGCCTGTTTAGCAAGGTTCATTTTCTGCAACTGTGATCCCCTGAGGGGTGAGGATTGGCTGATTTGGGCAGCCTGACACTGCCTGCCAGCCCTCCCCAGGTTTGCCTGGGTTAAGGTCAATATAAACTCCTCTCCAGTCAGCAAGAGCCCCTGTAGCTGTGCCTGACGCCATATTCTCTGCCCCGTCAGCAGTGTCGGGGCTGGGGTGGTGGGAGGGAGTGAGGGGCCATGGCTTTGTGGGTGGCCCAGTGTGAGTGGGGCTCTGCTGGACTTTCTGCAGGAGTTGCCAGGCTGCCACCTGCTAAAGAAGAGGATGTGTCACCCATACCTGCCGCTGGAATTTCTCCCCAGGCAGAGGTGAGGAAGTAAAAAAGCAGTGGGGGCCGTGGCAGGAGGGGTATCTCAGGTAGGGAAATGGAAAGCTTCCAGAAGAGCATCTGGGGCCAGGACCATCCTGGCTGGCCAGCAGGCACCAAGTCGGCCTGCGTGCTGTTGCTGGTGTGGCTCCACAGCCCTTCCTCTAGGCTTGCAAGTTCTTGTACATATTCAGCTGTTTTACCTGGAAAAGGTGGGAAGAGTTCAGCTGCAGCAGGACTGGGGCTCAGCTCACATTTACTCACAGACGCCTCGACACAGTCCCCCAGCTTTGCAATGAGGATGTTCCTTGTGGGGGGGGAGCGCTGCTCACTGCATGGGAGACGATTTCCCACCTCTGACCAACTTAAGCATTTTTTACAACTGGAGCAAGTGCCCTGATACGATTTTCCTCTGTATAACTGGTGGGTTCTGTATTTTTTTTTTTCTTTTTTTCTTTTTGGTTCAAGGTAGATTTTATTTATTCCTCTTTTTTTTAAATTTGGAGATATAAACATGGAAATAATGCATTAATATAAAGACGTCTATGTGAAGGGAAAAACGTTTTTTTTTGATTTATTTTATTAAATGTTATATATTTTTATTTTTTAAAAAAATTTATTTATTTCTTTTATACAGCAGGTTCTTACTGGATATCTATTTTATACTTATGTGTGCACATGTGAATCCCAGTCTCCCAATTCATCCCACCACCACCCTCACATGGCGTTCCCCCCTTGGTGTCCATATGTTTGTTCTCTACATCTGTGTCTCTATCTCTGCCCTGCAAACCGGTTCATCTGTACCATTTTTCTAGGTTCCACATATATGCATTAACATACAATATTTGTTTTTCTCTTTCTGACTTACTTCACTCTGTATGACAGTCTCTAGATCCATCCAGGTCTCTACAAATGACCCAATTTCATTCCGATGTATGGCTGAGTAATATTCCATTGTATATATGTACCACATCTTTATCCATTCATCTCTCTATGGGCACTTAGGTTGCTTTCATTACCTGGCTATTGTAAATAGTGCTGCAATGAACATTGTGGTGAATGTGTCTTTTTGATTTATGGTTTTCTCTGGGTATATGCCCAGTAGTGGGATTGCTGGATTATATGGTAATTCTATTTTTAGTTTTTTAAGGAACCTCCATACTGTTCTCCATAGAGACTATATCGATTTACCTTCCCAGCAATAGTGGAAGAAGGTTCCTTTTCTCCACACCCTCCTCAGCATTTGTTGTTTGTAGATTTTTTGATGATGCCCATTCTAACAGGTGTGACGTGATACCTCATTGTAGTTTCGATTTCCATTTCTCTAATAATTAGTGATGTTGAGCAGATTTTCATGTGCGTACTGGCCATCTCTATGTCTTCTTGGAAGAAATGTCTATTTAGATCTTCTTCCATTTTTGTATGGGGTTGTTTGTTTTATTAATATTGAGCTGCATGAGCTGTTTATATATATTGGAGATTAATCATTTGTCCATTGATTCATTGGCAAATATGTTCTGCCATTCTGAGGGTTGTCTTTTCGTCTTGTTTGTAGTTTCCTTTGCTTTGCAAAAGCTTTTACGTTTCATTAGGTCCCATCTGTTTAGTTTTCTTTTTTATTTCATTACTATAGGAGGTGGATCAAAAAAGATCTTGCTGTGATTTACGTCAGAGTATGCTTCGTAAGTTTTCCTCTCAGAGTTTTATACTGTCCGGTCTTACATTAAGGTCTCTAATCCATTTTGAATATATTTTTATGTATGGTGTTGGGGAGTGTTCTAATTTCATTCTTTTACATGTAGCTGTCCATATTTCCCAGCACCAATGATTGAAGAGACTGTCTTATCTCCATTGTATAGTCTTGCCTCCTTTGTCATAGATTAGTTGACCATAGGTGTGTAGGTTTATCCCTGGGCTTTCGTTTTTTTTTCCTTTTACACGTTTATTGGAGTATAATTGTTTTACAATGGAGTGTTAGTTTCTGCTGTATAACAAAGTGAATCATCTATACATATACAAATATCACCAGATCCCCTCCGTCTTGCATCTCCCTCCCACATTCCATATCCCACCCCTTTATGTGGTCACAAAGCACCGGGCTGATCTCCCTGGTCGATGTGGCTGATTCTCAGTAGCTATCGGTGTTACATTTGGTAATGTATTTATGTCCATGCCACTCTGTCACTTCGTCTCAGCTTACCCATCCCCCTTCCGGTGTCCTCAAGTCCTTTCTCTACGTCTGTGTCCTTAATCCTGTCCTGCCACTAGGTTCTTCAAAATCTTTTTGTTTTTCTTCATTAGACCCCGTATATCTCTGTTAACATACAGTATTTCTTTTTCACTTTCTGACTTACTTCACTGTGTAGGACAGATTCTAAGTCCATCCACCTCAGTACAAATAACTCAGTTTTGCTTCTTTTTATGGCTGAGTAATATTCCATTGTATATATGTGCCAGATCTTCTTTATCCATTCATCTGTCGATGGACACTTAGGTTGCTTCCATGTCCAAGCTATTGTAAATAGAGCTGCAATGAACTTTTTTGTACATAACTCTTTTTGAATTATGGTTTTCGCAAGGCAAATGCCCAGTAGTTGGATTGTTGTGTCGTATGGTGCCTCTATTGTTAGTTATTTAGAGGAACCTCCGTACTGTTCTCCTTAGTGCCCATATCAATTTACATTCCCACCCACAGTGCAATTGTGTTCCCTTTTCTCCAATAAAGGCCTCTCCAGCATTTATTGTTTTGTAGATTTTTTTGATGATTGCCACTCTGACTGCTGTGTCCTGATACCTCACGATAGTTATGATTTGCATTTCTCTAATGATTAGTGATGTTCAGCATCCTTTCATGTGTTTCTTGGTAATCTGTATATCTTCTTTGGAGAAATGTCTATTTAGGTCTTCTGGCCTTTTTTGGATTGGGTTGTTTGTTTTTGTGATATTGAGCTACATGAGGTGCTTGTAAAGTTTGGAGATTAATCCTTTGTCAATTGCTTCATTTGAAAATATTTTCTCCCATTCTGAGGGTTGTTTTTGCATCTTGTTTATGTTTTCCTGTACCGTGTAAAAGCTTTTAAGTTTCATTAGGTCCCATTTGTTGATTTCTGTTTTTATTTCCATTTCTCTAGAAGGTGAGTCAAAAAGGATCTTGCTGTGATTTATGTCATAGAGTGTTCTGCCTATGGTTTCCTCTAAGTGTGTTATAGTGTCTGGTCTTATATTTAGATCTCTAATCCATTTAGAGTTTATTTTTGTGTATGGTGTTATGGAGAGTTCTAATTTCATTCTTTTATGTGTAGGGGTCCAGTTTTCCCACCACCAATTACTGAAGAGACTGTCTTTTCTCCATTGTATATCCTTAGCTCCTTTGTCATAGATGAGATAGCCATAGGTATGTAGGTTTCTCTCTGGGCTTTCTGTCCTGTTCCATTGATCTGTGTTTATGCCAATCTACATACACTTGATTCCATTATGGAGACATATAAATACATAGGTTTCAAGATTGTTACCAGTCAGGTAAATTCCTCTTCAGTGAATAGGGTGTTTTGTGTCCAGTTCATTGAGAAAGGAGTAGGTCTTGTCTATTACATATTTGGTATATGGAATGGTATCTGTGCTAATTTCAAACTCTGCTTTTACACATCACCCCACGTCACCTTTCCCCTTAAGGAGGCATAAGTGTGTTTTCTAAATGTGTAACTCTGTTCTCTTTTGAAATTCAGTTCATGTGTAGCCATGTTTACATTCCCTCTATAAGTGATATATTACAATAAGTTTCTTTTTCTTTGTGGCTCATTTCACTTAGCATCATCGTACCTAAAGCCACTCATTATGCTGCTATTGGCCTTATGACATTGATTTTATGTCTGAGTGACATTCCATTGTATATAAGTACCACAACATCTATATCCATTTTTTTTTCCTTTCCTGGGATATATAAAGTGTACCGAAGTCGAGGTTCTTGTAAACAGAGCAGACCTAAACTTTGGGCTGGCTGTGTGTTCTGGATTTTTAGTTTTCCCAAAATACACGCCCATGAGTGGAAGTGTGCTATGCTCTGTAGCTCTGTTTTAGAAAACAACATACAGTTCTCCAGAGAGGCTGTTGGCAATTTACATCCTTTCCATCGGTGTAACCAGGCTCCCTTTTCTCCATGGCCTGTCCTGCATTTGTGGTTTTTACACTATTTGTGGATGGCCCTTTTGACTGGAGGTAAGGGACACTTCTATGTAGTGTGGATTTGCAATGCCTGATGGCTTGCTTGGCCAAAAAGGGCGTATGCATTTTTTCCCGAATATATTCAAGAAAATACACATACTCCCTTTTCGGCCAAGGGCAACATTGTCGTAGTTCTGTCGCTTTTCATGTGCTTTAAAGATGACTCCAATCTACCTCTTGAAATCTGTTTCCTTCAATTCTGCCTTGCATTCAAATCCTCTTCACTGCCTTACCTCAATATATTTCTGGATGATAGTTGTCCTTTATAACTCTGCAAGTTTGTGAATTGCTGTGCCCCTGATTTCCATTTTTCAAATCGCCTATTTGTGAGCTGGCTGCAATACCGCAGGATGGCTTTAGGCCCTAGTCTGGTTCCGGGGCTTCAGGCTGAGCCTTTGTTTAATTCTTCTTCCTGATGGGAAACTAGAGTGACATGTGCCCATCCAAACACCTACAGCTAATCTCTCATTTGTTTCCCCTTTCCCGTTCATCCTCTGCACAATTTGCAAACTGTACATAACAGGAGGGTAAAGGCGCTGACACTCCAAGTGGGGAGATTTTTGGTAATGCAGATGGAATGGCGAAGCCGAGCATGAGGAAATGAAAAATGAGGTACCTTTTAGAAAACTTTCCCGATTACACAGTATACCATCCACTGGGTTTCCCATGCATGTTTTAACTGTAGGAAGATTCCCTTAAACCTGGAGAGTTGGGACCACTAGAATGGGTAGCACACAGTATTGCTCTAAGTGGTGTTCTTTTGCTCACACAACCTCAGCAATCTTGTCAGCCCCAAGTGTCCAGTCTTATGTCTCATCCAGCTGTGGGTGTAAATGTGGTCAATCCAGGTTGCATCACAGGCCCTGAACGTAATTTGTGAGAATTTCTCTCTGTTTCGCTGTTTTTGCATTTTGCTTTTGAAATTTATTTTTATAAGGGGGTTTAGCTGAATTTCAGTGCTGTGTTCATGCCGTTATACACACACATGATTCCTTTATGGAGACATAAGAATACATATGTTTTAAAATTCTTACTAGTCAGATATATTCCACTGCAATGAATAGGGGGTGTTGAGTCCAGTTCATTGTGCCGGGAGTAGGTGTTGTCTATTACATACTTGGTTTATGGAACGGTGTCTGTGCTAATTTAAAACTGCGGTTTTATGCATCACCCCACGTCACCTTTCCCCTTAAGCAGGCAGAAGTTTGTTTTCTAAATGTGTGACTCTGTTGTGTTTGTAATTCATTTCATGTGTAGCCATGTGTACATTCCCTCTATGAGTGATATCTTATGATAAGTTTCGTTTTCTGTGTGACTTATTTCTCTTAGAATCATTGTACAGAAATCCACTCATTATGCTGCTACTGGCGTTATGACATTATTTCATGGCTATGGGATATTCCATCGTACATAAGTACCACAATTTATTTATCCAGTTTTCTCTTTCCTGGGATATTTAAGGTGTTCCAAAGGTGAGGTTCTTGTAAACCGAACAGCCCTAAACTTTGGTTGGCTGTGTCTTGTTGATTTTTAGTTTTCCCAAGATATACGGCCCTGAGTGGAAGTGCCCTAGGCTCTGTAGTTCTGATTTTAGCTGTTTTAGGGAACACCATACACTTATGCAGAGTGGCTGTTAGCAATATACACCCTGCCAATCAGCGTATCAAGGCTCACTATTCTCCATGGCCTGTCCTGCCTTTCTGGTTTTTACACTTTTATCGTATGGCCCATTTTTGGCGTTGGGAAGTGAAACTTCTTTGTAGGGCAGACTTGCATTGCCCGATTGCTGGCTTGGCCCAAAACGGCATACGTGATTTTTCCTAAATATATTCAGGAAAAAGCACATACGCTGTTTTTGGCCAACTGCTTCATTGTCGAAGTTATGCCACATTTCATGTGCTTTAAAGGAGACACTGATCTACCTCTTGAAATTTTTCTTGCAATTCTGCCTAGCATTCATATCCTCTTTGCCTTACCTCAATATATTTTTGGACGATAGTTGTCTTTTATAACTCTGCAAGTTTGTGAATTGCTGTCCCCCTAAGCTTCATTTTTCAACTCGCATTTTAGTGAACTTTCCACAAAACCGCAGAATTGCTTCAGGTCCTATTATGGTTCCGGAGAGGCAGGCTGAGCCTTTGGTTAATTATTCTTCCTGATGTGAAATTTGAGTGACGTGTGCCCATCCAAACACCTACAGCTTGTCTCTCATTGGTTGCTCCTTTTCCCGTTCATTATCTGCACAATTTGGATACTGTGTGAAACAGGATGTTAAAGGTGGTGATTCTCCAAGTGAGGAGGTTGTTAGTAAATCAGCTGAAATGGCGAACCGGTGCTCCAGTTGTTGAAGAATGAGTTGTGTTTTAGAAACGTTTCCAGAACACACAGTGTACCATCCTCTGGGTTTCCCAAGCAACTTTTAGCTGTAGGAAGATTCCCTTCAAACTGGAGAGTTGGGACCCAGGGAATGGGTAGCACGCAGAATTACTTTAAAGGGTCTGCCTTTGCTCAACCACCCACACCAATACACTTAGCACCAAGAGTTTACAGCCTTATGTCTAATCCAGCTGTGGGTGTAGATGAGGTCAGTAGAGGTTGCATCACAACCCCTGAAAGAATTTTGTAAGAATTTCTCTCTCTTTCCCTGTCTTTGTATTTTGTGTTTGAAATTTATTTTTATAATGGTGTTTACCTGAGTTTAACTGCTGTTTTTATGCCGCTCTACACACACCTGATACACCTATGGAGACATATCAATACATAGGAATTAAGATTTTTATTACTCAGATATATTATTCTGCGATGAATAGGGTGATTTGAGTACCATTCACTGAGGAAGGAGTAGGTCTTGTCCATCACATATATGGTTTGTGGAATGGTACTTGTGCTAATATCAAACTCTGGTTTTATGCATCACCCCACCTCTCCTTTCCCCTTAAGCAGGCATAAGAGTGTTTTGTAAATATGAGGCTCTGATCTCTTTCCAAATTCAGTTCATGTGTAGCCATGTTAACATGCACTTCAGAAGTGATATCTTATGATAAGTTTCTTTTTCTGTGTGACTTATTTCACTTACAATCATCGTACCTGAATCCACTCATTTTGCTGCTACTGGCCTTATGACATTGATTTCATGGCTGAGGGATATTGCATCGTATGTAAGTAGCACAATTTCTTTACCCATTTTTGTATCTCCTGGGATATTTAAGGTATACCGAAGTTGAGGTTCTTGTAAGGAGTGCAGCCCTAAATTTTGGGGTTGTTGTGTCCTATTGATTTTCACTTTTCCCAAGGTATATTCCCATGATTGGAAGTGTCCTAGGCTCTGTAGTTCTGTTGTTTACTGGTATTAGGGAACACAATGCACTCCTGCAGAGGTGCTGTTGTCAATTTACTTCCCGCCCATCAGCATAACAAGGCTCCCTGATCTTCAGAGCCTGTCTTGCCTTTCTGCTTTTCACACATTTATCGGATGTCCCTTTTGAGCGGTGGGAAGTTATACTTCTTTGTAGTGTGTATTTGCATTGCCCGCTTGCTTGGTAGGCCAAAAAGTGCATATGCGTTTTCTCCTGAATATATTCAGGAGAAAACGCATATGCCCTTTTTGACCAAGTGCATCATTTTCGATGTTGTGCTGCTCTTCCTGTGCTTTAAAGGTAATTCCAATCTACCTCTTGAAATTAGATTCCTGCTATTCTGCCTCGCTTTCATGTCCGCCTCGTTGCCTTCCCACAACAGATTTTTGGATGAAAGTTGTCCTTTATTAGTCTGCCGGTATGTGAATTGCTGTGCCCCTGATCTCCATTTTTCAATTGCTTTTTTGTGAGCTGACCACAAATCCACAATTTTGGTTCAGGACCTGTACTGGTTCCCAGCGGGCATGCTGAGACTTTGGTTAATTCTTCTTCCTGATGGGAAATTACAGTGACATGTGCATGAACAAATGCCTAACAACTTCTCTCTCATTGGTTCTCCCTCTTCCCTTTAATCCTCAACAAAATTGGCAACCTGTGCGAACCAGGAGGTTAAAGGGGATATCTCTCCAATTTGCGAGATTGATAGTAAAGTTGTTGGAAATTCAAACCTGAGCACCAGGAGAGGGAATATTAGTAGAGTTTTAGAAACCTTTTGACATGACACTGTGTCCATTCTCTTGGTTTCCCGTACATGTTATAGCTGTAGTAATATTCCCTTCAACCTGGAGAGTTGGGACCCATGGAATGTGTGCCACACAATATTGCTTTAAACGGTCTGCATTTGCTCACGAATCTCACGAATCCTCTCAGTTCCAAGTGTCCAGCCTTATGCCACATCCAGCTGTCGTTGTTCATAGGGTCATTCCAAGTTTCATCAGAGCCCCTGAAGGAATTGTAAAGTATTTCCCTGTTTTTTTGTTTTGTTTTTGAAATGAATTTTTATAGTGGGTTTGAGCTGATTCTCACTGCCGTGTTTATGACGGTCTAGACACACTTGTTTCCCTTACGCAGACATATCAATACATAGGTTTTAAGTCTCTTACTAATCACATATATTCCTCTGCGGGGAATATGGGGTGTTGAGTCCCATTCACTGAGGAATGTGTAGGTCTTGTCTATTCCGTATTTGGTTTTTGGAATGGTACCTGTGCTAATATCAAACTCTGGTTTTATGCATCAGCCCACCTCTCCTTCCCCCTTAAGCAGGAAGAAGAGTGTTTTCTCAATGTGAGGCTCTGTTCTCTTTCCTAACTCAGTTCATGTGTAGCCATGTTTACAGGACATTCATAAGTGATATCTTATGAAAAGTTTCTTTTTCTGAGAGACTTATTTCACTTAGAATCATCGTACCTGAATCCACTCATTTTGCTGCTCCTGGCCTTATTACATTGATTTCATAGCTGAGGGCTATTCCATCTTATGTAAGTACCACAATTTCTTGAACCAATTTTGTCTTTCCTGTGATATTTAAGGTGTCCCAAATTTGAGTTTCTTGTACGCAGTGCAGCCCTTAATTTTCGGGTGGCTGTGTCCTATTGATTTTCAGTTTTCCCAAGGTATATTCCCTAGACTGGAAATACCGTTGGCTCTGTAGCTCTGTTGTTTCCTTATTTTAGGCAACACAATGCACTCATCCAGAGAGGCAGTTGGCAAGTTACAACCCGCCGATCAGTATAACACGGCTCCCTGTTCTCCAGGGCCTGTCTTACTTTTCTGTTTTTACACATTTTTCGGATGTCCCTTTTGACCAGTGGGAAGTGATACTTCTTTGTACTGCACATTTGCATTGCCCGCTTGCTTGCTTGGCCCAAAAGGGCATATGCGTTTTCTCCTGAATATATTAGGGAGAAAACGCATACGCCCTTTTGGGCCAAGTTCATCATTGTCGAAATTGTGCCCCTCTTCCTGTGCTTTAAGGGTGATTCCAATGTACCTCTTGAAATCTGTTTCCTGCTACTCTGCCTCGCTTTCAAGTCTGCCTCTTTGCTTCCCTCAACAGATTTTGGACTATAGTTGTCCTTTATTACTCTGCCAGTTTGTGAATTGCTGTGCCCCTAAGCTACGTTTTTCAACTCACATTTATGTGAGCTGACCTCAAATCCACAATTTTCGTTCAGGACCTATACTGGTTCCCAGCAGGCAGGCTGAGACCTTGGTTAATTCTTCTTCGTGATGGGAAATTAGAGTGACATGTGCCCATCCCAATGCCTAACAGCTACTCTCTCATTTGTTCTCCCTCTTCCCTTTCATCCTCTGCAAAATTGGCAACCTGTACGAACCAGCAGTTTAAAGGGGCTGTCTTTCCAAGTTGGAAGATTGATAGTAAAGCAGTAGGAAAGTCAAAGCAGAGCACCAGGAGAGGGACTATTAGTTGAGTTTTAGAAACCTTTCGTATTCACAGTGTGTCCGTTCTCTAGGTTTCCCATACATGTTATAGCTGTAGTAATATTCCCTTCAACCAGGAGAGTTGGGACCCATGGAATGTGTGGCACTCATTATTGCTCTAAAGGGTCTGCATTTGCTCACCCAATCTCACCAATCCTCTTAGTCCCAAGTGTCCAGCATTATACCACATCTAGCTGTCATTGTAGATAAGGTCATTCAAGGTTTAATCATTGCCCCTGAAGGAATTGTAAAGAATTTACGTTTATTTTTTGTTTGTTTTTGAAAATTATTTTTATAGTGCATTTGAGGTGATTTTCACTGCCATGTTTAGGCCGGTCTAGACACACTTGATTCCCTTACAGAGACATATCAATCCATAAGATTTAAGACTCTTACTAGTCAGACATATTCCTCTGTGGGGAATTGGAGGTGTTGAGTCCCGTTCACTGAGCAAGGAGTAGGTCTTGTCTATTACATATTTGGTTTAGGGAACGGTACCTCTGCTAATATCAAACTCTGGTTTTTGGCATCACCCCAACTCTCCTTCCCTCTTAAGCAGGTATACGAGTGTTTTCTAAATTGAGAGTCTGTTCTCTTTCCACACTTCATGTGTAGCCACGTTTACAGGACCTTCGTAAGTGATATCTTATGATAAGTTTCTATTTCTGTGTGATTTATTTCACTTAGAATCATCGTACCTGAATCCACTGATTATGCTGCTACTGGCCTTATGACATTGATTTCATGGCTGAGGGATATTCCATCGTACTTAAGTACCACAATTTATTTAGGCAATTTTGTCTTTCCTGGGACATTTAAATTGTAACAAAGTTGAGGTTCTTGCAAGCAGTGCAGCTCTAAATTTTGGTGTGGCTGTGTCTTATTGATTTTCATCTTTCCCAAGGTATATTCCCTAGACTGGAAGTGCCCTTGGCTGTGTAGCTCTGTTAATTACTTGTTTTAGGGAACACAATGCACTCTTCCAGAGAGGCAGTTGGCAATTTACATCCCGCCCATCAGCATAAAAAGGCTCCCTTTTCTCCAGGGCCTGTCTTGCCTTTCTGGTTTTTTCACATTTTTCAGATGTCCCTTTTGACCGGTGGGAAGTGATACTTCTTTGTAATGTAGATTTGCATTGCCCGCTTGCTTGCTTGGCCAAAAAGGGTGTATGCGTTTTCCCCTATGTATATACAGGAGGAAACGCACACGCCCTTTTTGGCCAAGTGTATCATTGAGGAAGTTGTACCCCTCTTTCTGTGCTTTAGAGGGGATTCCTGTGTACCTCTTGAACACTGTTCCCTGTTATTCTGCCTCGCTTTCAAGTCCACCTCGTTGCCTTCCCACAACAGATTTTTGGACGAGAGTTGTCCTTTATTACTCTGCCAGTTTGTAAATTGCTGTGCCCCTGAGCTCCATTTTACAACTCTCTTTTTTGTGAGCTGCCCGCAAATCCACAGTTTTGCTTCAGGACCTATACAGGTTTCAGGGTGCAGGCAGGCTGAGACTTTGGTTAATTCTTCTTCCTGACGGGAAGTTAGAGTGACATGTGCCCGTCCAAATGCCTACAGCTACTCTCTTTTTGCTTCTCGCTCTTCCCTTTCATCCTCTGCACAATTTGCAAACTGTGCGAACCAGGAGGTTAAAGGGGCTGACTCTCCAAGTTGGGAGATTGATAGTAAAGCAGTAGGAATATCAAACCGAAGAAAAAGGAGAAGGAAAATAAGGAGAGTTTTAGAAAACTTTCGCCATCACAGGGCGTCCATTCTCTAGGTTTCCCATACATGTTATAACTGTAGTGATATTCCCTTCTAACTGGAGAGTTTGGACCCATGGAATGGGTGGCATGCATTATTGCTTTAAAAGGTCTGCATTTTCTCACCCAATCTCAAGATTCCTCTCCGTTCCAAGTTTCCAGTCTTATGTCTCATCCAAGTGTGTTGTAGATAAGGTTATTCCAGGTTTCATCAGAACCACTGAAGGAATTGTGTAAGAATTTCGCTGTTTTTTGTTTTGTTTTTGAAATTCAATTTTATAATGGGGATGAGCAGATTTTCACTGACGTGTTTATGCCTGTCTAGAGACACTTGATTCCCTTACGGAGACGTATCAATACACAGGTTTTAACATTCTTACTGGTCACATATATTCCTCTGCGTGGAATAGGTGTGTTGAGTCCCGTTAACTGAGGAAGGAATAGGTCTTTTGTATTCTCTATTTGGATTATGCAACGGTACCTGTGCTGATATCACACTCTGGTTTTATGCATCACCCCACCTCTCCTTTCCCCTTAAGCAGGCATAAGAGTGTTTTCTAAATGTGAGACTCTGTTCTCTTTCCTAATTCAGTTCATGTGTAGTCATGTTTACAGCACCTTCATAAGTGATATCTTTTGATAAGTTTCTTTTTCTGTGTGACATATTTCACTTAAAATCATCGTACCTGAATCCACTCATTATGCTGCTACTGGCCTTATGACATTGATTTCATTTCTGAGCTATATTCCATCGTACGTAAGTACCACAATTTCTTTACCATTTTGGTCTTTCCTGGGATATTTAATGTATCCCGAGTCGAGGTTCTTGTAAGCAGTGTAGCCCTAAATTTTGGGGTGGCTGTGTCTTATTGATTTTCAGTTTTCCCAAGCTATATTCCCATGACTGGAAGTGCCCTAGGTTGTGTAGCTCTGTTGTTTACTTCTTTTAGGGGACACAATTCACTCCTCCAGAGTGGCTGTTGGAAATTTATATCCGGCCCATCAGCATAGCAAGGCTCCTTGTTTTCCAGAGCCTTTCTTTCCTTTTTGGTTTGTACGCTTTTTTCGGCTGTCCCTTTTGACCGGTGGGAAGTGACACTCCTTTGTAGTGCAGATTTGCATTGCACGCTTGCTTGCTTCGTCAAATAGTGTGTATGCATTTTCTCCTGAATATATTCAGGAGAAAAGGCATATGCCCTTTTTGGCCAAGTGCATCATTGTTGAAGTTGTGATGCTTTTCCTGTGCTTTAAAGGCATTTCAAACGTACCTGTTGAAATCTCTTTTCATGCAATTCTGCCTCACTTTCAACTCCGCCCCGTTGCCTTCCCTCAACAGAATTTTGGAAGACAGTTGTCCTTTATAACTCTGCAGGTTTGTGAATTGCTGTGCCCCTGAGCTCCATTTTTCAACTCAGGTTTCTGTGAGCTGACCGCAAATCCACTATTTTGCTTCAGGACCTATACTGGTTCCTGGTGGGGGGCAGGCTGAGACTTTGGTTAATTCTTCTTCCTGACGGGAAATTAGAGTGATATGTGCCCGTCCAAATGCCTACAGCTACTCTCTCATTGGGTCTCCCTCTTCCCTTTCATCCTCTGCACAATTTGCAAACTGTGCAAACCAGGAGGTTATAGGGGCTGACTCTCCAAGTTGGGAGATTGACAGTAAAGCAGTAGGAATATCAAACTGGAGCACAAGGAGAGGGAAAATTAGGAGAGTTTTAGAAAACTATCGCCATCACAGGGCGTCCATTCTCTAGGTTTCCCATACATGTTATAACTGTACTGATATTCCCTTCTAACTGGAGAGTTGGGACCCATGGAATGGGTGGCATGCATTATTGCTTTAATGGGGTTGCATTTGCACACCCAATCTCACCAATCCTCTCAGTCCCAAGTGTTCAGCCTTATGTCTCATACAGCTGTGTTGTACATAGGGTCATTCCAGGTTTCATCAGAACCCCTGAAGGAATTGTGTACGAATTTCGCTGTTTTTTTGCTTTGTTTTTGAAATTAATTTTTATAATGGGGTTCAGCTGATTTTCACTGACGTGTTTATGCCAGTCTAGACACACTTGATTCCCTTACAGTGACGTATCAATACATAGGTTTTAATATTCTTACTAGTCAGATATATTCCTCTGCGTGGAATAGGGATGTTGAGTCCCGTTCACTGATGAAGGAGTGGGTCTCGTCTATTCTTTATTTAGATTATGCAACGGTAGCTGTGCTAATATCACACGCCGATTTTATGCATCACCCCACCTCTCCTTTCGCCTTAAGCAGGCATAAGAGTGTTTTCTAAATGTGAGTCTCTGTTCTCTTTCCTAACTCAGTTCATGTGTAGCCATGTTTAAAAGACCTTCATAAGTGATATCTTATGATAACTTTCTTTTTCTGTGTGACTTATTTCACTTAGAATCATCGTACCTGAATACACTCATTATGCTGCTACTGGCCTTATGACATTGATTTCATGGCTGAGGGTTATTCCATTGTATGTAAGTACCACAATTTCTTTACCAATTTTGGCTTTCCTGTGATATTTAAGGTGTCCCCAAGTCGAGGTTTTTGTAAGAAGTGCAGCCCTAAATTTTGTGGTGGCTATGTATTATTGCTTTTCAGTTTTCCCAGGGTATATTCCCATGACTGAAAGTGTCCTAGGTTGTGTAGCTCTGTTGTTTACTTCGTTTAGGGAACACAATGCACTCCTCCAGAGTGGCTGTTGGAAATTTTCCCCTGGCCCATCAGCGTAGCAAGTCTCCCTGTTCTCCAGAGCCTGTCTTTCCTTTCTGGTTTTTACTCATTTTTCGGATGTCCCTTTTGACCGGTCGGAAGTGACACTCCTTTGTGGTGTAGATTTCCATTGCACGCTTGCTTGCTTGGTCAAATGTGCTTATGCATTTTATCCTGAATATATTCAGGAGAAAACGTCTATGCCCTTTTTGGCCAAGTGCATCATTGTTGAAGTTGTTATGCTTTTCCTGTGCTTTAGAGGCGATTCAAATGTACCTGCTGAAATATTTTTCCTGCAATTCTGCCTCACTTTCAAGTCCGCCTCGTTGCCTTCCCTCAACAGATTTTTTGGAAGAGAGTTGTCCTTTATAACTCTGCAGGTTTGTGTATTGCTGTGCCCCTGAACTCCATTGTTAAACTCGTGTTTTTGTGAGTGGACCACAAATCCACAATTTTGCCTCAGGACCTATACAGGTTCCGGGGGTTGGGCAGGCTGAGACTTTGGTTAATTCTTCTCCCTGACGGGAAATAAGAGTGACATGTGCCCGTCCAACTGCCTACAGCTACTCTCTCATTGGTTCTCGCTCTTCCCTTTCATCCTCTGCACAATTTGCAAACTGTGCCAACCAGGAGGTTGAAGGGGCTGACTCTCCAATTTGGGAGATAGATAGTAAAGCAGTAGGAATATCAAACCGGAGAACAAGGAGAAGGAAAATTAGGAGAGTTTAAGAAAACTTTCACCATCACCAGGCGTCCATTCTCTAGGTTTCCCATACATTTTATAGCTGTATTGATATTCCCCTCTAACTGGAGAGTTGGGACCCATGGAATGGGTGGCATGCATTATTGCTTTAAAAGGTCTGCATTTTCTCACCCAATCTCACCAATACTCTCAGTCCCAAGTTTCTAGCCTTATGTCTCATCCAACTGTGCTGTAGATAAGGTCATTCCAGGTTTCATTAGATTCCCTGAAGGAATTGTATAAGAATTTCGCTGTTTTTTTGCTTTGTTCTTGAAATTCATTTTTCTAATGGGGTTGAGGTGATTTTCACTGACGTGTTTATGCCAGTCTAGACCCACTTGATTCCCTTACAGAGACGTATCAATACATAGGTTTTAAGATGCTTACTAGTCAGATATATTACTCTGCGGGGAATAGGGATGTTGAGTCCCGTTCATTGAGGAAGGAGTAGGTCTCGTCTATTCTGTATTTGGATTATGCAACGGTAGCTGTGCTAATATCACACTCTGGTTTTATGCATCACCCCACCTCTCCTTTCCCCTTAAGCACACGTAAGAGTGTTTTCTAAATGTGAGACTCTGTTCTCTTTCCTAATTCAGTTCATGTGTAGCCATTTTTACATTCCCTTCATAAGTGATATCTTATGATATGTTTCTTTTTCTGTGTGACTTATTTCACTTAGAATCATCGTACCTGAATCCACTCATTATGCTGCTACTGGACTTATGACATTGATTTCATGGCTGAGGGATATTCCATTGTACGTAAGTACCACAATTTCTTTACCGTTTTTGTCTTTCCTGGGATATTTAAGGTGTCCCAAAGTCGAGGTAATTGTAGGCAGTGCAGCCCTAAATTTCGGGTGGCTGGGTCTTATTGATTTTCAGGTTTCCCAAGGTATATTCACATGACTGGAAGTTCCCTAGGTTGTGTAGGACTGTTGTTTAATTCTTTTAGGGAACACAATGCACTCCTCCAGTGTGGCTGTTGGAAATGTACCTCTGGCCCATCAGCGTAGCAAGGCACCCTGTTTTCCAGAGCCTGTCTTGCCTTTCTGGTTTTTACGCATTTTTCGGATGTCCCTTTTGACCGGTGGGAAGTCACACGCCTTTGTAGTACACATTTGCATTGCACGCTTGATTGCTTGGTCAAAAAATGCATATGCATTTTCTACTGAATATATTCAGGAGAAAACGCATATGCCCTTTTTGGCCAAGCGCATCATTGTTGAAGTTGTGATGCTTTTCCTGTGCTTTAAAGGCATTTCAAATGTACCTGTTGAAATCTTTTTCGTGCAATTTTGCCTGACTTTCAAGTCCGCCTCGTTTCATTCCCTCAACAGATTTTTGGAAGAGAGTTGTCCTTTATAACTCTGCAGGTTTGTGAATTGCTGTGCCCCTGAGCTCCATTTTTCAACTCAGGTTTCTGTGAGCTGACTGCAAATCCACAATTTTGCTTCAGGACCTATACTGTTTCCGGGTGTGGGGCAGGCTGAGACTTTGGTTAATTCTTCTTCCTGACGGGAAATTAGAGTGACATGTGCCCGTCCAAATGCCTACAGCTACTCTCTCATTGGTTCTCACTCTTCCCTTTCATCCTCTACACAATTTGCAATCTGTGCGAACCAGGAGATTTTAGGGGCTGATTCTCCAAGTTGGGAGATGGAGAGTAAAGCAGTTGGAATACCAAACCGGAGCACAAGGAGAGGGATAATTAGGAGAGTTTTAGAAACCTTTCGCCATCACAGGGCATCCATTCTGTAGGTTTCCAGTACATGTTATAACTCTAGTGATATTCCCTTCTAACTGGAGAGTTGGGACCCATGGAATGGGTCGCATCCATTATTGCTTTAAAAGGTCTGCATTTTCTCACCCAAACTCACCAATACTCTCAGTCCCAAGTTTCCAGCCTTATGTTTCATCCAACTGTGCTGTAGATAAGGTCATTCCAGGTTTCATCAGAACCCCTGAAGGAATTGTGTAAGAATTTCGCTGTTTTTTTGCTTTGTTTTTGAAATTCATTTTTATAATGAGGTTGAGCTGATTTTCACTGATGTGTTTATGCCGGTCTAGACACACTTGATTCCCTTACAGTGACGTATCAATACATAGGTTTTAAGATTCTTACTAGTCAGATATATTCCTCTGAGGGGATTAGGGATGTTGAGTCCCGTTCACTGAGGAAGGAGTAGGTCTCGTCTATTCTGTATTTGGATTATGCAACGGTAGCTGTGCTAATATCACACTCTGGTTTTATGCATCACCCCACCTCTCCTTTCCCCTTAAGCACACATAAGAGTGTTTTCTAAATGTGAGACTCTGTTCTCTTTCCTAATTCAGTTCATGTGTAGCCATTTTTACATTCCCTTCATAAGTGATATCTTATGATATGTTTCTTTTTCTGTGTGACTTATTTCACTTAGAATCATCGTACCTGAATCCACTCATTATGCTGCTACTGGCCTTATGACATTGATTTCATGGCTGAGGGATATTCCATTGTACGTAAGTACCACAATTTCTTTACCATTTTGGTCTTTCCTGGGACATTTAATGTATTCCGAGTCGAGGTTCTTGTAAGCAGTGTAGCCCTATATTTTGGGGTGTTTGTGTCTTATTGATTTTCAGTTTTCTCAAGCTATATTCCCATGACTGAAAATGCCCTAGGTTGTGTAGCTCTGTTGTTTCATTCTTTTTACGAACACAATGCACTCCTCCAGACTGGCTGTTGGAAATTTATATTCCGCCCATCAGCATTGCAAGGCTCCCTATTCTCCAGAGCCTGTCTTGCCTTTCTGGATTTTACATATTTTTCGGATGTCCCTACTGACCGGTGGGAAGTGACACTTCTTGCTAGTGTGGATTTGCATTGTGTGCTTGCTTAGTTGGCCAAAAAGTCCGTATGCGTTTTCTCCTGAATATATTCAGGAGAAAACGCATACGCCCGTTTTGGTCAAGTGCATCATTGTCGATGTTGTGATGCTTTTCCTGTGCTTTAAAAGTGATTCCAATGTACCTCTTGAAATCTGTTTTGTGCAATTCTGCCTCATTTTCAAGTCCGCCTCGTGGCCTTCCCTCAACAGATTTTTGGAAGAGAGTTGTCCTTTACAACTCGGCAGGTTAGTGTATTGCTGTTCCCCTGAGCTCCATTTTTCAACTCTTGTTTTTGTGAGCAGACCACAAATCCACAATTTTGCTTCAGGACCTATACAGGTTCCGGGGGGTGGGCAGGCTGAGACTTTGGTTAATTCTTCTCCCTGACAGGAAATTAGAGTGACATGTGCCCGTTCAAATGCCTACAGCTACTCTCTCATTGGTTCTCACTCTTCCCTTTCATCCTCTGCACAATTTGCCAACTGTGCAAACCAGGAGGTTAGAGGGGCTGATTCTCCAAGTTGTGAGATTGATAGTAAAGCAGTTGGAATGTCAAACCGGAGCACAAGGAGAGGAAAATTAGGAGCGTTGTAGAAACGTTTCACCATCACAGGGTATCCATTCTCTAGGTTTTCCATACATGTTATAACTGTAGTGATATTCCCTTCTACCTGGAGAGTTGAGACCCATGGAATGGGGGACATGCATTATTGCTTTAACGGGTCTGCATTTTCTCATCCAATCTCACCAATCCTCTCAGTGCCAAGTGTCCAGCCTTATGTTTAATACAGCTGTTGTTGTAGATAGGATTATTCCAGGTTTCATCAGAACCCCTGAAGGAATTGTGTAAGAATTTCGCTCTTTTTTTATTTTGTTTTTGAAATTCAATTTTATAATGGGGATAAGCTGATTTTCACTGACGTGTTTATGCCGGACTAGAGACACTTGATTCCCTTATGGAGACATATCAATACATAGGTTTTAATATTCTTACTAGTCAGATATATTCCTCTGCGTGGAATAGGGGTGCTGAGTCCCATTCACTGAGGAAGGAGTAGGTCTTGCCTATTCTGTATTTGGATTATGGAATGGTACCTGTGCTAATATCAAACTCTGGTTTTATGCATCACCCCACCTCTCCTTTCCCCTTAAGCAGGCATAAGTGTGTTTCCTAAATGTGAGTCTCTGTTCTTTCCTAACTCAGTTCATGTGTAGCCATGTTTACAGGACCTTCATAAGTGATATCTTATGATAAGTTTCTTTTTCTGTGTGACTTATTTCACTTAGAATCATCATACCTGAATCCACCCATTATGCTGCTACTGGCCTTATGACATTGATTTCATGGCTGAGGGATATTCCATTGTACATAGGTACTACAATTTCTTTACCAATTTTGTCTTTCCTGGGATATTTAAGGTGTCCCCAAGTCGAGGTTCTTGTATGCAGTGCAGCCCTAAATTTTGTGGTGGCTATGTATTATTGATTTTCAGTTTTCCCAGGGTATATTCCCATGACTGGAAGTGCCCTAGGTTGTGTAGCTCTGTTGTTTACTTCGTTTAGGGAACGCAGTGCACTCCTCCAGAGTGGCTGTTGGAAATTTACATGCCGCCGATCAGCATAGCAAGGCTCCCTGTTCTCCAGAGCCTGTCTTGCCTTTCTGGTTTTTACATATTTTTCGGATGTCTAATTTGACACGTGGGAAGTGACACTTCTTTGTAGTGCAGATTTGCATTTCCTGCTTGCTTAGTTGGCCAAAAAGGTCATATGCGTTTTCTCCTGAATATATTCAGGAGAAAACGCACATGCCCTATTTCGACAAGTGCATCATTGTTGAAGATGTGACGCTTTTCCTGTGTTTTAAAGGCATTTCAAATATACCTGTTGAAATCCTTTTCGTGCAATTCTGCCTCACTTTCAAGTCCACCTCGTGGCCTTCCCTCAACAGATTTTTGAAAGAGAGTTGTCCTTTATAACTCAGCAGGTTTGTGAATTGCTGTGTCCGTGAACTCCATTTTTAAACTCGTGTTTTTGTGAGCAGACCACAAATCCACAATTTTGCTTCAGGACCTATACAGGTTCCGGGGGGTGGGCAGGCTGAGACTTTGGTTAATTCTTCTCCTAGATGGGAAATTAGAGTGACATGTGCCCGTCCAAATGCCTACAGCTACTCTCTCATTGGTTCTCGCTCTTCCCTTTCATCCTCTGCACAATTTGCAAACTGTGCGAACCAGGAGGTTAAAGGGGCTGATTCTCCAAGTTGGGAGATTGAGAGTAAAGCAGTAGGAATACCAAACCGGAGCACAAGGAGAGGGAAAATTAGGAGAGTTTTAGAAACCTTTCGCCATCACAGGGCATCCATTCTGTAGGTTTCCAGTACATGTTATAACTCTAGTGATATTCCCTTCTAACTGGAGAGTTGGGACCCATGGAATGGGTCGCATGCATTATTGCTTTAAAAGGTCTGCATTTTCTCACCCAAACTCACCAATACTCTCAGTCCCAAGTTTCCAGCCTTATGTTTCATCCAACTGTGCTGTAGATAAGGTCATTCCAGGTTTCATCAGAACCCCTGAAGGAATTGTGTAAGAATTTCGCTGTTTTTTTGCTTTGTTTTTGAAATTCATTTTTATAATGAGGTTGAGCTGATTTTCACGGATGTGTTTATGCCGGTCTAGACACACTTGATTCCCTTACAGTGACGTATCAATACATAGGTTTTAAGATTCTTACTAGTCAGATATATTCCTCTGAGGGGATTAGGGATGTTGAGTCCCGTTCACTGAGGAAGGAGTAGGTCTCGTCTATTCTGTATTTGGATTATGCAACGGTAGCTGTGCTAATATCACACTCTGGTTTTATGCATCACCCCACCTCTCCTTTCCCCTTAAGCACACATAAGAGTGTTTTCTAAATGTGAGACTCTGTTCTCTTTCCTAATTCAGTTCATGTGTAGCCATTTTTACATTCCCTTCATAAGTGATATCTTATGATATGTTTCTTTTTCTGTGTGACTTATTTCACTTAGAATCATCGTACCTGAATCCACTCATTATGCTGCTACTGGCCTTATGACATTGATTTCATGGCTGAGGGATATTCCATTGTACGTAAGTACCACAATTTCTTTACCATTTTGGTCTTTCCTGGGACATTTAATGTATTCCGAGTCGAGGTTCTTGTAAGCAGTGTAGCCCTATATTTTGGGGTGTTTGTGTCTTATTGATTTTCAGTTTTCTCAAGCTATATTCCCATGACTGAAAATGCCCTAGGTTGTGTAGCTCTGTTGTTTCATTCTTTTTACGAACACAATGCACTCCTCCAGACTGGCTGTTGGAAATTTATATTCCGCCCATCAGCATTGCAAGGCTCCCTATTCTCCAGAGCCTGTCTTGCCTTTCTGGATTTTACATATTTTTCGGATGTCCCTACTGACCGGTGGGAAGTGACACTTCTTGCTAGTGTGGATTTGCATTGTGTGCTTGCTTAGTTGGCCAAAAAGTCCGTATGCGTTTTCTCCTGAATATATTCAGGAGAAAACGCATACGCCCGTTTTGGTCAAGTGCATCATTGTCGATGTTGTGATGCTTTTCCTGTGCTTTAAAAGTGATTCCAATGTACCTCTTGAAATCTGTTTTGTGCAATTCTGCCTCATTTTCAAGTCCGCCTCGTGGCCTTCCCTCAACAGATTTTTGGAAGAGAGTTGTCCTTTACAACTCGGCAGGTTAGTGTATTGCTGTTCCCCTGAGCTCCATTTTTCAACTCTTGTTTTTGTGAGCAGACCACAAATCCACAATTTTGCTTCAGGACCTATACAGGTTCCGGGGGGTGGGCAGGCTGAGACTTTGGTTAATTCTTCTCCCTGACAGGAAATTAGAGTGACATGTGCCCGTTCAAATGCCTACAGCTACTCTCTCATTGGTTCTCACTCTTCCCTTTCATCCTCTGCACAATTTGCCAACTGTGCAAACCAGGAGGTTAGAGGGGCTGATTCTCCAAGTTGTGAGATTGATAGTAAAGCAGTTGGAATGTCAAACCGGAGCACAAGGAGAGGAAAATTAGGAGCGTTGTAGAAACGTTTCACCATCACAGGGTATCCATTCTCTAGGTTTTCCATACATGTATTAACTGTAGTGATATTCCCTTCTACCTGGAGAGTTGAGACCCATGGAATGGGGGACATGCATTATTGCTTTAACGGGTCTGCATTTTCTCATCCAATCTCACCAATCCTCTCAGTGCCAAGTGTCCAGCCTTATGTTTAATACAGCTGTTGTTGTAGATAGGATTATTCCAGGTTTCATCAGAACCCCTGAAGGAATTGTGTAAGAATTTCGCTCTTTTTTTATTTTGTTTTTGAAATTCAATTTTATAATGGGGATAAGCTGATTTTCACTGACGTGTTTATGCCGGACTAGAGACCCTTGATTCCCTTATGGAGACATATCAATACATAGGTTTTAATATTCTTTCTTGTCAGATATATTCCTCTGCGTGGAATAGGGGTGCTGAGTCCCATTCACTGAGGAAGGAGTAGGTCTTGCCTATTCTGTATTTGGATTATGGAATGGTACCTGTGCTAATATCAAACTCTGGTCTTATGCATCACCCCACCTCTCCTTTCCCCTTAAGCAGGCATAAGTGTGTTTTCTAAATGTGAGTCTCTGTTCTTTCCTAACTCAGTTCATGTGTAGCCATGTTTACAGGACCTTCATAAGTGATATCTTATGATAAGTTTCTTTTTCTGTGTGACTTATTTCACTTAGAATCATCATACCTGAATCCACCCATTATGCTGCTACTGGCCTTATGACATTGATTTCATGGCTGAGGGATATTCCATTGTACATAGGTACTACAATTTCTTTACCAATTTTGTCTTTCCTGGGATATTTAAGGTGTCCCCAAGTCGAGGTTCTTGTATGCAGTGCAGCCCTAAATTTTGTGGTGGCTATGTATTATTGATTTTCAGTTTTCCCAGGGTATATTCCCATGACTGGAAGTGCCCTAGGTTGTGTAGCTCTGTTGTTTACTTCGTTTAGGGAACGCAGTGCACTCCTCCAGAGTGGCTGTTGGAAATTTACATGCCGCCGATCAGCATAGCAAGGCTCCCTGTTCTCCAGAGCCTGTCTTGCCTTTCTGGTTTTTACATATTTTTCGGATGTCTAATTTGACACGTGGGAAGTGACACTTCTTTGTAGTGCAGATTTGCATTTCCTGCTTGCTTAGTTGGCCAAAAAGGTCATATGCGTTTTCTCCTGAATATATTCAGGAGAAAACGCATATGCCCTATTTCGACAAGTGCATCATTGTTGAAGATGTGACGCTTTTCCTGTGTTTTAAAGGCATTTCAAATATACCTGTTGAAATCCTTTTCGTGCAATTCTGCCTCACTTTCAAGTCCACCTCGTGGCCTTCCCTCAACAGATTTTTGAAAGAGAGTTGTCCTTTATAACTCAGCAGGTTTGTGAATTGCTGTGTCCGTGAACTCCATTTTTAAACTCGTGTTTTTGTGAGCAGACCACAAATCCACAATTTTGCTTCAGGACCTATACAGGTTCCGGGGGGTGGGCAGGCTGAGACTTTGGTTAATTCTTCTCCTAGATGGGAAATTAGAGTGACATGTGCCCGTCCAAATGCCTACAGCTACTCTCTCATTGGTTCTCGCTCTTCCCTTTCATCCTCTGCACAATTTGCAAACTGTGCGAACCAGGAGGTTAAAGGGGCTGATTCTCCAAGTTGGGAGATTGAGAGTAAAGCAGTAGGAATACCAAACCGGAGCACAAGGAGAGGGAAAATTAGGAGAGTTTTAGAAACCTTTCGCCATCACAGGGCATCCATTCTGTAGGTTTCCAGTACATGTTATAACTCTAGTGATATTCCCTTCTAACTGGAGAGTTGGGACCCATGGAATGGGTCGCATGCATTATTGCTTTAAAAGGTCTGCATTTTCTCACCCAAACTCACCAATACTCTCAGTCCCAAGTTTCCAGCCTTATGTTTCATCCAACTGTGCTGTAGATAAGGTCATTCCAGGTTTCATCAGAACCCCTGAAGGAATTGTGTAAGAATTTCGCTGTTTTTTTGCTTTGTTTTTGAAATTCATTTTTATAATGAGGTTGAGCTGATTTTCACTGATGTGTTTATGCCGGTCTAGACACACTTGATTCCCTTACAGTGACGTATCAATACATAGGTTTTAAGATTCTTACTAGTCAGATATATTCCTCTGAGGGGATTAGGGATGTTGAGTCCCGTTCACTGAGGAAGGAGTAGGTCTCGTCTATTCAGTATTTGGATTATGCAACGGTAGCTGTGCTAATATCACACTCTGGTTTTATGCATCACCCCACCTCTCCTTTCCCCTTAAGCACACATAAGAGTGTTTTCTAAATGTGAGACTCTGTTCTCTTTCCTAATTCAGTTCATGTGTAGCCATTTTTACATTCCCTTCATAAGTGATATCTTATGATATGTTTCTTTTTCTGTGTGACTTATTTCACTTAGAATCATCGTACCTGAATCCACTCATTATGCTGCTACTGGCCTTATGACATTGATTTCATGGCTGAGGGATATTCCACTGTACGTAAGTACCACAATTTCTTTACCATTTTGGTCTTTCCTGGGACATTTAATGTATTCCGAGTCGAGGTTCTTGTAAGCAGTGTAGCCCTATATTTTGGGGTGTTTGTGTCTTATTGATTTTCAGTTTTCTCAAGCTATATTCCCATGACTGAAAATGCCCTAGGTTGTGTAGCTCTGTTGTTTCATTCTTTTTACGAACACAATGCACTCCTCCAGACTGGCTGTTGGAAATTTATATTCCGCCCATCAGCATTGCAAGGCTCCCTATTCTCCAGAGCCTGTCTTGCCTTTCTGGATTTTACATATTTTTCGGATGTCCCTACTGACCGGTGGGAAGTGACACTTCTTGCTAGTGTGGATTTGCATTGTGTGCTTGCTTAGTTGGCCAAAAAGTCCGTATGCGTTTTCTCCTGAATATATTCAGGAGAAAACGCATACGCCCGTTTTGGTCAAGTGCATCATTGTCGATGTTGTGATGCTTTTCCTGTGCTTTAAAAGTGATTCCAATGTACCTCTTGAAATCTGTTTTGTGCAATTCTGCCTCATTTTCAAGTCCGCCTCGTGGCCTTCCCTCAACAGATTTTTGGAAGAGAGTTGTCCTTTACAACTCGGCAGGTTAGTGTATTGCTGTTCCCCTGAGCTCCATTTTTCAACTCTTGTTTTTGTGAGCAGACCACAAATCCACAATTTTGCTTCAGGACCTATACAGGTTCCGGGGGGTGGGCAGGCTGAGACTTTGGTTAATTCTTCTCCCTGACAGGAAATTAGAGTGACGTGTGCCCGTTCAAATGCCTACAGCTACTCTCTCATTGGTTCTCACTCTTCCCTTTCATCCTCTGCACAATTTGCCAACTGTGCAAACCAGGAGGTTAGAGGGGCTGATTCTCCAAGTTGTGAGATTGATAGTAAAGCAGTTGGAATGTCAAACCGGAGCACAAGGAGAGGAAAATTAGGAGCGTTGTAGAAACGTTTCACCATCACAGGGTATCCATTCTCTAGGTTTTCCATACATGTTATAACTGTAGTGATATTCCCTTCTACCTGGAGAGTTGAGACCCATGGAATGGGGGACATGCATTATTGCTTTAACGGGTCTGCATTTTCTCATCCAATCTCACCAATCCTCTCAGTGCCAAGTGTCCAGCCTTATGTTTAATACAGCTGTTGTTGTAGATAGGATTATTCCAGGTTTCATCAGAACCCCTGAAGGAATTGTGTAAGAATTTCGCTCTTTTTTTATTTTGTTTTTGAAATTCAATTTTATAATGGGGATAAGCTGATTTTCACTGACGTGTTTATGCCGGACTAGAGACACTTGATTCCCTTATGGAGACATATCAATACATAGGTTTTAATATTCTTACTAGTCAGATATATTCCTCTGCGTGGAATAGGGGTGCTGAGTCCCATTCACTGAGGAAGGAGTAGGTCTTGCCTATTCTGTATTTGGATTATGGAATGGTACCTGTGCTAATATCAAACTCTGGTTTTATGCATCACCCCACCTCTCCTTTCCCCTTAAGCAGGCATAAGTGTGTTTCCTAAATGTGAGTCTCTGTTCTTTCCTAACTCAGTTCATGTGTAGCCATGTTTACAGGACCTTCATAAGTGATATCTTATGATAAGTTTCTTTTTCTGTGTGACTTATTTCACTTAGAATCATCATACCTGAATCCACCCATTATGCTGCTACTGGCCTTATGACATTGATTTCATGGCTGAGGGATATTCCATTGTACATAGGTACTACAATTTCTTTACCAATTTTGTCTTTCCTGGGATATTTAAGGTGTCCCCAAGTCGAGGTTCTTGTATGCAGTGCAGCCCTAAATTTTGTGGTGGCTATGTATTATTGATTTTCAGTTTTCCCAGGGTATATTCCCATGACTGGAAGTGCCCTAGGTTGTGTAGCTCTGTTGTTTACTTCGTTTAGGGAACGCAGTGCACTCCTCCAGAGTGGCTGTTGGAAATTTACATGCCGCCGATCAGCATAGCAAGGCTCCCTGTTCTCCAGAGCCTGTCTTGCCTTTCTGGTTTTTACATATTTTTCGGATGTCTAATTTGACACGTGGGAAGTGACACTTCTTTGTAGTGCAGATTTGCATTTCCTGCTTGCTTAGTTGGCCAAAAAGGTCATATGCGTTTTCTCCTGAATATATTCAGGAGAAAACGCATATGCCCTATTTCGACAAGTGCATCATTGTTGAAGATGTGACGCTTTTCCTGTGTTTTAAAGGCATTTCAAATATACCTGTTGAAACCCTTTTCGTGCAATTCTGCCTCACTTTCAAGTCCACCTCGTGGCCTTCCCTCAACAGATTTTTGAAAGAGAGTTGTCCTTTATAACTCAGCAGGTTTGTGAATTGCTGTGTCCGTGAACTCCATTTTTAAACTCGTGTTTTTGTGAGCAGACCACAAATCCACAATTTTGCTTCAGGACCTATACAGGTTCCGGGGGGTGGGCAGGCTGAGACTTTGGTTAATTCTTCTCCTAGATGGGAAATTAGAGTGACATGTGCCCGTCCAAATGCCTACAGCTACTCTCTCATTGGTTCTCGCTCTTCCCTTTCATCCTCTGCACAATTTGCAAACTGTGCGAACCAGGAGGTTAAAGGGGCTGATTCTCCAAGTTGGGAGATTGAGAGTAAAGCAGTAGGAATACCAAACCGGAGCACAAGGAGAGGGAAAATTAGGAGAGTTTTAGAAACCTTTCGCCATCACAGGGCATCCATTCTGTAGGTTTCCAGTACATGTTATAACTCTAGTGATATTCCCTTCTAACTGGAGAGTTGGGACCCATGGAATGGGTCGCATGCATTATTGCTTTAAAAGGTCTGCATTTTCTCACCCAAACTCACCAATACTCTCAGTCCCAAGTTTCCAGCCTTATGTTTCATCCAACTGTGCTGTAGATAAGGTCATTCCAGGTTTCATCAGAACCCCTGAAGGAATTGTGTAAGAATTTCGCTGTTTTTTTGCTTTGTTTTTGAAATTCATTTTTATAATGAGGTTGAGCTGATTTTCACTGATGTGTTTATGCCGGTCTAGACACACTTGATTCCCTTACAGTGACGTATCAATACATAGGTTTTAAGATTCTTACTAGTCAGATATATTCCTCTGAGGGGATTAGGGATGTTGAGTCCCGTTCACTGAGGAAGGAGTAGGTCTCGTCTACTCTGTATTTGGATTATGCAACGGTAGCTGTGCTAATATCACACTCTGGTTTTATGCATCACCCCACCTCTCCTTTCCCCTTAAGCACACATAAGAGTGTTTTCTAAATGTGAGACTCTGTTCTCTTTCCTAATTCAGTTCATGTGTAGCCATTTTTACATTCCCTTCATAAGTGATATCTTATGATATGTTTCTTTTTCTGTGTGACTTATTTCACTTAGAATCATCGTACCTGAATCCACTCATTATGCTGCTACTGGCCTTATGACATTGATTTCATGGCTGAGGGATATTCCATTGTACGTAAGTACCACAATTTCTTTACCATTTTGGTCTTTCCTGGGACATTTAATGTATTCCGAGTCGAGGATCTTGTAAGCAGTGTAGCCCTATATTTTGGGGTGTTTGTGTCTTATTGATTTTCAGTTTTCTCAAGCTATATTCCCATGACTGAAAATGCCCTAGGTTGTGTAGCTCTGTTGTTTCATTCTTTTTACGAACACAATGCACTCCTCCAGACTGGCTGTTGGAAATTTATATTCCGCCCATCAGCATTGCAAGGCTCCCTATTCTCCAGAGCCTGTCTTGCCTTTCTGGATTTTACATATTTTTCGGATGTCCCTACTGACCGGTGGGAAGTGACACTTCTTGCTAGTGTGGATTTGCATTGTGTGCTCGCTTAGTTGGCCAAAAAGTCCGTATGCGTTTTCTCCTGAATATATTCAGGAGAAAACGCATACGCCCGTTTTGGTCAAGTGCATCATTGTCGATGTTGTGATGCTTTTCCTGTGCTTTAAAAGTGATTCCAATGTACCTCTTGAAATCTGTTTTGTGCAATTCTGCCTCATTTTCAAGTCCGCCTCGTGGCCTTCCCTCAACAGATTTTTGGAAGAGAGTTGTCCTTTACAACTCAGCAGGTTAGTGTATTGCTGTTCCCCTGAGCTCCATTTTTCAACTCTTGTTTTTGTGAGCGGACCAAAAATCCACAATTTTGCTTCAGGACCTATACAGGTTCCGGGGGGTGGGCAGGCTGAGACTTTGGTTAATTCTTCTCCCTGACAGGAAATTAGAGTGACGTGTGCCCGTTCAAATGCCTACAGCTACTCTCTCATTGGTTCTCACTCTTCCCTTTCATCCTCTGCACAATTTGCCAACTGTGCAAACCAGGAGGTTAGAGGGGCTGATTCTCCAAGTTGTGAGATTGATAGTAAAGCAGTTGGAATGTCAAACCGGAGCACAAGGAGAGGAAAATTAGGAGCGTTGTAGAAACGTTTCACCATCACAGGGTATCCATTCTCTAGGTTTTCCATACATGTTATAACTGTAGTGATATTCCCTTCTACCTGGAGAGTTGAGACCCATGGAATGGGGGACATGCATTATTGCTTTAACGGGTCTGCATTTTCTCATCCAATCTCACCAATCCTCTCAGTGCCAAGTGTCCAGCCTTATGTTTAATACAGCTGTTGTTGTAGATAGGATTATTCCAGGTTTCATCAGAACCCCTGAAGGAATTGTGTAAGAATTTCGCTCTTTTTTTATTTTGTTTTTGAAATTCAATTTTATAATGGGGATAAGCTGATTTTCACTGACGTGTTTATGCCGGACTAGAGACACTTGATTCCCTTATGGAGACATATCAATACATAGGTTTTAATATTCTTACTAGTCAGATATATTCCTCTGCGTGGAATAGGGGTGCTGAGTCCCATTCACTGAGGAAGGAGTAGGTCTTGCCTATTCTGTATTTGGATTATGGAATGGTACCTGTGCTAATATCAAACTCTGGTTTTATGCATCACCCCACCTCTCCTTTCCCCTTAAGCAGGCATAAGTGTGTTTTCTAAATGTGAGTCTCTGTTCTTTCCTAACTCAGTTCATGTGTAGCCATGTTTACAGGACCTTCATAAGTGATATCTTATGATAAGTTTCTTTTTCTGTGTGACTTATTTCACTTAGAATCATCATACCTGAATCCACCCATTATGCTGCTACTGGCCTTATGACATTGATTTCATGGCTGAGGGATATTCCATTGTACATAGGTACTACAATTTCTTTACCAATTTTGTCTTTCCTGGGATATTTAAGGTGTCCCCAAGTCGAGGTTCTTGTATGCAGTGCAGCCCTAAATTTTGTGGTGGCTATGTATTATTGATTTTCAGTTTTCCCAGGGTATATTCCCATGACTGGAAGTGCCCTAGGTTGTGTAGCTCTGTTGTTTACTTCGTTTAGGGAACGCAGTGCACTCCTCCAGAGTGGCTGTTGGAAATTTACATGCCGCCGATCAGCATAGCAAGGCTCCCTGTTCTCCAGAGCCTGTCTTGCCTTTCTGGTTTTTACATATTTTTCGGATGTCTAATTTGACACGTGGGAAGTGACACTTCTTTGTAGTGCAGATTTGCATTTCCTGCTTGCTTAGTTGGCCAAAAAGGTCATATGCGTTTTCTCCTGAATATATTCAGGAGAAAACGCATATGCCCTATTTCGACAAGTGCATCATTGTTGAAGATGTGACGCTTTTCCTGTGTTTTAAAGGCATTTCAAATATACCTGTTGAAATCCTTTTCGTGCAATTCTGCCTCACTTTCAAGTCCACCTCGTGGCCTTCCCTCAACAGATTTTTGAAAGAGAGTTGTCCTTTATAACTCAGCAGGTTTGTGAATTGCTGTGTCCGTGAACTCCATTTTTAAACTCGTGTTTTTGTGAGCAGACCACAAATCCACAATTTTGCTTCAGGACCTATACAGGTTCCGGGGGGTGGGCAGGCTGAGACTTTGGTTAATTCTTCTCCTAGATGGGAAATTAGAGTGACATGTGCCCGTCCAAATGCCTACAGCTACTCTCTCATTGGTTCTCGCTCTTCCCTTTCATCCTCTGCACAATTTGCAAACTGTGCGAACCAGGAGGTTAAAGGGGCTGATTCTCCAAGTTGGGAGATTGAGAGTAAAGCAGTAGGAATACCAAACCGGAGCACAAGGAGAGGGAAAATTAGGAGAGTTTTAGAAACCTTTCGCCATCACAGGGCATCCATTCTGTAGGTTTCCAGTACATGTTATAACTCTAGTGATATTCCCTTCTAACTGGAGAGTTGGGACCCATGGAATGGGTCGCATGCATTATTGCTTTAAAAGGTCTGCATTTTCTCACCCAAACTCACCAATACTCTCAGTCCCAAGTTTCCAGCCTTATGTTTCATCCAACTGTGCTGTAGATAAGGTCATTCCAGGTTTCATCAGAACCCCTGAAGGAATTGTGTAAGAATTTCGCTGTTTTTTTGCTTTGTTTTTGAAATTCATTTTTATAATGAGGTTGAGCTGATTTTCACGGATGTGTTTATGCCGGTCTAGACACACTTGATTCCCTTACAGTGACGTATCAATACATAGGTTTTAAGATTCTTACTAGTCAGATATATTCCTCTGAGGGGATTAGGGATGTTGAGTCCCGTTCACTGAGGAAGGAGTAGGTCTCGTCTATTCTGTATTTGGATTATGCAACGGTAGCTGTGCTAATATCACACTCTGGTTTTATGCATCACCCCACCTCTCCTTTCCCCTTAAGCACACATAAGAGTGTTTTCTAAATGTGAGACTCTGTTCTCTTTCCTAATTCAGTTCATGTGTAGCCATTTTTACATTCCCTTCATAAGTGATATCTTATGATATGTTTCTTTTTCTGTGTGACTTATTTCACTTAGAATCATCGTACCTGAATCCACTCATTATGCTGCTACTGGCCTTATGACATTGATTTCATGGCTGAGGGATATTCCATTGTACGTAAGTACCACAATTTCTTTACCATTTTGGTCTTTCCTGGGACATTTAATGTATTCCGAGTCGAGGTTCTTGTAAGCAGTGTAGCCCTATATTTTGGGGTGTTTGTGTCTTATTGATTTTCAGTTTTCTCAAGCTATATTCCCATGACTGAAAATGCCCTAGGTTGTGTAGCTCTGTTGTTTCATTCTTTTTACGAACACAATGCACTCCTCCAGACTGGCTGTTGGAAATTTATATTCCGCCCATCAGCATTGCAAGGCTCCCTATTCTCCAGAGCCTGTCTTGCCTTTCTGGATTTTACATATTTTTCGGATGTCCCTACTGACCGGTGGGAAGTGACACTTCTTGCTAGTGTGGATTTGCATTGTGTGCTTGCTTAGTTGGCCAAAAAGTCCGTATGCGTTTTCTCCTGAATATATTCAGGAGAAAACGCATACGCCCGTTTTGGTCAAGTGCATCATTGTCGATGTTGTGATGCTTTTCCTGTGCTTTAAAAGTGATTCCAATGTACCTCTTGAAATCTGTTTTGTGCAATTCTGCCTCATTTTCAAGTCCGCCTCGTGGCCTTCCCTCAACAGATTTTTGGAAGAGAGTTGTCCTTTACAACTCGGCAGGTTAGTGTATTGCTGTTCCCCTGAGCTCCATTTTTCAACTCTTGTTTTTGTGAGCGGACCACAAATCCACAATTTTGCTTCAGGACCTATACAGGTTCCGGGGGGTGGGCAGGCTGAGACTTTGGTTAATTCTTCTCCCTGACAGGAAATTAGAGTGACGTGTGCCCGTTCAAATGCCTACAGCTACTCTCTCATTGGTTCTCACTCTTCCCTTTCATCCTCTGCACAATTTGCCAACTGTGCAAACCAGGAGGTTAGAGGGGCTGATTCTCCAAGTTGTGAGATTGATAGTAAAGCAGTTGGAATGTCAAACCGGAGCACAAGGAGAGGAAAATTAGGAGCGTTGTAGAAACGTTTCACCATCACAGGGTATCCATTCTCTAGGTTTTCCATACATGTTATAACTGTAGTGATATTCCCTTCTACCTGGAGAGTTGAGACCCATGGAATGGGGGACATGCATTATTGCTTTAACGGGTCTGCATTTTCTCATCCAATCTCACCAATCCTCTCAGTGCCAAGTGTCCAGCCTTATGTTTAATACAGCTGTTGTTGTAGATAGGATTATTCCAGGTTTCATCAGAACCCCTGAAGGAATTGTGTAAGAATTTCGCTCTTTTTTTATTTTGTTTTTGAAATTCAATTTTATAATGGGGATAAGCTGATTTTCACTGACGTGTTTATGCCGGACTAGAGACACTTGATTCCCTTATGGAGACATATCAATACATAGGTTTTAATATTCTTACTAGTCAGATATATTCCTCTGCGTGGAATAGGGGTGCTGAGTCCCATTCACTGAGGAAGGAGTAGGTCTTGCCTATTCTGTATTTGGATTATGGAATGGTACCTGTGCTAATATCAAACTCTGGTTTTATGCATCACCCCACCTCTCCTTTCCCCTTAAGCAGGCATAAGTGTGTTTTCTAAATGTGAGTCTCTGTTCTTTCCTAACTCAGTTCATGTGTAGCCATGTTTACAGGACCTTCATAAGTGATATCTTATGATAAGTTTCTTTTTCTGTGTGACTTATTTCACTTAGAATCATCATACCTGAATCCACCCATTATGCTGCTACTGGCCTTATGACATTGATTTCATGGCTGAGGGATATTCCATTGTACATAGGTACTACAATTTCTTTACCAATTTTGTCTTTCCTGGGATATTTAAGGTGTCCCCAAGTCGAGGTTCTTGTATGCAGTGCAGCCCTAAATTTTGTGGTGGCTATGTATTATTGATTTTCAGTTTTCCCAGGGTATATTCCCATGACTGGAAGTGCCCTAGGTTGTGTAGCTCTGTTGTTTACTTCGTTTAGGGAACGCAGTGCACTCCTCCAGAGTGGCTGTTGGAAATTTACATGCCGCCGATCAGCATAGCAAGGCTCCCTGTTCTCCAGAGCCTGTCTTGCCTTTCTGGTTTTTACATATTTTTCGGATGTCTAATTTGACACGTGGGAAGTGACACTTCTTTGTAGTGCAGATTTGCATTTCCTGCTTGCTTAGTTGGCCAAAAAGGTCATATGCGTTTTCTCCTGAATATATTCAGGAGAAAACGCATATGCCCTATTTCGACAAGTGCATCATTGTTGAAGATGTGACGCTTTTCCTGTGTTTTAAAGGCATTTCAAATATACCTGTTGAAATCCTTTTCGTGCAATTCTGCCTCACTTTCAAGTCCACCTCGTGGCCTTCCCTCAACAGATTTTTGAAAGAGAGTTGTCCTTTATAACTCAGCAGGTTTGTGAATTGCTGTGTCCGTGAACTCCATTTTTAAACTCGTGTTTTTGTGAGCAGACCACAAATCCACAATTTTGCTTCAGGACCTATACAGGTTCCGGGGGGTGGGCAGGCTGAGACTTTGGTTAATTCTTCTCCTAGATGGGAAATTAGAGTGACATGTGCCCGTCCAAATGCCTACAGCTACTCTCTCATTGGTTCTCGCTCTTCCCTTTCATCCTCTGCACAATTTGCAAACTGTGCGAACCAGGAGGTTAAAGGGGCTGATTCTCCAAGTTGGGAGATTGAGAGTAAAGCAGTAGGAATACCAAACCGGAGCACAAGGAGAGGGAAAATTAGGAGAGTTTTAGAAACCTTTCGCCATCACAGGGCATCCATTCTGTAGGTTTCCAGTACATGTTATAACTCTAGTGATATTCCCTTCTAACTGGAGAGTTGGGACCCATGGAATGGGTCGCATGCATTATTGCTTTAAAAGGTCTGCATTTTCTCACCCAAACTCACCAATACTCTCAGTCCCAAGTTTCCAGCCTTATGTTTCATCCAACTGTGCTGTAGATAAGGTCATTCCAGGTTTCATCAGAACCCCTGAAGGAATTGTGTAAGAATTTCGCTGTTTTTTTGCTTTGTTTTTGAAATTCATTTTTATAATGAGGTTGAGCTGATTTTCACGGATGTGTTTATGCCGGTCTAGACACACTTGATTCCCTTACAGTGACGTATCAATACATAGGTTTTAAGATTCTTACTAGTCAGATATATTCCTCTGAGGGGATTAGGGATGTTGAGTCCCGTTCACTGAGGAAGGAGTAGGTCTCGTCTACTCTGTATTTGGATTATGCAACGGTAGCTGTGCTAATATCACACTCTGGTTTTATGCATCACCCCACCTCTCCTTTCCCCTTAAGCACACATAAGAGTGTTTTCTAAATGTGAGACTCTGTTCTCTTTCCTAATTCAGTTCATGTGTAGCCATTTTTACATTCCCTTCATAAGTGATATCTTATGATATGTTTCTTTTTCTGTGTGACTTATTTCACTTAGAATCATCGTACCTGAATCCACTCATTATGCTGCTACTGGCCTTATGACATTGATTTCATGGCTGAGGGATATTCCATTGTACGTAAGTACCACAATTTCTTTACCATTTTGGTCTTTCCTGGGACATTTAATGTATTCCGAGTCGAGGTTCTTGTAAGCAGTGTAGCCCTATATTTTGGGGTGTTTGTGTCTTATTGATTTTCAGTTTTCTCAAGCTATATTCCCATGACTGAAAATGCCCTAGGTTGTGTAGCTGTGTTGTTTCATTCTTTTTACGAACACAATGCACTCCTCCAGACTGGCTGTTGGAAATTTATATTCTGCCCATCAGCATTGCAAGGCTCCCTATTCTCCAGAGCCTGTCTTGCCTTTCTGGATTTTACATATTTTTCGGATGTCCCTACTGACCGGTGGGAAGTGACACTTCTTGCTAGTGTGGATTTGCATTGTGTGCTTGCTTAGTTGGCCAAAAAGTCCGTATGCGTTTTCTCCTGAATATATTCAGGAGAAAACGCATACGCCCGTTTTGGTCAAGTGCATCATTGTCGATGTTGTGATGCTTTTCCTGTGCTTTAAAAGTGATTCCAATGTACCTCTTGAAATCTGTTTTCTGCAATTCTGCCTCATTTTCAAGTCCGCCTCGTGGCCTTCCCTCAACAGATTTTTGGAAGAGAGTTGTCCTTTACAACTCGGCAGGTTAGTGTATTGCTGTTCCCCTGAGCTCCATTTTTCAACTCTTGTTTTTGTGAGCGGACCACAAATCCACAATTTTGCTTCAGGACCTATACAGGTTCCGGGGGGTGGGCAGGCTGAGACTTTGGTTAATTCTTCTCCCTGACAGGAAATTAGAGTGACGTGTGCCCGTTCAAATGCCTACAGCTACTCTCTCATTGGTTCTCACTCTTCCCTTTCATCCTCTGCACAATTTGCCAACTGTGCAAACCAGGAGGTTAGAGGGGCTGATTCTCCAAGTTGTGAGATTGATAGTAAAGCAGTTGGAATGTCAAACCGGAGCACAAGGAGAGGAAAATTAGGAGCGTTGTAGAAACGTTTCACCATCACAGGGTATCCATTCTCTAGGTTTTCCATACATGTTATAACTGTAGTGATATTCCCTTCTACCTGGAGAGTTGAGACCCATGGAATGGGGGACATGCATTATTGCTTTAACGGGTCTGCATTTTCTCATCCAATCTCACCAATCCTCTCAGTGCCAAGTGTCCAGCCTTATGTTTAATACAGCTGTTGTTGTAGATAGGATTATTCCAGGTTTCATCAGAACCCCTGAAGGAATTGTGTAAGAATTTCGCTCTTTTTTTATTTTGTTTTTGAAATTCAATTTTATAATGGGGATAAGCTGATTTTCACTGACGTGTTTATGCCGGACTAGAGACACTTGATTCCCTTATGGAGACATATCAATACATAGGTTTTAATATTCTTACTAGTCAGATATATTCCTCTGCGTGGAATAGGGGTGCTGAGTCCCATTCACTGAGGAAGGAGTAGGTCTTGCCTATTCTGTATTTGGATTATGGAATGGTACCTGTGCTAATATCAAACTCTGGTTTTATGCATCACCCCACCTCTCCTTTCCCCTTAAGCAGGCATAAGTGTGTTTTCTAAATGTGAGTCTCTGTTCTTTCCTAACTCAGTTCATGTGTAGCCATGTTTACAGGACCTTCATAAGTGATATCTTATGATAAGTTTCTTTTTCTGTGTGACTTATTTCACTTAGAATCATCATACCTGAATCCACCCATTATGCTGCTACTGGCCTTATGACATTGATTTCATGGCTGAGGGATATTCCATTGTACATAGGTACTACAATTTCTTTACCAATTTTGTCTTTCCTGGGATATTTAAGGTGTCCCCAAGTCGAGGTTCTTGTATGCAGTGCAGCCCTAAATTTTGTGGTGGCTATGTATTATTGATTTTCAGTTTTCCCAGGGTATATTCCCATGACTGGAAGTGCCCTAGGTTGTGTAGCTCTGTTGTTTACTTCGTTTAGGGAACGCAGTGCACTCCTCCAGAGTGGCTGTTGGAAATTTACATGCCGCCGATCAGCATAGCAAGGCTCCCTGTTCTCCAGAGCCTGTCTTGCCTTTCTGGTTTTTACATATTTTTCGGATGTCTAATTTGACACGTGGGAAGTGACACTTCTTTGTAGTGCAGATTTGCATTTCCTGCTTGCTTAGTTGGCCAAAAAGGTCATATGCGTTTTCTCCTGAATATATTCAGGAGAAAACGCATATGCCCTATTTCGACAAGTGCATCATTGTTGAAGATGTGACGCTTTTCCTGTGTTTTAAAGGCATTTCAAATATACCTGTTGAAATCCTTTTCGTGCAATTCTGCCTCACTTTCAAGTCCACCTCGTGGCCTTCCCTCAACAGATTTTTGAAAGAGAGTTGTCCTTTATAACTCAGCAGGTTTGTGAATTGCTGTGTCCGTGAACTCCATTTTTAAACTCGTGTTTTTGTGAGCAGACCACAAATCCACAATTTTGCTTCAGGACCTATACAGGTTCCGGGGGGTGGGCAGGCTGAGACTTTGGTTAATTCTTCTCCTAGATGGGAAATTAGAGTGACATGTGCCCGTCCAAATGCCTACAGCTACTCTCTCATTGGTTCTCGCTCTTCCCTTTCATCCTCTGCACAATTTGCAAACTGTGCGAACCAGGAGGTTAAAGGGGCTGATTCTCCAAGTTGGGAGATTGAGAGTAAAGCAGTAGGAATACCAAACCGGAGCACAAGGAGAGGGAAAATTAGGAGAGTTTTAGAAACCTTTCGCCATCACAGGGCATCCATTCTGTAGGTTTCCAGTACATGTTATAACTCTAGTGATATTCCCTTCTAACTGGAGAGTTGGGACCCATGGAATGGGTCGCATGCATTATTGCTTTAAAAGGTCTGCATTTTCTCACCCAAACTCACCAATACTCTCAGTCCCAAGTTTCCAGCCTTATGTTTCATCCAACTGTGCTGTAGATAAGGTCATTCCAGGTTTCATCAGAACCCCTGAAGGAATTGTGTAAGAATTTCGCTGTTTTTTTGCTTTGTTTTTGAAATTCATTTTTATAATGAGGTTGAGCTGATTTTCACGGATGTGTTTATGCCGGTCTAGACACACTTGATTCCCTTACAGTGACGTATCAATACATAGGTTTTAAGATTCTTACTAGTCAGATATATTCCTCTGAGGGGATTAGGGATGTTGAGTCCCGTTCACTGAGGAAGGAGTAGGTCTCGTCTACTCTGTATTTGGATTATGCAACGGTAGCTGTGCTAATATCACACTCTGGTTTTATGCATCACCCCACCTCTCCTTTCCCCTTAAGCACACATAAGAGTGTTTTCTAAATGTGAGACTCTGTTCTCTTTCCTAATTCAGTTCATGTGTAGCCATTTTTACATTCCCTTCATAAGTGATATCTTATGATATGTTTCTTTTTCTGTGTGACTTATTTCACTTAGAATCATCGTACCTGAATCCACTCATTATGCTGCTACTGGCCTTATGACATTCATTTCATGGCTGAGGGATATTCCATTGTACGTAAGTACCACAATTTCTTTACCATTTTGGTCTTTCCTGGGACATTTAATGTATTCCGAGTCGAGGTTCTTGTAAGCAGTGTAGCCCTATATTTTGGGGTGTTTGTGTCTTATTGATTTTCAGTTTTCTCAAGCTATATTCCCATGACTGAAAATGCCCTAGGTTGTGTAGCTCTGTTGTTTCATTCTTTTTACGAACACAATGCACTCCTCCAGACTGGCTGTTGGAAATTTATATTCCGCCCATCAGCATTGCAAGGCTCCCTATTCTCCAGAGCCTGTCTTGCCTTTCTGGATTTTACATATTTTTCGGATGTCCCTACTGACCGGTGGGAAGTGACACTTCTTGCTAGTGTGGATTTGCATTGTGTGCTTGCTTAGTTGGCCAAAAAGTCCGTATGCGTTTTCTCCTGAATATATTCAGGAGAAAACGCATACGCCCGTTTTGGTCAAGTGCATCATTGTCGATGTTGTGATGCTTTTCCTGTGCTTTAAAAGTGATTCCAATGTACCTCTTGAAATCTGTTTTGTGCAATTCTGCCTCATTTTCAAGTCCGCCTCGTGGCCTTCCCTCAACAGATTTTTGGAAGAGAGTTGTCCTTTACAACTCGGCAGGTTAGTGTATTGCTGTTCCCCTGAGCTCCATTTTTCAACTCTTGTTTTTGTGAGCAGACCACAAATCCACAATTTTGCTTCAGGACCTATACAGGTTCCGGGGGGTGGGCAGGCTGAGACTTTGGTTAATTCTTCTCCCTGACAGGAAATTAGAGTGACATGTGCCCGTTCAAATGCCTACAGCTACTCTCTCATTGGTTCTCACTCTTCCCTTTCATCCTCTGCACAATTTGCCAACTGTGCAAACCAGGAGGTTAGAGGGGCTGATTCTCCAAGTTGTGAGATTGATAGTAAAGCAGTTGGAATGTCAAACTGGAGCACAAGGAGAGGAAAATTAGGAGCGTTGTAGAAACGTTTCACCATCACAGGGTATCCATTCTCTAGGTTTTCCATACATGTTATAACTGTAGTGATATTCCCTTCTACCTGGAGAGTTGAGACCCATGGAATGGGGGACATGCATTATTGCTTTAACGGGTCTGCATTTTCTCATCCAATCTCACCAATCCTCTCAGTGCCAAGTGTCCAGCCTTATGTTTAATACAGCTGTTGTTGTAGATAGGATTATTCCAGGTTTCATCAGAACCCCTGAAGGAATTGTGTAAGAATTTCGCTCTTTTTTTATTTTGTTTTTGAAATTCAATTTTATAATGGGGATAAGCTGATTTTCACTGACGTGTTTATGCCGGACTAGAGACACTTGATTCCCTTATGGAGACATATCAATACATAGGTTTTAATATTCTTACTAGTCAGATATATTCCTCTGCGTGGAATAGGGGTGCTGAGTCCCATTCACTGAGGAAGGAGTAGGTCTTGCCTATTCTGTATTTGGATTATGGAATGGTACCTGTGCTAATATCAAACTCTGGTTTTATGCATCACCCCACCTCTCCTTTCCCCTTAAGCAGGCATAAGTGTGTTTTCTAAATGTGAGTCTCTGTTCTTTCCTAACTCAGTTCATGTGTAGCCATGTTTACAGGACCTTCATAAGTGATATCTTATGATAAGTTTCTTTTTCTGTGTGACTTATTTCACTTAGAATCATCATACCTGAATTCACCCATTATGCTGCTACTGGCCTTATGACATTGATTTCATGGCTGAGGGATATTCCATTGTACATAGGTACTACAATTTCTTTACCAATTTTGTCTTTCCTGGGATATTTAAGGTGTCCCCAAGTCGAGGTTCTTGTATGCAGTGCAGCCCTAAATTTTGTGGTGGCTATGTATTATTGATTTTCAGTTTTCCCAGGGTATATTCCCATGACTGGAAGTGCCCTAGGTTGTGTAGCTCTGTTGTTTACTTCGTTTAGGGAACGCAGTGCACTCCTCCAGAGTGGCTGTTGGAAATTTACATGCCGCCGATCAGCATAGCAAGGCTCCCTGTTCTCCAGAGCCTGTCTTGCCTTTCTGGTTTTTACATATTTTTCGGATGTCTAATTTGACACGTGGGAAGTGACACTTCTTTGTAGTGCAGATTTGCATTTCCTGCTTGCTTAGTTGGCCAAAAAGGTCATATGCGTTTTCTCCTGAATATATTCAGGAGAAAACGCATATGCCCTATTTCGACAAGTGCATCATTGTTGAAGATGTGACGCTTTTCCTGTGTTTTAAAGGCATTTCAAATATACCTGTTGAAATCCTTTTCGTGCAATTCTGCCTCACTTTCAAGTCCACCTCGTGGCCTTCCCTCAACAGATTTTTGAAAGAGAGTTGTCCTTTATAACTCAGCAGGTTTGTGAATTGCTGTGTCCGTGAACTCCATTTTTAAACTCGTGTTTTTGTGAGCAGACCACAAATCCACAATTTTGCTTCAGGACCTATACAGGTTCCGGGGGGTGGGCAGGCTGAGACTTTGGTTAATTCTTCTCCTAGATGGGAAATTAGAGTGACATGTGCCCGTCCAAATGCCTACAGCTACTCTCTCATTGGTTCTCGCTCTTCCCTTTCATCCTCTGCACAATTTGCAAACTGTGCGAACCAGGAGGTTAAAGGGGCTGATTCTCCAAGTTGGGAGATTGAGAGTAAAGCAGTAGGAATACCAAACCGGAGCACAAGGAGAGGGAAAATTAGGAGAGTTTTAGAAACCTTTCGCCATCACAGGGCATCCATTCTGTAGGTTTCCAGTACATGTTATAACTCTAGTGATATTCCCTTCTAACTGGAGAGTTGGGACCCATGGAATGGGTCGCATGCATTATTGCTTTAAAAGGTCTGCATTTTCTCACCCAAACTCACCAATACTCTCAGTCCCAAGTTTCCAGCCTTATGTTTCATCCAACTGTGCTGTAGATAAGGTCATTCCAGGTTTCATCAGAACCCCTGAAGGAATTGTGTAAGAATTTCGCTGTTTTTTTGCTTTGTTTTTGAAATTCATTTTTATAATGAGGTTGAGCTGATTTTCACGGATGTGTTTATGCCGGTCTAGACACACTTGATTCCCTTACAGTGACGTATCAATACATAGGTTTTAAGATTCTTACTAGTCAGATATATTCCTCTGAGGGGATTAGGGATGTTGAGTCCCGTTCACTGAGGAAGGAGTAGGTCTCGTCTACTCTGTATTTGGATTATGCAACGGTAGCTGTGCTAATATCACACTCTGGTTTTATGCATCACCCCACCTCTCCTTTCCCCTTAAGCACACATAAGAGTGTTTTCTAAATGTGAGACTCTGTTCTCTTTCCTAATTCAGTTCATGTGTAGCCATTTTTACATTCCCTTCATAAGTGATATCTTATGATATGTTTCTTTTTCTGTGTGACTTATTTCACTTAGAATCATCGTACCTGAATCCACTCATTATGCTGCTACTGGCCTTATGACATTGATTTCATGGCTGAGGGATATTCCATTGTACGTAAGTACCACAATTTCTTTACCATTTTGGTCTTTCCTGGGACATTTAATGTATTCCGAGTCGAGGTTCTTGTAAGCAGTGTAGCCCTATATTTTGGGGTGTTTGTGTCTTATTGATTTTCAGTTTTCTCAAGCTATATTCCCATGACTGAAAATGCCCTAGGTTGTGTAGCTCTGTTGTTTCATTCTTTTTACGAACACAATGCACTCCTCCAGACTGGCTGTTGGAAATTTATATTCCGCCCATCAGCATTGCAAGGCTCCCTATTCTCCAGAGCCTGTCTTGCCTTTCTGGATTTTACATATTTTTCGGATGTCCCTACTGACCGGTGGGAAGTGACACTTCTTGCTAGTGTGGATTTGCATTGTGTGCTTGCTTAGTTGGCCAAAAAGTCCGTATGCGTTTTCTCCTGAATATATTCAGGAGAAAACGCATACGCCCGTTTTGGTCAAGTGCATCATTGTCGATGTTGTGATGCTTTTCCTGTGCTTTAAAAGTGATTCCAATGTACCTCTTGAAATCTGTTTTGTGCAATTCTGTCTCATTTTCAAGTCCGCCTCGTGGCCTTCCCTCAACAGATTTTTGGAAGAGAGTTGTCCTTTACAACTCGGCAGGTTAGTGTATTGCTGTTCCCCTGAGCTCCATTTTTCAACTCTTGTTTTTGTGAGCAGACCACAAATCCACAATTTTGCTTCAGGACCTATACAGGTTCCGGGGGGTGGGCAGGCTGAGACTTTGGTTAATTCTTCTCCCTGACAGGAAATTAGAGTGACATGTGCCCGTTCAAATGCCTACAGCTACTCTCTCATTGGTTCTCACTCTTCCCTTTCATCCTCTGCACAATTTGCCAACTGTGCAAACCAGGAGGTTAGAGGGGCTGATTCTCCAAGTTGTGAGATTGATAGTAAAGCAGTTGGAATGTCAAACCGGAGCACAAGGAGAGGAAAATTAGGAGCGTTGTAGAAACGTTTCACCATCACAGGGTATCCATTCTCTAGGTTTTCCATACATGTTATAACTGTAGTGATATTCCCTTCTACCTGGAGAGTTGAGACCCATGGAATGGGGGACATGCATTATTGCTTTAACGGGTCTGCATTTTCTCATCCAATCTCACCAATCCTCTCAGTGCCAAGTGTCCAGCCTTATGTTTAATACAGCTGTTGTTGTAGATAGGATTATTCCAGGTTTCATCAGAACCCCTGAAGGAATTGTGTAAGAATTTCGCTCTTTTTTTATTTTGTTTTTGAAATTCAATTTTATAATGGGGATAAGCTGATTTTCACTGACGTGTTTATGCCGGACTAGAGACACTTGATTCCCTTATGGAGACATATCAATACATAGGTTTTAATATTCTTACTAGTCAGATATATTCCTCTGCGTGGAATAGGGGTGCTGAGTCCCATTCACTGAGGAAGGAGTAGGTCTTGCCTATTCTGTATTTGGATTATGGAATGGTACCTGTGCTAATATCAAACTCTGGTTTTATGCATCACCCCACCTCTCCTTTCCCCTTAAGCAGAAATAAGTGTGTTTTCTAAATGTGAGTCTCTGTTCTTTCCTAACTCAGTTCATGTGTAGCCATGTTTACAGGACCTTCATAAGTGATATCTTATGATAAGTTTCTTTTTCTGTGTGACTTATTTCACTTAGAATCATCATACCTGAATCCACCCATTATGCTGCTACTGGCCTTATGACATTGATTTCATGGCTGAGGGATATTCCATTGTACATAGGTACTACAATTTCTTTACCAATTTTGTCTTTCCTGGGATATTTAAGGTGTCCCCAAGTCGAGGTTCTTGTATGCAGTGCAGCCCTAAATTTTGTGGTGGCTATGTATTATTGATTTTCAGTTTTCCCAGGGTATATTCCCATGACTGGAAGTGCCCTAGGTTGTGTAGCTCTGTTGTCTACTTCGTTTAGGGAACGCAGTGCACTCCTCCAGAGTGGCTGTTGGAAATTTACATGCCGCCGATCAGCATAGCAAGGCTCCCTGTTCTCCAGAGCCTGTCTTGCCTTTCTGGTTTTTACATATTTTTCGGATGTCTAATTTGACACGTGGGAAGTGACACTTCTTTGTAGTGCAGATTTGCATTTCCTGCTTGCTTAGTTGGCCAAAAAGGTCATATGCGTTTTCTCCTGAATATATTCAGGAGAAAACGCATATGCCCTATTTCGACAAGTGCATCATTGTTGAAGATGTGACGCTTTTCCTGTGTTTTAAAGGCATTTCAAATATACCTGTTGAAATCCTTTTCGTGCAATTCTGCCTCACTTTCAAGTCCACCTCGTGGCCTTCCCTCAACAGATTTTTGAAAGAGAGTTGTCCTTTATAACTCAGCAGGTTTGTGAATTGCTGTGTCCGTGAACTCCATTTTTAAACTCGTGTTTTTGTGAGCAGACCACAAATCCACAATTTTGCTTCAGGACCTATACAGGTTCCGGGGGGTGGGCAGGCTGAGACTTTGGTTAATTCTTCTCCTAGATGGGAAATTAGAGTGACATGTGCCCGTCCAAATGCCTACAGCTACTCTCTCATTGGTTCTCGCTCTTCCCTTTCATCCTCTGCACAATTTGCAAACTGTGCGAGCCAGGAGGTTAAAGGGGCTGATTCTCCAAGTTGGGAGATTGAGAGTAAAGCAGTAGGAATACCAAACCGGAGCACAAGGAGAGGGAAAATTAGGAGAGTTTTAGAAACCTTTCGCCATCACAGGGCATCCATTCTGTAGGTTTCCAGTACATGTTATAACTCTAGTGATATTCCCTTCTAACTGGAGAGTTGGGACCCATGGAATGGGTCGCATGCATTATTGCTTTAAAAGGTCTGCATTTTCTCACCCAAACTCACCAATACTCTCAGTCCCAAGTTTCCAGCCTTATGTTTCATCCAACTGTGCTGTAGATAAGGTCATTCCAGGTTTCATCAGAACCCCTGAAGGAATTGTGTAAGAATTTCGCTGTTTTTTTGCTTTGTTTTTGAAATTCATTTTTATAATGAGGTTGAGCTGATTTTCACGGATGTGTTTATGCCGGTCTAGACACACTTGATTCCCTTACAGTGACGTATCAATACATAGGTTTTAAGATTCTTACTAGTCAGATATATTCCTCTGAGGGGATTAGGGATGTTGAGTCCCGTTCACTGAGGAAGGAGTAGGTCTCGTCTACTCTGTATTTGGATTATGCAACGGTAGCTGTGCTAATATCACACTCTGGTTTTATGCATCACCCCACCTCTCCTTTCCCCTTAAGCACACATAAGAGTGTTTTCTAAATGTGAGACTCTGTTCTCTTTCCTAATTCAGTTCATGTGTAGCCATTTTTACATTCCCTTCATAAGTGATATCTTATGATATGTTTCTTTTTCTGTGTGACTTATTTCACTTAGAATCATCGTACCTGAATCCACTCATTATGCTGCTACTGGCCTTATGACATTGATTTCATGGCTGAGGGATATTCCATTGTACGTAAGTACCACAATTTCTTTACCATTTTGGTCTTTCCTGGGACATTTAATGTATTCCGAGTCGAGGTTCTTGTAAGCAGTGTAGCCCTATATTTTGGGGTGTTTGTGTCTTATTGATTTTCAGTTTTCTCAAGCTATATTCCCATGACTGAAAATGCCCTAGGTTGTGTAGCTCTGTTGTTTCATTCTTTTTACGAACACAATGCACTCCTCCAGACTGGCTGTTGGAAATTTATATTCCGCCCATCAGCATTGCAAGGCTCCCTATTCTCCAGAGCCTGTCTTGCCTTTCTGGATTTTACATATATTTCGGATGTCCCTACTGACCGGTGGGAAGTGACACTTCTTGCTAGTGTGGATTTGCATTGTGTGCTTGCTTAGTTGGCCAAAAAGTCCGTATGCGTTTTCTCCTGAATATATTCAGGAGAAAACGCATACGCCCGTTTTGGTCAAGTGCATCATTGTCGATGTTGTGATGCTTTTCCTGTGCTTTAAAAGTGATTCCAATGTACCTCTTGAAATCTGTTTTGTGCAATTCTGCCTCATTTTCAAGTCCGCCTCGTGGCCTTCCCTCAACAGATTTTTGGAAGAGAGTTGTCCTTTACAACTCGGCAGGTTAGTGTATTGCTGTTCCCCTGAGCTCCATTTTTCAACTCTTGTTTTTGTGAGCAGACCACAAATCCACAATTTTGCTTCAGGACCTATACAGGTTCCGGGGGGTGGGCAGGCTGAGACTTTGGTTAATTCTTCTCCCTGACAGGAAATTAGAGTGACATGTGCCCGTTCAAATGCCTACAGCTACTCTCTCATTGGTTCTCACTCTTCCCTTTCATCCTCTGCACAATTTGCCAACTGTGCAAACCAGGAGGTTAGAGGGGCTGATTCTCCAAGTTGTGAGATTGATAGTAAAGCAGTTGGAATGTCAAACCGGAGCACAAGGAGAGGAAAATTAGGAGCGTTGTAGAAACGTTTCACCATCACAGGGTATCCATTCTCTAGGTTTTCCATACATGTTATAACTGTAGTGATATTCCCTTCTACCTGGAGAGTTGAGACCCATGGAATGGGGGACATGCATTATTGCTTTAACGGGTCTGCATTTTCTCATCCAATCTCACCAATCCTCTCAGTGCCAAGTGTCCAGCCTTATGTTTAATACAGCTGTTGTTGTAGATAGGATTATTCCAGGTTTCATCAGAACCCCTGAAGGAATTGTGTAAGAATTTCGCTCTTTTTTTATTTTGTTTTTGAAATTCAATTTTATAATGGGGATAAGCTGATTTTCACTGACGTGTTTATGCCGGACTAGAGACACTTGATTCCCTTATGGAGACATATCAATACATAGGTTTTAATATTCTTACTAGTCAGATATATTCCTCTGCGTGGAATAGGGGTGCTGAGTCCCATTCACTGAGGAAGGAGTAGGTCTTGCCTATTCTGTATTTGGATTATGGAATGGTACCTGTGCTAATATCAAACTCTGGTTTTATGCATCACCCCACCTCTCCTTTCCCCTTAAGCAGGCATAAGTGTGTTTTCTAAATGTGAGTCTCTGTTCTTTCCTAACTCAGTTCATGTGTAGCCATGTTTACAGGACCTTCATAAGTGATATCTTATGATAAGTTTCTTTTTCTGTGTGACTTATTTCACTTAGAATCATCATACCTGAATCCACCCATTATGCTGCTACTGGCCTTATGACATTGATTTCATGGCTGAGGGATATTCCATTGTACATAGGTACTACAATTTCTTTACCAATTTTGTCTTTCCTGGGATATTTAAGGTGTCCCCAAGTCGAGGTTCTTGTATGCAGTGCAGCCCTAAATTTTGTGGTGGCTATGTATTATTGATTTTCAGTTTTCCCAGGGTATATTCCCATGACTGGAAGTGCCCTAGGTTGTGTAGCTCTGTTGTTTACTTCGTTTAGGGAACGCAGTGCACTCCTCCAGAGTGGCTGTTGGAAATTTACATGCCGCCGATCAGCATAGCAAGGCTCCCTGTTCTCCAGAGCCTGTCTTGCCTTTCTGGTTTTTACATATTTTTCGGATGTCTAATTTGACACGTGGGAAGTGACACTTCTTTGTAGTGCAGATTTGCATTTCCTGCTTGCTTAGTTGGCCAAAAAGGTCATATGCGTTTTCTCCTGAATATATTCAGGAGAAAACGCATATGCCCTATTTCGACAAGTGCATCATTGTTGAAGATGTGACGCTTTTCCTGTGTTTTAAAGGCATTTCAAATATACCTGTTGAAATCCTTTTCGTGCAATTCTGCCTCACTTTCAAGTCCACCTCGTGGCCTTCCCTCAACAGATTTTTGAAAGAGAGTTGTCCTTTATAACTCAGCAGGTTTGTGAATTGCTGTGTCCGTGAACTCCATTTTTAAACTCGTGTTTTTGTGAGCAGACCACAAATCCACAATTTTGCTTCAGGACCTATACAGGTTCCGGGGGGTGGGCAGGCTGAGACTTTGGTTAATTCTTCTCCTAGATGGGAAATTAGAGTGACATGTGCCCGTCCAAATGCCTACAGCTACTCTCTCATTGGTTCTCGCTCTTCCCTTTCATCCTCTGCACAATTTGCAAACTGTGCGAACCAGGAGGTTAAAGGGGCTGATTCTCCAAGTTGGGAGATTGAGAGTAAAGCAGTAGGAATACCAAACCGGAGCACAAGGAGAGGGAAAATTAGGAGAGTTTTAGAAACCTTTCGCCATCACAGGGCATCCATTCTGTAGGTTTCCAGTACATGTTATAACTCTAGTGATATTCCCTTCTAACTGGAGAGTTGGGACCCATGGAATGGGTCGCATGCATTATTGCTTTAAAAGGTCTGCATTTTCTCACCCAAACTCACCAATACTCTCAGTCCCAAGTTTCCAGCCTTATGTTTCATCCAACTGTGCTGTAGATAAGGTCATTCCAGGTTTCATCAGAACCCCTGAAGGAATTGTGTAAGAATTTCGCTGTTTTTTTGCTTTGTTTTTGAAATTCATTTTTATAATGAGGTTGAGCTGATTTTCACGGATGTGTTTATGCCGGTCTAGACACACTTGATTCCCTTACAGTGACGTATCAATACATAGGTTTTAAGATTCTTACTAGTCAGATATATTCCTCTGAGGGGATTAGGGATGTTGAGTCCCGTTCACTGAGGAAGGAGTAGGTCTCGTCTACTCTGTATTTGGATTATGCAACGGTAGCTGTGCTAATATCACACTCTGGTTTTATGCATCACCCCACCTCTCCTTTCCCCTTAAGCACACATAAGAGTGTTTTCTAAATGTGAGACTCTGTTCTCTTTCCTAATTCAGTTCATGTGTAGCCATTTTTACATTCCCTTCATAAGTGATATCTTATGATATGTTTCTTTTTCTGTGTGACTTATTTCACTTAGAATCATCGTACCTGAATCCACTCATTATGCTGCTACTGGCCTTATGACATTGATTTCATGGCTGAGGGATATTCCATTGTACGTAAGTACCACAATTTCTTTACCATTTTGGTCTTTCCTGGGACATTTAATGTATTCCGAGTCGAGGTTCTTGTAAGCAGTGTAGCCCTATATTTTGGGGTGTTTGTGTCTTATTGATTTTCAGTTTTCTCAAGCTATATTCCCATGACTGAAAATGCCCTAGGTTGTGTAGCTCTGTTGTTTCATTCTTTTTACGAACACAATGCACTCCTCCAGACTGGCTGTTGGAAATTTATATTCCGCCCATCAGCATTGCAAGGCTCCCTATTCTCCAGAGCCTGTCTTGCCTTTCTGGATTTTACATATATTTCGGATGTCCCTACTGACCGGTGGGAAGTGACACTTCTTGCTAGTGTGGATTTGCATTGTGTGCTTGCTTAGTTGGCCAAAAAGTCCGTATGCGTTTTCTCCTGAATATATTCAGGAGAAAACGCATACGCCCGTTTTGGTCAAGTGCATCATTGTCGATGTTGTGATGCTTTTCCTGTGCTTTAAAAGTGATTCCAATGTACCTCTTGAAATCTGTTTTGTGCAATTCTGCCTCATTTTCAAGTCCGCCTCGTGGCCTTCCCTCAACAGATTTTTGGAAGAGAGTTGTCCTTTACAACTCGGCAGGTTAGTGTATTGCTGTTCCCCTGAGCTCCATTTTTCAACTCTTGTTTTTGTGAGCAGACCACAAATCCACAATTTTGCTTCAGGACCTATACAGGTTCCGGGGGGTGGGCAGGCTGAGACTTTGGTTAATTCTTCTCCCTGACAGGAAATTAGAGTGACATGTGCCCGTTCAAATGCCTACAGCTACTCTCTCATTGGTTCTCACTCTTCCCTTTCATCCTCTGCACAATTTGCCAACTGTGCAAACCAGGAGGTTAGAGGGGCTGATTCTCCAAGTTGTGAGATTGATAGTAAAGCAGTTGGAATGTCAAACCGGAGCACAAGGAGAGGAAAATTAGGAGCGTTGTAGAAACGTTTCACCATCACAGGGTATCCATTCTCTAGGTTTTCCATACATGTTATAACTGTAGTGATATTCCCTTCTACCTGGAGAGTTGAGACCCATGGAATGGGGGACATGCATTATTGCTTTAACGGGTCTGCATTTTCTCATCCAATCTCACCAATCCTCTCAGTGCCAAGTGTCCAGCCTTATGTTTAATACAGCTGTTGTTGTAGATAGGATTATTCCAGGTTTCATCAGAACCCCTGAAGGAATTGTGTAAGAATTTCGCTCTTTTTTTATTTTGTTTTTGAAATTCAATTTTATAATGGGGATAAGCTGATTTTCACTGACGTGTTTATGCCGGTCTAGAGACACTTGATTCCCTTATGGAGACATATCAATACATAGGTTTTAATATTCTTACTAGTCAGATATATTCCTCTGCGTGGAATAGGGGTGCTGAGTCCCATTCACTGAGGAAGGAGTAGGTCTTGCCTATTCTGTATTTGGATTATGGAATGGTACCTGTGCTAATATCAAACTCTGGTTTTATGCATCACCCCACCTCTCCTTTCCCCTTAAGCAGGCATAAGTGTGTTTTCTAAATGTGAGTCTCTGTTCTTTCCTAACTCAGTTCATGTGTAGCCATGTTTACAGGACCTTCATAAGTGATATCTTATGATAAGTTTCTTTTTCTGTGTGACTTATTTCACTTAGAATCATCATACCTGAATCCACCCATTATGCTGCTACTGGCCTTATGACATTGATTTCATGGCTGAGGGATATTCCATTGTACATAGGTACTACAATTTCTTTACCAATTTTGTCTTTCCTGGGATATTTAAGGTGTCCCCAAGTCGAGGTTCTTGTATGCAGTGCAGCCCTAAATTTTGTGGTGGCTATGTATTATTGATTTTCAGTTTTCCCAGGGTATATTCCCATGACTGGAAGTGCCCTAGGTTGTGTAGCTCTGTTGTTTACTTCGTTTAGGGAACGCAGTGCACTCCTCCAGAGTGGCTGTTGGAAATTTACATGCCGCCGATCAGCATAGCAAGGCTCCCTGTTCTCCAGAGCCTGTCTTGCCTTTCTGGTTTTTACATATTTTTCGGATGTCTAATTTGACACGTGGGAAGTGACACTTCTTTGTAGTGCAGATTTGCATTTCCTGCTTGCTTAGTTGGCCAAAAAGGTCATATGCGTTTTCTCCTGAATATATTCAGGAGAAAACGCATATGCCCTATTTCGACAAGTGCATCATTGTTGAAGATGTGACGCTTTTCCTGTGTTTTAAAGGCATTTCAAATATACCTGTTGAAATCCTTTTCGTGCAATTCTGCCTCACTTTCAAGTCCACCTCGTGGCCTTCCCTCAACAGATTTTTGAAAGAGAGTTGTCCTTTATAACTCAGCAGGTTTGTGAATTGCTGTGTCCGTGAACTCCATTTTTAAACTCGTGTTTTTGTGAGCAGACCACAAATCCACAATTTTGCTTCAGGACCTATACAGGTTCCGGGGGGTGGGCAGGCTGAGACTTTGGTTAATTCTTCTCCTAGATGGGAAATTAGAGTGACATGTGCCCGTCCAAATGCCTACAGCTACTCTCTCATTGGTTCTCGCTCTTCCCTTTCATCCTCTGCACAATTTGCAAACTGTGCGAACCAGGAGGTTAAAGGGGCTGATTCTCCAAGTTGGGAGATTGAGAGTAAAGCAGTAGGAATACCAAACCGGAGCACAAGGAGAGGGAAAATTAGGAGAGTTTTAGAAACCTTTCGCCATCACAGGGCATCCATTCTGTAGGTTTCCAGTACATGTTATAACTCTAGTGATATTCCCTTCTAACTGGAGAGTTGGGACCCATGGAATGGGTCGCATGCATTATTGCTTTAAAAGGTCTGCATTTTCTCACCCAAACTCACCAATACTCTCAGTCCCAAGTTTCCAGCCTTATGTTTCATCCAACTGTGCTGTAGATAAGGTCATTCCAGGTTTCATCAGAACCCCTGAAGGAATTGTGTAAGAATTTCGCTGTTTTTTTGCTTTGTTTTTGAAATTCATTTTTATAATGAGGTTGAGCTGATTTTCACGGATGTGTTTATGCCGGTCTAGACACACTTGATTCCCTTACAGTGACGTATCAATACATAGGTTTTAAGATTCTTACTAGTCAGATATATTCCTCTGAGGGGATTAGGGATGTTGAGTCCCGTTCACTGAGGAAGGAGTAGGTCTCGTCTACTCTGTATTTGGATTATGCAACGGTAGCTGTGCTAATATCACACTCTGGTTTTATGCATCACCCCACCTCTCCTTTCCCCTTAAGCACACATAAGAGTGTTTTCTAAATGTGAGACTCTGTTCTCTTTCCTAATTCAGTTCATGTGTAGCCATTTTTACATTCCCTTCATAAGTGATATCTTATGATATGTTTCTTTTTCTGTGTGACTTATTTCACTTAGAATCATCGTACCTGAATCCACTCATTATGCTGCTACTGGCCTTATGACATTGATTTCATGGCTGAGGGATATTCCATTGTACGTAAGTACCACAATTTCTTTACCATTTTGGTCTTTCCTGGGACATTTAATGTATTCCGAGTCGAGGTTCTTGTAAGCAGTGTAGCCCTATATTTTGGGGTGTTTGTGTCTTATTGATTTTCAGTTTTCTCAAGCTATATTCCCATGACTGAAAATGCCCTAGGTTGTGTAGCTCTGTTGTTTCATTCTTTTTACGAACACAATGCACTCCTCCAGACTGGCTGTTGGAAATTTATATTCCGCCCATCAGCATTGCAAGGCTCCCTATTCTCCAGAGCCTGTCTTGCCTTTCTGGATTTTACATATTTTTCGGATGTCCCTACTGACCGGTGGGAAGTGACACTTCTTGCTAGTGTGGATTTGCATTGTGTGCTTGCTTAGTTGGCCAAAAAGTCCGTATGAGTTTTCTCCTGAATATATTCAGGAGAAAACGCATACGCCCGTTTTGGTCAAGTGCATCATTGTCGATGTTGTGATGCTTTTCCTGTGCTTTAAAAGTGATTCCAATGTACCTCTTGAAATCTGTTTTGTGCAATTCTGCCTCATTTTCAAGTCCGCCTCGTGGCCTTCCCTCAACAGATTTTTGGAAGAGAGTTGTCCTTTACAACTCGGCAGGTTAGTGTATTGCTGTTCCCCTGAGCTCCATTTTTCAACTCTTGTTTTTGTGAGCAGACCACAAATCCACAATTTTGCTTCAGGACCTATACAGGTTCCGGGGGGTGGGCAGGCTGAGACTTTGGTTAATTCTTCTCCCTGACAGGAAATTAGAGTGACATGTGCCCGTTCAAATGCCTACAGCTACTCTCTCATTGGTTCTCACTCTTCCCTTTCATCCTCTGCACAATTTGCCAACTGTGCAAACCAGGAGGTTAGAGGGGCTGATTCTCCAAGTTGTGAGATTGATAGTAAAGCAGTTGGAATGTCAAACCGGAGCACAAGGAGAGGAAAATTAGGAGCGTTGTAGAAACGTTTCACCATCACAGGGTATCCATTCTCTAGGTTTTCCATACATGTTATAACTGTAGTGATATTCCCTTCTACCTGGAGAGTTGAGACCCATGGAATGGGGGACATGCATTATTGCTTTAACGGGTCTGCATTTTCTCATCCAATCTCACCAATCCTCTCAGTGCCAAGTGTCCAGCCTTATGTTTAATACAGCTGTTGTTGTAGATAGGATTATTCCAGGTTTCATCAGAACCCCTGAAGGAATTGTGTAAGAATTTCGCTCTTTTTTTATTTTGTTTTTGAAATTCAATTTTATAATGGGGATAAGCTGATTTTCACTGACGTGTTTATGCCGGACTAGAGACACTTGATTCCCTTATGGAGACATATCAATACATAGGTTTTAATATTCTTACTAGTCAGATATATTCCTCTGCGTGGAATAGGGGTGCTGAGTCCCATTCACTGAGGAAGGAGTAGGTCTTGCCTATTCTGTATTTGGATTATGGAATGGTACCTGTGCTAATATCAAACTCTGGTTTTATGCATCACCCCACCTCTCCTTTCCCCTTAAGCAGAAATAAGTGTGTTTTCTAAATGTGAGTCTCTGTTCTTTCCTAACTCAGTTCATGTGTAGCCATGTTTACAGGACCTTCATAAGTGATATCTTATGATAAGTTTCTTTTTCTGTGTGACTTATTTCACTTAGAATCATCATACCTGAATCCACCCATTATGCTGCTACTGGCCTTATGACATTGATTTCATGGCTGAGGGATATTCCATTGTACATAGGTACTACAATTTCTTTACCAATTTTGTCTTTCCTGGGATATTTAAGGTGTCCCCAAGTCGAGGTTCTTGTATGCAGTGCAGCCCTAAATTTTGTGGTGGCTATGTATTATTGATTTTCAGTTTTCCCAGGGTATATTCCCATGACTGGAAGTGCCCTAGGTTGTGTAGCTCTGTTGTCTACTTCGTTTAGGGAACGCAGTGCACTCCTCCAGAGTGGCTGTTGGAAATTTACATGCCGCCGATCAGCATAGCAAGGCTCCCTGTTCTCCAGAGCCTGTCTTGCCTTTCTGGTTTTTACATATTTTTCGGATGTCTAATTTGACACGTGGGAAGTGACACTTCTTTGTAGTGCAGATTTGCATTTCCTGCTTGCTTAGTTGGCCAAAAAGGTCATATGCGTTTTCTCCTGAATATATTCAGGAGAAAACGCATATGCCCTATTTCGACAAGTGCATCATTGTTGAAGATGTGACGCTTTTCCTGTGTTTTAAAGGCATTTCAAATATACCTGTTGAAATCCTTTTCGTGCAATTCTGCCTCACTTTCAAGTCCACCTCGTGGCCTTCCCTCAACAGATTTTTGAAAGAGAGTTGTCCTTTATAACTCAGCAGGTTTGTGAATTGCTGTGTCCGTGAACTCCATTTTTAAACTCGTGTTTTTGTGAGCAGACCACAAATCCACAATTTTGCTTCAGGACCTATACAGGTTCCGGGGGGTGGGCAGGCTGAGACTTTGGTTAATTCTTCTCCTAGATGGGAAATTAGAGTGACATGTGCCCGTCCAAATGCCTACAGCTACTCTCTCATTGGTTCTCGCTCTTCCCTTTCATCCTCTGCACAATTTGCAAACTGTGCGAACCAGGAGGTTAAAGGGGCTGATTCTCCAAGTTGGGAGATTGAGAGTAAAGCAGTAGGAATACCAAACCGGAGCACAAGGAGAGGGAAAATTAGGAGAGTTTTAGAAACCTTTCGCCATCACAGGGCATCCATTCTGTAGGTTTCCAGTACATGTTATAACTCTAGTGATATTCCCTTCTAACTGGAGAGTTGGGACCCATGGAATGGGTCGCATGCATTATTGCTTTAAAAGGTCTGCATTTTCTCACCCAAACTCACCAATACTCTCAGTCCCAAGTTTCCAGCCTTATGTTTCATCCAACTGTGCTGTAGATAAGGTCATTCCAGGTTTCATCAGAACCCCTGAAGGAATTGTGTAAGAATTTCGCTGTTTTTTTGCTTTGTTTTTGAAATTCATTTTTATAATGAGGTTGAGCTGATTTTCACGGATGTGTTTATGCCGGTCTAGACACACTTGATTCCCTTACAGTGACGTATCAATACATAGGTTTTAAGATTCTTACTAGTCAGATATATTCCTCTGAGGGGATTAGGGATGTTGAGTCCCGTTCACTGAGGAAGGAGTAGGTCTCGTCTACTCTGTATTTGGATTATGCAACGGTAGCTGTGCTAATATCACACTCTGGTTTTATGCATCACCCCACCTCTCCTTTCCCCTTAAGCACACATAAGAGTGTTTTCTAAATGTGAGACTCTGTTCTCTTTCCTAATTCAGTTCATGTGTAGCCATTTTTACATTCCCTTCATAAGTGATATCTTATGATATGTTTCTTTTTCTGTGTGACTTATTTCACTTAGAATCATCGTACCTGAATCCACTCATTATGCTGCTACTGGCCTTATGACATTCATTTCATGGCTGAGGGATATTCCATTGTACGTAAGTACCACAATTTCTTTACCATTTTGGTCTTTCCTGGGACATTTAATGTATTCCGAGTCGAGGTTCTTGTAAGCAGTGTAGCCCTATATTTTGGGGTGTTTGTGTCTTATTGATTTTCAGTTTTCTCAAGCTATATTCCCATGACTGAAAATGCCCTAGGTTGTGTAGCTCTGTTGTTTCATTCTTTTTACGAACACAATGCACTCCTCCAGACTGGCTGTTGGAAATTTATATTCCGCCCATCAGCATTGCAAGGCTCCCTATTCTCCAGAGCCTGTCTTGCCTTTCTGGATTTTACATATATTTCGGATGTCCCTACTGACCGGTGGGAAGTGACACTTCTTGCTAGTGTGGATTTGCATTGTGTGCTTGCTTAGTTGGCCAAAAAGTCCGTATGCGTTTTCTCCTGAATATATTCAGGAGAAAACGCATACGCCCGTTTTGGTCAAGTGCATCATTGTCGATGTTGTGATGCTTTTCCTGTGCTTTAAAAGTGATTCCAATGTACCTCTTGAAATCTGTTTTGTGCAATTCTGCCTCATTTTCAAGTCCGCCTCGTGGCCTTCCCTCAACAGATTTTTGGAAGAGAGTTGTCCTTTACAACTCGGCAGGTTAGTGTATTGCTGTTCCCCTGAGCTCCATTTTTCAACTCTTGTTTTTGTGAGCAGACCACAAATCCACAATTTTGCTTCAGGACCTATACAGGTTCCGGGGGGTGGGCAGGCTGAGACTTTGGTTAATTCTTCTCCCTGACAGGAAATTAGAGTGACATGTGCCCGTTCAAATGCCTACAGCTACTCTCTCATTGGTTCTCACTCTTCCCTTTCATCCTCTGCACAATTTGCCAACTGTGCAAACCAGGAGGTTAGAGGGGCTGATTCTCCAAGTTGTGAGATTGATAGTAAAGCAGTTGGAATGTCAAACCGGAGCACAAGGAGAGGAAAATTAGGAGCGTTGTAGAAACGTTTCACCATCACAGGGTATCCATTCTCTAGGTTTTCCATACATGTTATAACTGTAGTGATATTCCCTTCTACCTGGAGAGTTGAGACCCATGGAATGGGGGACATGCATTATTGCTTTAACGGGTCTGCATTTTCTCATCCAATCTCACCAATCCTCTCAGTGCCAAGTGTCCAGCCTTATGTTTAATACAGCTGTTGTTGTAGATAGGATTATTCCAGGTTTCATCAGAACCCCTGAAGGAATTGTGTAAGAATTTCGCTCTTTTTTTATTTTGTTTTTGAAATTCAATTTTATAATGGGGATAAGCTGATTTTCACTGACGTGTTTATGCCGGACTAGAGACACTTGATTCCCTTATGGAGACATATCAATACATAGGTTTTAATATTCTTACTAGTCAGATATATTCCTCTGCGTGGAATAGGGGTGCTGAGTCCCATTCACTGAGGAAGGAGTAGGTCTTGCCTATTCTGTATTTGGATTATGGAATGGTACCTGTGCTAATATCAAACTCTGGTTTTATGCATCACCCCACCTCTCCTTTCCCCTTAAGCAGGCATAAGTGTGTTTTCTAAATGTGAGTCTCTGTTCTTTCCTAACTCAGTTCATGTGTAGCCATGTTTACAGGACCTTCATAAGTGATATCTTATGATAAGTTTCTTTTTCTGTGTGACTTATTTCACTTAGAATCATCATACCTGAATCCACCCATTATGCTGCTACTGGCCTTATGACATTGATTTCATGGCTGAGGGATATTCCATTGTACATAGGTACTACAATTTCTTTACCAATTTTGTCTTTCCTGGGATATTTAAGGTGTCCCCAAGTCGAGGTTCTTGTATGCAGTGCAGCCCTAAATTTTGTGGTGGCTATGTATTATTGATTTTCAGTTTTCCCAGGGTATATTCCCATGACTGGAAGTGCCCTAGGTTGTGTAGCTCTGTTGTTTACTTCGTTTAGGGAACGCAGTGCACTCCTCCAGAGTGGCTGTTGGAAATTTACATGCCGCCGATCAGCATAGCAAGGCTCCCTGTTCTCCAGAGCCTGTCTTGCCTTTCTGGTTTTTACATATTTTTCGGATGTCTAATTTGACACGTGGGAAGTGACACTTCTTTGTAGTGCAGATTTGCATTTCCTGCTTGCTTAGTTGGCCAAAAAGGTCATATGCGTTTTCTCCTGAATATATTCAGGAGAAAACGCATATGCCCTATTTCGACAAGTGCATCATTGTTGAAGATGTGACGCTTTTCCTGTGTTTTAAAGGCATTTCAAATATACCTGTTGAAATCCTTTTCGTGCAATTCTGCCTCACTTTCAAGTCCACCTCGTGGCCTTCCCTCAACAGATTTTTGAAAGAGAGTTGTCCTTTATAACTCAGCAGGTTTGTGAATTGCTGTGTCCGTGAACTCCATTTTTAAACTCGTGTTTTTGTGAGCAGACCACAAATCCACAATTTTGCTTCAGGACCTATACAGGTTCCGGGGGGTGGGCAGGCTGAGACTTTGGTTAATTCTTCTCCTAGATGGGAAATTAGAGTGACATGTGCCCGTCCAAATGCCTACAGCTACTCTCTCATTGGTTCTCGCTCTTCCCTTTCATCCTCTGCACAATTTGCAAACTGTGCGAACCAGGAGGTTAAAGGGGCTGATTCTCCAAGTTGGGAGATTGAGAGTAAAGCAGTAGGAATACCAAACCGGAGCACAAGGAGAGGGAAAATTAGGAGAGTTTTAGAAACCTTTCGCCATCACAGGGCATCCATTCTGTAGGTTTCCAGTACATGTTATAACTCTAGTGATATTCCCTTCTAACTGGAGAGTTGGGACCCATGGAATGGGTCGCATGCATTATTGCTTTAAAAGGTCTGCATTTTCTCACCCAAACTCACCAATACTCTCAGTCCCAAGTTTCCAGCCTTATGTTTCATCCAACTGTGCTGTAGATAAGGTCATTCCAGGTTTCATCAGAACCCCTGAAGGAATTGTGTAAGAATTTCGCTGTTTTTTTGCTTTGTTTTTGAAATTCATTTTTATAATGAGGTTGAGCTGATTTTCACGGATGTGTTTATGCCGGTCTAGACACACTTGATTCCCTTACAGTGACGTATCAATACATAGGTTTTAAGATTCTTACTAGTCAGATATATTCCTCTGAGGGGATTAGGGATGTTGAGTCCCGTTCACTGAGGAAGGAGTAGGTCTCGTCTACTCTGTATTTGGATTATGCAACGGTAGCTGTGCTAATATCACACTCTGGTTTTATGCATCACCCCACCTCTCCTTTCCCCTTAAGCACACATAAGAGTGTTTTCTAAATGTGAGACTCTGTTCTCTTTCCTAATTCAGTTCATGTGTAGCCATTTTTACATTCCCTTCATAAGTGATATCTTATGATATGTTTCTTTTTCTGTGTGACTTATTTCACTTAGAATCATCGTACCTGAATCCACTCATTATGCTGCTACTGGCCTTATGACATTGATTTCATGGCTGAGGGATATTCCATTGTACGTAAGTACCACAATTTCTTTACCATTTTGGTCTTTCCTGGGACATTTAATGTATTCCGAGTCGAGGTTCTTGTAAGCAGTGTAGCCCTATATTTTGGGGTGTTTGTGTCTTATTGATTTTCAGTTTTCTCAAGCTATATTCCCATGACTGAAAATGCCCTAGGTTGTGTAGCTCTGTTGTTTCATTCTTTTTACGAACACAATGCACTCCTCCAGACTGGCTGTTGGAAATTTATATTCCGCCCATCAGCATTGCAAGGCTCCCTATTCTCCAGAGCCTGTCTTGCCTTTCTGGATTTTACATATTTTTCGGATGTCCCTACTGACCGGTGGGAAGTGACACTTCTTGCTAGTGTGGATTTGCATTGTGTGCTTGCTTAGTTGGCCAAAAAGTCCGTATGCGTTTTCTCCTGAATATATTCAGGAGAAAACGCATACGCCCGTTTTGGTCAAGTGCATCATTGTCGATGTTGTGATGCTTTTCCTGTGCTTTAAAAGTGATTCCAATGTACCTCTTGAAATCTGTTTTGTGCAATTCTGTCTCATTTTCAAGTCCGCCTCGTGGCCTTCCCTCAACAGATTTTTGGAAGAGAGTTGTCCTTTACAACTCGGCAGGTTAGTGTATTGCTGTTCCCCTGAGCTCCATTTTTCAACTCTTGTTTTTGTGAGCAGACCACAAATCCACAATTTTGCTTCAGGACCTATACAGGTTCCGGGGGGTGGGCAGGCTGAGACTTTGGTTAATTCTTCTCCCTGACAGGAAATTAGAGTGACATGTGCCCGTTCAAATGCCTACAGCTACTCTCTCATTGGTTCTCACTCTTCCCTTTCATCCTCTGCACAATTTGCCAACTGTGCAAACCAGGAGGTTAGAGGGGCTGATTCTCCAAGTTGTGAGATTGATAGTAAAGCAGTTGGAATGTCAAACCGGAGCACAAGGAGAGGAAAATTAGGAGCGTTGTAGAAACGTTTCACCATCACAGGGTATCCATTCTCTAGGTTTTCCATACATGTTATAACTGTAGTGATATTCCCTTCTACCTGGAGAGTTGAGACCCATGGAATGGGGGACATGCATTATTGCTTTAACGGGTCTGCATTTTCTCATCCAATCTCACCAATCCTCTCAGTGCCAAGTGTCCAGCCTTATGTTTAATACAGCTGTTGTTGTAGATAGGATTATTCCAGGTTTCATCAGAACCCCTGAAGGAATTGTGTAAGAATTTCGCTCTTTTTTTATTTTGTTTTTGAAATTCAATTTTATAATGGGGATAAGCTGATTTTCACTGACGTGTTTATGCCGGACTAGAGACACTTGATTCCCTTATGGAGACATATCAATACATAGGTTTTAATATTCTTACTAGTCAGATATATTCCTCTGCGTGGAATAGGGGTGCTGAGTCCCATTCACTGAGGAAGGAGTAGGTCTTGCCTATTCTGTATTTGGATTATGGAATGGTACCTGTGCTAATATCAAACTCTGGTTTTATGCATCACCCCACCTCTCCTTTCCCCTTAAGCAGAAATAAGTGTGTTTTCTAAATGTGAGTCTCTGTTCTTTCCTAACTCAGTTCATGTGTAGCCATGTTTACAGGACCTTCATAAGTGATATCTTATGATAAGTTTCTTTTTCTGTGTGACTTATTTCACTTAGAATCATCATACCTGAATCCACCCATTATGCTGCTACTGGCCTTATGACATTGATTTCATGGCTGAGGGATATTCCATTGTACATAGGTACTACAATTTCTTTACCAATTTTGTCTTTCCTGGGATATTTAAGGTGTCCCCAAGTCGAGGTTCTTGTATGCAGTGCAGCCCTAAATTTTGTGGTGGCTATGTATTATTGATTTTCAGTTTTCCCAGGGTATATTCCCATGACTGGAAGTGCCCTAGGTTGTGTAGCTCTGTTGTCTACTTCGTTTAGGGAACGCAGTGCACTCCTCCAGAGTGGCTGTTGGAAATTTACATGCCGCCGATCAGCATAGCAAGGCTCCCTGTTCTCCAGAGCCTGTCTTGCCTTTCTGGTTTTTACATATTTTTCGGATGTCTAATTTGACACGTGGGAAGTGACACTTCTTTGTAGTGCAGATTTGCATTTCCTGCTTGCTTAGTTGGCCAAAAAGGTCATATGCGTTTTCTCCTGAATATATTCAGGAGAAAACGCATATGCCCTATTTCGACAAGTGCATCATTGTTGAAGATGTGACGCTTTTCCTGTGTTTTAAAGGCATTTCAAATATACCTGTTGAAATCCTTTTCGTGCAATTCTGCCTCACTTTCAAGTCCACCTCGTGGCGTTCCCTCAACAGATTTTTGAAAGAGAGTTGTCCTTTATAACTCAGCAGGTTTGTGAATTGCTGTGTCCGTGAACTCCATTTTTAAACTCGTGTTTTTGTGAGCAGACCACAAATCCACAATTTTGCTTCAGGACCTATACAGGTTCCGGGGGGTGGGCAGGCTGAGACTTTGGTTAATTCTTCTCCTAGATGGGAAATTAGAGTGACATGTGCCCGTCCAAATGCCTACAGCTACTCTCTCATTGGTTCTCGCTCTTCCCTTTCATCCTCTGCACAATTTGCAAACTGTGCGAACCAGGAGGTTAAAGGGGCTGATTCTCCAAGTTGGGAGATTGAGAGTAAAGCAGTAGGAATACCAAACCGGAGCACAAGGAGAGGGAAAATTAGGAGAGTTTTAGAAACCTTTCGCCATCACAGGGCATCCATTCTGTAGGTTTCCAGTACATGTTATAACTCTAGTGATATTCCCTTCTAACTGGAGAGTTGGGACCCATGGAATGGGTCGCATGCATTATTGCTTTAAAAGGTCTGCATTTTCTCACCCAAACTCACCAATACTCTCAGTCCCAAGTTTCCAGCCTTATGTTTCATCCAACTGTGCTGTAGATAAGGTCATTCCAGGTTTCATCAGAACCCCTGAAGGAATTGTGTAAGAATTTCGCTGTTTTTTTGCTTTGTTTTTGAAATTCATTTTTATAATGAGGTTGAGCTGATTTTCACGGATGTGTTTATGCCGGTCTAGACACACTTGATTCCCTTACAGTGACGTATCAATACATAGGTTTTAAGATTCTTACTAGTCAGATATATTCCTCTGAGGGGATTAGGGATGTTGAGTCCCGTTCACTGAGGAAGGAGTAGGTCTCGTCTACTCTGTATTTGGATTATGCAACGGTAGCTGTGCTAATATCACACTCTGGTTTTATGCATCACCCCACCTCTCCTTTCCCCTTAAGCACACATAAGAGTGTTTTCTAAATGTGAGACTCTGTTCTCTTTCCTAATTCAGTTCATGTGTAGCCATTTTTACATTCCCTTCATAAGTGATATCTTATGATATGTTTCTTTTTCTGTGTGACTTATTTCACTTAGAATCATCGTACCTGAATCCACTCATTATGCTGCTACTGGCCTTATGACATTCATTTCATGGCTGAGGGATATTCCATTGTACGTAAGTACCACAATTTCTTTACCATTTTGGTCTTTCCTGGGACATTTAATGTATTCCGAGTCGAGGTTCTTGTAAGCAGTGTAGCCCTATATTTTGGGGTGTTTGTGTCTTATTGATTTTCAGTTTTCTCAAGCTATATTCCCATGACTGAAAATGCCCTAGGTTGTGTAGCTCTGTTGTTTCATTCTTTTTACGAACACAATGCACTCCTCCAGACTGGCTGTTGGAAATTTATATTCCGCCCATCAGCATTGCAAGGCTCCCTATTCTCCAGAGCCTGTCTTGCCTTTCTGGATTTTACATATATTTCGGATGTCCCTACTGACCGGTGGGAAGTGACACTTCTTGCTAGTGTGGATTTGCATTGTGTGCTTGCTTAGTTGGCCAAAAAGTCCGTATGCGTTTTCTCCTGAATATATTCAGGAGAAAACGCATACGCCCGTTTTGGTCAAGTGCATCATTGTCGATGTTGTGATGCTTTTCCTGTGCTTTAAAAGTGATTCCAATGTACCTCTTGAAATCTGTTTTGTGCAATTCTGCCTCATTTTCAAGTCCGCCTCGTGGCCTTCCCTCAACAGATTTTTGGAAGAGAGTTGTCCTTTACAACTCGGCAGGTTAGTGTATTGCTGTTCCCCTGAGCTCCATTTTTCAACTCTTGTTTTTGTGAGCAGACCACAAATCCACAATTTTGCTTCAGGACCTATACAGGTTCCGGGGGGTGGGCAGGCTGAGACTTTGGTTAATTCTTCTCCCTGACAGGAAATTAGAGTGACATGTGCCCGTTCAAATGCCTACAGCTACTCTCTCATTGGTTCTCACTCTTCCCTTTCATCCTCTGCACAATTTGCCAACTGTGCAAACCAGGAGGTTAGAGGGGCTGATTCTCCAAGTTGTGAGATTGATAGTAAAGCAGTTGGAATGTCAAACCGGAGCACAAGGAGAGGAAAATTAGGAGCGTTGTAGAAACGTTTCACCATCACAGGGTATCCATTCTCTAGGTTTTCCATACATGTTATAACTGTAGTGATATTCCCTTCTACCTGGAGAGTTGAGACCCATGGAATGGGGGACATGCATTATTGCTTTAACGGGTCTGCATTTTCTCATCCAATCTCACCAATCCTCTCAGTGCCAAGTGTCCAGCCTTATGTTTAATACAGCTGTTGTTGTAGATAGGATTATTCCAGGTTTCATCAGAACCCCTGAAGGAATTGTGTAAGAATTTCGCTCTTTTTTTATTTTGTTTTTGAAATTCAATTTTATAATGGGGATAAGCTGATTTTCACTGACGTGTTTATGCCGGACTAGAGACACTTGATTCCCTTATGGAGACATATCAATACATAGGTTTTAATATTCTTACTAGTCAGATATATTCCTCTGCGTGGAATAGGGGTGCTGAGTCCCATTCACTGAGGAAGGAGTAGGTCTTGCCTATTCTGTATTTGGATTATGGAATGGTACCTGTGCTAATATCAAACTCTGGTTTTATGCATCACCCCACCTCTCCTTTCCCCTTAAGCAGGCATAAGTGTGTTTTCTAAATGTGAGTCTCTGTTCTTTCCTAACTCAGTTCATGTGTAGCCATGTTTACAGGACCTTCATAAGTGATATCTTATGATAAGTTTCTTTTTCTGTGTGACTTATTTCACTTAGAATCATCATACCTGAATCCACCCATTATGCTGCTACTGGCCTTATGACATTGATTTCATGGCTGAGGGATATTCCATTGTACATAGGTACTACAATTTCTTTACCAATTTTGTCTTTCCTGGGATATTTAAGGTGTCCCCAAGTCGAGGTTCTTGTATGCAGTGCAGCCCTAAATTTTGTGGTGGCTATGTATTATTGATTTTCAGTTTTCCCAGGGTATATTCCCATGACTGGAAGTGCCCTAGGTTGTGTAGCTCTGTTGTTTACTTCGTTTAGGGAACGCAGTGCACTCCTCCAGAGTGGCTGTTGGAAATTTACATGCCGCCGATCAGCATAGCAAGGCTCCCTGTTCTCCAGAGCCTGTCTTGCCTTTCTGGTTTTTACATATTTTTCGGATGTCTAATTTGACACGTGGGAAGTGACACTTCTTTGTAGTGCAGATTTGCATTTCCTGCTTGCTTAGTTGGCCAAAAAGGTCATATGCGTTTTCTCCTGAATATATTCAGGAGAAAACGCATATGCCCTATTTCGACAAGTGCATCATTGTTGAAGATGTGACGCTTTTCCTGTGTTTTAAAGGCATTTCAAATATACCTGTTGAAATCCTTTTCGTGCAATTCTGCCTCACTTTCAAGTCCACCTCGTGGCCTTCCCTCAACAGATTTTTGAAAGAGAGTTGTCCTTTATAACTCAGCAGGTTTGTGAATTGCTGTGTCCGTGAACTCCATTTTTAAACTCGTGTTTTTGTGAGCAGACCACAAATCCACAATTTTGCTTCAGGACCTATACAGGTTCCGGGGGGTGGGCAGGCTGAGACTTTGGTTAATTCTTCTCCTAGATGGGAAATTAGAGTGACATGTGCCCGTCCAAATGCCTACAGCTACTCTCTCATTGGTTCTCGCTCTTCCCTTTCATCCTCTGCACAATTTGCAAACTGTGCGAACCAGGAGGTTAAAGGGGCTGATTCTCCAAGTTGGGAGATTGAGAGTAAAGCAGTAGGAATACCAAACCGGAGCACAAGGAGAGGGAAAATTAGGAGAGTTTTAGAAACCTTTCGCCATCACAGGGCATCCATTCTGTAGGTTTCCAGTACATGTTATAACTCTAGTGATATTCCCTTCTAACTGGAGAGTTGGGACCCATGGAATGGGTCGCATGCATTATTGCTTTAAAAGGTCTGCATTTTCTCACCCAAACTCACCAATACTCTCAGTCCCAAGTTTCCAGCCTTATGTTTCATCCAACTGTGCTGTAGATAAGGTCATTCCAGGTTTCATCAGAACCCCTGAAGGAATTGTGTAAGAATTTCGCTGTTTTTTTGCTTTGTTTTTGAAATTCATTTTTATAATGAGGTTGAGCTGATTTTCACGGATGTGTTTATGCCGGTCTAGACACACTTGATTCCCTTACAGTGACGTATCAATACATAGGTTTTAAGATTCTTACTAGTCAGATATATTCCTCTGAGGGGATTAGGGATGTTGAGTCCCGTTCACTGAGGAAGGAGTAGGTCTCGTCTACTCTGTATTTGGATTATGCAACGGTAGCTGTGCTAATATCACACTCTGGTTTTATGCATCACCCCACCTCTCCTTTCCCCTTAAGCACACATAAGAGTGTTTTCTAAATGTGAGACTCTGTTCTCTTTCCTAATTCAGTTCATGTGTAGCCATTTTTACATTCCCTTCATAAGTGATATCTTATGATATGTTTCTTTTTCTGTGTGACTTATTTCACTTAGAATCATCGTACCTGAATCCACTCATTATGCTGCTACTGGCCTTATGACATTGATTTCATGGCTGAGGGATATTCCATTGTACGTAAGTACCACAATTTCTTTACCATTTTGGTCTTTCCTGGGACATTTAATGTATTCCGAGTCGAGGTTCTTGTAAGCAGTGTAGCCCTATATTTTGGGGTGTTTGTGTCTTATTGATTTTCAGTTTTCTCAAGCTATATTCCCATGACTGAAAATGCCCTAGGTTGTGTAGCTCTGTTGTTTCATTCTTTTTACGAACACAATGCACTCCTCCAGACTGGCTGTTGGAAATTTATATTCCGCCCATCAGCATTGCAAGGCTCCCTATTCTCCAGAGCCTGTCTTGCCTTTCTGGATTTTACATATATTTCGGATGTCCCTACTGACCGGTGGGAAGTGACACTTCTTGCTAGTGTGGATTTGCATTGTGTGCTTGCTTAGTTGGCCAAAAAGTCCGTATGCGTTTTCTCCTGAATATATTCAGGAGAAAACGCATACGCCCGTTTTGGTCAAGTGCATCATTGTCGATGTTGTGATGCTTTTCCTGTGCTTTAAAAGTGATTCCAATGTACCTCTTGAAATCTGTTTTGTGCAATTCTGCCTCATTTTCAAGTCCGCCTCGTGGCCTTCCCTCAACAGATTTTTGGAAGAGAGTTGTCCTTTACAACTCGGCAGGTTAGTGTATTGCTGTTCCCCTGAGCTCCATTTTTCAACTCTTGTTTTTGTGAGCAGACCACAAATCCACAATTTTGCTTCAGGACCTATACAGGTTCCGGGGGGTGGGCAGGCTGAGACTTTGGTTAATTCTTCTCCCTGACAGGAAATTAGAGTGACATGTGCCCGTTCAAATGCCTACAGCTACTCTCTCATTGGTTCTCACTCTTCCCTTTCATCCTCTGCACAATTTGCCAACTGTGCAAACCAGGAGGTTAGAGGGGCTGATTCTCCAAGTTGTGAGATTGATAGTAAAGCAGTTGGAATGTCAAACCGGAGCACAAGGAGAGGAAAATTAGGAGCGTTGTAGAAACGTTTCACCATCACAGGGTATCCATTCTCTAGGTTTTCCATACATGTTATAACTGTAGTGATATTCCCTTCTACCTGGAGAGTTGAGACCCATGGAATGGGGGACATGCATTATTGCTTTAACGGGTCTGCATTTTCTCATCCAATCTCACCAATCCTCTCAGTGCCAAGTGTCCAGCCTTATGTTTAATACAGCTGTTGTTGTAGATAGGATTATTCCAGGTTTCATCAGAACCCCTGAAGGAATTGTGTAAGAATTTCGCTCTTTTTTTATTTTGTTTTTGAAATTCAATTTTATAATGGGGATAAGCTGATTTTCACTGACGTGTTTATGCCGGACTAGAGACACTTGATTCCCTTATGGAGACATATCAATACATAGGTTTTAATATTCTTACTAGTCAGATATATTCCTCTGCGTGGAATAGGGGTGCTGAGTCCCATTCACTGAGGAAGGAGTAGGTCTTGCCTATTCTGTATTTGGATTATGGAATGGTACCTGTGCTAATATCAAACTCTGGTTTTATGCATCACCCCACCTCTCCTTTCCCCTTAAGCAGGCATAAGTGTGTTTTCTAAATGTGAGTCTCTGTTCTTTCCTAACTCAGTTCATGTGTAGCCATGTTTACAGGACCTTCATAAGTGATATCTTATGATAAGTTTCTTTTTCTGTGTGACTTATTTCACTTAGAATCATCATACCTGAATCCACCCATTATGCTGCTACTGGCCTTATGACATTGATTTCATGGCTGAGGGATATTCCATTGTACATAGGTACTACAATTTCTTTACCAATTTTGTCTTTCCTGGGATATTTAAGGTGTCCCCAAGTCGAGGTTCTTGTATGCAGTGCAGCCCTAAATTTTGTGGTGGCTATGTATTATTGATTTTCAGTTTTCCCAGGGTATATTCCCATGACTGGAAGTGCCCTAGGTTGTGTAGCTCTGTTGTTTACTTCGTTTAGGGAACGCAGTGCACTCCTCCAGAGTGGCTGTTGGAAATTTACATGCCGCCGATCAGCATAGCAAGGCTCCCTGTTCTCCAGAGCCTGTCTTGCCTTTCTGGTTTTTACATATTTTTCGGATGTCTAATTTGACACGTGGGAAGTGACACTTCTTTGTAGTGCAGATTTGCATTTCCTGCTTGCTTAGTTGGCCAAAAAGGTCATATGCGTTTTCTCCTGAATATATTCAGGAGAAAACGCATATGCCCTATTTCGACAAGTGCATCATTGTTGAAGATGTGACGCTTTTCCTGTGTTTTAAAGGCATTTCAAATATACCTGTTGAAATCCTTTTCGTGCAATTCTGCCTCACTTTCAAGTCCACCTCGTGGCCTTCCCTCAACAGATTTTTGAAAGAGAGTTGTCCTTTATAACTCAGCAGGTTTGTGAATTGCTGTGTCCGTGAACTCCATTTTTAAACTCGTGTTTTTGTGAGCAGACCACAAATCCACAATTTTGCTTCAGGACCTATACAGGTTCCGGGGGGTGGGCAGGCTGAGACTTTGGTTAATTCTTCTCCTAGATGGGAAATTAGAGTGACATGTGCCCGTCCAAATGCCTACAGCTACTCTCTCATTGGTTCTCGCTCTTCCCTTTCATCCTCTGCACAATTTGCAAACTGTGCGAACCAGGAGGTTAAAGGGGCTGATTCTCCAAGTTGGGAGATTGAGAGTAAAGCAGTAGGAATACCAAACCGGAGCACAAGGAGAGGGAAAATTAGGAGAGTTTTAGAAACCTTTCGCCATCACAGGGCATCCATTCTGTAGGTTTCCAGTACATGTTATAACTCTAGTGATATTCCCTTCTAACTGGAGAGTTGGGACCCATGGAATGGGTCGCATGCATTATTGCTTTAAAAGGTCTGCATTTTCTCACCCAAACTCACCAATACTCTCAGTCCCAAGTTTCCAGCCTTATGTTTCATCCAACTGTGCTGTAGATAAGGTCATTCCAGGTTTCATCAGAACCCCTGAAGGAATTGTGTAAGAATTTCGCTGTTTTTTTGCTTTGTTTTTGAAATTCATTTTTATAATGAGGTTGAGCTGATTTTCACGGATGTGTTTATGCCGGTCTAGACACACTTGATTCCCTTACAGTGACGTATCAATACATAGGTTTTAAGATTCTTACTAGTCAGATATATTCCTCTGAGGGGATTAGGGATGTTGAGTCCCGTTCACTGAGGAAGGAGTAGGTCTCGTCTACTCTGTATTTGGATTATGCAACGGTAGCTGTGCTAATATCACACTCTGGTTTTATGCATCACCCCACCTCTCCTTTCCCCTTAAGCACACATAAGAGTGTTTTCTAAATGTGAGACTCTGTTCTCTTTCCTAATTCAGTTCATGTGTAGCCATTTTTACATTCCCTTCATAAGTGATATCTTATGATATGTTTCTTTTTCTGTGTGACTTATTTCACTTAGAATCATCGTACCTGAATCCACTCATTATGCTGCTACTGGCCTTATGACATTGATTTCATGGCTGAGGGATATTCCATTGTACGTAAGTACCACAATTTCTTTACCATTTTGGTCTTTCCTGGGACATTTAATGTATTCCGAGTCGAGGTTCTTGTAAGCAGTGTAGCCCTATATTTTGGGGTGTTTGTGTCTTATTGATTTTCAGTTTTCTCAAGCTATATTCCCATGACTGAAAATGCCCTAGGTTGTGTAGCTCTGTTGTTTCATTCTTTTTACGAACACAATGCAATCCTCCAGACTGGCTGTTGGAAATTTATATTCCGCCCATCAGCATTGCAAGGCTCCCTATTCTCCAGAGCCTGTCTTGCCTTTCTGGATTTTACATATTTTTCGGATGTCCCTACTGACCGGTGGGAAGTGACACTTCTTGCTAGTGTGGATTTGCATTGTGTGCTTGCTTAGTTGGCCAAAAAGTCCGTATGCGTTTTCTCCTGAATATATTCAGGAGAAAACGCATACGCCCGTTTTGGTCAAGTGCATCATTGTCGATGTTGTGATGCTTTTCCTGTGCTTTAAAAGTGATTCCAATGTACCTCTTGAAATCTGTTTTCTGCAATTCTGCCTCATTTTCAAGTCCGCCTCGTGGCCTTCCCTCAACAGATTTTTGGAAGAGAGTTGTCCTTTACAACTCGGCAGGTTAGTGTATTGCTGTTCCCCTGAGCTCCATTTTTCAACTCTTGTTTTTGTGAGCGGACCACAAATCCACAATTTTGCTTCAGGACCTATACAGGTTCCGGGGGGTGGGCAGGCTGAGACTTTGGTTAATTCTTCTCCCTGACAGGAAATTAGAGTGACGTGTGCCCGTTCAAATGCCTACAGCTACTCTCTCATTGGTTCTCACTCTTCCCTTTCATCCTCTGCACAATTTGCCAACTGTGCAAACCAGGAGGTTAGAGGGGCTGATTCTCCAAGTTGTGAGATTGATAGTAAAGCAGTTGGAATGTCAAACCGGAGCACAAGGAGAGGAAAATTAGGAGCGTTGTAGAAACGTTTCACCATCACAGGGTATCCATTCTCTAGGTTTTCCATACATGTTATAACTGTAGTGATATTCCCTTCTACCTGGAGAGTTGAGACCCATGGAATGGGGGACATGCATTATTGCTTTAACGGGTCTGCATTTTCTCATCCAATCTCACCAATCCTCTCAGTGCCAAGTGTCCAGCCTTATGTTTAATACAGCTGTTGTTGTAGATAGGATTATTCCAGGTTTCATCAGAACCCCTGAAGGAATTGTGTAAGAATTTCACTCTTTTTTTTATTTTGTTTTTGAAATTCAATTTTATAATGGGGATAAGCTGATTTTCACTGACGTGTTTATGCCGGACTAGAGACACTTGATTCGCTTATGGAGACATATCAATACATAGGTTTTAATATTCTTACTAGTCAGATATATTCCTCTGCGTGGAATAGGGGTGCTGAGTCCCATTCACTGAGGAAGGAGTAGGTCTTGCCTATTCTGTATTTGGATTATGGAATGGTACCTGTGCTAATATCAAACTCTGGTTTTATGCATCACCCCACCTCTCCTTTCCCCTTAAGCAGGCATAAGTGTGTTTTCTAAATGTGAGTCTCTGTTCTTTCCTAACTCAGTTCATGTGTAGCCATGTTTACAGGACCTTCATAAGTGATATCTTATGATAAGTTTCTTTTTCTGTGTGACTTATTTCACTTAGAATCATCATACCTGAATCCACCCATTATGCTGCTACTGGCCTTATGACATTGATTTCATGGCTGAGGGATATTCCATTGTACATAGGTACTACAATTTCTTTACCAATTTTGTCTTTCCTGGGATATTTAAGGTGTCCCCAAGTCGAGGTTCTTGTATGCAGTGCAGCCCTAAATTTTGTGGTGGCTATGTATTATTGATTTTCAGTTTTCCCAGGGTATATTCCCATGACTGGAAGTGCCCTAGGTTGTGTAGCTCTGTTGTTTACTTCGTTTAGGGAACGCAGTGCACTCCTCCAGAGTGGCTGTTGGAAATTTACATGCCGCCGATCAGCATAGCAAGGCTCCCTGTTCTCCAGAGCCTGTCTTGCCTTTCTGGTTTTTACATATTTTTCGGATGTCTAATTTGACACGTGGGAAGTGACACTTCTTTGTAGTGCAGATTTGCATTTCCTGCTTGCTTAGTTGGCCAAAAAGGTCATATGCGTTTTCTCCTGAATATATTCAGGAGAAAACGCATATGCCCTATTTCGACAAGTGCATCATTGTTGAAGATGTGACGCTTTTCCTGTGTTTTAAAGGCATTTCAAATATACCTGTTGAAATCCTTTTCGTGCAATTCTGCCTCACTTTCAAGTCCACCTCGTGGCCTTCCCTCAACAGATTTTTGAAAGAGAGTTGTCCTTTATAACTCAGCAGGTTTGTGAATTGCTGTGTCCGTGAACTCCATTTTTAAACTCGTGTTTTTGTGAGCAGACCACAAATCCACAATTTTGCTTCAGGACCTATACAGGTTCCGGGGGGTGGGCAGGCTGAGACTTTGGTTAATTCTTCTCCTAGATGGGAAATTAGAGTGACATGTGCCCGTCCAAATGCCTACAGCTACTCTCTCATTGGTTCTCGCTCTTCCCTTTCATCCTCTGCACAATTTGCAAACTGTGCGAGCCAGGAGGTTAAAGGGGCTGATTCTCCAAGTTGGGAGATTGAGAGTAAAGCAGTAGGAATACCAAACCGGAGCACAAGGAGAGGGAAAATTAGGAGAGTTTTAGAAACCTTTCGCCATCACAGGGCATCCATTCTGTAGGTTTCCAGTACATGTTATAACTCTAGTGATATTCCCTTCTAACTGGAGAGTTGGGACCCATGGAATGGGTCGCATGCATTATTGCTTTAAAAGGTCTGCATTTTCTCACCCAAACTCACCAATACTCTCAGTCCCAAGTTTCCAGCCTTATGTTTCATCCAACTGTGCTGTAGATAAGGTCATTCCAGGTTTCATCAGAACCCCTGAAGGAATTGTGTAAGAATTTCGCTGTTTTTTTGCTTTGTTTTTGAAATTCATTTTTATAATGAGGTTGAGCTGATTTTCACGGATGTGTTTATGCCGGTCTAGACACACTTGATTCCCTTACAGTGACATATCAATACATAGGTTTTAAGATTCTTACTAGTCAGATATATTCCTCTGAGGGGATTAGGGATGTTGAGTCCCGTTCACTGAGGAAGGAGTAGGTCTCGTCTATTCTGTATTTGGATTATGCAACGGTAGCTGTGCTAATATCACACTCTGGTTTTATGCATCACCCCACCTCTCCTTTCCCCTTAAGCACACATAAGAGTGTTTTCTAAATGTGAGACTCTGTTCTCTTTCCTAATTCAGTTCATGTGTAGCCATTTTTACATTCCCTTCATAAGTGATATCTTATGATATGTTTCTTTTTCTGTGTGACTTATTTCACTTAGAATCATCGTACCTGAATCCACTCATTATGCTGCTACTGGCCTTATGACATTCATTTCATGGCTGAGGGATATTCCATTGTACGTAAGTACCACAATTTCTTTACCATTTTGGTCTTTCCTGGGACATTTAATGTATTCCGAGTCGAGGTTCTTGTAAGCAGTGTAGCCCTATATTTTGGGGTGTTTGTGTCTTATTGATTTTCAGTTTTCTCAAGCTATATTCCCATGACTGAAAATGCCCTAGGTTGTGTAGCTCTGTTGTTTCATTCTTTTTACGAACACAATGCACTCCTCCAGACTGGCTGTTGGAAATTTATATTCCGCCCATCAGCATTGCAAGGCTCCCTATTCTCCAGAGCCTGTCTTGCCTTTCTGGATTTTACATATTTTTCGGATGTCCCTACTGACCGGTGGGAAGTGACACTTCTTGCTAGTGTGGATTTGCATTGTGTGCTTGCTTAGTTGGCCAAAAAGTCCGTATGCGTTTTCTCCTGAATATATTCAGGAGAAAACGCATACGCCCGTTTTGGTCAAGTGCATCATTGTCGATGTTGTGATGCTTTTCCTGTGCTTTAAAAGTGATTCCAATGTACCTCTTGAAATCTGTTTTGTGCAATTCTGCCTCATTTTCAAGTCCGCCTCGTGGCCTTCCCTCAACAGATTTTTGGAAGAGAGTTGTCCTTTACAACTCGGCAGGTTAGTGTATTGCTGTTCCCCTGAGCTCCATTTTTCAACTCTTGTTTTTGTGAGCGGACCACAAATCCACAATTTTGCTTCAGGACCTATACAGGTTCCGGGGGGTGGGCAGGCTGAGACTTTGGTTAATTCTTCTCCCTGACAGGAAATTAGAGTGACGTGTGCCCGTTCAAATGCCTACAGCTACTCTCTCATTGGTTCTCACTCTTCCCTTTCATCCTCTGCACAATTTGCCAACTGTGCAAACCAGGAGGTTAGAGGGGCTGATTCTCCAAGTTGTGAGATTGATAGTAAAGCAGTTGGAATGTCAAACCGGAGCACAAGGAGAGGAAAATTAGGAGCGTTGTAGAAACGTTTCACCATCACAGGGTATCCATTCTCTAGGTTTTCCATACATGTTATAACTGTAGTGATATTCCCTTCTACCTGGAGAGTTGAGACCCATGGAATGGGGGACATGCATTATTGCTTTAACGGGTCTGCATTTTCTCATCCAATCTCACCAATCCTCTCAGTGCCAAGTGTCCAGCCTTATGTTTAATACAGCTGTTGTTGTAGATAGGATTATTCCAGGTTTCATCAGAACCCCTGAAGGAATTGTGTAAGAATTTCGCTCTTTTTTTTATTTTGTTTTTGAAATTCAATTTTATAATGGGGATAAGCTGATTTTCACTGACGTGTTTATGCCGGACTAGAGACACTTGATTCCCTTATGGAGACATATCAATACATAGGTTTTAATATTCTTACTAGTCAGATATATTCCTCTGCGTGGAATAGGGGTGCTGAGTCCCATTCACTGAGGAAGGAGTAGGTCTTGCCTATTCTGTATTTGGATTATGGAATGGTACCTGTGCTAATATCAAACTCTGGTTTTATGCATCACCCCACCTCTCCTTTCCCCTTAAGCAGGCATAAGTGTGTTTTCTAAATGTGAGTCTCTGTTCTTTCCTAACTCAGTTCATGTGTAGCCATGTTTACAGGACCTTCATAAGTGATATCTTATGATAAGTTTCTTTTTCTGTGTGACTTATTTCACTTAGAATCATCATACCTGAATCCACCCATTATGCTGCTACTGGCCTTATGACATTGATTTCATGGCTGAGGGATATTCCATTGTACATAGGTACTACAATTTCTTTACCAATTTTGTCTTTCCTGGGATATTTAAGGTGTCCCCAAGTCGAGGTTCTTGTATGCAGTGCAGCCCTAAATTTGGGGGTGGCTATGTATTATTGATTTTCAGTTTTCCCAGGGTATATTCCCATGACTGGAAGTGCCCTAGGTTGTGTAGCTCTGTTGTTTACTTCGTTTAGGGAACGCAGTGCACTCCTCCAGAGTGGCTGTTGGAAATTTACATGCCGCCGATCAGCATAGCAAGGCTCCCTGTTCTCCAGAGCCTGTCTTGCCTTTCTGGTTTTTACATATTTTTCGGATGTCTAATTTGACACGTGGGAAGTGACACTTCTTTGTAGTGCAGATTTGCATTTCCTGCTTGCTTAGTTGGCCAAAAAGGTCATATGCGTTTTCTCCTGAATATATTCAGGAGAAAACGCATATGCCCTATTTCGACAAGTGCATCATTGTTGAAGATGTGACGCTTTTCCTGTGTTTTAAAGGCATTTCAAATATACCTGTTGAAATCCTTTTCGTGCAATTCTGCCTCACTTTCAAGTCCACCTCGTGGCCTTCCCTCAACAGATTTTTGAAAGAGAGTTGTCCTTTATAACTCAGCAGGTTTGTGAATTGCTGTGTCCGTGAACTCCATTTTTAAACTCGTGTTTTTGTGAGCAGACCACAAATCCACAATTTTGCTTCAGGACCTATACAGGTTCCGGGGGGTGGGCAGGCTGAGACTTTGGTTAATTCTTCTCCTAGATGGGAAATTAGAGTGACATGTGCCCGTCCAAATGCCTACAGCTACTCTCTCATTGGTTCTCGCTCTTCACTTTCATCCTCTGCACAATTTGCAAACTGTGCGAGCCAGGAGGTTAAAGGGGCTGATTCTCCAAGTTGGGAGATTGAGAGTAAAGCAGTAGGAATACCAAACCGGAGCACAAGGAGAGGGAAAATTAGGAGAGTTTTAGAAACCTTTCGCCATCACAGGGCATCCATTCTGTAGGTTTCCAGTACATGTTATAACTCTAGTGATATTCCCTTCTAACTGGAGAGTTGGGACCCATGGAATGGGTCGCATGCATTATTGCTTTAAAAGGTCTGCATTTTCTCACCCAAACTCACCAATACTCTCAGTCCCAAGTTTCCAGCCTTATGTTTCATCCAACTGTGCTGTAGATAAGGTCATTCCAGGTTTCATCAGAACCCCTGAAGGAATTGTGTAAGAATTTCGCTGTTTTTTTGCTTTGTTTTTGAAATTCATTTTTATAATGAGGTTGAGCTGATTTTCACGGATGTGTTTATGCCGGTCTAGACACACTTGATTCCCTTACAGTGACGTATCAATACATAGGTTTTAAGATTCTTACTAGTCAGATATATTCCTCTGAGGGGATTAGGGATGTTGAGTCCCGTTCACTGAGGAAGGAGTAGGTCTCGTCTATTCTGTATTTGGATTATGCAACGGTAGCTGTGCTAATATCACACTCTGGTTTTATGCATCACCCCACCTCTCCTTTCCCCTTAAGCACACATAAGAGTGTTTTCTAAATGTGAGACTCTGTTCTCTTTCCTAATTCAGTTCATGTGTAGCCATTTTTACATTCCCTTCATAAGTGATATCTTATGATATGTTTCTTTTTCTGTGTGACTTATTTCACTTAGAATCATCGTACCTGAATCCACTCATTATGCTGCTACTGGCCTTATGACATTGATTTCATGGCTGAGGGATATTCCATTGTACGTAAGTACCACAATTTCTTTACCATTTTGGTCTTTCCTGGGACATTTAATGTATTCCGAGTCGAGGTTCTTGTAAGCAGTGTAGCCCTATATTTTGGGGTGTTTGTGTCTTATTGATTTTCAGTTTTCTCAAGCTATATTCCCATGACTGAAAATGCCCTAGGTTGTGTAGCTCTGTTGTTTCATTCTTTTTACGAACACAATGCACTCCTCCAGACTGGCTGTTGGAAATTTATATTCCGCCCATCAGCATTGCAAGGCTCCCTATTCTCCAGAGCCTGTCTTGCCTTTCTGGATTTTACATATTTTTCGGATGTCCCTACTGACCGGTGGGAAGTGACACTTCTTGCTAGTGTGGATTTGCATTGTGTGCTTGCTTAGTTGGCCAAAAAGTCCGTATGCGTTTTCTCCTGAATATATTCAGGAGAAAACGCATACGCCCGTTTTGGTCAAGTGCATCATTGTCGATGTTGTGATGCTTTTCCTGTGCTTTAAAAGTGATTCCAATGTACCTCTTGAAATCTGTTTTGTGCAATTCTGCCTCATTTTCAAGTCCGCCTCGTGGCCTTCCCTCAACAGATTTTTGGAAGAGAGTTGTCCTTTACAACTCGGCAGGTTAGTGTATTGCTGTTCCCCTGAGCTCCATTTTTCAACTCTTGTTTTTGTGAGCGGACCACAAATCCACAATTTTGCTTCAGGACCTATACAGGTTCCGGGGGGTGGGCAGGCTGAGACTTTGGTTAATTCTTCTCCCTGACAGGAAATTAGAGTGACATGTGCCCGTTCAAATGCCTACAGCTACTCTCTCATTGGTTCTCACTCTTCCATTTCATCCTCTGCACAATTTGCCAACTGTGCAAACCAGGAGGTTAGAGGGGCTGATTCTCCAAGTTGTGAGATTGATAGTAAAGCAGTTGGAATGTCAAACCGGAGCACAAGGAGAGGAAAATTAGGAGCGTTGTAGAAACGTTTCACCATCACAGGGTATCCATTCTCTAGGTTTTCCATACATGTTATAACTGTAGTGATATTCCCTTCTACCTGGAGAGTTGAGACCCATGGAATGGGGGACATGCATTATTGCTTTAACGGGTCTGCATTTTCTCATCCAATCTCACCAATCCTCTCAGTGCCAAGTGTCCAGCCTTATGTTTAATACAGCTGTTGTTGTAGATAGGATTATTCCAGGTTTCATCAGAACCCCTGAAGGAATTGTGTAAGAATTTCGCTCTTTTTTTATTTTGTTTTTGAAATTCAATTTTATAATGGGGATAAGCTGATTTTCACTGACGTGTTTATGCCGGACTAGAGACACTTGATTCCCTTATGGAGACATATCAATACATAGGTTTTAATATTCTTACTAGTCAGATATATTCCTCTGCGTGGAATAGGGGTGCTGAGTCCCATTCACTGAGGAAGGAGTAGGTCTTGCCTATTCTGTATTTGGATTATGGAATGGTACCTGTGCTAATATCAAACTCTGGTTTTATGCATCACCCCACCTCTCCTTTCCCCTTAAGCAGGCATAAGTGTGTTTTCTAAATGTGAGTCTCTGTTCTTTCCTAACTCAGTTCATGTGTAGCCATGTTTACAGGACCTTCATAAGTGATATCTTATGATAAGTTTCTTTTTCTGTGTGACTTATTTCACTTAGAATCATCATACCTGAATCCACCCATTATGCTGCTACTGGCCTTATGACATTGATTTCATGGCTGAGGGATATTCCATTGTACATAGGTACTACAATTTCTTTACCAATTTTGTCTTTCCTGGGATATTTAAGGTGTCCCCAAGTCGAGGTTCTTGTATGCAGTGCAGCCCTAAATTTGGGGGTGGCTATGTATTATTGATTTTCAGTTTTCCCAGGGTATATTCCCATGACTGGAAGTGCCCTAGGTTGTGTAGCTCTGTTGTTTACTTCGTTTAGGGAACGCAGTGCACTCCTCCAGAGTGGCTGTTGGAAATTTACATGCCGCCGATCAGCATAGCAAGGCTCCCTGTTCTCCAGAGCCTGTCTTGCCTTTCTGGTTTTTACATATTTTTCGGATGTCTAATTTGACACGTGGGAAGTGACACTTCTTTGTAGTGCAGATTTGCATTTCCTGCTTGCTTAGTTGGCCAAAAAGGTCATATGCGTTTTCTCCTGAATATATTCAGGAGAAAACGCATATGCCCTATTTCGACAAGTGCATCATTGTTGAAGATGTGACGCTTTTCCTGTGTTTTAAAGGCATTTCAAATATACCTGTTGAAATCCTTTTCGTGCAATTCTGCCTCACTTTCAAGTCCACCTCGTGGCCTTCCCTCAACAGATTTTTGAAAGAGAGTTGTCCTTTATAACTCAGCAGGTTTGTGAATTGCTGTGTCCGTGAACTCCATTTTTAAACTCGTGTTTTTGTGAGCAGACCACAAATCCACAATTTTGCTTCAGGACCTATACAGGTTCCGGGGGGTGGGCAGGCTGAGACTTTGGTTAATTCTTCTCCTAGATGGGAAATTAGAGTGACATGTGCCCGTCCAAATGCCTACAGCTACTCTCTCATTGGTTCTCGCTCTTCCCTTTCATCCTCTGCACAATTTGCAAACTGTGCGAACCAGGAGGTTAAAGGGGCTGATTCTCCAAGTTGGGAGATTGAGAGTAAAGCAGTAGGAATACCAAACCGGAGCACAAGGAGAGGGAAAATTAGGAGAGTTTTAGAAACCTTTCGCCATCACAGGGCATCCATTCTGTAGGTTTCCAGTACATGTTATAACTCTAGTGATATTCCCTTCTAACTGGAGAGTTGGGACCCATGGAATGGGTCGCATGCATTATTGCTTTAAAAGGTCTGTATTTTCTCACCCAAACTCACCAATACTCTCAGTCCCAAGTTTCCAGCCTTATGTTTCATCCAACTGTGCTGTAGATAAGGTCATTCCAGGTTTCATCAGAACCCCTGAAGGAATTGTGTAAGAATTTCGCTGTTTTTTTGCTTTGTTTTTGAAATTCATTTTTATAATGAGGTTGAGCTGATTTTCACGGATGTGTTTATGCCGGTCTAGACACACTTGATTCCCTTACAGTGACGTATCAATACATAGGTTTTAAGATTCTTACTAGTCAGATATATTCCTCTGAGGGGATTAGGGATGTTGAGTCCCGTTCACTGAGGAAGGAGTAGGTCTCGTCTATTCTGTATTTGGATTATGCAACGGTAGCTGTGCTAATATCACACTCTGGTTTTATGCATCACCCCACCTCTCCTTTCCCCTTAAGCACACATAAGAGTGTTTTCTAAATGTGAGACTCTGTTCTCTTTCCTAATTCAGTTCATGTGTAGCCATTTTTACATTCCCTTCATAAGTGATATCTTATGATATGTTTCTTTTTCTGTGTGACTTATTTCACTTAGAATCATCGTACCTGAATCCACTCATTATGCTGCTACTGGCCTTATGACATTGATTTCATGGCTGAGGGATATTCCATTGTACGTAAGTACCACAATTTCTTTACCATTTTGGTCTTTCCTGGGACATTTAATGTATTCCGAGTCGAGGTTCTTGTAAGCAGTGTAGCCCTATATTTTGGGGTGTTTGTGTCTTATTGATTTTCAGTTTTCTCAAGCTATATTCCCATGACTGAAAATGCCCTAGGTTGTGTAGCTCTGTTGTTTCATTCTTTTTACGAACACAATGCACTCCTCCAGACTGGCTGTTGGAAATTTATATTCCGCCCATCAGCATTGCAAGGCTCCCTATTCTCCAGAGCCTGTCTTGCCTTTCTGGATTTTACATATTTTTCGGATGTCCCTACTGACCGGTGGGAAGTGACACTTCTTGCTAGTGTGGATTTGCATTGTGTGCTTGCTTAGTTGGCCAAAAAGTCCGTATGCGTTTTCTCCTGAATATATTCAGGAGAAAACGCATACGCCCGTTTTGGTCAAGTGCATCATTGTCGATGTTGTGATGCTTTTCCTGTGCTTTAAAAGTGATTCCAATGTACCTCTTGAAATCTGTTTTGTGCAATTCTGCCTCATTTTCAAGTCCGCCTCGTGGCCTTCCCTCAACAGATTTTTGGAAGAGAGTTGTCCTTTACAACTCGGCAGGTTAGTGTATTGCTGTTCCCCTGAGCTCCATTTTTCAACTCTTGTTTTTGTGAGCGGACCACAAATCCACAATTTTGCTTCAGAACCTATACAGGTTCCGGGGGGTGGGCAGGCTGAGACTTTGGTTAATTCTTCTCCCTGACAGGAAATTAGAGTGACATGTGCCCGTTCAAATGCCTACAGCTACTCTCTCATTGGTTCTCACTCTTCCATTTCATCCTCTGCACAATTTGCCAACTGTGCAAACCAGGAGGTTAGAGGGGCTGATTCTCCAAGTTGTGAGATTGATAGTAAAGCAGTTGGAATGTCAAACCGGAGCACAAGGAGAGGAAAATTAGGAGCGTTGTAGAAACGTTTCACCATCACAGGGTATCCATTCTCTAGGTTTTCCATACATGTTATAACTGTAGTGATATTCCCTTCTACCTGGAGAGTTGAGACCCATGGAATGGGGGACATGCATTATTGCTTTAACGGGTCTGCATTTTCTCATCCAATCTCACCAATCCTCTCAGTGCCAAGTGTCCAGCCTTATGTTTAATACAGCTGTTGTTGTAGATAGGATTATTCCAGGTTTCATCAGAACCCCTGAAGGAATTGTGTAAGAATTTCGCTCTTTTTTTATTTTGTTTTTGAAATTCAATTTTATAATGGGGATAAGCTGATTTTCACTGACGTGTTTATGCCGGACTAGAGACACTTGATTCCCTTATGGAGACATATCAATACATAGGTTTTAATATTCTTACTAGTCAGATATATTCCTCTGCGTGGAATAGGGGTGCTGAGTCCCATTCACTGAGGAAGGAGTAGGTCTTGCCTATTCTGTATTTGGATTATGGAATGGTACCTGTGCTAATATCAAACTCTGGTTTTATGCATCACCCCACCTCTCCTTTCCCCTTAAGCAGGCATAAGTGTGTTTTCTAAATGTGAGTCTCTGTTCTTTCCTAACTCAGTTCATGTGTAGCCATGTTTACAGGACCTTCATAAGTGATATCTTATGATAAGTTTCTTTTTCTGTGTGACTTATTTCACTTAGAATCATCATACCTGAATCCACCCATTATGCTGCTACTGGCCTTATGACATTGATTCCATGGCTGAGGGATATTCCATTGTACATAGGTACTACAATTTCTTTACCAATTTTGTCTTTCCTGGGATATTTAAGGTGTCCCCAAGTCGAGGTTCTTGTATGCAGTGCAGCCCTAAATTTGGGGGTGGCTATGTATTATTGATTTTCAGTTTTCCCAGGGTATATTCCCATGACTGGAAGTGCCCTAGGTTGTGTAGCTCTGTTGTTTACTTCGTTTAGGGAACGCAGTGCACTCCTCCAGAGTGGCTGTTGGAAATTTACATGCCGCCGATCAGCATAGCAAGGCTCCCTGTTCTCCAGAGCCTGTCTTGCCTTTCTGGTTTTTACATATTTTTCGGATGTCTAATTTGACACGTGGGAAGTGACACTTCTTTGTAGTGCAGATTTGCATTTCCTGCTTGCTTAGTTGGCCAAAAAGGTCATATGCGTTTTCTCCTGAATATATTCAGGAGAAAACGCACATGCCCTATTTCGACAAGTGCATCATTGTTGAAGATGTGACGCTTTTCCTGTGTTTTAAAGGCATTTCAAATATACCTGTTGAAATCCTTTTCGTGCAATTCTGCCTCACTTTCAAGTCCACCTCGTGGCCTTCCCTCAACAGATTTTTGAAAGAGAGTTGTCCTTTATAACTCAGCAGGTTTGTGAATTGCTGTGTCCGTGAACTCCATTTTTAAACTCGTGTTTTTGTGAGCAGACCACAAATCCACAATTTTGCTTCAGGACCTATACAGGTTCCGGGGGGTGGGCAGGCTGAGACTTTGGTTAATTCTTCTCCTAGATGGGAAATTAGAGTGACATGTGCCCGTCCAAATGCCTACAGCTACTCTCTCATTGGTTCTCGCTCTTCCCTTTCATCCTCTGCACAATTTGCAAACTGTGCGAACCAGGAGGTTAAAGGGGCTGATTCTCCAAGTTGGGAGATTGAGAGTAAAGCAGTAGGAATACCAAACCGGAGCACAAGGAGAGGGAAAATTAGGAGAGTTTTAGAAACCTTTCGCCATCACAGGGCATCCATTCTGTAGGTTTCCAGTACATGTTATAACTCTAGTGATATTCCCTTCTAACTGGAGAGTTGGGACCCATGGAATGAGTCGCATGCATTATTGCTTTAAAAGGTCTGCATTTTCTCACCCAAACTCACCAATACTCTCAGTCCCAAGTTTCCAGCCTTATGTTTCATCCAACTGTGCTGTAGATAAGGTCATTCCAGGTTTCATCAGAACCCCTGAAGGAATTGTGTAAGAATTTCGCTGTTTTTTTGCTTTGTTTTTGAAATTCATTTTTATAATGAGGTTGAGCTGATTTTCACGGATGTGTTTATGCCGGTCTAGACACACTTGATTCCCTTACAGTGACGTATCAATACATAGGTTTTAAGATTCTTACTAGTCAGATATATTCCTCTGAGGGGATTAGGGATGTTGAGTCCCGTTCACTGAGGAAGGAGTAGGTCTCGTCTATTCTGTATTTGGATTATGCAACGGTAGCTGTGCTAATATCACACTCTGGTTTTATGCATCACCCCACCTCTCCTTTCCCCTTAAGCACACATAAGAGTGTTTTCTAAATGTGAGACTCTGTTCTCTTTCCTAATTCAGTTCATGTGTAGCCATTTTTACATTCCCTTCATAAGTGATATCTTATGATATGTTTCTTTTTCTGTGTGACTTATTTCACTTAGAATCATCGTACCTGAATCCACTCATTATGCTGCTACTGGCCTTATGACATTGATTTCATGGCTGAGGGATATTCCATTGTACGTAAGTACCACAATTTCTTTACCATTTTGGTCTTTCCTGGGACATTTAATGTATTCCGAGTCGAGGTTCTTGTAAGCAGTGTAGCCCTATATTTTGGGGTGTTTGTGTCTTATTGATTTTCAGTTTTCTCAAGCTATATTCCCATGACTGAAAATGCCCTAGGTTGTGTAGCTCTGTTGTTTCATTCTTTTTACGAACACAATGCACTCCTCCAGACTGGCTGTTGGAAATTTATATTCCGCCCATCAGCATTGCAAGGCTCCCTATTCTCCAGAGCCTGTCTTGCCTTTCTGGATTTTACATATTTTTCGGATGTCCCTACTGACCGGTGGGAAGTGACACTTCTTGCTAGTGTGGATTTGCATTGTGTGCTTGCTTAGTTGGCCAAAAAGTCCGTATGCGTTTTCTCCTGAATATATTCAGGAGAAAACGCATACGCCCGTTTTGGTCAAGTGCATCATTGTCGATGTTGTGATGCTTTTCCTGTGCTTTAAAAGTGATTCCAATGTACCTCTTGAAATCTGTTTTGTGCAATTCTGCCTCATTTTCAAGTCCGCCTCGTGGCCTTCCCTCAACAGATTTTTGGAAGAGAGTTGTCCTTTACAACTCGGCAGGTTAGTGTATTGCTGTTCCCCTGAGCTCCATTTTTCAACTCTTGTTTTTGTGAGCGGACCACAAATCCACAATTTTGCTTCAGAACCTATACAGGTTCCGGGGGGTGGGCAGGCTGAGACTTTGGTTAATTCTTCTCCCTGACAGGAAATTAGAGTGACATGTGCCCGTTCAAATGCCTACAGCTACTCTCTCATTGGTTCTCACTCTTCCATTTCATCCTCTGCACAATTTGCCAACTGTGCAAACCAGGAGGTTAGAGGGGCTGATTCTCCAAGTTGTGAGATTGATAGTAAAGCAGTTGGAATGTCAAACCGGAGCACAAGGAGAGGAAAATTAGGAGCGTTGTAGAAACGTTTCACCATCACAGGGTATCCATTCTCTAGGTTTTCCATACATGTTATAACTGTAGTGATATTCCCTTCTACCTGGAGAGTTGAGACCCATGGAATGGGGGACATGCATTATTGCTTTAACGGGTCTGCATTTTCTCATCCAATCTCACCAATCCTCTCAGTGCCAAGTGTCCAGCCTTATGTTTAATACAGCTGTTGTTGTAGATAGGATTATTCCAGGTTTCATCAGAACCCCTGAAGGAATTGTGTAAGAATTTCGCTCTTTTTTTATTTTGTTTTTGAAATTCAATTTTATAATGGGGATAAGCTGATTTTCACTGACGTGTTTATGCCGGACTAGAGACACTTGATTCCCTTATGGAGACATATCAATACATAGGTTTTAATATTCTTACTAGTCAGATATATTCCTCTGCGTGGAATAGGGGTGCTGAGTCCCATTCACTGAGGAAGGAGTAGGTCTTGCCTATTCTGTATTTGGATTATGGAATGGTACCTGTGCTAATATCAAACTCTGGTTTTATGCATCACCCCACCTCTCCTTTCCCCTTAAGCAGGCATAAGTGTGTTTTCTAAATGTGAGTCTCTGTTCTTTCCTAACTCAGTTCATGTGTAGCCATGTTTACAGGACCTTCATAAGTGATATCTTATGATAAGTTTCTTTTTCTGTGTGACTTATTTCACTTAGAATCATCATACCTGAATCCACCCATTATGCTGCTACTGGCCTTATGACATTGATTTCATGGCTGAGGGATATTCCATTGTACATAGGTACTACAATTTCTTTACCAATTTTGTCTTTCCTGGGATATTTAAGGTGTCCCCAAGTCGAGGTTCTTGTATGCAGTGCAGCCCTAAATTTGGGGGTGGCTATGTATTATTGATTTTCAGTTTTCCCAGGGTATATTCCCATGACTGGAAGTGCCCTAGGTTGTGTAGCTCTGTTGTTTACTTCGTTTAGGGAACGCAGTGCACTCCTCCAGAGTGGCTGTTGGAAATTTACATGCCGCCGATCAGCATAGCAAGGCTCCCTGTTCTCCAGAGCCTGTCTTGCCTTTCTGGTTTTTACATATTTTTCGGATGTCTAATTTGACACGTGGGAAGTGACACTTCTTTGTAGTGCAGATTTGCATTTCCTGCTTGCTTAGTTGGCCAAAAAGGTCATATGCGTTTTCTCCTGAATATATTCAGGAGAAAACGCACATGCCCTATTTCGACAAGTGCATCATTGTTGAAGATGTGACGCTTTTCCTGTGTTTTAAAGGCATTTCAAATATACCTGTTGAAATCCTTTTCGTGCAATTCTGCCTCACTTTCAAGTCCACCTCGTGGCCTTCCCTCAACAGATTTTTGAAAGAGAGTTGTCCTTTATAACTCAGCAGGTTTGTGAATTGCTGTGTCCGTGAACTCCATTTTTAAACTCGTGTTTTTGTGAGCAGACCACAAATCCACAATTTTGCTTCAGGACCTATACAGGTTCCGGGGGGTGGGCAGGCTGAGACTTTGGTTAATTCTTCTCCTAGATGGGAAATTAGAGTGACATGTGCCCGTCCAAATGCCTACAGCTACTCTCTCATTGGTTCTCGCTCTTCCCTTTCATCCTCTGCACAATTTGCAAACTGTGCGAACCAGGAGGTTAAAGGGGCTGATTCTCCAAGTTGGGAGATTGAGAGTAAAGCAGTAGGAATACCAAACCGGAGCACAAGGAGAGGGAAAATTAGGAGAGTTTTAGAAACCTTTCGCCATCACAGGGCATCCATTCTGTAGGTTTCCAGTACATGTTATAACTCTAGTGATATTCCCTTCTAACTGGAGAGTTGGGACCCATGGAATGAGTCGCATGCATTATTGCTTTAAAAGGTCTGCATTTTCTCACCCAAACTCACCAATACTCTCAGTCCCAAGTTTCCAGCCTTATGTTTCATCCAACTGTGCTGTAGATAAGGTCATTCAAGGTTTCATCAGAACCCCTGAAGTAATTGTGTAAGAATTTCGCTGTTTTTTTGCTTTGTTTTTGAAATTCATTTTTATAATGAGGTTGAGCTGATTTTCACGGATGTGTTTATGCCGGTCTAGACACACTTGATTCCCTTACAGTGACGTATCAATACATAGGTTTTAAGATTCTTACTAGTCAGATATATTCCTCTGAGGGGATTAGGGATGTTGAGTCCCGTTCACTGAGGAAGGAGTAGGTCTCGTCTATTCTGTATTTGGATTATGCAACGGTAGCTGTGCTAATATCACACTCTGGTTTTATGCATCACCCCACCTCTCCTTTCCCCTTAAGCACACATAAGAGTGTTTTCTAAATGTGAGACTCTGTTCTCTTTCCTAATTCAGTTCATGTGTAGCCATTTTTACATTCCCTTCATAAGTGATATCTTATGATATGTTTCTTTTTCTGTGTGACTTATTTCACTTAGAATCATCGTACCTGAATCCACTCATTATGCTGCTACTGGCCTTATGACATTCATTTCATGGCTGAGGGATATTCCATTGTACGTAAGTACCACAATTTCTTTACCATTTTGGTCTTTCCTGGGACATTTAATGTATTCCGAGTCGAGGTTCTTGTAAGCAGTGTAGCCCTATATTTTGGGGTGTTTGTGTCTTATTGATTTTCAGTTTTCTCAAGCTATATTCCCATGACTGAAAATGCCCTAGGTTGTGTAGCTCTGTTGTTTCATTCTTTTTACGAACACAATGCACTCCTCCAGACTGGCTGTTGGAAATTTATATTCCGCCCATCAGCATTGCAAGGCTCCCTATTCTCCAGAGCCTGTCTTGCCTTTCTGGATTTTACATATTTTTCGGATGTCCCTACTGACCGGTGGGAAGTGACACTTCTTGCTAGTGTGGATTTGCATTGTGTGCTTGCTTAGTTGGCCAAAAAGTCCGTATGCGTTTTCTCCTGAATATATTCAGGAGAAAACGCATACGCCCGTTTTGGTCAAGTGCATCATTGTCGATGTTGTGATGCTTTTCCTGTGCTTTAAAAGTGATTCCAATGTACCTCTTGAAATCTGTTTTGTGCAATTCTGCCTCATTTTCAAGTCCGCCTCGTGGCCTTCCCTCAACAGATTTTTGGAAGAGAGTTGTCCTTTACAACTCGGCAGGTTAGTGTATTGCTGTTCCCCTGAGCTCCATTTTTCAACTCTTGTTTTTGTGAGCGGACCACAAATCCACAATTTTGCTTCAGGACCTATACAGGTTCCGGGGGGTGGGCAGGCTGAGACTTTGGTTAATTCTTCTCCCTGACAGGAAATTAGAGTGACATGTGCCCGTTCAAATGCCTACAGCTACTCTCTCATTGGTTCTCACTCTTCCCTTTCATCCTCTGCACAATTTGCCAACTGTGCAAACCAGGAGGTTAGAGGGGCTGATTCTCCAAGTTGTGAGATTGATAGTAAAGCAGTTGGAATGTCAAACCGGAGCACAAGGAGAGGAAAATTAGGAGCGTTGTAGAAACGTTTCACCATCACAGGGTATCCATTCTCTAGGTTTTCCATACATGTTATACCTGTAGTGATATTCCCTTCTACCTGGAGAGTTGAGACCCATGGAATGGGGGACATGCATTATTGCTTTAACGGGTCTGCCTTTTCTCATCCAATCTCACCAATCCTCTCAGTGCCAAGTGTCCAGCCTTATGTTTAATACAGCTGTTGTTGTAGATAGGATTATTCCAGGTTTCATCAGAACCCCTGAAGGAATTGTGTAAGAATTTCGCTCTTTTTTTATTTTGTTTTTGAAATTCAATTTTATAATGGGGATAAGCTGATTTTCACTGACGTGTTTATGCCGGACTAGAGACACTTGATTCCCTTATGGAGACATATCAATACATAGGTTTTAATATTCTTACTAGTCAGATATATTCCTCTGCGTGGAATAGGGGTGCTGAGTCCCATTCACTGAGGAAGGAGTAGGTCTTGCCTATTCTGTATTTGGATTATGGAATGGTACCTGTGCTAATATCAAACTCTGGTTTTATGCATCACCCCACCTCTCCTTTCCCCTTAAGCAGGCATAAGTGTGTTTTCTAAATGTGAGTCTCTGTTCTTTCCTAACTCAGTTCATGTGTAGCCATGTTTACAGGACCTTCATAAGTGATATCTTATGATAAGTTTCTTTTTCTGTGTGACTTATTTCACTTAGAATCATCATACCTGAATCCACCCATTATGCTGCTACTGGCCTTATGACATTGATTTCATGGCTGAGGGATATTCCATTGTACATAGGTACTACAATTTCTTTACCAATTTTGTCTTTCCTGGGATATTTAAGGTGTCCCCAAGTCGAGGTTCTTGTATGCAGTGCAGCCCTAAATTTGGGGGTGGCTATGTATTATTGATTTTCAGTTTTCCCAGGGTATATTCCCATGACTGGAAGTGCCCTAGGTTGTGTAGCTCTGTTGTTTACTTCGTTTAGGGAACGCAGTGCACTCCTCCAGAGTGGCTGTTGGAAATTTACATGCCGCCGATCAGCATAGCAAGGCTCCCTGTTCTCCAGAGCCTGTCTTGCCTTTCTGGTTTTTACATATTTTTCGGATGTCTAATTTGACACGTGGGAAGTGACACTTCTTTGTAGTGCAGATTTGCATTTCCTGCTTGCTTAGTTGGCCAAAAAGGTCATATGCGTTTTCTCCTGAATATATTCAGGAGAAAACGCATATGCCCTATTTCGACAAGTGCATCATTGTTGAAGATGTGACGCTTTTCCTGTGTTTTAAAGGCATTTCAAATATACCTGTTGAAATCCTTTTCGTGCAATTCTGCCTCACTTTCAAGTCCACCTCGTGGCCTTCCCTCAACAGATTTTTGAAAGAGAGTTGTCCTTTATAACTCAGCAGGTTTGTGAATTGCTGTGTCCGTGAACTCCATTTTTAAACTCGTGTTTTTGTGAGCAGACCACAAATCCACAATTTTGCTTCAGGACCTATACAGGTTCCGGGGGGTGGGCAGGCTGAGACTTTGGTTAATTCTTCTCCTAGATGGGAAATTAGAGTGACATGTGCCCGTCCAAATGCCTACAGCTACTCTCTCATTGGTTCTCGCTCTTCCCTTTCATCCTCTGCACAATTTGCAAACTGTGCGAACCAGGAGGTTAAAGGGGCTGATTCTCCAAGTTGGGAGATTGAGAGTAAAGCAGTAGGAATACCAAACCGGAGCACAAGGAGAGGGAAAATTAGGAGAGTTTTAGAAACCTTTCGCCATCACAGGGCATCCATTCTGTAGGTTTCCAGTACATGTTATAACTCTAGTGATATTCCCTTCTAACTGGAGAGTTGGGACCCATGGAATGGGTCGCATGCATTATTGCTTTAAAAGGTCTGCATTTTCTCACCCAAACTCACCAATACTCTCAGTCCCAAGTTTCCAGCCTTATGTTTCATCCAACTGTGCTGTAGATAAGGTCATTCCAGGTTTCATCAGAACCCCTGAAGGAATTGTGTAAGAATTTCGCTGTTTTTTTGCTTTGTTTTTGAAATTCATTTTTATAATGAGGTTGAGCTGATTTTCACGGATGTGTTTATGCCGGTCTAGACACACTTGATTCCCTTACAGTGACGTATCAATACATAGGTTTTAAGATTCTTACTAGTCAGATATATTCCTCTGAGGGGATTAGGGATGTTGAGTCCCGTTCACTGAGGAAGGAGTAGGTCTCGTCTATTCTGTATTTGGATTATGCAACGGTAGCTGTGCTAATATCACACTCTGGTTTTATGCATCACCCCACCTCTCCTTTCCCCTTAAGCACACATAAGAGTGTTTTCTAAATGTGAGACTCTGTTCTCTTTCCTAATTCAGTTCATGTGTAGCCATTTTTACATTCCCTTCATAAGTGATATCTTATGATATGTTTCTTTTTCTGTGTGACTTATTTCACTTAGAATCATCGTACCTGAATCCACTCATTATGCTGCTACTGGCCTTATGACATTGATTTCATGGCTGAGGGATATTCCATTGTACGTAAGTACCACAATTTCTTTACCATTTTGGTCTTTCCTGGGACATTTAATGTATTCCGAGTCGAGGTTCTTGTAAGCAGTGTAGCCCTATATTTTGGGGTGTTTGTGTCTTATTGATTTTCAGTTTTCTCAAGCTATATTCCCATGACTGAAAATGCCCTAGGTTGTGTAGCTCTGTTGTTTCATTCTTTTTACGAACACAATGCACTCCTCCAGACTGGCTGTTGGAAATTTATATTCCGCCCATCAGCATTGCAAGGCTCCCTATTCTCCAGAGCCTGTCTTGCCTTTCTGGATTTTACATATTTTTCGGATGTCCCTACTGACCGGTGGGAAGTGACACTTCTTGCTAGTGTGGATTTGCATTGTGTGCTTGCTTAGTTGGCCAAAAAGTCCGTATGCGTTTTCTCCTGAATATATTCAGGAGAAAACGCATACGCCCGTTTTGGTCAAGTGCATCATTGTCGATGTTGTGATGCTTTTCCTGTGCTTTAAAAGTGATTCCAATGTACCTCTTGAAATCTGTTTTGTGCAATTCTGCCTCATTTTCAAGTCCGCCTCGTGGCCTTCCCTCAACAGATTTTTGGAAGAGAGTTGTCCTTTACAACTCGGCAGGTTAGTGTATTGCTGTTCCCCTGAGCTCCATTTTTCAACTCTTGTTTTTGTGAGCGGACCACAAATCCACAATTTTGCTTCAGGACCTATACAGGTTCCGGGGGGTGGGCAGGCTGAGACTTTGGTTAATTCTTCTCCCTGACAGGAAATTAGAGTGACGTGTGCCCGTTCAAATGCCTACAGCTACTCTCTCATTGGTTCTCACTCTTCCCTTTCATCCTCTGCACAATTTGCCAACTGTGCAAACCAGGAGGTTAAAGGGGCTGATTCTCCAAGTTGTGAGATTGATAGTAAAGCAGTTGGAATGTCAAACCGGAGCACAAGGAGAGGAAAATTAGGAGCGTTGTAGAAACGTTTCACCATCACAGGGTATCCATTCTCTAGGTTTTCCATACATGTTATAACTGTAGTGATATTCCCTTCTACCTGGAGAGTTGAGACCCATGGAATGGGGGACATGCATTATTGCTTTAACGGGTCTGCATTTTCTCATCCAATCTCACCAATCCTCTCAGTGCCAAGTGTCCAGCCTTATGTTTAATACAGCTGTTGTTGTAGATAGGATTATTCCAGGTTTCATCAGAACCCCTGAAGGAATTGTGTAAGAATTTCGCTCTTTTTTTATTTTGTTTTTGAAATTCAATTTTATAATGGGGATAAGCTGATTTTCACTGACGTGTTTATGCCGGACTAGAGACACTTGATTCCCTTATGGAGACATATCAATACATAGGTTTTAATATTCTTACTAGTCAGATATATTCCTCTGCGTGGAATAGGGGTGTTGAGTCCCATTCACTGAGGAAGGAGTAGGTCTTGCCTATTCTGTATTTGGATTATGGAATGGTACCTGTGCTAATATCAAACTCTGGTTTTATGCATCACCCCACCTCTCCTTTCCCCTTAAGCAGGCATAAGTGTGTTTTCTAAATGTGAGTCTCTGTTCTTTCCTAACTCAGTTCATGTGTAGCCATGTTTACAGGACCTTCATAAGTGATATCTTATGATAAGTTTCTTTTTCTGTGTGACTTATTTCACTTAGAATCATCATACCTGAATCCACCCATTATGCTGCTACTGGCCTTATGACATTGATTTAATGGCTGAGGGATATTCCATTGTACATAGGTACTACAATTTCTTTACCAATTTTGTCTTTCCTGGGATATTTAAGGTGTCCCCAAGTCGAGGTTCTTGTATGCAGTGCAGCCCTAAATTTGGGGGTGGCTATGTATTATTGATTTTCAGTTTTCCCAGGGTATATTCCCATGACTGGAAGTGCCCTAGGTTGTGTAGCTCTGTTGTTTACTTCGTTTAGGGAACGCAGTGCACTCCTCCAGAGTGGCTGTTGGAAATTTACATGCCGCCGATCAGCATAGCAAGGCTCCCTGTTCTCCAGAGCCTGTCTTGCCTTTCTGGTTTTTACATATTTTTCGGATGTCTAATTTGACACGTGGGAAGTGACACTTCTTTGTAGTGCAGATTTGCATTTCCTGCTTGCTTAGTTGGCCAAAAAGGTCATATGCGTTTTCTCCTGAATATATTCAGGAGAAAACGCACATGCCCTATTTCGACAAGTGCATCATTGTTGAAGATGTGACGCTTTTCCTGTGTTTTAAAGGCATTTCAAATATACCTGTTGAAATCCTTTTCGTGCAATTCTGCCTCACTTTCAAGTCCACCTCGTGGCCTTCCCTCAACAGATTTTTGAAAGAGAGTTGTCCTTTATAACTCAGCAGGTTTGTGAATTGCTGTGTCCGTGAACTCCATTTTTAAACTCGTGTTTTTGTGAGCAGACCACAAATCCACAATTTTGCTTCAGGACCTATACAGGTTCCGGGGGGTGGGCAGGCTGAGACTTTGGTTAATTCTTCTCCTAGATGGGAAATTAGAGTGACATGTGCCCGTCCAAATGCCTACAGCTACTCTCTCATTGGTTCTCGCTCTTCCCTTTCATCCTCTGCACAATTTGCAAACTGTGCGAACCAGGAGGTTAAAGGGGCTGATTCTCCAAGTTGGGAGATTGAGAGTAAAGCAGTAGGAATACCAAACCGGAGCACAAGGAGAGGGAAAATTAGGAGAGTTTTAGAAACCTTTCGCCATCACAGGGCATCCATTCTGTAGGTTTCCAGTACATGTTATAACTCTAGTGATATTCCCTTCTAACTGGAGAGTTGGGACCCATGGAATGGGTCGCATGCATTATTGCTTTAAAAGGTCTGCATTTTCTCACCCAAACTCACCAATACTCTCAGTCCCAAGTTTCCAGCCTTATGTTTCATCCAACTGTGCTGTAGATAAGGTCATTCCAGGTTTCATCAGAACCCCTGAAGGTATTGTGTAAGAATTTCGCTGTTTTTTTGCTTTGTTTTTGAAATTCATTTTTATAATGAGGTTGAGCTGATTTTCACGGATGTGTTTATGCCGGTCTAGACACACTTGATTCCCTTACAGTGACGTATCAATACATAGGTTTTAAGATTCTTACTAGTCAGATATATTCCTCTGAGGGGATTAGGGATGTTGAGTCCCGTTCACTGAGGAAGGAGTAGGTCTCGTCTATTCTGTATTTGGATTATGCAACGGTAGCTGTGCTAATATCACACTCTGGTTTTATGCATCACCCCACCTCTCCTTTCCCCTTAAGCACACATAAGAGTGTTTTCTAAATGTGAGACTCTGTTCTCTTTCCTAATTCAGTTCATGTGTAGCCATTTTTACATTCCCTTCATAAGTGATATCTTATGATATGTTTCTTTTTCTGTGTGACTTATTTCACTTAGAATCATCGTACCTGAATCCACTCATTATGCTGCTACTGGCCTTATGACATTGATTTCATGGCTGAGGGATATTCCATTGTACGTAAGTACCACAATTTCTTTACCATTTTGGTCTTTCCTGGGACATTTAATGTATTCCGAGTCGAGGTTCTTGTAAGCAGTGTAGCCCTATATTTTGGGGTGTTTGTGTCTTATTGATTTTCAGTTTTCTCAAGCTATATTCCCATGACTGAAAATGCCCTAGGTTGTGTAGCTCTGTTGTTTCATTCTTTTTACGAACACAATGCACTCCTCCAGACTGGCTGTTGGAAATTTATATTCCGCCCATCAGCATTGCAAGGCTCCCTATTCTCCAGAGCCTGTCTTGCCTTTCTGGATTTTACATATTTTTCGGATGTCCCTACTGACCGGTGGGAAGTGACACTTCTTGCTAGTGTGGATTTGCATTGTGTGCTTGCTTAGTTGGCCAAAAAGTCCGTATGCGTTTTCTCCTGAATATATTCAGGAGAAAACGCATACGCCCGTTTTGGTCAAGTGCATCATTGTCGATGTTGTGATGCTTTTCCTGTGCTTTAAAAGTGATTCCAATGTACCTCTTGAAATCTGTTTTGTGCAATTCTGCCTCATTTTCAAGTCCGCCTCGTGGCCTTCCCTCAACAGATTTTTGGAAGAGAGTTGTCCTTTACAACTCGGCAGGTTAGTGTATTGCTGTTCCCCTGAGCTCCATTTTTCAACTCTTGTTTTTGTGAGCGGACCACAAATCCACAATTTTGCTTCAGGACCTATACAGGTTCCGGGGGGTGGGCAGGCTGAGACTTTGGTTAATTCTTCTCCCTGACAGGAAATTAGAGTGACGTGTGCCCGTTCAAATGCCTACAGCTACTCTCTCATTGGTCCTCACTCTTCCCTTTCATCCTCTGCACAATTTGCCAACTGTGCAAACCAGGAGGTTAGAGGGGCTGATTCTCCAATTTGTGAGATTGATAGTAAAGCAGTTGGAATGTCAAACCGGAGCACAAGGAGAGGAAAATTAGGAGCGTTGTAGAAACGTTTCACCATCACAGGGTATCCATTCTCTAGGTTTTCCATACATGTTATAACTGTAGTGATATTCCCTTCTACCTGGAGAGTTGAGACCCATGGAATGGGGGACATGCATTATTGCTTTAACGGGTCTGCATTTTCTCATCCAATCTCACCAATCCTCTCAGTGCCAAGTGTCCAGCCTTATGTTTAATACAGCTGTTGTTGTAGATAGGATTATTCCAGGTTTCATCAGAACCCCTGAAGGAATTGTGTAAGAATTTCGCTCTTTTTTTATTTTGTTTTTGAAATTCAATTTTATAATGGGGATAAGCTGATTTTCACTGACGTGTTTATGCCGGACTAGAGACACTTGATTCCCTTATGGAGACATATCAATACATAGGTTTTAATATTCTTACTAGTCAGATATATTCCTCTGCGTGGAATAGGGGTGTTGAGTCCCATTCACTGAGGAAGGAGTAGGTCTTGCCTATTCTGTATTTGGATTATGGAATGGTACCTGTGCTAATATCAAACTCTGGTCTTATGCATCACCCCACCTCTCCTTTCCCCTTAAGCAGGCATAAGTGTGTTTTCTAAATGTGAGTCTCTGTTCTTTCCTAACTCAGTTCATGTGTAGCCATGTTTACAGGACCTTCATAAGTGATATCTTATGATAAGTTTCTTTTTCTGTGTGACTTATTTCACTTAGAATCATCATACCTGAATCCACCCATTATGCTGCTACTGGCCTTATGACATTGATTTCATGGCTGAGGGATATTCCATTGTACATAGGTACTACAATTTCTTTACCAGTTTTGTCTTTCCTGGGATATTTAAGGTGTCCCCAAGTCGAGGTTCTTGTATGCAGTGCAGCCCTAAATTTGGGGGTGGCTATGTATTATTGATTTTCAGTTTTCCCAGGGTATATTCCCATGACTGGAAGTGCCCTAGGTTGTGTAGCTCTGTTGTTTACTTCGTTTAGGGAACGCAGTGCACTCCTCCAGAGTGGCTGTTGGAAATTTACATGCCGCCGATCAGCATAGCAAGGCTCCCTGTTCTCCAGAGCCTGTCTTGCCTTTCTGGTTTTTACATATTTTTCGGATGTCTAATTTGACACGTGGGAAGTGACACTTCTTTGTAGTGCAGATTTGCATTTCCTGCTTGCTTAGTTGGCCAAAAAGGTCATATGCGTTTTCTCCTGAATATATTCAGGAGAAAACGCATATGCCCTATTTCGACAAGTGCATCATTGTTGAAGATGTGACGCTTTTCCTGTGTTTTAAAGGCATTTCAAATATACCTGTTGAAATCCTTTTCGTGCAATTCTGCCTCACTTTCAAGTCCACCTCGTGGCCTTCCCTCAACAGATTTTTGAAAGAGAGTTGTCCTTTATAACTCAGCAGGTTTGTGAATTGCTGTGTCCGTGAACTCCATTTTTAAACTCGTGTTTTTGTGAGCAGACCACAAATCCACAATTTTGCTTCAGGACCTATACAGGTTCCGGGGGGTGGGCAGGCTGAGACTTTGGTTAATTCTTCTCCTAGATGGGAAATTAGAGTGACATGTGCCCGTCCAAATGCCTACAGCTACTCTGTCATTGGTTCTCGCTCTTCCCTTTCATCCTCTGCACAATTTGCAAACTGTGCGAACCAGGAGGTTAAAGGGGCTGATTCTCCAAGTTGGGAGATTGAGAGTAAAGCAGTAGGAATACCAAACCGGAGCACAAGGAGAGGGAAAATTAGGAGAGTTTTAGAAACCTTTCGCCATCACAGGGCATCCATTCTGTAGGTTTCCAGTACATGTTATAACTCTAGTGATATTCCCTTCTAACTGGAGAGTTGGGACCCATGGAATGAGTCGCATGCATTATTGCTTTAAAAGGTCTGCATTTTCTCACCCAAACTCACCAATACTCTCAGTCCCAAGTTTCCAGCCTTATGTTTCATCCAACTGTGCTGTAGATAAGGTCATTCCAGGTTTCATCAGAACCCCTGAAGGAATTGTGTAAGAATTTCGCTGTTTTTTTGCTTTGTTTTTGAAATTCATTTTTATAATGAGGTTGAGCTGATTTTCACGGATGTGTTTATGCCGGTCTAGACACACTTGATTCCCTTACAGTGACGTATCAATACATAGGTTTTAAGATTCTTACTAGTCAGATATATTCCTCTGAGGGGATTAGGGATGTTGAGTCCCGTTCACTGAGGAAGGAGTAGGTCTCGTCTATTCTGTATTTGGATTATGCAACGGTAGCTGTGCTAATATCACACTCTGGTTTTATGCATCACCCCACCTCTCCTTTCCCCTTAAGCACACATAAGAGTGTTTTCTAAATGTAAGACTCTGTTCTCTTTCCTAATTCAGTTCATGTGTAGCCATTTTTACATTCCCTTCATAAGTGATATCTTATGATATGTTTCTTTTTCTGTGTGACTTATTTCACTTAGAATCATCGTACCTGAATCCACTCATTATGCTGCTACTGGCCTTATGACATTGATTTCATGGCTGAGGGATATTCCATTGTACGTAAGTACCACAATTTCTTTACCATTTTGGTCTTTCCTGGGACATTTAATGTATTCCGAGTCGAGGTTCTTGTAAGCAGTGTAGCCCTATATTTTGGGGTGTTTGTGTCTTATTGATTTTCAGTTTTCTCAAGCTATATTCCCATGACTGAAAATGCCCTAGGTTGTGTAGCTCTGTTGTTTCATTCTTTTTACGAACACAATGCACTCCTCCAGACTGGCTGTTGGAAATTTATATTCCGCCCATCAGCATTGCAAGGCTCCCTATTCTCCAGAGCCTGTCTTGCCTTTCTGGATTTTACATATTTTTCGGATGTCCCTACTGACCGGTGGGAAGTGACACTTCTTGCTAGTGTGGATTTGCATTGTGTGCTTGCTTAGTTGGCCAAAAAGTCCGTATGCGTTTTCTCCTGAATATATTCAGGAGAAAACGCATACGCCCGTTTTGGTCAAGTGCATCATTGTCGATGTTGTGATGCTTTTCCTGTGCTTTAAAAGTGATTCCAATGTACCTCTTGAAATCTGTTTTGTGCAATTCTGCCTCATTTTCAAGTCCGCCTCGTGGCCTTCCCTCAACAGATTTTTGGAAGAGAGTTGTCCTTTACAACTCGGCAGGTTAGTGTATTGCTGTTCCCCTGAGCTCCATTTTTCAACTCTTGTTTTTGTGAGCGGACCACAAATCCACAATTTTGCTTCAGGACCTATACAGGTTCCGGGGGGTGGGCAGGCTGAGACTTTGGTTAATTCTTCTCCCTGACAGGAAATTAGAGTGACGTGTGCCCGTTCAAATGCCTACAGCTACTCTCTCATTGGTCCTCACTCTTCCCTTTCATCCTCTGCACAATTTGCCAACTGTGCAAACCAGGAGGTTAGAGGGGCTGATTCTCCAATTTGTGAGATTGATAGTAAAGCAGTTGGAATGTCAAACCGGAGCACAAGGAGAGGAAAATTAGGAGCGTTGTAGAAACGTTTCACCATCACAGGGTATCCATTCTCTAGGTTTTCCATACATGTTATAACTGTAGTGATATTCCCTTCTACCTGGAGAGTTGAGACCCATGGAATGGGGGACATGCATTATTGCTTTAACGGGTCTGCATTTTCTCATCCAATCTCACCAATCCTCTCAGTGCCAAGTGTCCAGCCTTATGTTTAATACAGCTGTTGTTGTAGATAGGATTATTCCAGGTTTCATCAGAACCCCTGAAGGAATTGTGTAAGAATTTCGCTCTTTTTTTATTTTGTTTTTGAAATTCAATTTTATAATGGGGATAAGCTGATTTTCACTGACGTGTTTATGCCGGACTAGAGACACTTGATTCCCTTATGGAGACATATCAATACATAGGTTTTAATATTCTTACTAGTCAGATATATTCCTCTGCGTGGAATAGGGGTGTTGAGTCCCATTCACTGAGGAAGGAGTAGGTCTTGCCTATTCTGTATTTGGATTATGGAATGGTACCTGTGCTAATATCAAACTCTGGTCTTATGCATCACCCCACCTCTCCTTTCCCCTTAAGCAGGCATAAGTGTGTTTTCTAAATGTGAGTCTCTGTTCTTTCCTAACTCAGTTCATGTGTAGCCATGTTTACAGGACCTTCATAAGTGATATCTTATGATAAGTTTCTTTTTCTGTGTGACTTATTTCACTTAGAATCATCATACCTGAATCCACCCATTATGCTGCTACTGGCCTTATGACATTGATTTCATGGCTGAGGGATATTCCATTGTACATAGGTACTACAATTTCTTTACCAGTTTTGTCTTTCCTGGGATATTTAAGGTGTCCCCAAGTCGAGGTTCTTGTATGCAGTGCAGCCCTAAATTTGGGGGTGGCTATGTATTATTGATTTTCAGTTTTCCCAGGGTATATTCCCATGACTGGAAGTGCCCTAGGTTGTGTAGCTCTGTTGTTTACTTCGTTTAGGGAACGCAGTGCACTCCTCCAGAGTGGCTGTTGGAAATTTACATGCCGCCGATCAGCATAGCAAGGCTCCCTGTTCTCCAGAGCCTGTCTTGCCTTTCTGGTTTTTACATATTTTTCGGATGTCTAATTTGACACGTGGGAAGTGACACTTCTTTGTAGTGCAGATTTGCATTTCCTGCTTGCTTAGTTGGCCAAAAAGGTCATATGCGTTTTCTCCTGAATATATTCAGGAGAAAACGCATATGCCCTATTTCGACAAGTGCATCATTGTTGAAGATGTGACGCTTTTCCTGTGTTTTAAAGGCATTTCAAATATACCTGTTGAAATCCTTTTCGTGCAATTCTGCCTCACTTTCAAGTCCACCTCGTGGCCTTCCCTCAACAGATTTTTGAAAGAGAGTTGTCCTTTATAACTCAGCAGGTTTGTGAATTGCTGTGTCCGTGAACTCCATTTTTAAACTCGTGTTTTTGTGAGCAGACCACAAATCCACAATTTTGCTTCAGGACCTATACAGGTTCCGGGGGGTGCGCAGGCTGAGACTTTGGTTAATTCTTCTCCTAGATGGGAAATTAGAGTGACATGTGCCCGTCCAAATGCCTACAGCTACTCTCTCATTGGTTCTCGCTCTTCCCTTTCATCCTCTGCACAATTTGCAAACTGTGCGAGCCAGGAGGTTAAAGGGGCTGATTCTCCAAGTTGGGAGATTGAGAGTAAAGCAGTAGGAATACCAAACCGGAGCACAAGGAGAGGGAAAATTAGGAGAGTTTTAGAAACCTTTCGCCATCACAGGGCATCCATTCTGTAGGTTTCCAGTACATGTTATAACTCTAGTGATATTCCCTTCTAACTGGAGAGTTGGGACCCATGGAATGAGTCGCATGCATTATTGCTTTAAAAGGTCTGCATTTTCTCACCCAAACTCACCAATACTCTCAGTCCCAAGTTTCCAGCCTTATGTTTCATCCAACTGTGCTGTAGATAAGGTCATTCCAGGTTTCATCAGAACCCCTGAAGGAATTGTGTAAGAATTTCGCTGTTTTTTTGCTTTGTTTTTGAAATTCATTTTTATAATGAGGTTGAGCTGATTTTCACGGATGTGTTTATGCCGGTCTAGACACACTTGATTCCCTTACAGTGACGTATCAATACATAGGTTTTAAGATTCTTACTAGTCAGATATATTCCTCTGAGGGGATTAGGGATGTTGAGTCCCGTTCACTGAGGAAGGAGTAGGTCTCGTCTATTCTGTATTTGGATTATGCAACGGTAGCTGTGCTAATATCACACTCTGGTTTTATGCATCACCCCACCTCTCCTTTCCCCTTAAGCACACATAAGAGTGTTTTCTAAATGTGAGACTCTGTTCTCTTTCCTAATTCAGTTCATGTGTAGCCATTTTTACATTCCCTTCATAAGTGATATCTTATGATATGTTTCTTTTTCTGTGTGACTTATTTCACTTAGAATCATCGTACCTGAATCCACTCATTATGCTGCTACTGGCCTTATGACATTGATTTCATGGCTGAGGGATATTCCATTGTACGTAAGTACCACAATTTCTTTACCATTTTGGTCTTTCCTGGGACATTTAATGTATTCCGAGTCGAGGTTCTTGTAAGCAGTGTAGCCCTATATTTTGGGGTGTTTGTGTCTTATTGATTTTCAGTTTTCTCAAGCTATATTCCCATGACTGAAAATGCCCTAGGTTGTGTAGCTCTGTTGTTTCATTCTTTTTACGAACACAATGCACTCCTCCAGACTGGCTGTTGGAAATTTATATTCCGCCCATCAGCATTGCAAGGCTCCCTATTCTCCAGAGCCTGTCTTGCCTTTCTGGATTTTACATATTTTTCGGATGTCCCTACTGACCGGTGGGAAGTGACACTTCTTGCTAGTGTGGATTTGCATTGTGTGCTTGCTTAGTTGGCCAAAAAGTCCGTATGCGTTTTCTCCTGAATATATTCAGGAGAAAACGCATACGCCCGTTTTGGTCAAGTGCATCATTGTCGATGTTGTGATGCTTTTCCTGTGCTTTAAAAGTGATTCCAATGTACCTCTTGAAATCTGTTTTGTGCAATTCTGCCTCATTTTCAAGTCCGCCTCGTGGCCTTCCCTCAACAGATTTTTGGAAGAGAGTTGTCCTTTACAACTCGGCAGGTTAGTGTATTGCTGTTCCCCTGAGCTCCATTTATCAACTCTTGTTTTTGTGAGCGGACCACAAATCCACAATTTTGCTTCAGGACCTATACAGGTTCCGGGGGGTGGGCAGGCTGAGACTTTGGTTAATTCTTCTCCTAGATGGGAAATTAGAGTGACATGTGCCCGTCCAAATGCCTACAGCTACTCTCTCATTGGTTCTCGCTCTTCCCTTTCATCCTCTGCACAATTTGCAAACTGTGCGAACCAGGAGGTTAAAGGGGCTGATTCTCCAAGTTGGGAGATTGAGAGTAAAGCAGTAGGAATACCAAACCGGAGCAAAAGGAGAGGGAAAATTAGGAGAGTTTTAGAAACCTTTCGCCATCACAGGGCATCCATTCTGTAGGTTTCCAGTACATGTTATAACTCTAGTGATATTCCCTTCTAACTGGAGAGTTGGGAACCATGGAATGGGTCGCATGCATTATTGCTTTAAAAGGTCTGCATTTTCTCACCCAAACTCACCAATACTCTCAGTCCCAAGTTTCCAGCCTTATGTTTCATCCAACTGTGCTGTAGATAAGGTCATTCCAGGTTCCATCAGAACCCCTGAAGGAATTGTGTAAGAATTTCGCTGTTTTTTTGCTTTGTTTTTGAAATTCATTTTTATAATGAGGTTGAGCTGATTTTCACTGATGTGTTTATGCCGGTCTAGACACACTTGATTCCCTTACAGTGACGTATCAATACATAGGTTTTAAGATTCTTACTAGTCAGATATATTCCTCTGAGGGGATTAGGGATGTTGAGTCCCGTTCACTGAGGAAGGAGTAGGTCTCGTCTATTCTGTATTTGGATTATGCAACGGTAGCTGTGCTAATATCACACTCTGGTTTTATGCATCACCCCACCTCTCCTTTCCCCTTAAGCACACATAAGAGTGTTTTCTAAATGTGAGACTCTGTTCTCTTTCCTAATTCAGTTCATGTGTAGCCATTTTTACATTCCCTTCATAAGTGATATCTTATGATATGTTTCTTTTTCTGTGTGACTTATTTCACTTAGAATCATCGTACCTGAATCCACTCATTATGCTGCTACTGGCCTTATGACATTGATTTCATGGCTGAGGGATATTCCATTGTACGTAAGTACCACAATTTCTTTACCATTTTGGTCTTTCCTGGGACATTTAATGTATTCCGAGTCGAGGTTCTTGTAAGCAGTGTAGCCCTATATTTTGGGGTGTTTGTGTCTTATTGATTTTCAGTTTTCTCAAGCTATATTCCCATGACTGAAAATGCCCTAGGTTGTGTAGCTCTGTTGTTTCATTCTTTTTACGAACACAATGCACTCCTCCAGACTGGCTGTTGGAAATTTATATTCCGCCCATCAGCATTGCAAGGCTCCCTATTCTCCAGAGCCTGTCTTGCCTTTCTGGATTTTACATATTTTTCAGATGTCCCTACTGACCGGTGGGAAGTGACACTTCTTGCTAGTGTGGATTTGCATTGTGTGCTTGCTTAGTTGGCCAAAAAGTCCGTATGCGTTTTCTCCTGAATATATTCAGGAGAAAACGCATACGCCCGTTTTGGTCAAGTGCATCATTGTCGATGTTGTGATGCTTTTCCTGTGCTTTAAAAGTGATTCCAATGTACCTCTTGAAATCTGTTTTGTGCAATTCTGCCTCATTTTCAAGTCCGCCTCGTGGCCTTCCCTCAACAGATTTTTGGAAGAGAGTTGTCCTTTACAACTCGGCAGGTTAGTGTATTGCTGTTCCCCTGAGCTCCATTTATCAACTCTTGTTTTTGTGAGCGGACCACAAATCCACAATTTTGCTTCAGGACCTATACAGGTTCCGGGGGGTGGGCAGGCTGAGACTTTGGTTAATTCTTCTCCCTGACAGGAAATTAGAGTGACATGTGCCCGTTCAAATGCCTACAGCTACTCTCTCATTGGTTCTCACTCTTCCCTTTCATCCTCTGCACAATTTGCCAACTGTGCAAACCAGGAGGTTAAAGGGGCTGATTCTCCAAGTTGTGAGATTGATAGTAAAGCAGTTGGAATGTCAAACCGGAGCACAAGGAGAGGAAAATTAGGAGCGTTGTAGAAACGTTTCACCATCACAGGGTATCCATTCTCTAGGTTTTCCATACATGTTATAACTGTAGTGATATTCCCTTCTACCTGGAGAGTTGAGACCCATGGAATGGGGGACATGCATTATTGCTTTAACGGGTCTGCATTTTCTCATCCAATCTCACCAATCCTCTCAGTGCCAAGTGTCCAGCCTTATGTTTAATACAGCTGTTGTTGTAGATAGGATTATTCCAGGTTTCATCAGAACCCCTGAAGGAATTGTGTAAGAATTTCGCTCTTTTTTTATTTTGTTTTTGAAATTCAATTTTATAATGGGGATAAGCTGATTTTCACTGACGTGTTTATGCCGGACTAGAGACACTTGATTCCCTTATGGAGACATATCAATACATAGGTTTTAATATTCTTACTAGTCAGATATATTCCTCTGCGTGGAATAGGGGTGCTGAGTCCCATTCACTGAGGAAGGAGTAGGTCTTGCCTATTCTGTATTTGGATTATGGAATGGTACCTGTGCTAATATCAAACTCTGGTTTTATGCATCACCCCACCTCTCCTTTCCCCTTAAGCAGGCATAAGTGTGTTTTCTAAATGTGAGTCTCTGTTCTTTCCTAACTCAGTTCATGTGTAGCCATGTTTACAGGACCTTCATAAGTGATATCTTATGATAAGTTTCTTTTTCTGTGTGACTTATTTCACTTAGAATCATCATACCTGAATCCACCCATTATGCTGCTACTGGCCTTATGACATTGATTTCATGGCTGAGGGATATTCCATTGTACATAGGTACTACAATTTCTTTACCAATTTTGTCTTTCCTGGGATATTTAAGGTGTCCCCAAGTCGAGGTTCTTGTATGCAGTGCAGCCCTAAATTTGGGGGTGGCTATGTATTATTGATTTTCAGTTTTCCCAGGGTATATTCCCATGACTGGAAGTGCCCTAGGTTGTGTAGCTCTGTTGTTTACTTCGTTTAGGGAACGCAGTGCACTCCTCCAGAGTGGCTGTTGGAAATTTACATGCCGCCGATCAGCATAGCAAGGCTCCCTGTTCTCCAGAGCCTGTCTTGCCTTTCTGGTTTTTACATATTTTTCGGATGTCTAATTTGACACGTGGGAAGTGACACTTCTTTGTAGTGCAGATTTGCATTTCCTGCTTGCTTAGTTGGCCAAAAAGGTCATATGCGTTTTCTCCTGAATATATTCAGGAGAAAACGCATATGCCCTATTTCGACAAGTGCATCATTGTTGAAGATGTGACGCTTTTCCTGTGTTTTAAAGGCATTTCAAATATACCTGTTGAAATCCTTTTCGTGCAATTCTGCCTCACTTTCAAGTCCACCTCGTGGCCTTCCCTCAACAGATTTTTGAAAGAGAGTTGTCCTTTATAACTCAGCAGGTTTGTGAATTGCTGTGTCCGTGAACTCCATTTTTAAACTCGTGTTTTTGTGAGCAGACCACAAATCCACAATTTTGCTTCAGGACCTATACAGGTTCCGGGGGGTGGGCAGGCTGAGACTTTGGTTAATTCTTCTCCTAGATGGGAAATTAGAGTGACATGTGCCCGTCCAAATGCCTACAGCTACTCTCTCATTGGTTCTCGCTCTTCCCTTTCATCCTCTGCACAATTTGCAAACTGTGCGAACCAGGAGGTTAAAGGGGCTGATTCTCCAAGTTGGGAGATTGAGAGTAAAGCAGTAGGAATACCAAACCGGAGCACAAGGAGAGGGAAAATTAGGAGAGTTTTAGAAACCTTTCGCCATCACAGGGCATCCATTCTGTAGGTTTCCAGTACATGTTATAACTCTAGTGATATTCCCTTCTAACTGGAGAGTTGGGACCCATGGAATGGGTCGCATGCATTATTGCTTTAAAAGGTCTGCATTTTCTCACCCAAACTCACCAATACTCTCAGTCCCAAGTTTCCAGCCTTATGTTTCATCCAACTGTGCTGTAGATAAGGTCATTCCAGGTTTCATCAGAACCCCTGAAGGTATTGTGTAAGAATTTCGCTGTTTTTTTGCTTTGTTTTTGAAATTCATTTTTATAATGAGGTTGAGCTGATTTTCACGGATGTGTTTATGCCGGTCTAGACACACTTGATTCCCTTACAGTGACGTATCAATACATAGGTTTTAAGATTCTTACTAGTCAGATATATTCCTCTGAGGGGATTAGGGATGTTGAGTCCCGTTCACTGAGGAAGGAGTAGGTCTCGTCTATTCTGTATTTGGATTATGCAACGGTAGCTGTGCTAATATCACACTCTGGTTTTATGCATCACCCCACCTCTCCTTTCCCCTTAAGCACACATAAGAGTGTTTTCTAAATGTGAGACTCTGTTCTCTTTCCTAATTCAGTTCATGTGTAGCCATTTTTACATTCCCTTCATAAGTGATATCTTATGATATGTTTCTTTTTCTGTGTGACTTATTTCACTTAGAATCATCGTACCTGAATCCACTCATTATGCTGCTACTGGCCTTATGACATTGATTTCATGGCTGAGGGATATTCCATTGTACGTAAGTACCACAATTTCTTTACCATTTTGGTCTTTCCTGGGACATTTAATGTATTCCGAGTCGAGGTTCTTGTAAGCAGTGTAGCCCTATATTTTGGGGTGTTTGTGTCTTATTGATTTTCAGTTTTCTCAAGCTATATTCCCATGACTGAAAATGCCCTAGGTTGTGTAGCTCTGTTGTTTCATTCTTTTTACGAACACAATGCACTCCTCCAGACTGGCTGTTGGAAATTTATATTCCGCCCATCAGCATTGCAAGGCTCCCTATTCTCCAGAGCCTGTCTTGCCTTTCTGGATTTTACATATTTTTCGGATGTCCCTACTGACCGGTGGGAAGTGACACTTCTTGCTAGTGTGGATTTGCATTGTGTGCTTGCTTAGTTGGCCAAAAAGTCCGTATGCGTTTTCTCCTGAATATATTCAGGAGAAAACGCATACGCCCGTTTTGGTCAAGTGCATCATTGTCGATGTTGTGATGCTTTTCCTGTGCTTTAAAAGTGATTCCAATGTACCTCTTGAAATCTGTTTTGTGCAATTCTGCCTCATTTTCAAGTCCGCCTCGTGGCCTTCCCTCAACAGATTTTTGGAAGAGAGTTGTCCTTTACAACTCGGCAGGTTAGTGTATTGCTGTTCCCCTGAGCTCCATTTTTCAACTCTTGTTTTTGTGAGCGGACCACAAATCCACAATTTTGCTTCAGGACCTATACAGGTTCCGGGGGGTGGGCAGGCTGAGACTTTGGTTAATTCTTCTCCCTGACAGGAAATTAGAGTGACGTGTGCCCGTTCAAATGCCTACAGCTACTCTCTCATTGGTCCTCACTCTTCCCTTTCATCCTCTGCACAATTTGCCAACTGTGCAAACCAGGAGGTTAGAGGGGCTGATTCTCCAATTTGTGAGATTGATAGTAAAGCAGTTGGAATGTCAAACCGGAGCACAAGGAGAGGAAAATTAGGAGCGTTGTAGAAACGTTTCACCATCACAGGGTATCCATTCTCTAGGTTTTCCATACATGTTATAACTGTAGTGATATTCCCTTCTACCTGGAGAGTTGAGACCCATGGAATGGGGGACATGCATTATTGCTTTAACGGGTCTGCATTTTCTCATCCAATCTCACCAATCCTCTCAGTGCCAAGTGTCCAGCCTTATGTTTAATACAGCTGTTGTTGTAGATAGGATTATTCCAGGTTTCATCAGAACCCCTGAAGGAATTGTGTAAGAATTTCGCTCTTTTTTTATTTTGTTTTTGAAATTCAATTTTATAATGGGGATAAGCTGATTTTCACTGACGTGTTTATGCCGGACTAGAGACACTTGATTCCCTTATGGAGACATATCAATACATAGGTTTTAATATTCTTACTAGTCAGATATATTCCTCTGCGTGGAATAGGGGTGTTGAGTCCCATTCACTGAGGAAGGAGTAGGTCTTGCCTATTCTGTATTTGGATTATGGAATGGTACCTGTGCTAATATCAAACTCTGGTCTTATGCATCACCCCACCTCTCCTTTCCCCTTAAGCAGGCATAAGTGTGTTTTCTAAATGTGAGTCTCTGTTCTTTCCTAACTCAGTTCATGTGTAGCCATGTTTACAGGACCTTCATAAGTGATATCTTATGATAAGTTTCTTTTTCTGTGTGACTTATTTCACTTAGAATCATCATACCTGAATCCACCCATTATGCTGCTACTGGCCTTATGACATTGATTTCATGGCTGAGGGATATTCCATTGTACATAGGTACTACAATTTCTTTACCAGTTTTGTCTTTCCTGGGATATTTAAGGTGTCCCCAAGTCGAGGTTCTTGTATGCAGTGCAGCCCTAAATTTGGGGGTGGCTATGTATTATTGATTTTCAGTTTTCCCAGGGTATATTCCCATGACTGGAAGTGCCCTAGGTTGTGTAGCTCTGTTGTTTACTTCGTTTAGGGAACGCAGTGCACTCCTCCAGAGTGGCTGTTGGAAATTTACATGCCGCCGATCAGCATAGCAAGGCTCCCTGTTCTCCAGAGCCTGTCTTGCCTTTCTGGTTTTTACATATTTTTCGGATGTCTAATTTGACACGTGGGAAGTGACACTTCTTTGTAGTGCAGATTTGCATTTCCTGCTTGCTTAGTTGGCCAAAAAGGTCATATGCGTTTTCTCCTGAATATATTCAGGAGAAAACGCATATGCCCTATTTCGACAAGTGCATCATTGTTGAAGATGTGACGCTTTTCCTGTGTTTTAAAGGCATTTCAAATATACCTGTTGAAATCCTTTTCGTGCAATTCTGCCTCACTTTCAAGTCCACCTCGTGGCCTTCCCTCAACAGATTTTTGAAAGAGAGTTGTCCTTTATAACTCAGCAGGTTTGTGAATTGCTGTGTCCGTGAACTCCATTTTTAAACTCGTGTTTTTGTGAGCAGACCACAAATCCACAATTTTGCTTCAGGACCTATACAGGTTCCGGGGGGTGGGCAGGCTGAGACTTTGGTTAATTCTTCTCCTAGATGGGAAATTAGAGTGACATGTGCCCGTCCAAATGCCTACAGCTACTCTGTCATTGGTTCTCGCTCTTCCCTTTCATCCTCTGCACAATTTGCAAACTGTGCGAACCAGGAGGTTAAAGGGGCTGATTCTCCAAGTTGGGAGATTGAGAGTAAAGCAGTAGGAATACCAAACCGGAGCACAAGGAGAGGGAAAATTAGGAGAGTTTTAGAAACCTTTCGCCATCACAGGGCATCCATTCTGTAGGTTTCCAGTACATGTTATAACTCTAGTGATATTCCCTTCTAACTGGAGAGTTGGGACCCATGGAATGAGTCGCATGCATTATTGCTTTAAAAGGTCTGCATTTTCTCACCCAAACTCACCAATACTCTCAGTCCCAAGTTTCCAGCCTTATGTTTCATCCAACTGTGCTGTAGATAAGGTCATTCCAGGTTTCATCAGAACCCCTGAAGGAATTGTGTAAGAATTTCGCTGTTTTTTTGCTTTGTTTTTGAAATTCATTTTTATAATGAGGTTGAGCTGATTTTCACGGATGTGTTTATGCCGGTCTAGACACACTTGATTCCCTTACAGTGACGTATCAATACATAGGTTTTAAGATTCTTACTAGTCAGATATATTCCTCTGAGGGGATTAGGGATGTTGAGTCCCGTTCACTGAGGAAGGAGTAGGTCTCGTCTATTCTGTATTTGGATTATGCAACGGTAGCTGTGCTAATATCACACTCTGGTTTTATGCATCACCCCACCTCTCCTTTCCCCTTAAGCACACATAAGAGTGTTTTCTAAATGTAAGACTCTGTTCTCTTTCCTAATTCAGTTCATGTGTAGCCATTTTTACATTCCCTTCATAAGTGATATCTTATGATATGTTTCTTTTTCTGTGTGACTTATTTCACTTAGAATCATCGTACCTGAATCCACTCATTATGCTGCTACTGGCCTTATGACATTGATTTCATGGCTGAGGGATATTCCATTGTACGTAAGTACCACAATTTCTTTACCATTTTGGTCTTTCCTGGGACATTTAATGTATTCCGAGTCGAGGTTCTTGTAAGCAGTGTAGCCCTATATTTTGGGGTGTTTGTGTCTTATTGATTTTCAGTTTTCTCAAGCTATATTCCCATGACTGAAAATGCCCTAGGTTGTGTAGCTCTGTTGTTTCATTCTTTTTACGAACACAATGCACTCCTCCAGACTGGCTGTTGGAAATTTATATTCCGCCCATCAGCATTGCAAGGCTCCCTATTCTCCAGAGCCTGTCTTGCCTTTCTGGATTTTACATATTTTTCGGATGTCCCTACTGACCGGTGGGAAGTGACACTTCTTGCTAGTGTGGATTTGCATTGTGTGCTTGCTTAGTTGGCCAAAAAGTCCGTATGCGTTTTCTCCTGAATATATTCAGGAGAAAACGCATACGCCCGTTTTGGTCAAGTGCATCATTGTCGATGTTGTGATGCTTTTCCTGTGCTTTAAAAGTGATTCCAATGTACCTCTTGAAATCTGTTTTGTGCAATTCTGCCTCATTTTCAAGTCCGCCTCGTGGCCTTCCCTCAACAGATTTTTGGAAGAGAGTTGTCCTTTACAACTCGGCAGGTTAGTGTATTGCTGTTCCCCTGAGCTCCATTTTTCAACTCTTGTTTTTGTGAGCGGACCACAAATCCACAATTTTGCTTCAGGACCTATACAGGTTCCGGGGGGTGGGCAGGCTGAGACTTTGGTTAATTCTTCTCCCTGACAGGAAATTAGAGTGACGTGTGCCCGTTCAAATGCCTACAGCTACTCTCTCATTGGTCCTCACTCTTCCCTTTCATCCTCTGCACAATTTGCCAACTGTGCAAACCAGGAGGTTAGAGGGGCTGATTCTCCAATTTGTGAGATTGATAGTAAAGCAGTTGGAATGTCAAACCGGAGCACAAGGAGAGGAAAATTAGGAGCGTTGTAGAAACGTTTCACCATCACAGGGTATCCATTCTCTAGGTTTTCCATACATGTTATAACTGTAGTGATATTCCCTTCTACCTGGAGAGTTGAGACCCATGGAATGGGGGACATGCATTATTGCTTTAACGGGTCTGCATTTTCTCATCCAATCTCACCAATCCTCTCAGTGCCAAGTGTCCAGCCTTATGTTTAATACAGCTGTTGTTGTAGATAGGATTATTCCAGGTTTCATCAGAACCCCTGAAGGAATTGTGTAAGAATTTCGCTCTTTTTTTATTTTGTTTTTGAAATTCAATTTTATAATGGGGATAAGCTGATTTTCACTGACGTGTTTATGCCGGACTAGAGACACTTGATTCCCTTATGGAGACATATCAATACATAGGTTTTAATATTCTTACTAGTCAGATATATTCCTCTGCGTGGAATAGGGGTGTTGAGTCCCATTCACTGAGGAAGGAGTAGGTCTTGCCTATTCTGTATTTGGATTATGGAATGGTACCTGTGCTAATATCAAACTCTGGTCTTATGCATCACCCCACCTCTCCTTTCCCCTTAAGCAGGCATAAGTGTGTTTTCTAAATGTGAGTCTCTGTTCTTTCCTAACTCAGTTCATGTGTAGCCATGTTTACAGGACCTTCATAAGTGATATCTTATGATAAGTTTCTTTTTCTGTGTGACTTATTTCACTTAGAATCATCATACCTGAATCCACCCATTATGCTGCTACTGGCCTTATGACATTGATTTCATGGCTGAGGGATATTCCATTGTACATAGGTACTACAATTTCTTTACCAGTTTTGTCTTTCCTGGGATATTTAAGGTGTCCCCAAGTCGAGGTTCTTGTATGCAGTGCAGCCCTAAATTTGGGGGTGGCTATGTATTATTGATTTTCAGTTTTCCCAGGGTATATTCCCATGACTGGAAGTGCCCTAGGTTGTGTAGCTCTGTTGTTTACTTCGTTTAGGGAACGCAGTGCACTCCTCCAGAGTGGCTGTTGGAAATTTACATGCCGCCGATCAGCATAGCAAGGCTCCCTGTTCTCCAGAGCCTGTCTTGCCTTTCTGGTTTTTACATATTTTTCGGATGTCTAATTTGACACGTGGGAAGTGACACTTCTTTGTAGTGCAGATTTGCATTTCCTGCTTGCTTAGTTGGCCAAAAAGGTCATATGCGTTTTCTCCTGAATATATTCAGGAGAAAACGCATATGCCCTATTTCGACAAGTGCATCATTGTTGAAGATGTGACGCTTTTCCTGTGTTTTAAAGGCATTTCAAATATACCTGTTGAAATCCTTTTCGTGCAATTCTGCCTCACTTTCAAGTCCACCTCGTGGCCTTCCCTCAACAGATTTTTGAAAGAGAGTTGTCCTTTATAACTCAGCAGGTTTGTGAATTGCTGTGTCCGTGAACTCCATTTTTAAACTCGTGTTTTTGTGAGCAGACCACAAATCCACAATTTTGCTTCAGGACCTATACAGGTTCCGGGGGGTGCGCAGGCTGAGACTTTGGTTAATTCTTCTCCTAGATGGGAAATTAGAGTGACATGTGCCCGTCCAAATGCCTACAGCTACTCTCTCATTGGTTCTCGCTCTTCCCTTTCATCCTCTGCACAATTTGCAAACTGTGCGAGCCAGGAGGTTAAAGGGGCTGATTCTCCAAGTTGGGAGATTGAGAGTAAAGCAGTAGGAATACCAAACCGGAGCACAAGGAGAGGGAAAATTAGGAGAGTTTTAGAAACCTTTCGCCATCACAGGGCATCCATTCTGTAGGTTTCCAGTACATGTTATAACTCTAGTGATATTCCCTTCTAACTGGAGAGTTGGGACCCATGGAATGGGTCGCATGCATTATTGCTTTAAAAGGTCTGCATTTTCTCACCCAAACTCACCAATACTCTCAGTCCCAAGTTTCCAGCCTTATGTTTCATCCAACTGTGCTGTAGATAAGGTCATTCCAGGTTTCATCAGAACCCCTGAAGGAATTGTGTAAGAATTTCGCTGTTTTTTTGCTTTGTTTTTGAAATTCATTTTTATAATGAGGTTGAGCTGATTTTCACGGATGTGTTTATGCCGGTCTAGACACACTTGATTCCCTTACAGTGACGTATCAATACATAGGTTTTAAGATTCTTACTAGTCAGATATATTCCTCTGAGGGGATTAGGGATGTTGAGTCCCGTTCACTGAGGAAGGAGTAGGTCTCGTCTATTCTGTATTTGGATTATGCAACGGTAGCTGTGCTAATATCACACTCTGGTTTTATGCATCACCCCACCTCTCCTTTCCCCTTAAGCACACATAAGAGTGTTTTCTAAATGTGAGACTCTGTTCTCTTTCCTAATTCAGTTCATGTGTAGCCATTTTTACATTCCCTTCATAAGTGATATCTTATGATATGTTTCTTTTTCTGTGTGACTTATTTCACTTAGAATCATCGTACCTGAATCCACTCATTATGCTGCTACTGGCCTTATGACATTGATTTCATGGCTGAGGGATATTCCATTGTACGTAAGTACCACAATTTCTTTACCATTTTGGTCTTTCCTGGGACATTTAATGTATTCCGAGTCGAGGTTCTTGTAAGCAGTGTAGCCCTATATTTTGGGGTGTTTGTGTCTTATTGATTTTCAGTTTTCTCAAGCTATATTCCCATGACTGAAAATGCCCTAGGTTGTGTAGCTCTGTTGTTTCATTCTTTTTACGAACACAATGCACTCCTCCAGACTGGCTGTTGGAAATTTATATTCCGCCCATCAGCATTGCAAGGCTCCCTATTCTCCAGAGCCTGTCTTGCCTTTCTGGATTTTACATATTTTTCGGATGTCCCTACTGACCGGTGGGAAGTGACACTTCTTGCTAGTGTGGATTTGCATTGTGTGCTTGCTTAGTTGGCCAAAAAGTCCGTATGCGTTTTCTCCTGAATATATTCAGGAGAAAACGCATACGCCCGTTTTGGTCAAGTGCATCATTGTCGATGTTGTGATGCTTTTCCTGTGCTTTAAAAGTGATTCCAATGTACCTCTTGAAATCTGTTTTGTGCAATTCTGCCTCATTTTCAAGTCCGCCTCGTGGCCTTCCCTCAACAGATTTTTGGAAGAGAGTTGTCCTTTACAACTCGGCAGGTTAGTGTATTGCTGTTCCCCTGAGCTCCATTTATCAACTCTTGTTTTTGTGAGCGGACCACAAATCCACAATTTTGCTTCAGGACCTATACAGGTTCCGGGGGGTGGGCAGGCTGAGACTTTGGTTAATTCTTCTCCTAGATGGGAAATTAGAGTGACATGTGCCCGTCCAAATGCCTACAGCTACTCTCTCATTGGTTCTCGCTCTTCCCTTTCATCCTCTGCACAATTTGCAAACTGTGCGAACCAGGAGGTTAAAGGGGCTGATTCTCCAAGTTGGGAGATTGAGAGTAAAGCAGTAGGAATACCAAACCGGAGCAAAAGGAGAGGGAAAATTAGGAGAGTTTTAGAAACCTTTCGCCATCACAGGGCATCCATTCTGTAGGTTTCCAGTACATGTTATAACTCTAGTGATATTCCCTTCTAACTGGAGAGTTGGGAACCATGGAATGGGTCGCATGCATTATTGCTTTAAAAGGTCTGCATTTTCTCACCCAAACTCACCAATACTCTCAGTCCCAAGTTTCCAGCCTTATGTTTCATCCAACTGTGCTGTAGATAAGGTCATTCCAGGTTCCATCAGAACCCCTGAAGGAATTGTGTAAGAATTTCGCTGTTTTTTTGCTTTGTTTTTGAAATTCATTTTTATAATGAGGTTGAGCTGATTTTCACTGATGTGTTTATGCCGGTCTAGACACACTTGATTCCCTTACAGTGACGTATCAATACATAGGTTTTAAGATTCTTACTAGTCAGATATATTCCTCTGAGGGGATTAGGGATGTTGAGTCCCGTTCACTGAGGAAGGAGTAGGTCTCGTCTATTCTGTATTTGGATTATGCAACGGTAGCTGTGCTAATATCACACTCTGGTTTTATGCATCACCCCACCTCTCCTTTCCCCTTAAGCACACATAAGAGTGTTTTCTAAATGTGAGACTCTGTTCTCTTTCCTAATTCAGTTCATGTGTAGCCATTTTTACATTCCCTTCATAAGTGATATCTTATGATATGTTTCTTTTTCTGTGTGACTTATTTCACTTAGAATCATCGTACCTGAATCCACTCATTATGCTGCTACTGGCCTTATGACATTGATTTCATGGCTGAGGGATATTCCATTGTACGTAAGTACCACAATTTCTTTACCATTTTGGTCTTTCCTGGGACATTTAATGTATTCCGAGTCGAGGTTCTTGTAAGCAGTGTAGCCCTATATTTTGGGGTGTTTGTGTCTTATTGATTTTCAGTTTTCTCAAGCTATATTCCCATGACTGAAAATGCCCTAGGTTGTGTAGCTCTGTTGTTTCATTCTTTTTACGAACACAATGCACTCCTCCAGACTGGCTGTTGGAAATTTATATTCCGCCCATCAGCATTGCAAGGCTCCCTATTCTCCAGAGCCTGTCTTGCCTTTCTGGATTTTACATATTTTTCAGATGTCCCTACTGACCGGTGGGAAGTGACACTTCTTGCTAGTGTGGATTTGCATTGTGTGCTTGCTTAGTTGGCCAAAAAGTCCGTATGCGTTTTCTCCTGAATATATTCAGGAGAAAACGCATACGCCCGTTTTGGTCAAGTGCATCATTGTCGATGTTGTGATGCTTTTCCTGTGCTTTAAAAGTGATTCCAATGTACCTCTTGAAATCTGTTTTGTGCAATTCTGCCTCATTTTCAAGTCCGCCTCGTGGCCTTCCCTCAACAGATTTTTGGAAGAGAGTTGTCCTTTACAACTCGGCAGGTTAGTGTATTGCTGTTCCCCTGAGCTCCATTTATCAACTCTTGTTTTTGTGAGCGGACCACAAATCCACAATTTTGCTTCAGGACCTATACAGGTTCCGGGGGGTGGGCAGGCTGAGACTTTGGTTAATTCTTCTCCCTGACAGGAAATTAGAGTGACATGTGCCCGTTCAAATGCCTACAGCTACTCTCTCATTGGTTCTCACTCTTCCCTTTCATCCTCTGCACAATTTGCCAACTGTGCAAACCAGGAGGTTAAAGGGGCTGATTCTCCAAGTTGTGAGATTGATAGTAAAGCAGTTGGAATGTCAAACCGGAGCACAAGGAGAGGAAAATTAGGAGCGTTGTAGAAACGTTTCACCATCACAGGGTATCCATTCTCTAGGTTTTCCATACATGTTATAACTGTAGTGATATTCCCTTCTACCTGGAGAGTTGAGACCCATGGAATGGGGGACATGCATTATTGCTTTAACGGGTCTGCATTTTCTCATCCAATCTCACCAATCCTCTCAGTGCCAAGTGTCCAGCCTTATGTTTAATACAGCTGTTGTTGTAGATAGGATTATTCCAGGTTTCATCAGAACCCCTGAAGGAATTGTGTAAGAATTTCGCTCTTTTTTTATTTTGTTTTTGAAATTCAATTTTATAATGGGGATAAGCTGATTTTCACTGACGTGTTTATGCCGGACTAGAGACACTTGATTCCCTTATGGAGACATATCAATACATAGGTTTTAATATTCTTACTAGTCAGATATATTCCTCTGCGTGGAATAGGGGTGCTGAGTCCCATTCACTGAGGAAGGAGTAGGTCTTGCCTATTCTGTATTTGGATTATGGAATGGTACCTGTGCTAATATCAAACTCTGGTTTTATGCATCACCCCACCTCTCCTTTCCCCTTAAGCAGGCATAAGTGTGTTTTCTAAATGTGAGTCTCTGTTCTTTCCTAACTCAGTTCATGTGTAGCCATGTTTACAGGACCTTCATAAGTGATATCTTATGATAAGTTTCTTTTTCTGTGTGACTTATTTCACTTAGAATCATCATACCTGAATCCACCCATTATGCTGCTACTGGCCTTATGACATTGATTTCATGGCTGAGGGATATTCCATTGTACATAGGTACTACAATTTCTTTACCAATTTTGTCTTTCCTGGGATATTTAAGGTGTCCCCAAGTCGAGGTTCTTGTATGCAGTGCAGCCCTAAATTTGGGGGTGGCTATGTATTATTGATTTTCAGTTTTCCCAGGGTATATTCCCATGACTGGAAGTGCCCTAGGTTGTGTAGCTCTGTTGTTTACTTCGTTTAGGGAACGCAGTGCACTCCTCCAGAGTGGCTGTTGGAAATTTACATGCCGCCGATCAGCATAGCAAGGCTCCCTGTTCTCCAGAGCCTGTCTTGCCTTTCTGGTTTTTACATATTTTTCGGATGTCTAATTTGACACGTGGGAAGTGACACTTCTTTGTAGTGCAGATTTGCATTTCCTGCTTGCTTAGTTGGCCAAAAAGGTCATATGCGTTTTCTCCTGAATATATTCAGGAGAAAACGCATATGCCCTATTTCGACAAGTGCATCATTGTTGAAGATGTGACGCTTTTCCTGTGTTTTAAAGGCATTTCAAATATACCTGTTGAAATCCTTTTCGTGCAATTCTGCCTCACTTTCAAGTCCACCTCGTGGCCTTCCCTCAACAGATTTTTGAAAGAGAGTTGTCCTTTATAACTCAGCAGGTTTGTGAATTGCTGTGTCCGTGAACTCCATTTTTAAACTCGTGTTTTTGTGAGCAGACCACAAATCCACAATTTTGCTTCAGGACCTATACAGGTTCCGGGGGGTGGGCAGGCTGAGACTTTGGTTAATTCTTCTCCTAGATGGGAAATTAGAGTGACATGTGCCCGTCCAAATGCCTACAGCTACTCTCTCATTGGTTCTCGCTCTTCCCTTTCATCCTCTGCACAATTTGCAAACTGTGCGAACCAGGAGGTTAAAGGGGCTGATTCTCCAAGTTGGGAGATTGAGAGTAAAGCAGTAGGAATACCAAACCGGAGCACAAGGAGAGGGAAAATTAGGAGAGTTTTAGAAACCTTTCGCCATCACAGGGCATCCATTCTGTAGGTTTCCAGTACATGTTATAACTCTAGTGATATTCCCTTCTAACTGGAGAGTTGGGACCCATGGAATGGGTCGCATGCATTATTGCTTTAAAAGGTCTGCATTTTCTCACCCAAACTCACCAATACTCTCAGTCCCAAGTTTCCAGCCTTATGTTTCATCCAACTGTGCTGTAGATAAGGTCATTCCAGGTTTCATCAGAACCCCTGAAGGAATTGTGTAAGAATTTCGCTGTTTTTTTGCTTTGTTTTTGAAATTCATTTTTATAATGAGGTTGAGCTGATTTTCACGGATGGGTTTATGCCGGTCTAGACACACTTGATTCCCTTACAGTGACGTATCAATACATAGGTTTTAAGATTCTTACTAGTCAGATATATTCCTCTGAGGGGATTAGGGATGTTGAGTCCCGTTCACTGAGGAAGGAGTAGGTCTCGTCTATTCTGTATTTGGATTATGCAACGGTAGCTGTGCTAATATCACACTCTGGTTTTATGCATCACCCCACCTCTCCTTTCCCCTTAAGCACACATAAGAGTGTTTTCTAAATGTGAGACTCTGTTCTCTTTCCTAATTCAGTTCATGTGTAGCCATTTTTACATTCCCTTCATAAGTGATATCTTATGATATGTTTCTTTTTCTGTGTGACTTATTTCACTTAGAATCATCGTACCTGAATCCACTCATTATGCTGCTACTGGCCTTATGACATTGATTTCATGGCTGAGGGATATTCCATTGTACGTAAGTACCACAATTTCTTTACCATTTTGGTCTTTCCTGGGACATTTAATGTATTCCGAGTCGAGGTTCTTGTAAGCAGTGTAGCCCTATATTTTGGGGTGTTTGTGTCTTATTGATTTTCAGTTTTCTCAAGCTATATTCCCATGACTGAAAATGCCCTAGGTTGTGTAGCTCTGTTGTTTCATTCTTTTTACGAACACAATGCACTCCTCCAGACTGGCTGTTGGAAATTTATATTCCGCCCATCAGCATTGCAAGGCTCCCTATTCTCCAGAGCCTGTCTTGCCTTTCTGGATTTTACATATTTTTCGGATGTCCCTACTGACCGGTGGGAAGTGACACTTCTTGCTAGTGTGGATTTGCATTGTGTGCTTGCTTAGTTGGCCAAAAAGTCCGTATGCGTTTTCTCCTGAATATATTCAGGAGAAAACGCATACGCCCGTTTTGGTCAAGTGCATCATTGTCGATGTTGTGATGCTTTTCCTGTGCTTTAAAAGTGATTCCAATGTACCTCTTGAAATCTGTTTTGTGCAATTCTGCCTCATTTTCAAGTCCGCCTCGTGGCCTTCCCTCAACAGATTTTTGGAAGAGAGTTGTCCTTTACAACTCGGCAGGTTAGTGTATTGCTGTTCCCCTGAGCTCCATTTTTCAACTCTTGTTTTTGTGAGCGGACCACAAATCCACAATTTTGCTTCAGGACCTATACAGGTTCCGGGGGGTGGGCAGGCTGAGACTTTGGTTAATTCTTCTCCCTGACAGGAAATTAGAGTGACGTGTGCCCGTTCAAATGCCTACAGCTACTCTCTCATTGGTCCTCACTCTTCCCTTTCATCCTCTGCACAATTTGCCAACTGTGCAAACCAGGAGGTTAGAGGGGCTGATTCTCCAATTTGTGAGATTGATAGTAAAGCAGTTGGAATGTCAAACCGGAGCACAAGGAGAGGAAAATTAGGAGCGTTGTAGAAACGTTTCACCATCACAGGGTATCCATTCTCTAGGTTTTCCATACATGTTATAACTGTAGTGATATTCCCTTCTACCTGGAGAGTTGAGACCCATGGAATGGGGGACATGCATTATTGCTTTAACGGGTCTGCATTTTCTCATCCAATCTCACCAATCCTCTCAGTGCCAAGTGTCCAGCCTTATGTTTAATACAGCTGTTGTTGTAGATAGGATTATTCCAGGTTTCATCAGAACCCCTGAAGGAATTGTGTAAGAATTTCGCTCTTTTTTTATTTTGTTTTTGAAATTCAATTTTATAATGGGGATAAGCTGATTTTCACTGACGTGTTTATGCCGGACTAGAGACACTTGATTCCCTTATGGAGACATATCAATACATAGGTTTTAATATTCTTACTAGTCAGATATATTCCTCTGCGTGGAATAGGGGTGTTGAGTCCCATTCACTGAGGAAGGAGTAGGTCTTGCCTATTCTGTATTTGGATTATGGAATGGTACCTGTGCTAATATCAAACTCTGGTCTTATGCATCACCCCACCTCTCCTTTCCCCTTAAGCAGGCATAAGTGTGTTTTCTAAATGTGAGTCTCTGTTCTTTCCTAACTCAGTTCATGTGTAGCCATGTTTACAGGACCTTCATAAGTGATATCTTATGATAAGTTTCTTTTTCTGTGTGACTTATTTCACTTAGAATCATCATACCTGAATCCACCCATTATGCTGCTACTGGCCTTATGACATTGATTTCATGGCTGAGGGATATTCCATTGTACATAGGTACTACAATTTCTTTACCAGTTTTGTCTTTCCTGGGATATTTAAGGTGTCCCCAAGTCGAGGTTCTTGTATGCAGTGCAGCCCTAAATTTGGGGGTGGCTATGTATTATTGATTTTCAGTTTTCCCAGGGTATATTCCCATGACTGGAAGTGCCCTAGGTTGTGTAGCTCTGTTGTTTACTTCGTTTAGGGAACGCAGTGCACTCCTCCAGAGTGGCTGTTGGAAATTTACATGCCGCCGATCAGCATAGCAAGGCTCCCTGTTCTCCAGAGCCTGTCTTGCCTTTCTGGTTTTTACATATTTTTCGGATGTCTAATTTGACACGTGGGAAGTGACACTTCTTTGTAGTGCAGATTTGCATTTCCTGCTTGCTTAGTTGGCCAAAAAGGTCATATGCGTTTTCTCCTGAATATATTCAGGAGAAAACGCATATGCCCTATTTCGACAAGTGCATCATTGTTGAAGATGTGACGCTTTTCCTGTGTTTTAAAGGCATTTCAAATATACCTGTTGAAATCCTTTTCGTGCAATTCTGCCTCACTTTCAAGTCCACCTCGTGGCCTTCCCTCAACAGATTTTTGAAAGAGAGTTGTCCTTTATAACTCAGCAGGTTTGTGAATTGCTGTGTCCGTGAACTCCATTTTTAAACTCGTGTTTTTGTGAGCAGACCACAAATCCACAATTTTGCTTCAGGACCTATACAGGTTCCGGGGGGTGGGCAGGCTGAGACTTTGGTTAATTCTTCTCCTAGATGGGAAATTAGAGTGACATGTGCCCGTCCAAATGCCTACAGCTACTCTCTCATTGGTTCTCGCTCTTCCCTTTCATCCTCTGCACAATTTGCAAACTGTGCGAACCAGGAGGTTAAAGGGGCTGATTCTCCAAGTTGGGAGATTGAGAGTAAAGCAGTAGGAATACCAAACCGGAGCACAAGGAGAGGGAAAATTAGGAGAGTTTTAGAAACCTTTCGCCATCACAGGGCATCCATTCTGTAGGTTTCCAGTACATGTTATAACTCTAGTGATATTCCCTTCTAACTGGAGAGTTGGGACCCATGGAATGAGTCGCATGCATTATTGCTTTAAAAGGTCTGCATTTTCTCACCCAAACTCACCAATACTCTCAGTCCCAAGTTTCCAGCCTTATGTTTCATCCAACTGTGCTGTAGATAAGGTCATTCCAGGTTTCATCAGAACCCCTGAAGGAATTGTGTAAGAATTTCGCTGTTTTTTTGCTTTGTTTTTGAAATTCATTTTTATAATGAGGTTGAGCTGATTTTCACGGATGTGTTTATGCCGGTCTAGACACACTTGATTCCCTTACAGTGACGTATCAATACATAGGTTTTAAGATTCTTACTAGTCAGATATATTCCTCTGAGGGGATTAGGGATGTTGAGTCCCGTTCACTGAGGAAGGAGTAGGTCTCGTCTATTCTGTATTTGGATTATGCAACGGTAGCTGTGCTAATATCACACTCTGGTTTTATGCATCACCCCACCTCTCCTTTCCCCTTAAGCACACATAAGAGTGTTTTCTAAATGTAAGACTCTGTTCTCTTTCCTAATTCAGTTCATGTGTAGCCATTTTTACATTCCCTTCATAAGTGATATCTTATGATATGTTTCTTTTTCTGTGTGACTTATTTCACTTAGAATCATCGTACCTGAATCCACTCATTATGCTGCTACTGGCCTTATGACATTGATTTCATGGCTGAGGGATATTCCATTGTACGTAAGTACCACAATTTCTTTACCATTTTGGTCTTTCCTGGGACATTTAATGTATTCCGAGTCGAGGTTCTTGTAAGCAGTGTAGCCCTATATTTTGGGGTGTTTGTGTCTTATTGATTTTCAGTTTTCTCAAGCTATATTCCCATGACTGAAAATGCCCTAGGTTGTGTAGCTCTGTTGTTTCATTCTTTTTACGAACACAATGCACTCCTCCAGACTGGCTGTTGGAAATTTATATTCCGCCCATCAGCATTGCAAGGCTCCCTATTCTCCAGAGCCTGTCTTGCCTTTCTGGATTTTACATATTTTTCGGATGTCCCTACTGACCGGTGGGAAGTGACACTTCTTGCTAGTGTGGATTTGCATTGTGTGCTTGCTTAGTTGGCCAAAAAGTCCGTATGCGTTTTCTCCTGAATATATTCAGGAGAAAACGCATACGCCCGTTTTGGTCAAGTGCATCATTGTCGATGTTGTGATGCTTTTCCTGTGCTTTAAAAGTGATTCCAATGTACCTCTTGAAATCTGTTTTGTGCAATTCTGCCTCATTTTCAAGTCCGCCTCGTGGCCTTCCCTCAACAGATTTTTGGAAGAGAGTTGTCCTTTACAACTCGGCAGGTTAGTGTATTGCTGTTCCCCTGAGCTCCATTTTTCAACTCTTGTTTTTGTGAGCGGACCACAAATCCACAATTTTGCTTCAGGACCTATACAGGTTCCGGGGGGTGGGCAGGCTGAGACTTTGGTTAATTCTTCTCCCTGACAGGAAATTAGAGTGACGTGTGCCCGTTCAAATGCCTACAGCTACTCTCTCATTGGTCCTCACTCTTCCCTTTCATCCTCTGCACAATTTGCCAACTGTGCAAACCAGGAGGTTAGAGGGGCTGATTCTCCAATTTGTGAGATTGATAGTAAAGCAGTTGGAATGTCAAACCGGAGCACAAGGAGAGGAAAATTAGGAGCGTTGTAGAAACGTTTCACCATCACAGGGTATCCATTCTCTAGGTTTTCCATACATGTTATAACTGTAGTGATATTCCCTTCTACCTGGAGAGTTGAGACCCATGGAATGGGGGACATGCATTATTGCTTTAACGGGTCTGCATTTTCTCATCCAATCTCACCAATCCTCTCAGTGCCAAGTGTCCAGCCTTATGTTTAATACAGCTGTTGTTGTAGATAGGATTATTCCAGGTTTCATCAGAACCCCTGAAGGAATTGTGTAAGAATTTCGCTCTTTTTTTATTTTGTTTTTGAAATTCAATTTTATAATGGGGATAAGCTGATTTTCACTGACGTGTTTATGCCGGACTAGAGACACTTGATTCCCTTATGGAGACATATCAATACATAGGTTTTAATATTCTTACTAGTCAGATATATTCCTCTGCGTGGAATAGGGGTGTTGAGTCCCATTCACTGAGGAAGGAGTAGGTCTTGCCTATTCTGTATTTGGATTATGGAATGGTACCTGTGCTAATATCAAACTCTGGTCTTATGCATCACCCCACCTCTCCTTTCCCCTTAAGCAGGCATAAGTGTGTTTTCTAAATGTGAGTCTCTGTTCTTTCCTAACTCAGTTCATGTGTAGCCATGTTTACAGGACCTTCATAAGTGATATCTTATGATAAGTTTCTTTTTCTGTGTGACTTATTTCACTTAGAATCATCATACCTGAATCCACCCATTATGCTGCTACTGGCCTTATGACATTGATTTCATGGCTGAGGGATATTCCATTGTACATAGGTACTACAATTTCTTTACCAGTTTTGTCTTTCCTGGGATATTTAAGGTGTCCCCAAGTCGAGGTTCTTGTATGCAGTGCAGCCCTAAATTTGGGGGTGGCTATGTATTATTGATTTTCAGTTTTCCCAGGGTATATTCCCATGACTGGAAGTGCCCTAGGTTGTGTAGCTCTGTTGTTTACTTCGTTTAGGGAACGCAGTGCACTCCTCCAGAGTGGCTGTTGGAAATTTACATGCCGCCGATCAGCATAGCAAGGCTCCCTGTTCTCCAGAGCCTGTCTTGCCTTTCTGGTTTTTACATATTTTTCGGATGTCTAATTTGACACGTGGGAAGTGACACTTCTTTGTAGTGCAGATTTGCATTTCCTGCTTGCTTAGTTGGCCAAAAAGGTCATATGCGTTTTCTCCTGAATATATTCAGGAGAAAACGCATATGCCCTATTTCGACAAGTGCATCATTGTTGAAGATGTGACGCTTTTCCTGTGTTTTAAAGGCATTTCAAATATACCTGTTGAAATCCTTTTCGTGCAATTCTGCCTCACTTTCAAGTCCACCTCGTGGCCTTCCCTCAACAGATTTTTGAAAGAGAGTTGTCCTTTATAACTCAGCAGGTTTGTGAATTGCTGTGTCCGTGAACTCCATTTTTAAACTCGTGTTTTTGTGAGCAGACCACAAATCCACAATTTTGCTTCAGGACCTATACAGGTTCCGGGGGGTGCGCAGGCTGAGACTTTGGTTAATTCTTCTCCTAGATGGGAAATTAGAGTGACATGTGCCCGTCCAAATGCCTACAGCTACTCTCTCATTGGTTCTCGCTCTTCCCTTTCATCCTCTGCACAATTTGCAAACTGTGCGAGCCAGGAGGTTAAAGGGGCTGATTCTCCAAGTTGGGAGATTGAGAGTAAAGCAGTAGGAATACCAAACCGGAGCACAAGGAGAGGGAAAATTAGGAGAGTTTTAGAAACCTTTCGCCATCACAGGGCATCCATTCTGTAGGTTTCCAGTACATGTTATAACTCTAGTGATATTCCCTTCTAACTGGAGAGTTGGGACCCATGGAATGGGTCGCATGCATTATTGCTTTAAAAGGTCTGCATTTTCTCACCCAAACTCACCAATACTCTCAGTCCCAAGTTTCCAGCCTTATGTTTCATCCAACTGTGCTGTAGATAAGGTCATTCCAGGTTTCATCAGAACCCCTGAAGGAATTGTGTAAGAATTTCGCTGTTTTTTTGCTTTGTTTTTGAAATTCATTTTTATAATGAGGTTGAGCTGATTTTCACGGATGTGTTTATGCCGGTCTAGACACACTTGATTCCCTTACAGTGACGTATCAATACATAGGTTTTAAGATTCTTACTAGTCAGATATATTCCTCTGAGGGGATTAGGGATGTTGAGTCCCGTTCACTGAGGAAGGAGTAGGTCTCGTCTATTCTGTATTTGGATTATGCAACGGTAGCTGTGCTAATATCACACTCTGGTTTTATGCATCACCCCACCTCTCCTTTCCCCTTAAGCACACATAAGAGTGTTTTCTAAATGTGAGACTCTGTTCTCTTTCCTAATTCAGTTCATGTGTAGCCATTTTTACATTCCCTTCATAAGTGATATCTTATGATATGTTTCTTTTTCTGTGTGACTTATTTCACTTAGAATCATCGTACCTGAATCCACTCATTATGCTGCTACTGGCCTTATGACATTGATTTCATGGCTGAGGGATATTCCATTGTACGTAAGTACCACAATTTCTTTACCATTTTGGTCTTTCCTGGGACATTTAATGTATTCCGAGTCGAGGTTCTTGTAAGCAGTGTAGCCCTATATTTTGGGGTGTTTGTGTCTTATTGATTTTCAGTTTTCTCAAGCTATATTCCCATGACTGAAAATGCCCTAGGTTGTGTAGCTCTGTTGTTTCATTCTTTTTACGAACACAATGCACTCCTCCAGACTGGCTGTTGGAAATTTATATTCCGCCCATCAGCATTGCAAGGCTCCCTATTCTCCAGAGCCTGTCTTGCCTTTCTGGATTTTACATATTTTTCGGATGTCCCTACTGACCGGTGGGAAGTGACACTTCTTGCTAGTGTGGATTTGCATTGTGTGCTTGCTTAGTTGGCCAAAAAGTCCGTATGCGTTTTCTCCTGAATATATTCAGGAGAAAACGCATACGCCCGTTTTGGTCAAGTGCATCATTGTCGATGTTGTGATGCTTTTCCTGTGCTTTAAAAGTGATTCCAATGTACCTCTTGAAATCTGTTTTGTGCAATTCTGCCTCATTTTCAAGTCCGCCTCGTGGCCTTCCCTCAACAGATTTTTGGAAGAGAGTTGTCCTTTACAACTCGGCAGGTTAGTGTATTGCTGTTCCCCTGAGCTCCATTTATCAACTCTTGTTTTTGTGAGCGGACCACAAATCCACAATTTTGCTTCAGGACCTATACAGGTTCCGGGGGGTGGGCAGGCTGAGACTTTGGTTAATTCTTCTCCCTGACAGGAAATTAGAGTGACGTGTGCCCGTTCAAATGCCTACAGCTACTCTCTCATTGGTCCTCACTCTTCCCTTTCATCCTCTGCACAATTTGCCAACTGTGCAAACCAGGAGGTTAGAGGGGCTGATTCTCCAATTTGTGAGATTGATAGTAAAGCAGTTGGAATGTCAAACCGGAGCACAAGGAGAGGAAAATTAGGAGCGTTGTAGAAACGTTTCACCATCACAGGGTATCCATTCTCTAGGTTTTCCATACATGTTATAACTGTAGTGATATTCCCTTCTACCTGGAGAGTTGAGACCCATGGAATGGGGGACATGCATTATTGCTTTAACGGGTCTGCATTTTCTCATCCAATCTCACCAATCCTCTCAGTGCCAAGTGTCCAGCCTTATGTTTAATACAGCTGTTGTTGTAGATAGGATTATTCCAGGTTTCATCAGAACCCCTGAAGGAATTGTGTAAGAATTTCGCTCTTTTTTTATTTTGTTTTTGAAATTCAATTTTATAATGGGGATAAGCTGATTTTCACTGACGTGTTTATGCCGGACTAGAGACACTTGATTCCCTTATGGAGACATATCAATACATAGGTTTTAATATTCTTACTAGTCAGATATATTCCTCTGCGTGGAATAGGGGTGTTGAGTCCCATTCACTGAGGAAGGAGTAGGTCTTGCCTATTCTGTATTTGGATTATGGAATGGTACCTGTGCTAATATCAAACTCTGGTCTTATGCATCACCCCACCTCTCCTTTCCCCTTAAGCAGGCATAAGTGTGTTTTCTAAATGTGAGTCTCTGTTCTTTCCTAACTCAGTTCATGTGTAGCCATGTTTACAGGACCTTCATAAGTGATATCTTATGATAAGTTTCTTTTTCTGTGTGACTTATTTCACTTAGAATCATCATACCTGAATCCACCCATTATGCTGCTACTGGCCTTATGACATTGATTTCATGGCTGAGGGATATTCCATTGTACATAGGTACTACAATTTCTTTACCAGTTTTGTCTTTCCTGGGATATTTAAGGTGTCCCCAAGTCGAGGTTCTTGTATGCAGTGCAGCCCTAAATTTGGGGGTGGCTATGTATTATTGATTTTCAGTTTTCCCAGGGTATATTCCCATGACTGGAAGTGCCCTAGGTTGTGTAGCTCTGTTGTTTACTTCGTTTAGGGAACGCAGTGCACTCCTCCAGAGTGGCTGTTGGAAATTTACATGCCGCCGATCAGCATAGCAAGGCTCCCTGTTCTCCAGAGCCTGTCTTGCCTTTCTGGTTTTTACATATTTTTCGGATGTCTAATTTGACACGTGGGAAGTGACACTTCTTTGTAGTGCAGATTTGCATTTCCTGCTTGCTTAGTTGGCCAAAAAGGTCATATGCGTTTTCTCCTGAATATATTCAGGAGAAAACGCATATGCCCTATTTCGACAAGTGCATCATTGTTGAAGATGTGACGCTTTTCCTGTGTTTTAAAGGCATTTCAAATATACCTGTTGAAATCCTTTTCGTGCAATTCTGCCTCACTTTCAAGTCCACCTCGTGGCCTTCCCTCAACAGATTTTTGAAAGAGAGTTGTCCTTTATAACTCAGCAGGTTTGTGAATTGCTGTGTCCGTGAACTCCATTTTTAAACTCGTGTTTTTGTGAGCAGACCACAAATCCACAATTTTGCTTCAGGACCTATACAGGTTCCGGGGGGTGGGCAGGCTGAGACTTTGGTTAATTCTTCTCCTAGATGGGAAATTAGAGTGACATGTGCCCGTCCAAATGCCTACAGCTACTCTCTCATTGGTTCTCGCTCTTCCCTTTCATCCTCTGCACAATTTGCAAACTGTGCGAACCAGGAGGTTAAAGGGGCTGATTCTCCAAGTTGGGAGATTGAGAGTAAAGCAGTAGGAATACCAAACCGGAGCACAAGGAGAGGGAAAATTAGGAGAGTTTTAGAAACCTTTCGCCATCACAGGGCATCCATTCTGTAGGTTTCCAGTACATGTTATAACTCTAGTGATATTCCCTTCTAACTGGAGAGTTGGGACCCATGGAATGAGTCGCATGCATTATTGCTTTAAAAGGTCTGCATTTTCTCACCCAAACTCACCAATACTCTCAGTCCCAAGTTTCCAGCCTTATGTTTCATCCAACTGTGCTGTAGATAAGGTCATTCCAGGTTTCATCAGAACCCCTGAAGGAATTGTGTAAGAATTTCGCTGTTTTTTTGCTTTGTTTTTGAAATTCATTTTTATAATGAGGTTGAGCTGATTTTCACGGATGTGTTTATGCCGGTCTAGACACACTTGATTCCCTTACAGTGACGTATCAATACATAGGTTTTAAGATTCTTACTAGTCAGATATATTCCTCTGAGGGGATTAGGGATGTTGAGTCCCGTTCACTGAGGAAGGAGTAGGTCTCGTCTATTCTGTATTTGGATTATGCAACGGTAGCTGTGCTAATATCACACTCTGGTTTTATGCATCACCCCACCTCTCCTTTCCCCTTAAGCACACATAAGAGTGTTTTCTAAATGTGAGACTCTGTTCTCTTTCCTAATTCAGTTCATGTGTAGCCATTTTTACATTCCCTTCATAAGTGATATCTTATGATATGTTTCTTTTTCTGTGTGACTTATTTCACTTAGAATCATCGTACCTGAATCCACTCATTATGCTGCTACTGGCCTTATGACATTGATTTCATGGCTGAGGGATATTCCATTGTACGTAAGTACCACAATTTCTTTACCATTTTGGTCTTTCCTGGGACATTTAATGTATTCCGAGTCGAGGTTCTTGTAAGCAGTGTAGCCCTATATTTTGGGGTGTTTGTGTCTTATTGATTTTCAGTTTTCTCAAGCTATATTCCCATGACTGAAAATGCCCTAGGTTGTGTAGCTCTGTTGTTTCATTCTTTTTACGAACACAATGCACTCCTCCAGACTGGCTGTTGGAAATTTATATTCCGCCCATCAGCATTGCAAGGCTCCCTATTCTCCAGAGCCTGTCTTGCCTTTCTGGATTTTACATATTTTTCGGATGTCCCTACTGACCGGTGGGAAGTGACACTTCTTGCTAGTGTGGATTTGCATTGTGTGCTTGCTTAGTTGGCCAAAAAGTCCGTATGCGTTTTCTCCTGAATATATTCAGGAGAAAACGCATACGCCCGTTTTGGTCAAGTGCATCATTGTCGATGTTGTGATGCTTTTCCTGTGCTTTAAAAGTGATTCCAATGTACCTCTTGAAATCTGTTTTGTGCAATTCTGCCTCATTTTCAAGTCCGCCTCGTGGCCTTCCCTCAACAGATTTTTGGAAGAGAGTTGTCCTTTACAACTCGGCAGGTTAGTGTATTGCTGTTCCCCTGAGCTCCATTTATCAACTCTTGTTTTTGTGAGCGGACCACAAATCCACAATTTTGCTTCAGGACCTATACAGGTTCCGGGGGGTGGGCAGGCTGAGACTTTGGTTAATTCTTCTCCCTGACAGGAAATTAGAGTGACATGTGCCCGTTCAAATGCCTACAGCTACTCTCTCATTGGTTCTCACTCTTCCCTTTCATCCTCTGCACAATTTGCCAACTGTGCAAACCAGGAGGTTAAAGGGGCTGATTCTCCAAGTTGTGAGATTGATAGTAAAGCAGTTGGAATGTCAAACCGGAGCACAAGGAGAGGAAAATTAGGAGCGTTGTAGAAACGTTTCACCATCACAGGGTATCCATTCTCTAGGTTTTCCATACATGTTATAACTGTAGTGATATTCCCTTCTACCTGGAGAGTTGAGACCCATGGAATGGGGGACATGCATTATTGCTTTAACGGGTCTGCATTTTCTCATCCAATCTCACCAATCCTCTCAGTGCCAAGTGTCCAGCCTTATGTTTAATACAGCTGTTGTTGTAGATAGGATTATTCCAGGTTTCATCAGAACCCCTGAAGGAATTGTGTAAGAATTTCGCTCTTTTTTTATTTTGTTTTTGAAATTCAATTTTATAATGGGGATAAGCTGATTTTCACTGACGTGTTTATGCCGGACTAGAGACACTTGATTCCCTTATGGAGACATATCAATACATAGGTTTTAATATTCTTACTAGTCAGATATATTCCTCTGCGTGGAATAGGGGTGCTGAGTCCCATTCACTGAGGAAGGAGTAGGTCTTGCCTATTCTGTATTTGGATTATGGAATGGTACCTGTGCTAATATCAAACTCTGGTTTTATGCATCACCCCACCTCTCCTTTCCCCTTAAGCAGGCATAAGTGTGTTTTCTAAATGTGAGTCTCTGTTCTTTCCTAACTCAGTTCATGTGTAGCCATGTTTACAGGACCTTCATAAGTGATATCTTATGATAAGTTTCTTTTTCTGTGTGACTTATTTCACTTAGAATCATCATACCTGAATCCACCCATTATGCTGCTACTGGCCTTATGACATTGATTTCATGGCTGAGGGATATTCCATTGTACATAGGTACTACAATTTCTTTACCAATTTTGTCTTTCCTGGGATATTTAAGGTGTCCCCAAGTCGAGGTTCTTGTATGCAGTGCAGCCCTAAATTTGGGGGTGGCTATGTATTATTGATTTTCAGTTTTCCCAGGGTATATTCCCATGACTGGAAGTGCCCTAGGTTGTGTAGCTCTGTTGTTTACTTCGTTTAGGGAACGCAGTGCACTCCTCCAGAGTGGCTGTTGGAAATTTACATGCCGCCGATCAGCATAGCAAGGCTCCCTGTTCTCCAGAGCCTGTCTTGCCTTTCTGGTTTTTACATATTTTTCGGATGTCTAATTTGACACGTGGGAAGTGACACTTCTTTGTAGTGCAGATTTGCATTTCCTGCTTGCTTAGTTGGCCAAAAAGGTCATATGCGTTTTCTCCTGAATATATTCAGGAGAAAACGCATATGCCCTATTTCGACAAGTGCATCATTGTTGAAGATGTGACGCTTTTCCTGTGTTTTAAAGGCATTTCAAATATACCTGTTGAAATCCTTTTCGTGCAATTCTGCCTCACTTTCAAGTCCACCTCGTGGCCTTCCCTCAACAGATTTTTGAAAGAGAGTTGTCCTTTATAACTCAGCAGGTTTGTGAATTGCTGTGTCCGTGAACTCCATTTTTAAACTCGTGTTTTTGTGAGCAGACCACAAATCCACAATTTTGCTTCAGGACCTATACAGGTTCCGGGGGGTGGGCAGGCTGAGACTTTGGTTAATTCTTCTCCTAGATGGGAAATTAGAGTGACATGTGCCCGTCCAAATGCCTACAGCTACTCTCTCATTGGTTCTCGCTCTTCCCTTTCATCCTCTGCACAATTTGCAAACTGTGCGAACCAGGAGGTTAAAGGGGCTGATTCTCCAAGTTGGGAGATTGAGAGTAAAGCAGTAGGAATACCAAACCGGAGCACAAGGAGAGGGAAAATTAGGAGAGTTTTAGAAACCTTTCGCCATCACAGGGCATCCATTCTGTAGGTTTCCAGTACATGTTATAACTCTAGTGATATTCCCTTCTAACTGGAGAGTTGGGACCCATGGAATGGGTCGCATGCATTATTGCTTTAAAAGGTCTGCATTTTCTCACCCAAACTCACCAATACTCTCAGTCCCAAGTTTCCAGCCTTATGTTTCATCCAACTGTGCTGTAGATAAGGTCATTCCAGGTTTCATCAGAACCCCTGAAGGAATTGTGTAAGAATTTCGCTGTTTTTTTGCTTTGTTTTTGAAATTCATTTTTATAATGAGGTTGAGCTGATTTTCACGGATGGGTTTATGCCGGTCTAGACACACTTGATTCCCTTACAGTGACGTATCAATACATAGGTTTTAAGATTCTTACTAGTCAGATATATTCCTCTGAGGGGATTAGGGATGTTGAGTCCCGTTCACTGAGGAAGGAGTAGGTCTCGTCTATTCTGTATTTGGATTATGCAACGGTAGCTGTGCTAATATCACACTCTGGTTTTATGCATCACCCCACCTCTCCTTTCCCCTTAAGCACACATAAGAGTGTTTTCTAAATGTGAGACTCTGTTCTCTTTCCTAATTCAGTTCATGTGTAGCCATTTTTACATTCCCTTCATAAGTGATATCTTATGATATGTTTCTTTTTCTGTGTGACTTATTTCACTTAGAATCATCGTACCTGAATCCACTCATTATGCTGCTACTGGCCTTATGACATTGATTTCATGGCTGAGGGATATTCCATTGTACGTAAGTACCACAATTTCTTTACCATTTTGGTCTTTCCTGGGACATTTAATGTATTCCGAGTCGAGGTTCTTGTAAGCAGTGTAGCCCTATATTTTGGGGTGTTTGTGTCTTATTGATTTTCAGTTTTCTCAAGCTATATTCCCATGACTGAAAATGCCCTAGGTTGTGTAGCTCTGTTGTTTCATTCTTTTTACGAACACAATGCACTCCTCCAGACTGGCTGTTGGAAATTTATATTCCGCCCATCAGCATTGCAAGGCTCCCTATTCTCCAGAGCCTGTCTTGCCTTTCTGGATTTTACATATTTTTCGGATGTCCCTACTGACCGGTGGGAAGTGACACTTCTTGCTAGTGTGGATTTGCATTGTGTGCTTGCTTAGTTGGCCAAAAAGTCCGTATGCGTTTTCTCCTGAATATATTCAGGAGAAAACGCATACGCCCGTTTTGGTCAAGTGCATCATTGTCGATGTTGTGATGCTTTTCCTGTGCTTTAAAAGTGATTCCAATGTACCTCTTGAAATCTGTTTTGTGCAATTCTGCCTCATTTTCAAGTCCGCCTCGTGGCCTTCCCTCAACAGATTTTTGGAAGAGAGTTGTCCTTTACAACTCGGCAGGTTAGTGTATTGCTGTTCCCCTGAGCTCCATTTATCAACTCTTGTTTTTGTGAGCGGACCACAAATCCACAATTTTGCTTCAGGACCTATACAGGTTCCGGGGGGTGGGCAGGCTGAGACTTTGGTTAATTCTTCTCCCTGACAGGAAATTAGAGTGACGTGTGCCCGTTCAAATGCCTACAGCTACTCTCTCATTGGTTCTCACTCTTCCCTTTCATCCTCTGCACAATTTGCCAACTGTGCAAACCAGGAGGTTAAAGGGGCTGATTCTCCAAGTTGTGAGATTGATAGTAAAGCAGTTGGAATGTCAAACCGGAGCACAAGGAGAGGAAAATTAGGAGCGTTGTAGAAACGTTTCACCATCACAGGGTATCCATTCTCTAGGTTTTCCATACATGTTATAACTGTAGTGATATTCCCTTCTACCTGGAGAGTTGAGACCCATGGAATGGGGGACATGCATTATTGCTTTAACGGGTCTGCATTTTCTCATCCAATCTCACCAATCCTCTCAGTGCCAAGTGTCCAGCCTTATGTTTAATACAGCTGTTGTTGTAGATAGGATTATTCCAGGTTTCATCAGAACCCCTGAAGGAATTGTGTAAGAATTTCGCTCTTTTTTTATTTTGTTTTTGAAATTCAATTTTATAATGGGGATAAGCTGATTTTCACTGACGTGTTTATGCCGGACTAGAGACACTTGATTCCCTTATGGAGACATATCAATACATAGGTTTTAATATTCTTACTAGTCAGATATATTCCTCTGCGTGGAATAGGGGTGCTGAGTCCCATTCACTGAGGAAGGAGTAGGTCTTGCCTATTCTGTATTTGGATTATGGAATGGTACCTGTGCTAATATCAAACTCTGGTTTTATGCATCACCCCACCTCTCCTTTCCCCTTAAGCAGGCATAAGTGTGTTTTCTAAATGTGAGTCTCTGTTCTTTCCTAACTCAGTTCATGTGTAGCCATGTTTACAGGACCTTCATAAGTGATATCTTATGATAAGTTTCTTTTTCTGTGTGACTTATTTCACTTAGAATCATCATACCTGAATCCACCCATTATGCTGCTACTGGCCTTATGACATTGATTTCATGGCTGAGGGATATTCCATTGTACATAGGTACTACAATTTCTTTACCAATTTTGTCTTTCCTGGGATATTTAAGGTGTCCCCAAGTCGAGGTTCTTGTATGCAGTGCAGCCCTAAATTTGGGGGTGGCTATGTATTATTGATTTTCAGTTTTCCCAGGGTATATTCCCATGACTGGAAGTGCCCTAGGTTGTGTAGCTCTGTTGTTTACTTCGTTTAGGGAACGCAGTGCACTCCTCCAGAGTGGCTGTTGGAAATTTACATGCCGCCGATCAGCATAGCAAGGCTCCCTGTTCTCCAGAGCCTGTCTTGCCTTTCTGGTTTTTACATATTTTTCGGATGTCTAATTTGACACGTGGGAAGTGACACTTCTTTGTAGTGCAGATTTGCATTTCCTGCTTGCTTAGTTGGCCAAAAAGGTCATATGCGTTTTCTCCTGAATATATTCAGGAGAAAACGCATATGCCCTATTTCGACAAGTGCATCATTGTTGAAGATGTGACGCTTTTCCTGTGTTTTAAAGGCATTTCAAATATACCTGTTGAAATCCTTTTCGTGCAATTCTGCCTCACTTTCAAGTCCACCTCGTGGCCTTCCCTCAACAGATTTTTGAAAGAGAGTTGTCCTTTATAACTCAGCAGGTTTGTGAATTGCTGTGTCCGTGAACTCCATTTTTAAACTCGTGTTTTTGTGAGCAGACCACAAATCCACAATTTTGCTTCAGGACCTATACAGGTTCCGGGGGGTGGGCAGGCTGAGACTTTGGTTAATTCTTCTCCTAGATGGGAAATTAGAGTGACATGTGCCCGTCCAAATGCCTACAGCTACTCTCTCATTGGTTCTCGCTCTTCCCTTTCATCCTCTGCACAATTTGCAAACTGTGCGAACCAGGAGGTTAAAGGGGCTGATTCTCCAAGTTGGGAGATTGAGAGTAAAGCAGTAGGAATACCAAACCGGAGCACAAGGAGAGGGAAAATTAGGAGAGTTTTAGAAACCTTTCGCCATCACAGGGCATCCATTCTGTAGGTTTCCAGTACATGTTATAACTCTAGTGATATTCCCTTCTAACTGGAGAGTTGGGACCCATGGAATGGGTCGCATGCATTATTGCTTTAAAAGGTCTGCATTTTCTCACCCAAACTCACCAATACTCTCAGTCCCAAGTTTCCAGCCTTATGTTTCATCCAACTGTGCTGTAGATAAGGTCATTCCAGGTTTCATCAGAACCCCTGAAGGAATTGTGTAAGAATTTCGCTGTTTTTTTGCTTTGTTTTTGAAATTCATTTTTATAATGAGGTTGAGCTGATTTTCACGGATGGGTTTATGCCGGTCTAGACACACTTGATTCCCTTACAGTGACGTATCAATACATAGGTTTTAAGATTCTTACTAGTCAGATATATTCCTCTGAGGGGATTAGGGATGTTGAGTCCCGTTCACTGAGGAAGGAGTAGGTCTCGTCTATTCTGTATTTGGATTATGCAACGGTAGCTGTGCTAATATCACACTCTGGTTTTATGCATCACCCCACCTCTCCTTTCCCCTTAAGCACACATAAGAGTGTTTTCTAAATGTGAGACTCTGTTCTCTTTCCTAATTCAGTTCATGTGTAGCCATTTTTACATTCCCTTCATAAGTGATATCTTATGATATGTTTCTTTTTCTGTGTGACTTATTTCACTTAGAATCATCGTACCTGAATCCACTCATTATGCTGCTACTGGCCTTATGACATTGATTTCATGGCTGAGGGATATTCCATTGTACGTAAGTACCACAATTTCTTTACCATTTTGGTCTTTCCTGGGACATTTAATGTATTCCGAGTCGAGGTTCTTGTAAGCAGTGTAGCCCTATATTTTGGGGTGTTTGTGTCTTATTGATTTTCAGTTTTCTCAAGCTATATTCCCATGACTGAAAATGCCCTAGGTTGTGTAGCTCTGTTGTTTCATTCTTTTTCCGAACACAATGCACTCCTCCAGACTGGCTGTTGGAAATTTATATTCCGCCCATCAGCATTGCAAGGCTCCCTATTCTCCAGAGCCTGTCTTGCCTTTCTGGATTTTACATATTTTTCGGATGTCCCTACTGACCGGTGGGAAGTGACACTTCTTGCTAGTGTGGATTTGCATTGTGTGCTTGCTTAGTTGGCCAAAAAGTCCGTATGCGTTTTCTCCTGAATATATTCAGGAGAAAACGCATACGCCCGTTTTGGTCAAGTGCATCATTGTCGATGTTGTGATGCTTTTCCTGTGCTTTAAAAGTGATTCCAATGTACCTCTTGAAATCTGTTTTGTGCAATTCTGCCTCATTTTCAAGTCCGCCTCGTGGCCTTCCCTCAACAGATTTTTGGAAGAGAGTTGTCCTTTACAACTCGGCAGGTTAGTGTATTGCTGTTCCCCTGAGCTCCATTTATCAACTCTTGTTTTTGTGAGCGGACCACAAATCCACAATTTTGCTTCAGGACCTATACAGGTTCCGGGGGGTGGGCAGGCTGAGACTTTGGTTAATTCTTCTCCCTGACAGGAAATTAGAGTGACGTGTGCCCGTTCAAATGCCTACAGCTACTCTCTCATTGGTTCTCACTCTTCCCTTTCATCCTCTGCACAATTTGCCAACTGTGCAAACCAGGAGGTTAAAGGGGCTGATTCTCCAAGTTGTGAGATTGATAGTAAAGCAGTTGGAATGTCAAACCGGAGCACAAGGAGAGGAAAATTAGGAGCGTTGTAGAAACGTTTCACCATCACAGGGTATCCATTCTCTAGGTTTTCCATACATGTTATAACTGTAGTGATATTCCCTTCTACCTGGAGAGTTGAGACCCATGGAATGGGGGACATGCATTATTGCTTTAACGGGTCTGCATTTTCTCATCCAATCTCACCAATCCTCTCAGTGCCAAGTGTCCAGCCTTATGTTTAATACAGCTGTTGTTGTAGATAGGATTATTCCAGGTTTCATCAGAACCCCTGAAGGAATTGTGTAAGAATTTCGCTCTTTTTTTATTTTGTTTTTGAAATTCAATTTTATAATGGGGATAAGCTGATTTTCACTGACGTGTTTATGCCGGACTAGAGACACTTGATTCCCTTATGGAGACATATCAATACATAGGTTTTAATATTCTTACTAGTCAGATATATTCCTCTGCGTGGAATAGGGGTGCTGAGTCCCATTCACTGAGGAAGGAGTAGGTCTTGCCTATTCTGTATTTGGATTATGGAATGGTACCTGTGCTAATATCAAACTCTGGTTTTATGCATCACCCCACCTCTCCTTTCCCCTTAAGCAGGCATAAGTGTGTTTTCTAAATGTGAGTCTCTGTTCTTTCCTAACTCAGTTCATGTGTAGCCATGTTTACAGGACCTTCATAAGTGATATCTTATGATAAGTTTCTTTTTCTGTGTGACTTATTTCACTTAGAATCATCATACCTGAATCCACCCATTATGCTGCTACTGGCCTTATGACATTGATTTCATGGCTGAGGGATATTCCATTGTACATAGGTACTACAATTTCTTTACCAATTTTGTCTTTCCTGGGATATTTAAGGTGTCCCCAAGTCGAGGTTCTTGTATGCAGTGCAGCCCTAAATTTTGTGGTGGCTATGTATTATTGATTTTCAGTTTTCCCAGGGTATATTCCCATGACTGGAAGTGCCCTAGGTTGTGTAGCTCTGTTGTTTACTTCGTTTAGGGAACGCAGTGCACTCCTCCAGAGTGGCTGTTGGAAATTTACATGCCGCCGATCAGCATAGCAAGGCTCCCTGTTCTCCAGAGCCTGTCTTGCCTTTCTGGTTTTTACATATTTTTCGGATGTCTAATTTGACACGTGGGAAGTGACACTTCTTTGTAGTGCAGATTTGCATTTCCTGCTTGCTTAGTTGGCCAAAAAGGTCATATGCGTTTTCTCCTGAATATATTCAGGAGAAAACGCACATGCCCTATTTCGACAAGTGCATCATTGTTGAAGATGTGACGCTTTTCCTGTGTTTTAAAGGCATTTCAAATATACCTGTTGAAATCCTTTTCGTGCAATTCTGCCTCACTTTCAAGTCCACCTCGTGGCCTTCCCTCAACAGATTTTTGAAAGAGAGTTGTCCTTTATAACTCAGCAGGTTTGTGAATTGCTGTGTCCGTGAACTCCATTTTTAAACTCGTGTTTTTGTGAGCAGACCACAAATCCACAATTTTGCTTCAGGACCTATACAGGTTCCGGGGGGTGGGCAGGCTGAGACTTTGGTTAATTCTTCTCCTAGATGGGAAATTAGAGTGACATGTGCCCGTCCAAATGCCTACAGCTACTCTCTCATTGGTTCTCGCTCTTCCCTTTCATCCTCTGCACAATTTGCAAACTGTGCGAACCAGGAGGTTAAAGGGGCTGATTCTCCAAGTTGGGAGATTGAGAGTAAAGCAGTAGGAATACCAAACCGGAGCACAAGGAGAGGGAAAATTAGGAGAGTTTTAGAAACCTTTCACCATCACAGGGCATCCATTCTGTAGGTTTCCAGTACATGTTATAACTCTAGTGATATTCCCTTCTAACTGGAGAGTTGGGACCCATGGAATGGGTCGCATGCATTATTGCTTTAAAAGGTCTGCATTTTCTCACCCAAACTCACCAATACTCTCAGTCCCAAGTTTCCAGCCTTATGTTTCATCCAACTGTGCTGTAGATAAGGTCATTCCAGGTTTCATCAGAACCCCTGAAGGAATTGTGTAAGAATTTCGCTGTTTTTTTGCTTTGTTTTTGAAATTCATTTTTATAATGAGGTTGAGCTGATTTTCACGGATGTGTTTATGCCGGTCTAGACACACTTGATTCCCTTACAGTGACGTATCAATACATAGGTTTTAAGATTCTTACTAGTCAGATATATTCCTCTGAGGGGATTAGGGATGTTGAGTCCCGTTCACTGAGGAAGGAGTAGGTCTCGTCTATTCTGTATTTGGATTATGCAACGGTAGCTGTGCTAATATCACACTCTGGTTTTATGCATCACCCCACCTCTCCTTTCCCCTTAAGCACACATAAGAGTGTTTTCTAAATGTGAGACTCTGTTCTCTTTCCTAATTCAGTTCATGTGTAGCCATTTTTACATTCCCTTCATAAGTGATATCTTATGATATGTTTCTTTTTCTGTGTGACTTATTTCACTTAGAATCATCGTACCTGAATCCACTCATTATGCTGCTACTGGCCTTATGACATTGATTTCATGGCTGAGGGATATTCCATTGTACGTAAGTACCACAATTTCTTTACCATTTTGGTCTTTCCTGGGACATTTAATGTATTCCGAGTCGAGGTTCTTGTAAGCAGTGTAGCCCTATATTTTGGGGTGTTTGTGTCTTATTGATTTTCAGTTTTCTCAAGCTATATTCCCATGACTGAAAATGCCCTAGGTTGTGTAGCTCTGTTGTTTCATTCTTTTTACGAACACAATGCACTCCTCCAGACTGGCTGTTGGAAATTTATATTCCGCCCATCAGCATTGCAAGGCTCCCTATTCTCCAGAGCCTGTCTTGCCTTTCTGGATTTTACATATTTTTCGGATGTCCCTACTGACCGGTGGGAAGTGACACTTCTTGCTAGTGTGGATTTGCATTGTGTGCTTGCTTAGTTGGCCAAAAAGTCCGTATGCGTTTTCTCCTGAATATATTCAGGAGAAAACGCATACGCCCGTTTTGGTCAAGTGCATCATTGTCGATGTTGTGATGCTTTTCCTGTGCTTTAAAAGTGATTCCAATGTACCTCTTGAAATCTGTTTTGTGCAATTCTGCCTCATTTTCAAGTCCGCCTCGTGGCCTTCCCTCAACAGATTTTTGGAAGAGAGTTGTCCTTTACAACTCGGCAGGTTAGTGTATTGCTGTTCCCCTGAGCTCCATTTTTCAACTCTTGTTTTTGTGAGCGGACCACAAATCCACAATTTTGCTTCAGGACCTATACAGGTTCCGGGGGGTGGGCAGGCTGAGACTTTGGTTAATTCTTCTCCCTGACAGGAAATTAGAGTGACATGTGCCCGTTCAAATGCCTACAGCTACTCTCTCATTGGTTCTCACTCTTCCCTTTCATCCTCTGCACAATTTGCCAACTGTGCAAACCAGGAGGTTAGAGGGGCTGATTCTCCAAGTTGTGAGATTGATAGTAAAGCAGTTGGAATGTCAAACCGGAGCACAAGGAGAGGAAAATTAGGAGCGTTGTAGAAACGTTTCACCATCACAGGGTATCCATTCTCTAGGTTTTCCATACATGTTATAACTGTAGTGATATTCCCTTCTACCTGGAGAGTTGAGACCCATGGAATGGGGGACATGCATTATTGCTTTAACGGGTCTGCATTTTCTCATCCAATCTCACCAATCCTCTCAGTGCCAAGTGTCCAGCCTTATGTTTAATACAGCTGTTGTTGTAGATAGGATTATTCCAGGTTTCATCAGAACCCCTGAAGGAATTGTGTAAGAATTTCGCTCTTTTTTTTATTTTGTTTTTGAAATTCAATTTTATAATGGGGATAAGCTGATTTTCACTGACGTGTTTATGCCGGACTAGAGACACTTGATTCCCTTATGGAGACATATCAATACATAGGTTTTAATATTCTTACTAGTCAGATATATTCCTCTGCGTGGAATAGGGGTGCTGAGTCCCATTCACTGAGGAAGGAGTAGGTCTTGCCTATTCTGTATTTGGATTATGGAATGGTACCTGTGCTAATATCAAACTCTGGTTTTATGCATCACCCCACCTCTCCTTTCCCCTTAAGCAGGCATAAGTGTGTTTTCTAAATGTGAGTCTCTGTTCTTTCCTAACTCAGTTCATGTGTAGCCATGTTTACAGGACCTTCATAAGTGATATCTTATGATAAGTTTCTTTTTCTGTGTGACTTATTTCACTTAGAATCATCATACCTGAATCCACCCATTATGCTGCTACTGGCCTTATGACATTGATTTCATGGCTGAGGGATATTCCATTGTACATAGGTACTACAATTTCTTTACCAATTTTGTCTTTCCTGGGATATTTAAAGTGTCCCCAAGTCGAGGTTCTTGTATGCAGTGCAGCCCTAAATTTGGGGGTGGCTATGTATTATTGATTTTCAGTTTTCCCAGGGTATATTCCCATGACTGGAAGTGCCCTAGGTTGTGTAGCTCTGTTGTTTACTTCGTTTAGGGAACGCAGTGCACTCCTCCAGAGTGGCTGTTGGAAATTTACATGCCGCCGATCAGCATAGCAAGGCTCCCTGTTCTCCAGAGCCTGTCTTGCCTTTCTGGTTTTTACATATTTTTCGGATGTCTAATTTGACACGTGGGAAGTGACACTTCTTTGTAGTGCAGATTTGCATTTCCTGCTTGCTTAGTTGGCCAAAAAGGTCATATGCGTTTTCTCCTGAATATATTCAGGAGAAAACGCATATGCCCTATTTCGACAAGTGCATCATTGTTGAAGATGTGACGCTTTTCCTGTGTTTTAAAGGCATTTCAAATATACCTGTTGAAATCCTTTTCGTGCAATTCTGCCTCACTTTCAAGTCCACCTCGTGGCCTTCCCTCAACAGATTTTTGAAAGAGAGTTGTCCTTTATAACTCAGCAGGTTTGTGAATTGCTGTGTCCGTGAACTCCATTTTTAAACTCGTGTTTTTGTGAGCAGACCACAAATCCACAATTTTGCTTCAGGACCTATACAGGTTCCGGGGGGTGGGCAGGCTGAGACTTTGGTTAATTCTTCTCCTAGATGGGAAATTAGAGTGACATGTGCCCGTCCAAATGCCTACAGCTACTCTCTCATTGGTTCTCGCTCTTCCCTTTCATCCTCTGCACAATGTGCAAACTGTGCGAACCAGGAGGTTAAAGGGGCTGATTCTCCAAGTTGGGAGATTGAGAGTAAAGCAGTAGGAATACCAAACCGGAGCACAAGGAGAGGGAAAATTAGGAGAGTTTTAGAAACCTTTCGCCATCACAGGGCATCCATTCTGTAGGTTTCCAGTACATGTTATAACTCTAGTGATATTCCCTTCTAACTGGAGAGTTCTGACCCATGGAATGGGTCGCATGCATTATTGCTTTAAAAGGTCTGCATTTTCTCACCCAAACTCACCAATACTCTCAGTCCCAAGTTTCCAGCCTTATGTTTCATCCAACTGTGCTGTAGATAATGTCATTCCAGGTTTCATCAGAACCCCTGAAGGAATTGTGTAAGAATTTCGCTGTTTTTTTGCTTTGTTTTTGAAATTCATTTTTATAATGAGGTTGAGTTGATTTTCACGGATGTGTTTATGCCGGTCTAGACACACTTGATTCCCTTACAGTGACGTATCAATACATAGGTTTTAAGATTCTTACTAGTCAGATATATTCCTCTGAGGGGATTAGGGATGTTGAGTCCCGTTCACTGAGGAAGGAGTAGGTCTCGTCTATTCTGTATTTGGATTATGCAACGGTAGCTGTGCTAATATCACACTCTGGTTTTATGCATCACCCCACCTCTCCTTTCCCCTTAAGCACACATAAGAGTGTTTTCTAAATGTGAGACTCTGTTCTCTTTCCTAATTCAGTTCATGTGTAGCCATTTTTACATTCCCTTCATAAGTGATATCTTATGATATGTTTCTTTTTCTGTGTGACTTATTTCACTTAGAATCATCGTACCTGAATCCACTCATTATGCTGCTACTGGCCTTATGACATTGATTTCATGGCTGAGGGATATTCCATTGTACGTAAGTACCACAATTTCTTTACCATTTTGGTCTTTCCTGGGACATTTAATGTATTCCGAGTCGAGGTTCTTGTAAGCAGTGTAGCCCTATATTTTGGGGTGTTTGTGTCTTATTGATTTTCAGTTTTCTCAAGCTATATTCCCATGACTGAAAATGCCCTAGGTTGTGTAGCTCTGTTGTTTCATTCTTTTTACGAACACAATGCACTCCTCCAGACTGGCTGTTGGAAATTTATATTCCGCCCATCAGCATTGCAAGGCTCCCTATTCTCCAGAGCCTGTCTTGCCTTTCTGGATTTTACATATTTTTCGGATGTCCCTACTGACCGGTGGGAAGTGACACTTCTTGCTAGTGTGGATTTGCATTGTGTGCTTGCTTAGTTGGCCAAAAAGTCCGTATGCGTTTTCTCCTGAATATATTCAGGAGAAAACGCATACGCCCGTTTTGGTCAAGTGCATCATTGTCGATGTTGTGATGCTTTTCCTGTGCTTTAAAAGTGATTCCAAAGTACCTCTTGAAATCTGTTTTGTGCAATTCTGCCTCATTTTCAAGTCCGCCTCGTGGCCTTCCCTCAACAGATTTTTGGAAGAGAGTTGTCCTTTACAACTCGGCAGGTTAGTGTATTGCTGTTCCCCTGAGCTCCATTTTTCAACTCTTGTTTTTGTGAGCGGACCACAAATCCACAATTTTGCTTCAGGACCTATACAGGTTCCGGGGGGTGGGCAGGCTGAGACTTTGGTTAATTCTTCTCCCTGACAGGAAATTAGAGTGACATGTGCCCGTTCAAATGCCTACAGCTACTCTCTCATTGGTTCTCACTCTTCCCTTTCATCCTCTGCACAATTTGCCAACTGTGCAAACCAGGAGGTTAGAGGGGCTGATTCTCCAAGTTGTGAGATTGATAGTAAAGCAGTTGGAATGTCAAACCGGAGCACAAGGAGAGGAAAATTAGGAGCGTTGTAGAAACGTTTCACCATCACAGGGTATCCATTCTCTAGGTTTTCCATACATGTTATAACTGTAGTGATATTCCCTTCTACCTGGAGAGTTGAGACCCATGGAATGGGGGACATGCATTATTGCTTTAACGGGTCTGCATTTTCTCATCCAATCTCACCAAACCTCTCAGTGCCAAGTGTCCAGCCTTATGTTTAATACAGCTGTTGTTGTAGATAGGATTATTCCAGGTTTCATCAGAACCCCTGAAGGAATTGTGTAAGAATTTCGCTCTTTTTTTATTTTGTTTTTGAAATTCAATTTTATAATGGGGATAAGCTGATTTTCACTGACGTGTTTATGCCGGACTAGAGACACTTGATTCCCTTATGGAGACATATCAATACATAGGTTTTAATATTCTTACTAGTCAGATATATTCCTCTGCGTGGAATAGGGGTGTTGAGTCCCATTCACTGAGGAAGGAGTAGGTCTTGCCTATTCTGTATTTGGATTATGGAATGGTACCTGTGCTAATATCAAACTCTGGTCTTATGCATCACCCCACCTCTCCTTTCCCCTTAAGCAGGCATAAGTGTGTTTTCTAAATGTGAGTCTCTGTTCTTTCCTAACTCAGTTCATGTGTAGCCATGTTTACAGGACCTTCATAAGTGATATCTTATGATAAGTTTCTTTTTCTGTGTGACTTATTTCACTTAGAATCATCATACCTGAATCCACCCATTATGCTGCTACTGGCCTTATGACATTGATTTCATGGCTGAGGGATATTCCATTGTACATAGGTACTACAATTTCTTTACCAATTTTGTCTTTCCTGGGATATTTAAGGTGTCCCCAAGTCGAGGTTCTTGTATGCAGTGCAGCCCTAAATTTTGTGGTGGCTATGTATTATTGATTTTCAGTTTTCCCAGGGTATATTCCCATGACTGGAAGTGCCCTAGGTTGTGTAGCTCTGTTGTTTACTTCGTTTAGGGAACGCAGTGCACTCCTCCAGAGTGGCTGTTGGAAATTTACATGCCGCCGATCAGCATAGCAAGGCTCCCTGTTCTCCAGAGCCTGTCTTGCCTTTCTGGTTTTTACATATTTTTCGGATGTCTAATTTGACACGTGGGAAGTGACACTTCTTTGTAGTGCAGATTTGCATTTCCTGCTTGCTTAGTTGGCCGAAAAGGTCGTATGCGTTTTCTCCTGAATATATTCAGGAGAAAACGCACATGCCCTATTTCGACAAGTGCATCATTGTTGAAGATGTGACGCTGTTCCTGTGTTTTAAAGGCATTTCAAATATACCTGTTGAAATCCTTTTCGTGCAATTCTGCCTCACTTTCAAGTCCACCTCGTGGCCTTCCCTCAACAGATTTTTGAAAGAGAGTTGTCCTTTATAACTCAGCAGGTTTGTGAATTGCTGTGTCCGTGAACTCCATTTTTAAACTCGTGTTTTTGTGAGCAGACCACAAATCCACAATTTTGCTTCAGGACCTATACAGGTTCCGGGGGGTGGGCAGGCTGAGACTTTGGTTAATTCTTCTCCTAGATGGGAAATTAGAGTGACATGTGCCCGTCCAAATGCCTACAGCTACTCTCTCATTGGTTCTCGCTCTTCCCTTTCATCCTCTGCACAATTTGCAAACTGTGCGAACCAGGAGGTTAAAGGGGCTGATTCTCCAAGTTGGGAGATTGAGAGTAAAGCAGTAGGAATACCAAACTGGAGCACAAGGAGAGGGAAAATTAGGAGAGTTTTAGAAACCTTTCGCCATCACAGGGCATCCATTCTGTAGGTTTCCAGTTCATGTTATAACTCTAGTGATATTCCCTTCTAACTGGAGAGTTGGGACCCATGGAATGGGTCGCATGCATTATTGCTTTAAAAGGTCTGCATTTTCTCACCCAAACTCACCAATACTCTCAGTCCCAAGTTTCCAGCCTTATGTTTCATCCAACTGTGCTGTAGATAAGGTCATTCCAGGTTCCATCAGAACCCCTGAAGGAATTGTGTAAGAATTTCGCTGTTTTTTTGCTTTGTTTTTGAAATTCATTTTTATAATGAGGTTGAGCTGATTTTCACGGATGTGTTTATGCCGGTCTAGACACACTTGATTCCCTTACAGTGACGTATCAATACATAGGTTTTAAGATTCTTACTAGTCAGATATATTCCTCTGAGGGGATTAGGGATGTTGAGTCCCGTTCACTGAGGAAGGAGTAGGTCTCGTCTATTCTGTATTTGGATTATGCAACGGTAGCTGTGCTAATATCACACTCTGGTTTTATGCATCACCCCACCTCTCCTTTCCCCTTAAGCACACATAAGAGTGTTTTCTAAATGTGAGACTCTGTTCTCTTTCCTAATTCAGTTCATGTGTAGCCATTTTTACATTCCCTTCATAAGTGATATCTTATGATATGTTTCTTTTTCTGTGTGACTTATTTCACTTAGAATCATCGTACCTGAATCCACTCATTATGCTGCTACTGGCCTTATGACATTGATTTCATGGCTGAGGGATATTCCATTGTACGTAAGTACCACAATTTCTTTACCATTTTGGTCTTTCCTGGGACATTTAATGTATTCCGAGTCGAGGTTCTTGTAAGCAGTGTAGCCCTATATTTTGGGGTGTTTGTGTCTTATTGATTTTCAGTTTTCTCAAGCTATATTCCCATGACTGAAAATGCCCTAGGTTGTGTAGCTCTGTTGTTTCATTCTTTTTACGAACACAATGCACTCCTCCAGACTGGCTGTTGGAAATTTATATTCCGCCCATCAGCATTGCAAGGCTCCCTATTCTCCAGAGCCTGTCTTGCCTTTCTGGATTTTACATATTTTTCGGATGTCCCTACTGACCGGTGGGAAGTGACACTTCTTGCTAGTGTGGATTTGCATTGTGTGCTTGCTTAGTTGGCCAAAAAGTCCGTATGCGTTTTCTCCTGAATATATTCAGGAGAAAACGCATACGCCCGTTTTGGTCAAGTGCATCATTGTCGATGTTGTGATGCTTTTCCTGTGCTTTAAAAGTGATTCCAAAGTACCTCTTGAAATCTGTTTTGTGCAATTCTGCCTCATTTTCAAGTCCGCCTCGTGGCCTTCCCTCAACAGATTTTTGGAAGAGAGTTGTCCTTTACAACTCGGCAGGTTAGTGTATTGCTGTTCCCCTGAGCTCCATTTTTCAACTCTTGTTTTTGTGAGCGGACCACAAATCCACAATTTTGCTTCAGGACCTATACAGGTTCCGGGGGGTGGGCAGGCTGAGACTTTGGTTAATTCTTCTCCCTGACAGGAAATTAGAGTGACATGTGCCCGTTCAAATGCCTACAGCTACTCTCTCATTGGTTCTCACTCTTCCCTTTCATCCTCTGCACAATTTGCCAACTGTGCAAACCAGGAGGTTAGAGGGGCTGATTCTCCAAGTTGTGAGATTGATAGTAAAGCAGTTGGAATGTCAAACCGGAGCACAAGGAGAGGAAAATTAGGAGCGTTGTAGAAACGTTTCACCATCACAGGGTATCCATTCTCTAGGTTTTCCATACATGTTATAACTGTAGTGATATTCCCTTCTACCTGGAGAGTTGAGACCCATGGAATGGGGGACATGCATTATTGCTTTAACGGGTCTGCATTTTCTCATCCAATCTCACCAAACCTCTCAGTGCCAAGTGTCCAGCCTTATGTTTAATACAGCTGTTGTTGTAGATAGGATTATTCCAGGTTTCATCAGAACCCCTGAAGGAATTGTGTAAGAATTTCGCTCTTTTTTTATTTTTTTTTTTGAAATTCAATTTTATAATGGGGATAAGCTGATTTTCACTGACGTGTTTATGCCGGACTAGAGACACTTGATTCCCTTATGGAGACATATCAATACATAGGTTTTAATATTCTTACTAGTCAGATATATTCCTCTGCGTGGAATAGGGGTGTTGAGTCCCATTCACTGAGGAAGGAGTAGGTCTTGCCTATTCTGTATTTGGATTATGGAATGGTACCTGTGCTAATATCAAACTCTGGTCTTATGCATCACCCCACCTCTCCTTTCCCCTTAAGCAGGCATAAGTGTGTTTTCTAAATGTGAGTCTCTGTTCTTTCCTAACTCAGTTCATGTGTAGCCATGTTTACAGGACCTTCATAAGTGATATCTTATGATAAGTTTCTTTTTCTGTGTGACTTATTTCACTTAGAATCATCATACCTGAATCCACCCATTATGCTGCTACTGGCCTTATGACATTGATTTCATGGCTGAGGGATATTCCATTGTACATAGGTACTACAATTTCTTTACCAATTTTGTCTTTCCTGGGATATTTAAGGTGTCCCCAAGTCGAGGTTCTTGTATGCAGTGCAGCCCTAAATTTTGTGGTGGCTATGTATTATTGATTTTCAGTTTTCCCAGGGTATATTCCCATGACTGGAAGTGCCCTAGGTTGTGTAGCTCTGTTGTTTACTTCGTTTAGGGAACGCAGTGCACTCCTCCAGAGTGGCTGTTGGAAATTTACATGCCGCCGATCAGCATAGCAAGGCTCCCTGTTCTCCAGAGCCTGTCTTGCCTTTCTGGTTTTTACATATTTTTCGGATGTCTAATTTGACACGTGGGAAGTGACACTTCTTTGTAGTGCAGATTTGCATTTCCTGCTTGCTTAGTTGGCCGAAAAGGTCGTATGCGTTTTCTCCTGAATATATTCAGGAGAAAACGCACATGCCCTATTTCGACAAGTGCATCATTGTTGAAGATGTGACGCTGTTCCTGTGTTTTAAAGGCATTTCAAATATACCTGTTGAAATCCTTTTCGTGCAATTCTGCCTCACTTTCAAGTCCACCTCGTGGCCTTCCCTCAACAGATTTTTGAAAGAGAGTTGTCCTTTATAACTCAGCAGGTTTGTGAATTGCTGTGTCCGTGAACTCCATTTTTAAACTCGTGTTTTTGTGAGCAGACCACAAATCCACAATTTTGCTTCAGGACCTATACAGGTTCCGGGGGGTGGGCAGGCTGAGACTTTGGTTAATTCTTCTCCTAGATGGGAAATTAGAGTGACATGTGCCCGTCCAAATGCCTACAGCTACTCTCTCATTGGTTCTCGCTCTTCCCTTTCATCCTCTGCACAATTTGCAAACTGTGCGAACCAGGAGGTTAAAGGGGCTGATTCTCCAAGTTGGGAGATTGAGAGTAAAGCAGTAGGAATACCAAACCGGAGCACAAGGAGAGGGAAAATTAGGAGAGTTTTAGAAACCTTTCGCCATCACAGGGCATCCATTCTGTAGGTTTCCAGTACATGTTATAACTCTAGTGATATTCCCTTCTAACTGGAGAGTTGGGACCCATGGAATGGGTCGCATGCATTATTGCTTTAAAAGGTCTGCATTTTCTCACCCAAACTCACCAATACTCTCAGTCCCAAGTTTCCAGCCTTATGTTTCATCCAACTGTGCTGTAGATAAGGTCATTCCAGGTTCCATCAGAACCCCTGAAGGAATTGTGTAAGAATTTCGCTGTTTTTTTGCTTTGTTTTTGAAATTCATTTTTATAATGAGGTTGAGCTGATTTTCACGGATGTGTTTATGCCGGTCTAGACACACTTGATTCCCTTACAGTGACGTATCAATACATAGGTTTTAAGATTCTTACTAGTCAGATATATTCCTCTGAGGGGATTAGGGATGTTGAGTCCCGTTCACTGAGGAAGGAGTAGGTCTCGTCTATTCTGTATTTGGATTATGCAACGGTAGCTGTGCTAATATCACACTCTGGTTTTATGCATCACCCCACCTCTCCTTTCCCCTTAAGCACACATAAGAGTGTTTTCTAAATGTGAGACTCTGTTCTCTTTCCTAATTCAGTTCATGTGTAGCCATTTTTACATTCCCTTCATAAGTGATATCTTATGATATGTTTCTTTTTCTGTGTGACTTATTTCACTTAGAATCATCGTACCTGAATCCACTCATTATGCTGCTACTGGCCTTATGACATTGATTTCATGGCTGAGGGATATTCCATTGTACGTAAGTACCACAATTTCTTTACCATTTTGGTCTTTCCTGGGACATTTAATGTATTCCGAGTCGAGGTTCTTGTAAGCAGTGTAGCCCTATATTTTGGGGTGTTTGTGTCTTATTGATTTTCAGTTTTCTCAAGCTATATTCCCATGACTGAAAATGCCCTAGGTTGTGTAGCTCTGTTGTTTCATTCTTTTTACGAACACAATGCACTCCTCCAGACTGGCTGTTGGAAATTTATATTCCGCCCATCAGCATTGCAAGGCTCCCTATTCTCCAGAGCCTGTCTTGCCTTTCTGGATTTTACATATTTTTCGGATGTCCCTACTGACCGGTGGGAAGTGACACTTCTTGCTAGTGTGGATTTGCATTGTGTGCTTGCTTAGTTGGCCAAAAAGTCCGTATGCGTTTTCTCCTGAATATATTCAGGAGAAAACGCATACGCCCGTTTTGGTCAAGTGCATCATTGTCGATGTTGTGATGCTTTTCCTGTGCTTTAAAAGTGATTCCAATGTACCTCTTGAAATCTGTTTTGTGCAATTCTGCCTCATTTTCAAGTCCGCCTCGTGGCCTTCCCTCAACAGATTTTTGGAAGAGAGTTGTCCTTTACAACTCGGCAGGTTAGTGTATTGCTGTTCCCCTGAGCTCCATTTTTCAACTCTTGTTTTTGTGAGCGGACCACAAATCCACAATTTTGCTTCAGGACCTATACAGGTTCCGGGGGGTGGGCAGGCTGAGACTTTGGTTAATTCTTCTCCCTGACAGGAAATTAGAGTGACGTGTGCCCGTTCAAATGCCTACAGCTACTCTCTCATTGGTTCTCACTCTTCCCTTTCATCCTCTGCACAATTTGCCAACTGTGCAAACCAGGAGGTTAAAGGGGCTGATTCTCCAAGTTGTGAGATTGATAGTAAAGCAGTTGGAATGTCAAACCGGAGCACAAGGAGAGGAAAATTAGGAGCGTTGTAGAAACGTTTCACCATCACAGGGTATCCATTCTCTAGGTTTTCCATACATGTTATAACTGTAGTGATATTCCCTTCTACCTGGAGAGTTGAGACCCATGGAATGGGGGACATGCATTATTGCTTTAACGGGTCTGCATTTTCTCATCCAATCTCACCAATCCTCTCAGTGCCAAGTGTCCAGCCTTATGTTTGATACAGCTGTTGTTGTAGATAGGATTATTCCAGATTTCATCAGAACCCCTGAAGGAATTGTGTAAGAATTTCGCTCTTTTTTTATTTTGTTTTTGAAATTCAATTTTATAATGGGGATAAGCTGATTTTCACTGACGTGTTTATGCCGGACTAGAGACACTTGATTCCCTTATGGAGACATATCAATACATAGGTTTTAATATTCTTACTAGTCAGATATATTCCTCTGCGTGGAATAGGGGTGTTGAGTCCCATTCACTGAGGAAGGAGTAGGTCTTGCCTATTCTGTATTTGGATTATGGAATGGTACCTGTGCTAATATCAAACTCTGGTCTTATGCATCACCCCACCTCTCCTTTCCCCTTAAGCAGGCATAAGTGTGTTTTCTAAATGTGAGTCTCTGTTCTTTCCTAACTCAGTTCATGTGTAGCCATGTTTACAGGACCTTCATAAGTGATATCTTATGATAAGTTTCTTTTTCTGTGTGACTTATTTCACTTAGAATCATCATACCTGAATCCACCCATTATGCTGCTACTGGCCTTATGACATTGATTTCATGGCTGAGGGATATTCCATTGTACATAGGTACTACAATTTCTTTACCAATTTTGTCTTTCCTGGGATATTTAAGGTGTCCCCAAGTCGAGGTTCTTGTATGCAGTGCAGCCCTAAATTTTGTGGTGGCTATGTATTATTGATTTTCAGTTTTCCCAGGGTATATTCCCATGACTGGAAGTGCCCTAGGTTGTGTAGCTCTGTTGTTTACTTCGTTTAGGGAACGCAGTGCACTCCTCCAGAGTGGCTGTTGGAAATTTACATGCCGCCGATCAGCATAGCAAGGCTCCCTGTTCTCCAGAGCCTGTCTTGCCTTTCTGGTTTTTACATATTTTTCGGATGTCTAATTTGACACGTGGGAAGTGACACTTCTTTGTAGTGCAGATTTGCATTTCCTGCTTGCTTAGTTGGCCGAAAAGGTCGTATGCGTTTTCTCCTGAATATATTCAGGAGAAAACGCACATGCCCTATTTCGACAAGTGCATCATTGTTGAAGATGTGACGCTGTTCCTGTGTTTTAAAGGCATTTCAAATATACCTGTTGAAATCCTTTTCGTGCAATTCTGCCTCACTTTCAAGTCCACCTCGTGGCCTTCCCTCAACAGATTTTTGAAAGAGAGTTGTCCTTTATAACTCAGCAGGTTTGTGAATTGCTGTGTCCGTGAACTCCATTTTTAAACTCGTGTTTTTGTGAGCAGACCACAAATCCACAATTTTGCTTCAGGACCTATACAGGTTCCGGGGGGTGGGCAGGCTGAGACTTTGGTTAATTCTTCTCCTAGATGGGAAATTAGAGTGACATGTGCCCGTCCAAATGCCTACAGCTACTCTCTCATTGGTTCTCGCTCTTCCCTTTCATCCTCTGCACAATGTGCAAACTGTGCGAACCAGGAGGTTAAAGGGGCTGATTCTCCAAGTTGGGAGATTGAGAGTAAAGCAGTAGGAATACCAAACCGGAGCACAAGGAGAGGGAAAATTAGGAGAGTTTTAGAAACCTTTCGCCATCACAGGGCATCCATTCTGTAGGTTTCCAGTACATGTTATAACTCTAGTGATATTCCCTTCTAACTGGAGAGTTCTGACCCATGGAATGGGTCGCATGCATTATTGCTTTAAAAGGTCTGCATTTTCTCACCCAAACTCACCAATACTCTCAGTCCCAAGTTTCCAGCCTTATGTTTCATCCAACTGTGCTGTAGATAAGGTCATTCCAGGTTTCATCAGAACCCCTGAAGGAATTGTGTAAGAATTTCGCTGTTTTTTTGCTTTGTTTTTGAAATTCATTTTTATAATGAGGTTGAGCTGATTTTCACGGATGTGTTTATGCCGGTCTAGACACACTTGATTCCCTTACAGTGACGTATCAATACATAGGTTTTAAGATTCTTACTAGTCAGATATATTCCTCTGAGGGGATTAGGGATGTTGAGTCCCGTTCACTGAGGAAGGAGTAGGTCTCGTCTATTCTGTATTTGGATTATGCAACGGTAGCTGTGCTAATATCACACTCTGGTTTTATGCATCACCCCACCTCTCCTTTCCCCTTAAGCACACATAAGAGTGTTTTCTAAATGTGAGACTCTGTTCTCTTTCCTAATTCAGTTCATGTGTAGCCATTTTTACATTCCCTTCATAAGTGATATCTTATGATATGTTTCTTTTTCTGTGTGACTTATTTCACTTAGAATCATCGTACCTGAATCCACTCATTATGCTGCTACTGGCCTTATGACATTCATTTCATGGCTGAGGGATATTCCATTGTACGTAAGTACCACAATTTCTTTACCATTTTGGTCTTTCCTGGGACATTTAATGTATTCCGAGTCGAGGTTCTTGTAAGCAGTGTAGCCCTATATTTTGGGGTGTTTGTGTCTTATTGATTTTCAGTTTTCTCAAGCTATATTCCCATGACTGAAAATGCCCTAGGTTGTGTAGCTCTGTTGTTTCATTCTTTTTACGAACACAATGCACTCCTCCAGACTGGCTGTTGGAAATTTATATTCCGCCCATCAGCATTGCAAGGCTCCCTATTCTCCAGAGCCTGTCTTGCCTTTCTGGATTTTACATATTTTTCGGATGTCCCTACTGACCGGTGGGAAGTGACACTTCTTGCTAGTGTGGATTTGCATTGTGTGCTTGCTTAGTTGGCCAAAAAGTCCGTATGCGTTTTCTCCTGAATATATTCAGGAGAAAACGCATACGCCCGTTTTGGTCAAGTGCATCATTGTCGATGTTGTGATGCTTTTCCTGTGCTTTAAAAGTGATTCCAATGTACCTCTTGAAATCTGTTTTGTGCAATTCTGCCTCATTTTCAAGTCCGCCTCGTGGCCTTCCCTCAACAGATTTTTGGAAGAGAGTTGTCCTTTACAACTCGGCAGGTTAGTGTATTGCTGTTCCCCTGAGCTCCATTTTTCAACTCTTGTTTTTGTGAGCAGACCACAAATCCACAATTTTGCTTCAGGACCTATACAGGTTCCGGGGGGTGGGCAGGCTGAGACTTTGGTTAATTCTTCTCCCTGACAGGAAATTAGAGTGACATGTGCCCGTTCAAATGCCTACAGCTACTCTCTCATTGGTTCTCACTCTTCCCTTTCATCCTCTGCACAATTTGCCAACTGTGCAAACCAGGAGGTTAAAGGGGCTGATTCTCCAAGTTGTGAGATTGATAGTAAAGCAGTTGGAATGTCAAACCGGAGCACAAGGAGAGGAAAATTAGGAGCGTTGTAGAAACGTTTCACCATCACAGGGTATCCATTCTCTAGGTTTTCCATACATGTTATAACTGTAGTGATATTCCCTTCTACCTGGAGAGTTGAGACCCATGGAATGGGGGACATGCATTATTGCTTTAACGGGTCTGCATTTTCTCATCCAATCTCACCAATCCTCTCAGTGCCAAGTGTCCAGCCTTATGTTTAATACAGCTGTTGTTGTAGATAGGATTATTCCAGGTTTCATCAGAACCCCTGAAGGAATTGTGTAAGAATTTCGCTCTTTTTTTATTTTGTTTTTGAAATTCAATTTTATAATGGGGATAAGCTGATTTTCACTGACGTGTTTATGCCGGACTAGAGACACTTGATTCCCTTATGGAGACATATCAATACATAGGTTTTAATATTCTTACTAGTCAGATATATTCCTCTGCGTGGAATAGGGGTGTTGAGTCCCATTCACTGAGGAAGGAGTAGGTCTTGCCTATTCTGTATTTGGATTATGGAATGGTACCTGTGCTAATATCAAACTCTGGTCTTATGCATCACCCCACCTCTCCTTTCCCCTTAAGCAGGCATAAGTGTGTTTTCTAAATGTGAGTCTCTGTTCTTTCCTAACTCAGTTCATGTGTAGCCATGTTTACAGGACCTTCATAAGTGATATCTTATGATAAGTTTCTTTTTCTGTGTGACTTATTTCACTTAGAATCATCATACCTGAATCCACCCATTATGCTGCTACTGGCCTTATGACATTGATTTCATGGCTGAGGGATATTCCATTGTACATAGGTACTACAATTTCTTTACCAATTTTGTCTTTCCTGGGATATTTAAGGTGTCCCCAAGTCGAGGTTCTTGTATGCAGTGCAGCCCTAAATTTGGGGGTGGCTATGTATTATTGATTTTCAGTTTTCCCAGGGTATATTCCCATGACTGGAAGTGCCCTAGGTTGTGTAGCTCTGTTGTTTACTTCGTTTAGGGAACGCAGTGCACTCCTCCAGAGTGGCTGTTGGAAATTTACATGCCGCCGATCAGCATAGCAAGGCTCCCTGTTCTCCAGAGCCTGTCTTGCCTTTCTGGTTTCTACATATTTTTCGGATGTCTAATTTGACACGTGGGAAGTGACACTTCTTTGTAGTGCAGATTTGCATTTCCTGCTTGCTTAGTTGGCCAAAAAGGTCATATGCGTTTTCTCCTGAATATATTCAGGAGAAAACGCATATGCCCTATTTCGACAAGTGCATCATTGTTGAAGATGTGACGCTTTTCCTGTGTTTTAAAGGCATTTCAAATATACCTGTTGAAATCCTTTTCGTGCAATTCTGCCTCACTTTCAAGTCCACCTCGTGGCCTTCCCTCAACAGATTTTTGAAAGAGAGTTGTCCTTTATAACTCAGCAGGTTTGTGAATTGCTGTGTCCGTGAACTCCATTTTTAAACTCGTGTTTTTGTGAGCAGACCACAAATCCACAATTTTGCTTCAGGACCTATACAGGTTCCGGGGGGTGGGCAGGCTGAGACTTTGGTTAATTCTTCTCCTAGATGGGAAATTAGAGTGACATGTGCCCGTCCAAATGCCTACAGCTACTCTCTCATTGGTTCTCGCTCTTCCCTTTCATCCTCTGCACAATTTGCAAACTGTGCGAGCCAGGAGGTTAAAGGGGCTGATTCTCCAAGTTGGGAGATTGAGAGTAAAGCAGTAGGAATACCAAACCGGAGCACAAGGAGAGGGAAAATTAGGAGAGTTTTAGAAACCTTTCGCCATCACAGGGCATCCATTCTGTAGGTTTCCAGTACATGTTATAACTCTAGTGATATTCCCTTCTAACTGGAGAGTTGGGACCCATGGAATGGGTCGCATGCATTATTGCTTTAAAAGGTCTGCATTTTCTCACCCAAACTCACCAATACTCTCAGTCCCAAGTTTCCAGCCTTATGTTTCATCCAACTGTGCTGTAGATAAGGTCATTCCAGGTTTCATCAGAACCCCTGAAGGAATTGTGTAAGAATTTCGCTGTTTTTTTGCTTTGTTTTTGAAATTCATTTTTATAATGAGGTTGAGCTGATTTTCACGGATGTGTTTATGCCGGTCTAGACACACTTGATTCCCTTACAGTGACGTATCAATACATAGGTTTTAAGATTCTTACTAGTCAGATATATTCCTCTGAGGGGATTAGGGATGTTGAGTCCCGTTCACTGAGGAAGGAGTAGGTCTCGTCTATTCTGTATTTGGATTATGCAACGGTAGCTGTGCTAATATCACACTCTGGTTTTATGCATCACCCCACCTCTCCTTTCCCCTTAAGCACACATAAGAGTGTTTTCTAAATGTGAGACTCTGTTCTCTTTCCTAATTCAGTTCATGTGTAGCCATTTTTACATTCCCTTCATAAGTGATATCTTATGATATGTTTCTTTTTCTGTGTGACTTATTTCACTTAGAATCATCGTACCTGAATCCACTCATTATGCTGCTACTGGCCTTATGACATTGATTTCATGGCTGAGGGATATTCCATTGTACGTAAGTACCACAATTTCTTTACCATTTTGGTCTTTCCTGGGACATTTAATGTATTCCGAGTCGAGGTTCTTGTAAGCAGTGTAGCCCTATATTTTGGGGTGTTTGTGTCTTATTGATTTTCAGTTTTCTCAAGCTATATTCCCATGACTGAAAATGCCCTAGGTTGTGTAGCTCTGTTGTTTCATTCTTTTTACGAACACAATGCACTCCTCCAGACTGGCTGTTGGAAATTTATATTCCGCCCATCAGCATTGCAAGGCTCCCTATTCTCCAGAGCCTGTCTTGCCTTTCTGGATTTTACATATTTTTCGGATGTCCCTACTGACCGGTGGGAAGTGACACTTCTTGCTAGTGTGGATTTGCATTGTGTGCTTGCTTAGTTGGCCAAAAAGTCCGTATGCGTTTTCTCCTGAATATATTCAGGAGAAAACGCATACGCCCGTTTTGGTCAAGTGCATCATTGTCGATGTTGTGATGCTTTTCCTGTGCTTTAAAAGTGATTCCAATGTACCTCTTGAAATCTGTTTTGTGCAATTCTGCCTCATTTTCAAGTCCGCCTCGTGGCCTTCCCTCAACAGATTTTTGGAAGAGAGTTGTCCTTTACAACTCGGCAGGTTAGTGTATTGCTGTTCCCCTGAGCTCCATTTTTCAACTCTTGTTTTTGTGAGCGGACCACAAATCCACAATTTTGCTTCAGGACCTATACAGGTTCCGGGGGGTGGGCAGGCTGAGACTTTGGTTAATTCTTCTCCCTGACAGGAAATTAGAGTGACGTGTGCCCGTTCAAATGCCTACAGCTACTCTCTCATTGGTTCTCACTCTTCCCTTTCATCCTCTGCACAATTTGCCAACTGTGCAAACCAGGAGGTTAAAGGGGCTGATTCTCCAAGTTGTGAGATTGATAGTAAAGCAGTTGGAATGTCAAACCGGAGCACAAGGAGAGGAAAATTAGGAGCGTTGTAGAAACGTTTCACCATCACAGGGTATCCATTCTCTAGGTTTTCCATACATGTTATAACTGTAGTGATATTCCCTTCTACCTGGAGAGTTGAGACCCATGGAATGGGGGACATGCATTATTGCTTTAACGGGTCTGCATTTTCTCATCCAATCTCACCAATCCTCTCAGTGCCAAGTGTCCAGCCTTATGTTTAATACAGCTGTTGTTGTAGATAGGATTATTCCAGGTTTCATCAGAACCCCTGAAGGAATTGTGTAAGAATTTCGCTCTTTTTTTATTTTGTTTTTGAAATTCAATTTTATAATGGGGATAAGCTGATTTTCACTGACGTGTTTATGCCGGACTAGAGACACTTGATTCCCTTATGGAGACATATCAGTACATAGGTTTTAATATTCTTACTAGTCAGATATATTCCTCTGCGTGGAATAGGGGTGTTGAGTCCCATTCACTGAGGAAGGAGTAGGTCTTGCCTATTCTGTATTTGGATTATGGAATGGTACCTGTGCTAATATCAAACTCTGGTTTTATGCATCACCCCACCTCTCCTTTCCCCTTAAGCAGGCATAAGTGTGTTTTCTAAATGTGAGTCTCTGTTCTTTCCTAACTCAGTTCATGTGTAGCCATGTTTACAGGACCTTCATAAGTGATATCTTATGATAAGTTTCTTTTTCTGTGTGACTTATTTCACTTAGAATCATCATACCTGAATCCACCCATTATGCTGCTACTGGCCTTATGACATTGATTTCATGGCTGAGGGATATTCCATTGTACATAGGTACTACAATTTCTTTACCAATTTTGTCTTTCCTGGGATATTTAAGGTGTCCCCAAGTCGAGGTTCTTGTATGCAGTGCAGCCCTAAATTTTGTGGTGGCTATGTATTATTGATTTTCAGTTTTCCCAGGGTATATTCCCATGACTGGAAGTGCCCTAGGTTGTGTAGCTCTGTTGTTTACTTCGTTTAGGGAACGCAGTGCACTCCTCCAGAGTGGCTGTTGGAAATTTACATGCCGCCGATCAGCATAGCAAGGCTCCCTGTTCTCCAGAGCCTGTCTTGCCTTTCTGGTTTTTACATATTTTTCGGATGTCTAATTTGACACGTGGGAAGTGACACTTCTTTGTAGTGCAGATTTGCATTTCCTGCTTGCTTAGTTGGCCAAAAAGGTCATATGCGTTTTCTCCTGAATATATTCAGGAGAAAACGCATATGCCCTATTTCGACAAGTGCATCATTGTTGAAGATGTGACGCTTTTCCTGTGTTTTAAAGGCATTTCAAATATACCTGTTGAAATCCTTTTCGTGCAATTCTGCCTCACTTTCAAGTCCACCTCGTGGCCTTCCCTCAACAGATTTTTGAAAGAGAGTTGTCCTTTATAACTCAGCAGGTTTGTGAATTGCTGTGTCCGTGAACTCCATTTTTAAACTCGTGTTTTTGTGAGCAGACCACAAATCCACAATTTTGCTTCAGGACCTATACAGGTTCCGGGGGGTGGGCAGGCTGAGACTTTGGTTAATTCTTCTCCTAGATGGGAAATTAGAGTGACATGTGCCCGTCCAAATGCCTACAGCTACTCTCTCATTGGTTCTCGCTCTTCCCTTTCATCCTCTGCACAATTTGCAAACTGTGCGAACCAGGAGGTTAAAGGGGCTGATTCTCCAAGTTGGGAGATTGAGAGTAAAGCAGTAGGAATACCAAACCGGAGCACAAGGAGAGGGAAAATTAGGAGAGTTTTAGAAACCTTTCTCCATCACAGGGCATCCATTCTGTAGGTTTCCAGTACATGTTATAACTCTAGTGATATTCCCTTCTAACTGGAGAGTTGGGACCCATGGAATGGGTCGCATGCATTATTGCTTTAAAAGGTCTGCATTTTCTCACCCAAACTCACCAATACTCTCAGTCCCAAGTTTCCAGCCTTATGTTTCATCCAACTGTGCTGTAGATAAGGTCATTCCAGGTTTCATCAGAACCCCTGAAGGAATTGTATAAGAATTTCGCTGTTTTTTTGCTTTGTTTTTGAAATTCATTTTTATAATGAGGTTGAGCTGATTTTCACGGATGTGTTTATGCCGGTCTAGACACACTTGATTCCCTTACAGTGACGTATCAATACATAGGTTTTAAGATTCTTACTAGTCAGATATATTCCTCTGAGGGGATTAGGGATGTTGAGTCCCGTTCACTGAGGAAGGAGTAGGTCTCGTCTATTCTGTATTTGGATTATGCAACGGTAGCTGTGCTAATATCACACTCTGGTTTTATGCATCACCCCACCTCTCCTTTCCCCTTAAGCACACATAAGAGTGTTTTCTAAATGTGAGACTCTGTTCTCTTTCCTAATTCAGTTCATGTGTAGCCATTTTTACATTCCCTTCATAAGTGATATCTTATGATATGTTTCTTTTTCTGTGTGACTTATTTCACTTAGAATCATCGTACCTGAATCCACTCATTATGCTGCTACTGGCCTTATGACATTGATTTCATGGCTGAGGGATATTCCATTGTACGTAAGTACCACAATTTCTTTACCATTTTGGTCTTTCCTGGGACATTTAATGTATTCCGAGTCGAGGTTCTTGTAAGCAGTGTAGCCCTATATTTTGGGGTGTTTGTGTCTTATTGATTTTCAGTTTTCTCAAGCTATATTCCCATGACTGAAAATGCCCTAGGTTGTGTAGCTCTGTTGTTTCATTCTTTTTACGAACACAATGCACTCCTCCAGACTGGCTGTTGGAAATTTATATTCCGCCCATCAGCATTGCAAGGCTCCCTATTCTCCAGAGCCTGTCTTGCCTTTCTGGATTTTACATATTTTTCGGATGTCCCTACTGACCGGTGGGAAGTGACACTTCTTGCTAGTGTGGATTTGCATTGTGTGCTTGCTTAGTTGGCCAAAAAGTCCGTATGCGTTTTCTCCTGAATATATTCAGGAGAAAACGCATACGCCCGTTTTGGTCAAGTGCATCATTGTCGATGTTGTGATGCTTTTCCTGTGCTTTAAAAGTGATTCCAATGTACCTCTTGAAATCTGTTTTGTGCAATTCTGCCTCATTTTCAAGTCCGCCTCGTGGCCTTCCCTCAACAGATTTTTGGAAGAGAGTTGTCCTTTACAACTCGGCAGGTTAGTGTATTGCTGTTCCCCTGAGCTCCATTTTTCAACTCTTGTTTTTGTGAGCGGACCACAAATCCACAATTTTGCTTCAGGACCTATACAGGTTCCGGGGGGTGGGCAGGCTGAGACTTTGGTTAATTCTTCTCCCTGACAGGAAATTAGAGTGACATGTGCCCGTTCAAATGCCTACAGCTACTCTCTCATTGGTTCTCACTCTTCCCTTTCATCCTCTGCACAATTTGCCAACTGTGCAAACCAGGAGGTTAGAGGGGCTGATTCTCCAAGTTGTGAGATTGATAGTAAAGCAGTTGGAATGTCAAACCGGAGCACAAGGAGAGGAAAATTAGGAGCGTTGTAGAAACGTTTCACCATCACAGGGTATCCATTCTCTAGGTTTTCCATACATGTTATAACTGTAGTGATATTCCCTTCTACCTGGAGAGTTGAGACCCATGGAATGGGGGACATGCATTATTGCTTTAACGGGTCTGCATTTTCTCATCCAATCTCACCAATCCTCTCAGTGCCAAGTGTCCAGCCTTATGTTTAATACAGCTGTTGTTGTAGATAGGATTATTCCAGGTTTCATCAGAACCCCTGAAGGAATTGTGTAAGAATTTCGCTCTTTTTTTATTTTGTTTTTGAAATTCAATTTTATAATGGGGATAAGCTGATTTTCACTGACGTGTTTATGCCGGACTAGAGACACTTGATTCCCTTATGGAGACATATCAATACATAGGTTTTAATATTCTTACTAGTCAGATATATTCCTCTGCGTGGAATAGGGGTGTTGAGTCCCATTCACTGAGGAAGGAGTAGGTCTTGCCTATTCTGTATTTGGATTATGGAATGGTACCTGTGCTAATATCAAACTCTGGTCTTATGCATCACCCCACCTCTCCTTTCCCCTTAAGCAGGCATAAGTGTGTTTTCTAAATGTGAGTCTCTGTTCTTTCCTAACTCAGTTCATGTGTAGCCATGTTTACAGGACCTTCATAAGTGATATCTTATGATAAGTTTCTTTTTCTGTGTGACTTATTTCACTTAGAATCATCATACCTGAATCCACCCATTATGCTGCTACTGGCCTTATGACATTGATTTCATGGCTGAGGGATATTCCATTGTACATAGGTACTACAATTTCTTTACCAATTTTGTCTTTCCTGGGATATTTAAGGTGTCCCCAAGTCGAGGTTCTTGTATGCAGTGCAGCCCTAAATTTTGTGGTGGCTATGTATTATTGATTTTCAGTTTTCCCAGGGTATATTCCCATGACTGGAAGTGCCCTAGGTTGTGTAGCTCTGTTGTTTACTTCGTTTAGGGAACGCAGTGCACTCCTCCAGAGTGGCTGTTGGAAATTTACATGCCGCCGATCAGCATAGCAAGGCTCCCTGTTCTCCAGAGCCTGTCTTGCCTTTCTGGTTTTTACATATTTTTCGGATGTCTAATTTGACACGTGGGAAGTGACACTTCTTTGTAGTGCAGATTTGCATTTCCTGCTTGCTTAGTTGGCCAAAAAGGTCATATGCGTTTTCTCCTGAATATATTCAGGAGAAAACGCACATGCCCTATTTCGACAAGTGCATCATTGTTGAAGATGTGACGCTTTTCCTGTGTTTTAAAGGCATTTCAAATATACCTGTTGAAATCCTTTTCGTGCAATTCTGCCTCACTTTCAAGTCCACCTCGTGGCCTTCCCTCAACAGATTTTTGAAAGAGAGTTGTCCTTTATAACTCAGCAGGTTTGTGAATTGCTGTGTCCGTGAACTCCATTTTTAAACTCGTGTTTTTGTGAGCAGACCACAAATCCACAATTTTGCTTCAGGACCTATACAGGTTCCGGGGGGTGGGCAGGCTGAGACTTTGGTTAATTCTTCTCCTAGATGGGAAATTAGAGTGACATGTGCCCGTCCAAATGCCTACAGCTACTCTCTCATTGGTTCTCGCTCTTCCCTTTCATCCTCTGCACAATTTGCAAACTGTGCGAACCAGGAGGTTAAAGGGGCTGATTCTCCAAGTTGGGAGATTGAGAGTAAAGCAGTAGGAATACCAAACCGGAGCACAAGGAGAGGGAAAATTAGGAGAGTTTTAGAAACCTTTCGCCATCACAGGGCATCCATTCTGTAGGTTTCCAGTACATGTTATAACTCTAGTGATATTCCCTTCTAACTGGAGAGTTGGGACCCATGGAATGGGTCGCATGCATTATTGCTTTAAAAGGTCTGCATTTTCTCACCCAAACTCACCAATACTCTCAGTCCCAAGTTTCCAGCCTTATGTTTCATCCAACTGTGCTGTAGATAAGGTCATTCCAGGTTTCATCAGAACCCCTGAAGGAATTGTGTAAGAATTTCGCTGTTTTTTTGCTTTGTTTTTGAAATTCATTTTTATAATGAGGTTGAGCTGATTTTCACGGATGTGTTTATGCCGGTCTAGACACACTTGATTCCCTTACAGTGACGTATCAATACATAGGTTTTAAGATTCTTACTAGTCAGATATATTCCTCTGAGGGGATTAGGGATGTTGAGTCCCGTTCACTGAGGAAGGAGTAGGTCTCGTCTATTCTGTATTTGGATTATGCAACGGTAGCTGTGCTAATATCACACTCTGGTTTTATGCATCACCCCACCTCTCCTTTCCCCTTAAGCACACATAAGAGTGTTTTCTAAATGTGAGACTCTGTTCTCTTTCCTAATTCAGTTCATGTGTAGCCATTTTTACATTCCCTTCATAAGTGATATCTTATGATATGTTTCTTTTTCTGTGTGACTTATTTCACTTAGAATCATCGTACCTGAATCCACTCATTATGCTGCTACTGGCCTTATGACATTGATTTCATGGCTGAGGGATATTCCATTGTACGTAAGTACCACAATTTCTTTACCATTTTGGTCTTTCCTGGGACATTTAATGTATTCCGAGTCGAGGTTCTTGTAAGCAGTGTAGCCCTATATTTTGGGGTGTTTGTGTCTTATTGATTTTCAGTTTTCTCAAGCTATATTCCCATGACTGAAAATGCCCTAGGTTGTGTAGCTCTGTTGTTTCATTCTTTTTACGAACACAATGCACTCCTCCAGACTGGCTGTTGGAAATTTATATTCCACCCATCAGCATTGCAAGGCTCCCTATTCTCCAGAGCCTGTCTTGCCTTTCAGGATTTTACATATTTTTCGGATGTCCCTACTGACCGGTGGGAAGTGACACTTCTTGCTAGTGTGGATTTGCATTGTGTGCTTGCTTAGTTGGCCAAAAAGTCCGTATGCGTTTTCTCCTGAATATATTCAGGAGAAAACGCATACGCCCGTTTTGGTCAAGTGCATCATTGTCGATGTTGTGATGCTTTTCCTGTGCTTTAAAAGTGATTCCAATGTACCTCTTGAAATCTGTTTTGTGCAATTCTGCCTCATTTTCAAGTCCGCCTCGTGGCCTTCCCTCAACAGATTTTTGGAAGAGAGTTGTCCTTTACAACTCGGCAGGTTAGTGTATTGCTGTTCCCCTGAGCTCCATTTTTCAACTCTTGTTTTTGTGAGCGGACCACAAATCCACAATTTTGCTTCAGGACCTATACAGGTTCCGGGGGGTGGGCAGGCTGAGACTTTGGTTAATTCTTCTCCCTGACAGGAAATTAGAGTGACATGTGCCCGTTCAAATGCCTACAGCTACTCTCTCATTGGTTCTCACTCTTCCCTTTCATCCTCTGCACAATTTGCCAACTGTGCAAACCAGGAGGTTAGAGGGGCTGATTCTCCAAGTTGTGAGATTGATAGTAAAGCAGTTGGAATGTCAAACCGGAGCACAAGGAGAGGAAAATTAGGAGCGTTGTAGAAACGTTTCACCATCACAGGGTATCCATTCTCTAGGTTTTCCATACATGTTATAACTGTAGTGATATTCCCTTCTACCTGGAGAGTTGAGACCCATGGAATGGGGGACATGCATTATTGCTTTAACGGGTCTGCATTTTCTCATCCAATCTCACCAATCCTCTCAGTGCCAAGTGTCCAGCCTTATGTTTAATACAGCTGTTGTTGTAGATAGGATTATTCCAGGTTTCATCAGAACCCCTGAAGGAATTGTGTAAGAATTTCGCTCTTTTTTTATTTTGTTTTTGAAATTCAATTTTATAATGGGGATAAGCTGATTTTCACTGACGTGTTTATGCCGGACTAGAGACACTTGATTCCCTTATGGAGACATATCAATACATAGGTTTTAATATTCTTACTAGTCAGATATATTCCTCTGCGTGGAATAGGGGTGTTGAGTCCCATTCACTGAGGAAGGAGTAGGTCTTGCCTATTCTGTATTTGGATTATGGAATGGTACCTGTGCTAATATCAAACTCTGGTTTTATGCATCACCCCACCTCTCCTTTCCCCTTAAGCAGGCATAAGTGTGTTTTCTAAATGTGAGTCTCTGTTCTTTCCTAACTCAGTTCATGTGTAGCCATGTTTACAGGACCTTCATAAGTGATATCTTATGATAAGTTTCTTTTTCTGTGTGACTTATTTCACTTAGAATCATCATTCCTGAATCCACCCATTATGCTGCTACTGGCCTTATGACATTGATTTCATGGCTGAGGGATATTCCATTGTACATAGGTACTACAATTTCTTTACCAATTTTGTCTTTCCTGGGATATTTAAGGTGTCCCCAAGTCGAGGTTCTTGTATGCAGTGCAGCCCTAAATTTTGTGGTGGCTATGTATTATTGATTTTCAGTTTTCCCAGGGTATATTCCCATGACTGGAAGTGCCCTAGGTTGTGTAGCTCTGTTGTTTACTTCGTTTAGGGAACGCAGTGCACTCCTCCAGAGTGGCTGTTGGAAATTTACATGCCGCCGATCAGCATAGCAAGGCTCCCTGTTCTCCAGAGCCTGTCTTGCCTTTCTGGTTTTTACATATTTTTCGGATGTCTAATTTGACACGTGGGAAGTGACACTTCTTTGTAGTGCAGATTTGCATTTCCTGCTTGCTTAGTTGGCCGAAAAGGTCGTATGCGTTTTCTCCTGAATATATTCAGGAGAAAACGCACATGCCCTATTTCGACAAGTGCATCATTGTTGAAGATGTGACGCTTTTCCTGTGTTTTAAAGGCATTTCAAATATACCTGTTGAAATCCTTTTCGTGCAATTCTGCCTCACTTTCAAGTCCACCTCGTGGCCTTCCCTCAACAGATTTTTGAAAGAGAGTTGTCCTTTATAACTCAGCAGGTTTGTGAATTGCTGTGTCCGTGAACTCCATTTTTAAACTCGTGTTTTTGTGAGCAGACCACAAATCCACAATTTTGCTTCAGGACCTATACAGGTTCCGGGGGGTGGGCAGGCTGAGACTTTGGTTAATTCTTCTCCTAGATGGGAAATTAGAGTGACATGTGCCCGTCCAAATGCCTACAGCTACTCTCTCATTGGTTCTCGCTCTTCCCTTTCATCCTCTGCACAATTTGCAAACTGTGCGAACCAGGAGGTTAAAGGGGCTGATTCTCCAAGTTGGGAGATTGAGAGTAAAGCAGTAGGAATACCAAACCGGAGCACAAGGAGAGGGAAAATTAGGAGAGTTTTAGAAACCTTTCGCCATCACAGGGCATCCATTCTGTAGGTTTCCAGTACATGTTATAACTCTAGTGATATTCCCTTCTAACTGGAGAGTTGGGACCCATGGAATGGGTCGCATGCATTATTGCTTTAAAAGGTCTGCATTTTCTCACCCAAACTCACCAATACTCTCAGTCCCAAGTTTCCAGCCTTATGTTTCATCCAACTGTGCTGTAGATAAGGTCATTCCAGGTTTCATCAGAACCCCTGAAGGAATTGTGTAAGAATTTCGCTGTTTTTTTGCTTTGTTTTTGAAATTCATTTTTATAATGAGGTTGAGTTGATTTTCACGGATGTGTTTATGCCGGTCTAGACACACTTGATTCCCTTACAGTGACGTATCAATACATAGGTTTTAAGATTCTTACTAGTCAGATATATTCCTCTGAGGGGATTAGGGATGTTGAGTCCCGTTCACTGAGGAAGGAGTAGGTCTCGTCTATTCTGTATTTGGATTATGCAACGGTAGCTGTGCTAATATCACACTCTGGTTTTATGCATCACCCCACCTCTCCTTTCCCCTTAAGCACACATAAGAGTGTTTTCTAAATGTGAGACTCTGTTCTCTTTCCTAATTCAGTTCATGTGTAGCCATTTTTACATTCCCTTCATAAGTGATATCTTATGATATGTTTCTTTTTCTGTGTGACTTATTTCACTTAGAATCATCGTACCTGAATCCACTCATTATGCTGCTACTGGCCTTATGACATTCATTTCATGGCTGAGGGATATTCCATTGTACGTAAGTACCACAATTTCTTTACCATTTTGGTCTTTCCTGGGACATTTAATGTATTCCGAGTCGAGGTTCTTGTAAGCAGTGTAGCCCTATATTTTGGGGTGTTTGTGTCTTATTGATTTTCAGTTTTCTCAAGCTATATTCCCATGACTGAAAATGCCCTAGGTTGTGTAGCTCTGTTGTTTCATTCTTTTTACGAACACAATGCACTCCTCCAGACTGGCTGTTGGAAATTTATATTCCACCCATCAGCATTGCAAGGCTCCCTATTCTCCAGAGCCTGTCTTGCCTTTCTGGATTTTACATATTTTTCGGATGTCCCTACTGACCGGTGGGAAGTGACACTTCTTGCTAGTGTGGATTTGCATTGTGTGCTTGCTTAGTTGGCCAAAAAGTCCGTATGCGTTTTCTCCTGAATATATTCAGGAGAAAACGCATACGCCCGTTTTGGTCAAGTGCATCATTGTCGATGTTGTGATGCTTTTCCTGTGCTTTAAAAGTGATTCCAATGTACCTCTTGAAATCTGTTTTGTGCAATTCTGCCTCATTTTCAAGTCCGCCTCGTGGCCTTCCCTCAACAGATTTTTGGAAGAGAGTTGTCCTTTACAACTCGGCAGGTTAGTGTATTGCTGTTCCCCTGAGCTCCATTTTTCAACTCTTGTTTTTGTGAGCGGACCACAAATCCACAATTTTGCTTCAGGACCTATACAGGTTCTGGGGTGTGGGCAGGCTGAGACTTTGGTTAATTCTTCTCCCTGACAGGAAATTAGAGTGACATGTGCCCGTTCAAATGCCTACAGCTACTCTCTCATTGGTTCTCACTCTTCCCTTTCATCCTCTGCACAATTTGCCAACTGTGCAAACCAGGAGGTTAAAGGGGCTGATTCTCCAAGTTGTGAGATTGATAGTAAAGCAGTTGGAATGTAAAACCGGAGCACAAGGAGAGGAAAATTAGGAGCGTTGTAGAAACGTTTCACCATCACAGGGTATCCATTCTCTAGGTTTTCCATACATGTTATAACTGTAGTGATATTCCCTTCTACCTGGAGAGTTGAGACCCATGGAATGGGGGACATGCATTATTGCTTTAACGGGTCTGCATTTTCTCATCCAATCTCACCAATCCTCTCAGTGCCAAGTGTCCAGCCTTATGTTTAATACAGCTGTTGTTGTAGATAGGATTATTCCAGGTTTCATCAGAACCCCTGAAGGAATTGTGTAAGAATTTCGCTCTTTTTTTATTTTGTTTTTGAAATTCAATTTTATAATGGGGATAAGCTGATTTTCACTGACGTGTTTATGCCGGACTAGAGACACTTGATTCCCTTATGGAGACATATCAATACATAGGTTTTAATATTCTTACTAGTCAGATATATTCCTCTGCGTGGAATAGGGGTGCTGAGTCCCATTCACTGAGGAAGGAGTAGGTCTTGCCTATTCTGTATTTGGATTATGGAATGGTACCTGTGCTAATATCAAACTCTGGTTTTATGCATCACCCCACCTCTCCTTTCCCCTTAAGCAGGCATAAGTGTGTTTTCTAAATGTGAGTCTCTGTTCTTTCCTAACTCAGTTCATGTGTAGCCATGTTTACAGGACCTTCATAAGTGATATCTTATGATAAGTTTCTTTTTCTGTGTGACTTATTTCACTTAGAATCATCATACCTGAATCCACCCATTATGCTGCTACTGGCCTTATGACATTGATTTCATGGCTGAGGGATATTCCATTGTACATAGGTACTACAATTTCTTTACCAATTTTGTCTTTCCTGGGATATTTAAGGTGTCCCCAAGTCGAGGTTCTTGTATGCAGTGCAGCCCTAAATTTTGTGGTGGCTATGTATTATTGATTTTCAGTTTTCCCAGGGTATATTCCCATGACTGGAAGTGCCCTAGGTTGTGTAGCTCTGTTGTTTACTTCGTTTAGGGAACGCAGTGCACTCCTCCAGAGTGGCTGTTGGAAATTTACATGCCGCCGATCAGCATAGCAAGGCTCCCTGTTCTCCAGAGCCTGTCTTGCCTTTCTGGTTTTTACATATTTTTCGGATGTCTAATTTGACACGTGGGAAGTGACACTTCTTTGTAGTGCAGATTTGCATTTCCTGCTTGCTTAGTTGGCCAAAAAGGTCATATGCGTTTTCTCCTGAATATATTCAGGAGAAAACGCATATGCCCTATTTCGACAAGTGCATCATTGTTGAAGATGTGACGCTTTTCCTGTGTTTTAAAGGCATTTCAAATATACCTGTTGAAATCCTTTTCGTGCAATTCTGCCTCACTTTCAAGTCCACCTCGTGGCCTTCCCTCAACAGATTTTTGAAAGAGAGTTGTCCTTTATAACTCAGCAGGTTTGTGAATTGCTGTGTCCGTGAACTCCATTTTTAAACTCGTGTTTTTGTGAGCAGACCACAAATCCACAATTTTGCTTCAGGACCTATACAGGTTCCGGGGGGTGGGCAGGCTGAGACTTTGGTTAATTCTTCTCCTAGATGGGAAATTAGAGTGACATGTGCCCGTCCAAATGCCTACAGCTACTCTCTCATTGGTTCTCGCTCTTCCCTTTCATCCTCTGCACAATGTGCAAACTGTGCGAACCAGGAGGTTAAAGGGGCTGATTCTCCAAGTTGGGAGATTGAGAGTAAAGCAGTAGGAATACCAAACCGGAGCACAAGGAGAGGGAAAATTAGGAGAGTTTTAGAAACCTTTCGCCATCACAGGGCATCCATTCTGTAGGTTTCCAGTACATGTTATAACTCTAGTGATATTCCCTTCTAACTGGAGAGTTCTGACCCATGGAATGGGTCGCATGCATTATTGCTTTAAAAGGTCTGCATTTTCTCACCCAAACTCACCAATACTCTCAGTCCCAAGTTTCCAGCCTTATGTTTCATCCAACTGTGCTGTAGATAAGGTCATTCCAGGTTTCATCAGAACCCCTGAAGGAATTGTGTAAGAATTTCGCTGTTTTTTTGCTTTGTTTTTGAAATTCATTTTTATAATGAGGTTGAGTTGATTTTCACGGATGTGTTTATGCCGGTCTAGACACACTTGATTCCCTTACAGTGACGTATCAATACATAGGTTTTAAGATTCTTACTAGTCAGATATATTCCTCTGAGGGGATTAGGGATGTTGAGTCCCGTTCACTGAGGAAGGAGTAGGTCTCGTCTATTCTGTATTTGGATTATGCAACGGTAGCTGTGCTAATATCACACTCTGGTTTTATGCATCACCCCACCTCTCCTTTCCCCTTAAGCACACATAAGAGTGTTTTCTAAATGTGAGACTCTGTTCTCTTTCCTAATTCAGTTCATGTGTAGCCATTTTTACATTCCCTTCATAAGTGATATCTTATGATATGTTTCTTTTTCTGTGTGACTTATTTCACTTAGAATCATCGTACCTGAATCCACTCATTATGCTGCTACTGGCCTTATGACATTCATTTCATGGCTGAGGGATATTCCATTGTACGTAAGTACCACAATTTCTTTACCATTTTGGTCTTTCCTGGGACATTTAATGTATTCCGAGTCGAGGTTCTTGTAAGCAGTGTAGCCCTATATTTTGGGGTGTTTGTGTCTTATTGATTTTCAGTTTTCTCAAGCTATATTCCCATGACTGAAAATGCCCTAGGTTGTGTAGCTCTGTTGTTTCATTCTTTTTACGAACACAATGCACTCCTCCAGACTGGCTGTTGGAAATTTATATTCCACCCATCAGCATTGCAAGGCTCCCTATTCTCCAGAGCCTGTCTTGCCTTTCTGGATTTTACATATTTTTCGGATGTCCCTACTGACCGGTGGGAAGTGACACTTCTTGCTAGTGTGGATTTGCATTGTGTGCTTGCTTAGTTGGCCAAAAAGTCCGTATGCGTTTTCTCCTGAATATATTCAGGAGAAAACGCATACGCCCGTTTTGGTCAAGTGCATCATTGTCGATGTTGTGATGCTTTTCCTGTGCTTTAAAAGTGATTCCAATGTACCTCTTGAAATCTGTTTTGTGCAATTCTGCCTCATTTTCAAGTCCGCCTCGTGGCCTTCCCTCAACAGATTTTTGGAAGAGAGTTGTCCTTTACACTTCGGCAGGTTAGTGTATTGCTGTTCCCCTGAGCTCCATTTTTCAACTCTTGTTTTTGTGAGCGGACCACAAATCCACAATTTTGCTTCAGGACCTATACAGGTTCCGGGGGGTGGGCAGGCTGAGACTTTGGTTAATTCTTCTCCCTGACAGGAAATTAGAGTGACATGTGCCCGTTCAAATGCCTACAGCTAATCTCTCATTGGTTCTCACTCTTCCCTTTCATCCTCTGCACAATTTGCCAACTGTGCAAACCAGGAGGTTAGAGGGGCTGATTCTCCAAGTTGTGAGATTGATAGTAAAGCAGTTGGAATGTCAAACCGGAGCACAAGGAGAGGAAAATTAGGAGCGTTGTAGAAACGTTTCACCATCACAGGGTATCCATTCTCTAGGTTTTCCATACATGTTATAACTGTAGTGATATTCCCTTCTACCTGGAGAGTTGAGACCCATGGAATGGGGGACATGCATTATTGCTTTAACGGGTCTGCATTTTCTCATCCAATCTCACCAATCCTCTCAGTGCCAAGTGTCCAGCCTTATGTTTAATACAGCTGTTGTTGTAGATAGGATTATTCCAGGTTTCATCAGAACCCCTGAAGGAATTGTGTAAGAATTTCGCTCTTTTTTTATTTTGTTTTTGAAATTCAATTTTATAATGGGGATAAGCTGATTTTCACTGACGTGTTTATGCCGGACTAGAGACACTTGATTCCCTTATGGAGACATATCAATACATAGGTTTTAATATTCTTACTAGTCAGATATATTCCTCTGCGTGGAATAGGGGTGTTGAGTCCCATTCACTTAGGAAGGAGTAGGTCTTGCCTATTCTGTATTTGGATTATGGAATGGTACCTGTGCTAATATCAAACTCTGGTTTTATGCATCACCCCACCTCTCCTTTCCCCTTAAGCAGGCATAAGTGTGTTTTCTAAATGTGAGTCTCTGTTCTTTCCTAACTCAGTTCATGTGTAGCCATGTTTACAGGACCTTCATAAGTGATATCTTATGATAAGTTTCTTTTTCTGTGTGACTTATTTCACTTAGAATCATCATACCTGAATCCACCCATTATGCTGCTACTGGCCTTATGACATTGATTTCATGGCTGAGGGATATTCCATTGTACATAGGTACTACAATTTCTTTACCAATTTTGTCTTTCCTGGGATATTTAAGGTGTCCCCAAGTCGAGGTTCTTGTATGCAGTGCAGCCCTAAATTTTGTGGTGGCTATGTATTATTGATTTTCAGTTTTCCCAGGGTATATTCCCATGACTGGAAGTGCCCTAGGTTGTGTAGCTCTGTTGTTTACTTCGTTTAGGGAACGCAGTGCACTCCTCCAGAGTGGCTGTTGGAAATTTACATGCCGCCGATCAGCATAGCAAGGCTCCCTGTTCTCCAGAGCCTGTCTTGCCTTTCTGGTTTTTACATATTTTTCGGATGTCTAATTTGACACGTGGGAAGTGACACTTCTTTGTAGTGCAGATTTGCATTTCCTGCTTGCTTAGTTGGCCAAAAAGGTCATATGCGTTTTCTCCTGAATATATTCAGGAGAAAACGCATATGCCCTATTTCGACAAGTGCATCATTGTTGAAGATGTGACGCTTTTCCTGTGTTTTAAAGGCATTTCAAATATACCTGTTGAAATCCTTTTCGTGCAATTCTGCCTCACTTTCAAGTCCACCTCGTGGCCTTCCCTCAACAGATTTTTGAAAGAGAGTTGTCCTTTATAACTCAGCAGGTTTGTGAATTGCTGTGTCCGTGAACTCCATTTTTAAACTCGTGTTTTTGTGAGCAGACCACAAATCCACAATTTTGCTTCAGGACCTATACAGGTTCCGGGGGGTGGGCAGGCTGAGACTTTGGTTAATTCTTCTCCTAGATGGGAAATTAGAGTGACATGTGCCCGTCCAAATGCCTACAGCTACTCTCTCATTGGTTCTCGCTCTTCCCTTTCATCCTCTGCACAATGTGCAAACTGTGCGAACCAGGAGGTTAAAGGGGCTGATTCTCCAAGTTGGGAGATTGAGAGTAAAGCAGTAGGAATACCAAACCGGAGCACAAGGAGAGGGAAAATTAGGAGAGTTTTAGAAACCTTTCGCCATCACAGGGCATCCATTCTGTAGGTTTCCAGTACATGTTATAACTCTAGTGATATTCCCTTCTAACTGGAGAGTTCTGACCCATGGAATGGGTCGCATGCATTATTGCTTTAAAAGGTCTGCATTTTCTCACCCAAACTCACCAATACTCTCAGTCCCAAGTTTCCAGCCTTATGTTTCATCCAACTGTGCTGTAGATAAGGTCATTCCAGGTTTCATCAGAACCCCTGAAGGAATTGTGTAAGAATTTCGCTGTTTTTTTGCTTTGTTTTTGAAATTCATTTTTATAATGAGGTTGAGTTGATTTTCACGGATGTGTTTATGCCGGTCTAGACACACTTGATTCCCTTACAGTGACGTATCAATACATAGGTTTTAAGATTCTTACTAGTCAGATATATTCCTCTGAGGGGATTAGGGATGTTGAGTCCCGTTCACTGAGGAAGGAGTAGGTCTCGTCTATTCTGTATTTGGATTATGCAACGGTAGCTGTGCTAATATCACACTCTGGTTTTATGCATCACCCCACCTCTCCTTTCCCCTTAAGCACACATAAGAGTGTTTTCTAAATGTGAGACTCTGTTCTCTTTCCTAATTCAGTTCATGTGTAGCCATTTTTACATTCCCTTCATAAGTGATATCTTATGATATGTTTCTTTTTCTGTGTGACTTATTTCACTTAGAATCATCGTACCTGAATCCACTCATTATGCTGCTACTGGCCTTATGACATTCATTTCATGGCTGAGGGATATTCCATTGTACGTAAGTACCACAATTTCTTTACCATTTTGGTCTTTCCTGGGACATTTAATGTATTCCGAGTCGAGGTTCTTGTAAGCAGTGTAGCCCTATATTTTGGGGTGTTTGTGTCTTATTGATTTTCAGTTTTCTCAAGCTATATTCCCATGACTGAAAATGCCCTAGGTTGTGTAGCTCTGTTGTTTCATTCTTTTTACGAACACAATGCACTCCTCCAGACTGGCTGTTGGAAATTTATATTCCGCCCATCAGCATTGCAAGGCTCCCTATTCTCCAGAGCCTGTCTTGCCTTTCAGGATTTTACATATTTTTCGGATGTCCCTACTGACCGGTGGGAAGTGACACTTCTTGCTAGTGTGGATTTGCATTGTGTGCTTGCTTAGTTGGCCAAAAAGTCCGTATGCGTTTTCTCCTGAATATATTCAGGAGAAAACGCATACGCCCGTTTTGGTCAAGTGCATCATTGTCGATGTTGTGATGCTTTTCCTGTGCTTTAAAAGTGATTCCAATGTACCTCTTGAAATCTGTTTTGTGCAATTCTGCCTCATTTTCAAGTCCGCCTCGTGGCCTTCCCTCAACAGATTTTTGGAAGAGAGTTGTCCTTTACAACTCGGCAGGTTAGTGTATTGCTGTTCCCCTGAGCTCCATTTTTCAACTCTTGTTTTTGTGAGCGGACCACAAATCCACAATTTTGCTTCAGGACCTATACAGGTTCCGGGGGGTGGGCAGGCTGAGACTTTGGTTAATTCTTCTCCTAGATGGGAAATTAGAGTGACATGTGCCCGTCCAAATGCCTACAGCTACTCTCTCATTGGTTCTCGCTCTTCCCTTTCATCCTCTGCACAATGTGCAAACTGTGCGAACCAGGAGGTTAAAGGGGCTGATTCTCCAAGTTGGGAGATTGAGAGTAAAGCAGTAGGAATACCAAACCGGAGCACAAGGAGAGGGAAAATTAGGAGAGTTTTAGAAACCTTTCGCCATCACAGGGCATCCATTCTGTAGGTTTCCAGTACATGTTATAACTCTAGTGATATTCCCTTCTAACTGGAGAGTTCTGACCCATGGAATGGGTCGCATGCATTATTGCTTTAAAAGGTCTGCATTTTCTCACCCAAACTCACCAATACTCTCAGTCCCAAGTTTCCAGCCTTATGTTTCATCCAACTGTGCTGTAGATAAGGTCATTCCAGGTTTCATCAGAACCCCTGAAGGAATTGTGTAAGAATTTCGCTGTTTTTTTGCTTTGTTTTTGAAATTCATTTTTATAATGAGGTTGAGTTGATTTTCACGGATGTGTTTATGCCGGTCTAGACACACTTGATTCCCTTACAGTGACGTATCAATACATAGGTTTTAAGATTCTTACTAGTCAGATATATTCCTCTGAGGGGATTAGGGATGTTGAGTCCCGTTCACTGAGGAAGGAGTAGGTCTCGTCTATTCTGTATTTGGATTATGCAACGGTAGCTGTGCTAATATCACACTCTGGTTTTATGCATCACCCCACCTCTCCTTTCCCCTTAAGCACACATAAGAGTGTTTTCTAAATGTGAGACTCTGTTCTCTTTCCTAATTCAGTTCATGTGTAGCCATTTTTACATTCCCTTCATAAGTGATATCTTATGATATGTTTCTTTTTCTGTGTGACTTATTTCACTTAGAATCATCGTACCTGAATCCACTCATTATGCTGCTACTGGCCTTATGACATTCATTTCATGGCTGAGGGATATTCCATTGTACGTAAGTACCACAATTTCTTTACCATTTTGGTCTTTCCTGGGACATTTAATGTATTCCGAGTCGAGGTTCTTGTAAGCAGTGTAGCCCTATATTTTGGGGTGTTTGTGTCTTATTGATTTTCAGTTTTCTCAAGCTATATTCCCATGACTGAAAATGCCCTAGGTTGTGTAGCTCTGTTGTTTCATTCTTTTTACGAACACAATGCACTCCTCCAGACTGGCTGTTGGAAATTTATATTCCGCCCATCAGCATTGCAAGGCTCCCTATTCTCCAGAGCCTGTCTTGCCTTTCTGGATTTTACATATTTTTCGGATGTCCCTACTGACCGGTGGGAAGTGACACTTCTTGCTAGTGTGGATTTGCATTGTGTGCTTGCTTAGTTGGCCAAAAAGTCCGTATGCGTTTTCTCCTGAATATATTCAGGAGAAAACGCATACGCCCGTTTTGGTCAAGTGCATCATTGTCGATGTTGTGATGCTTTTCCTGTGCTTTAAAAGTGATTCCAATGTACCTCTTGAAATCTGTTTTGTGCAATTCTGCCTCATTTTCAAGTCCGCCTCGTGGCCTTCCCTCAACAGATTTTTGGAAGAGAGTTGTCCTTTACACTTCGGCAGGTTAGTGTATTGCTGTTCCCCTGAGCTCCATTTTTCAACTCTTGTTTTTGTGAGCGGACCACAAATCCACAATTTTGCTTCAGGACCTATACAGGTTCCGGGGGGTGGGCAGGCTGAGACTTTGGTTAATTCTTCTCCCTGACAGGAAATTAGAGTGACATGTGCCCGTTCAAATGCCTACAGCTAATCTCTCATTGGTTCTCACTCTTCCCTTTCATCCTCTGCACAATTTGCCAACTGTGCAAACCAGGAGGTTAGAGGGGCTGATTCTCCAAGTTGTGAGATTGATAGTAAAGCAGTTGGAATGTCAAACCGGAGCACAAGGAGAGGAAAATTAGGAGCGTTGTAGAAACATTTCACCATCACAGGGTATCCATTCTCTAGGTTTTCCATACATGTTATAACTGTAGTGATATTCCCTTCTACCTGGAGAGTTGAGACCCATGGAATGGGGGACATGCATTATTGCTTTAACGGGTCTGCATTTTCTCATCCAATCTCACCAATCCTCTCAGTGCCAAGTGTCCAGCCTTATGTTTAATACAGCTGTTGTTGTAGATAGGATTATTCCAGGTTTCATCAGAACCCCTGAAGGAATTGTGTAAGAATTTCGCTCTTTTTTTATTTTGTTTTTGAAATTCAATTTTATAATGGGGATAAGCTGATTTTCACTGACGTGTTTATGCCGGACTAGAGACACTTGATTCCCTTATGGAGACATATCAATACATAGGTTTTAATATTCTTACTAGTCAGATATATTCCTCTGCGTGGAATAGGGGTGTTGAGTCCCATTCACTTAGGAAGGAGTAGGTCTTGCCTATTCTGTATTTGGATTATGGAATGGTACCTGTGCTAATATCAAACTCTGGTTTTATGCATCACCCCACCTCTCCTTTCCCCTTAAGCAGGCATAAGTGTGTTTTCTAAATGTGAGTCTCTGTTCTTTCCTAACTCAGTTCATGTGTAGCCATGTTTACAGGACCTTCATAAGTGATATCTTATGATAAGTTTCTTTTTCTGTGTGACTTATTTCACTTAGAATCATCATACCTGAATCCACCCATTATGCTGCTACTGGCCTTATGACATTGATTTCATGGCTGAGGGATATTCCATTGTACATAGGTACTACAATTTCTTTACCAATTTTGTCTTTCCTGGGATATTTAAGGTGTCCCCAAGTCGAGGTTCTTGTATGCAGTGCAGCCCTAAATTTTGTGGTGGCTATGTATTATTGATTTTCAGTTTTCCCAGGGTATATTCCCATGACTGGAAGTGCCCTAGGTTGTGTAGCTCTGTTGTTTACTTCGTTTAGGGAACGCAGTGCACTCCTCCAGAGTGGCTGTTGGAAATTTACATGCCGCCGATCAGCATAGCAAGGCTCCCTGTTCTCCAGAGCCTGTCTTGCCTTTCTGGTTTTTACATATTTTTCGGATGTCTAATTTGACACGTGGGAAGTGACACTTCTTTGTAGTGCAGATTTGCATTTCCTGCTTGCTTAGTTGGCCAAAAAGGTCATATGCGTTTTCTCCTGAATATATTCAGGAGAAAACGCATATGCCCTATTTCGACAAGTGCATCATTGTTGAAGATGTGACGCTTTTCCTGTGTTTTAAAGGCATTTCAAATATACCTGTTGAAATCCTTTTCGTGCAATTCTGCCTCACTTTCAAGTCCACCTCGTGGCCTTCCCTCAACAGATTTTTGAAAGAGAGTTGTCCTTTATAACTCAGCAGGTTTGTGAATTGCTGTGTCCGTGAACTCCATTTTTAAACTCGTGTTTTTGTGAGCAGACCACAAATCCACAATTTTGCTTCAGGACCTATACAGGTTCCGGGGGGTGGGCAGGCTGAGACTTTGGTTAATTCTTCTCCTAGATGGGAAATTAGAGTGACATGTGCCCGTCCAAATGCCTACAGCTACTCTCTCATTGGTTCTCGCTCTTCCCTTTCATCCTCTGCACAATTTGCAAACTGTGCGAACCAGGAGGTTAAAGGGGCTGATTCTCCAAGTTGGGAGATTGAGAGTAAAGCAGTAGGAATACCAAACCGGAGCACAAGGAGAGGGAAAATTAGGAGAGTTTTAGAAACCTTTCGCCATCACAGGGCATCCATTCTGTAGGTTTCCAGTACATGTTATAACTCTAGTGATATTCCCTTCTAACTGGAGAGTTGGGACCCATGGAATGGGTCGCATGCATTATTGCTTTAAAAGGTCTGCATTTTCTCACCCAAACTCACCAATACTCTCAGTCCCAAGTTTCCAGCCTTATGTTTCATCCAACTGTGCTGTAGATAAGGTCATTCCAGGTTTCATCAGAACCCCTGAAGGAATTGTGTAAGAATTTCGCTGTTTTTTTGCTTTGTTTTTGAAATTCATTTTTATAATGAGGTTGAGTTGATTTTCACGGATGTGTTTATGCCGGTCTAGACACACTTGATTCCCTTACAGTGACGTATCAATACATAGGTTTTAAGATTCTTACTAGTCAGATATATTCCTCTGAGGGGATTAGGGATGTTGAGTCCCGTTCACTGAGGAAGGAGTAGGTCTCGTCTATTCTGTATTTGGATTATGCAACGGTAGCTGTGCTAATATCACACTCTGGTTTTATGCATCACCCCACCTCTCCTTTCCCCTTAAGCACACATAAGAGTGTTTTCTAAATGTGAGACTCTGTTCTCTTTCCTAATTCAGTTCATGTGTAGCCATTTTTACATTCCCTTCATAAGTGATATCTTATGATATGTTTCTTTTTCTGTGTGACGTATTTCACTTAGAATCATCGTACCTGAATCCACTCATTATGCTGCTACTGGCCTTATGACATTCATTTCATGGCTGAGGGATATTCCATTGTACGTAAGTACCACAATTTCTTTACCATTTTGGTCTTTCCTGGGACATTTAATGTATTCCGAGTCGAGGTTCTTGTAAGCAGTGTAGCCCTATATTTTGGGGTGTTTGTGTCTTATTGATTTTCAGTTTTCTCAAGCTATATTCCCATGACTGAAAATGCCCTAGGTTGTGTAGCTCTGTTGTTTCATTCTTTTTACGAACACAATGCACTCCTCCAGACTGGCTGTTGGAAATTTATATTCCACCCATCAGCATTGCAAGGCTCCCTATTCTCCAGAGCCTGTCTTGCCTTTCTGGATTTTACATATTTTTCGGATGTCCCTACTGACCGGTGGGAAGTGACACTTCTTGCTAGTGTGGATTTGCATTGTGTGCTTGCTTAGTTGGCCAAAAAGTCCGTATGCGTCTTCTCCTGAATATATTCAGGAGAAAACGCATACGCCCGTTTTGGTCAAGTGCATCATTGTCGATGTTGTGATGCTTTTCCTGTGCTTTAAAAGTGATTCCAATGTACCTCTTGAAATCTGTTTTGTGCAATTCTGCCTCATTTTCAAGTCCGCCTCGTGGCCTTCCCTCAACAGATTTTTGGAAGAGAGTTGTCCTTTACAACTCGGCAGGTTAGTGTATTGCTGTTCCCCTGAGCTCCATTTTTCAACTCTTGTTTTTGTGAGCGGACCACAAATCCACAATTTTGCTTCAGGACCTATACAGGTTCCGGGGGGTGGGCAGGCTGAGACTTTGGTTAATTCTTCTCCCTGACAGGAAATTAGAGTGACATGTGCCCGTTCAAATGCCTACAGCTACTCTCTCATTGGTTCTCACTCTTCCCTTTCATCCTCTGCACAATTTGCCAACTGTGCAAACCAGGAGGTTAGAGGGGCTGATTCTCCAAGTTGTGAGATTGATAGTAAAGCAGTTGGAATGTCAAACCGGAGCACAAGGAGAGGAAAATTAGGAGCGTTGTAGAAACGTTTCACCATCACAGGGTATCCATTCTCTAGGTTTTCCATACATGTTATAACTGTAGTGATATTCCCTTCTACCTGGAGAGTTGAGACCCATGGAATGGGGGACATGCATTATTGCTTTAACGGGTCTGCATTTTCTCATCCAATCTCACCAATCCTCTCAGTGCCAAGTGTCCAGCCTTATGTTTAATACAGCTGTTGTTGTAGATAGGATTATTCCAGGTTTCATCAGAACCCCTGAAGGAATTGTGTAAGAATTTCGCTCTTTTTTTATTTTGTTTTTGAAATTCAATTTTATAATGGGGATAAGCTGATTTTCACTGACGTGTTTATGCCGGACTAGAGACACTTGATTCCCTTATGGAGACATATCAATACATAGGTTTTAATATTCTTACTAGTCAGATATATTCCTCTGCGTGGAATAGAGGTGTTGAGTCCCATTCACTGAGGAAGGAGTAGGTCTTGCCTATTCTGTATTTGGATTATGGAATGGTACCTGTGCTAATATCAAACTCTGGTTTTATGCATCACCCCACCTCTCCTTTCCCCTTAAGCAGGCATAAGTGTGTTTTCTAAATGTGAGTCTCTGTTCTTTCCTAACTCAGTTCATGTGTAGCCATGTTTACAGGACCTTCATAAGTGATATCTTATGATAAGTTTCTTTTTCTGTGTGACTTATTTCACTTAGAATCATCATACCTGAATCCACCCATTATGCTGCTACTGGCCTTATGACATTGATTTCATGGCTGAGGGATATTCCATTGTACATAGGTACTACAATTTCTTTACCAATTTTGTCTTTCCTGGGATATTTAAGGTGTCCCCAAGTCGAGGTTCTTGTATGCAGTGCAGCCCTAAATTTTGTGGTGGCTATGTATTATTGATTTTCAGTTTTCCCAGGGTATATTCCCATGACTGGAAGTGCCCTAGGTTGTGTAGCTCTGTTGTTTACTTCGTTTAGGGAACGCAGTGCACTCCTCCAGAGTGGCTGTTGGAAATTTACATGCCGCCGATCAGCATAGCAAGGCTCCCTGTTCTCCAGAGCCTGTCTTGCCTTTCTGGTTTTTACATATTTTTCGGATGTCTAATTTGACACGTGGGAAGTGACACTTCTTTGTAGTGCAGATTTGCATTTCCTGCTTGCTTAGTTGGCCAAAAAGGTCATATGCGTTTTCTCCTGAATATATTCAGGAGAAAACGCATATGCCCTATTTCGACAAGTGCATCATTGTTGAAGATGTGACGCTTTTCCTGTGTTTTAAAGGCATTTCAAATATACCTGTTGAAATCCTTTTCGTGCAATTCTGCCTCACTTTCAAGTCCACCTCGTGGCCTTCCCTCAACAGATTTTTGAAAGAGAGTTGTCCTTTATAACTCAGCAGGTTTGTGAATTGCTGTGTCCGTGAACTCCATTTTTAAACTCGTGTTTTTGTGAGCAGACCACAAATCCACAATTTTGCTTCAGGACCTATACAGGTTCCGGGGGGTGGGCAGGCTGAGACTTTGGTTAATTCTTCTCCTAGATGGGAAATTAGAGTGACATGTGCCCGTCCAAATGCCTACAGCTACTCTCTCATTGGTTCTCGCTCTTCCCTTTCATCCTCTGCACAATGTGCAAACTGTGCGAACCAGGAGGTTAAAGGGGCTGATTCTCCAAGTTGGGAGATTGAGAGTAAAGCAGTAGGAATACCAAACCGGAGCACAAGGAGAGGGAAAATTAGGAGAGTTTTAGAAACCTTTCGCCATCACAGGGCATCCATTCTGTAGGTTTCCAGTACATGTTATAACTCTAGTGATATTCCCTTCTAACTGGAGAGTTCTGACCCATGGAATGGGTCGCATGCATTATTGCTTTAAAAGGTCTGCATTTTCTCACCCAAACTCACCAATACTCTCAGTCCCAAGTTTCCAGCCTTATGTTTCATCCAACTGTGCTGTAGATAAGGTCATTCCAGGTTTCATCAGAACCCCTGAAGGAATTGTGTAAGAATTTCGCTGTTTTTTTGCTTTGTTTTTGAAATTCATTTTTATAATGAGGTTGAGTTGATTTTCACGGATGTGTTTATGCCGGTCTAGACACACTTGATTCCCTTACAGTGACGTATCAATACATAGGTTTTAAGATTCTTACTAGTCAGATATATTCCTCTGAGGGGATTAGGGATGTTGAGTCCCGTTCACTGAGGAAGGAGTAGGTCTCGTCTATTCTGTATTTGGATTATGCAACGGTAGCTGTGCTAATATCACACTCTGGTTTTATGCATCACCCCACCTCTCCTTTCCCCTTAAGCACACATAAGAGTGTTTTCTAAATGTGAGACTCTGTTCTCTTTCCTAATTCAGTTCATGTGTAGCCATTTTTACATTCCCTTCATAAGTGATATCTTATGATATGTTTCTTTTTCTGTGTGACTTATTTCACTTAGAATCATCGTACCTGAATCCACTCATTATGCTGCTACTGGCCTTATGACATTCATTTCATGGCTGAGGGATATTCCATTGTACGTAAGTACCACAATTTCTTTACCATTTTGGTCTTTCCTGGGACATTTAATGTATTCCGAGTCGAGGTTCTTGTAAGCAGTGTAGCCCTATATTTTGGGGTGTTTGTGTCTTATTGATTTTCAGTTTTCTCAAGCTATATTCCCATGACTGAAAATGCCCTAGGTTGTGTAGCTCTGTTGTTTCATTCTTTTTACGAACACAATGCACTCCTCCAGACTGGCTGTTGGAAATTTATATTCCGCCCATCAGCATTGCAAGGCTCCCTATTCTCCAGAGCCTGTCTTGCCTTTCAGGATTTTACATATTTTTCGGATGTCCCTACTGACCGGTGGGAAGTGACACTTCTTGCTAGTGTGGATTTGCATTGTGTGCTTGCTTAGTTGGCCAAAAAGTCCGTATGCGTTTTCTCCTGAATATATTCAGGAGAAAACGCATACGCCCGTTTTGGTCAAGTGCATCATTGTCGATGTTGTGATGCTTTTCCTGTGCTTTAAAAGTGATTCCAATGTACCTCTTGAAATCTGTTTTGTGCAATTCTGCCTCATTTTCAAGTCCGCCTCGTGGCCTTCCCTCAACAGATTTTTGGAAGAGAGTTGTCCTTTACAACTCGGCAGGTTAGTGTATTGCTGTTCCCCTGAGCTCCATTTTTCAACTCTTGTTTTTGTGAGCGGACCACAAATCCACAATTTTGCTTCAGGACCTATACAGGTTCCGGGGGGTGGGCAGGCTGAGACTTTGGTTAATTCTTCTCCCTGACAGGAAATTAGAGTGACATGTGCCCGTTCAAATGCCTACAGCTACTCTCTCATTGGTTCTCACTCTTCCCTTTCATCCTCTGCACAATTTGCCAACTGTGCAAACCAGGAGGTTAGAGGGGCTGATTCTCCAAGTTGTGAGATTGATAGTAAAGCAGTTGGAATGTCAAACCGGAGCACAAGGAGAGGAAAATTAGGAGCGTTGTAGAAACGTTTCACCATCACAGGGTATCCATTCTCTAGGTTTTCCATACATGTTATAACTGTAGTGATATTCCCTTCTACCTGGAGAGTTGAGACCCATGGAATGGGGGACATGCATTATTGCTTTAACGGGTCTGCATTTTCTCATCCAACCTCACCAATCCTCTCAGTGCCAAGTGTCCAGCCTTATGTTTAATACAGCTGTTGTTGTAGATAGGATTATTCCAGGTTTCATCAGAACCCCTGAAGGAATTGTGTAAGAATTTCGCTCTTTTTTTATTTTGTTTTTGAAATTCAATTTTATAATGGGGATAAGCTGATTTTCACTGACGTGTTTATGCCGGACTAGAGACACTTGATTCCCTTATGGAGACATATCAATACATAGGTTTTAATATTCTTACTAGTCAGATATATTCCTCTGCGTGGAATAGGGGTGCTGAGTCCCATTCACTGAGGAAGGAGTAGGTCTTGCCTATTCTGTATTTGGATTATGGAATGGTACCTGTGCTAATATCAAACTCTCGTCTTATGCATCACCCCACCTCTCCTTTCCCCTTAAGCAGGCATAAGTGTGTTTTCTAAATGTGAGTCTCTGTTCTTTCCTAACTCAGTTCATGTGTAGCCATGTTTACAGGACCTTCATAAGTGATATCTTATGATAAGTTTCTTTTTCTGTGTGACTTATTTCACTTAGAATCATCATACCTGAATCCACCCATTATGCTGCTACTGGCCTTATGACATTGATTTCATGGCTGAGGGATATTCCATTGTACATAGGTACTACAATTTCTTTACCAATTTTGTCTTTCCTGGGATATTTAAGGTGTCCCCAAGTCGAGGTTCTTGTATGCAGTGCAGCCCTAAATTTTGTGGTGGCTATGTATTATTGATTTTCAGTTTTCCCAGGGTATATTCCCATGACTGGAAGTGCCCTAGGTTGTGTAGCTCTGTTGTTTACTTCGTTTAGGGAACGCAGTGCACTCCTCCAGAGTGGCTGTTGGAAATTTACATGCCGCCGATCAGCATAGCAAGGCTCCCTGTTCTCCAGAGCCTGTCTTGCCTTTCTGGTTTTTACATATTTTTCGGATGTCTAATTTGACACGTGGGAAGTGACACTTCTTTGTAGTGCAGATTTGCATTTCCTGCTTGCTTAGTTGGCCAAAAAGGTCATATGCGTTTTCTCCTGAATATATTCAGGAGAAAACGCACATGCCCTATTTCGACAAGTGCATCATTGTTGAAGATGTGACGCTTTTCCTGTGTTTTAAAGGCATTTCAAATATACCTGTTGAAATCCTTTTCGTGCAATTCTGCCTCACTTTCAAGTCCACCTCGTGGCCTTCCCTCAACAGATTTTTGAAAGAGAGTTGTCCTTTATAACTCAGCAGGTTTGTGAATTGCTGTGTCCGTGAACTCCATTTTTAAACTCGTGTTTTTGTGAGCAGACCACAAATCCACAATTTTGCTTCAGGACCTATACAGGTTCCGGGGGGTGGGCAGGCTGAGACTTTGGTTAATTCTTCTCCTAGAAGGGAAATTAGAGTGACATGTGCCCGTCCAAATGCCTACAGCTACTCTCTCATTGGTTCTCGCTCTTCCCTTTCATCCTCTGCACAATTTGCAAACTGTGCGAACCAGGAGGTTAAAGGGGCTGATTCTCCAAGTTGGGAGATTGAGAGTAAAGCAGTAGGAATACCAAACCGGAGCACAAGGAGAGGGAAAATTAGGAGAGTTTTAGAAACCTTTCGCCATCACAGGGCATCCATTCTGTAGGTTTCCAGTACATGTTATAACTCTAGTGATATTCCCTTCTAACTGGAGAGTTGGGACCCATGGAATGGGTCGCATGCATTATTGCTTTAAAAGGTCTGCATTTTCTCACCCAAACTCACCAATACTCTCAGTCCCAAGTTTCCAGCCTTATGTTTCATCCATCTGTGCTGTAGATAAGGTCATTCCAGGTTTCATCAGAACCCCTGAAGGAATTGTGTAAGAATTTCGCTGTTTTTTTGCTTTGTTTTTGAAATTCATTTTTATAATGAGGTTGAGCTGATTTTCACGGATGTGTTTATGCCGGTCTAGACACACTTGATTCCCTTACAGTGACGTATCAATACATAGGTTTTAAGATTCTTACTAGTCAGATATATTCCTCTGAGGGGATTAGGGATGTTGAGTCCCGTTCACTGAGGAAGGAGTAGGTCTCGTCTATTCTGTATTTGGATTATGCAACGGTAGCTGTGCTAATATCACACTCTGGTTTTATGCATCACCCCACCTCTCCTTTCCCCTTAAGCACACATAAGAGTGTTTTCTAAATGTGAGACTCTGTTCTCTTTCCTAATTCAGTTCATGTGTAGCCATTTTTACATTCCCTTCATAAGTGATATCTTATGATATGTTTCTTTTTCTGTGTGACTTATTTCACTTAGAATCATCGTACCTGAATCCACTCATTATGCTGCTACTGGCCTTATGACATTGATTTCATGGCTGAGGGATATTCCATTGTACGTAAGTACCACAATTTCTTTACCATTTTGGTCTTTCCTGGGACATTTAATGTATTCCGAGTCGAGGTTCTTGTAAGCAGTGTAGCCCTATATTTTGGGGTGTTTGTGTCTTATTGATTTTCAGTTTTCTCAAGCTATATTCCCATGACTGAAAATGCCCTAGGTTGTGTAGCTCTGTTGTTTCATTCTTTTTACGAACACAATGCACTCCTCCAGACTGGCTGTTGGAAATTTATATTCCGCCCATCAGCATTGCAAGGCTCCCTATTCTCCAGAGCCTGTCTTGCCTTTCTGGATTTTACATATTTTTCGGATGTCCCTACTGACCGGTGGGAAGTGACACTTCTTGCTAGTGTGGATTTGCATTGTGTGCTTGCTTAGTTGGCCAAAAAGTCCGTATGCGTTTTCTCCTGAATATATTCAGGAGAAAACGCATACGCCCGTTTTGGTCAAGTGCATCATTGTCGATGTTGTGATGCTTTTCCTGTGCTTTAAAAGTGATTCCAATGTACCTCTTGAAATCTGTTTTGTGCAATTCTGCCTCATTTTCAAGTCCGCCTCGTGGCCTTCCCTCAACAGATTTTTGGAAGAGAGTTGTCCTTTACACTTCGGCAGGTTAGTGTATTGCTGTTCCCCTGAGCTCCATTTTTCAACTCTTGTTTTTGTGAGCGGACCACAAATCCACAATTTTGCTTCAGGACCTATACAGGTTCCGGGGGGTGGGCAGGCTGAGACTTTGGTTAATTCTTCTCCCTGACAGGAAATTAGAGTGACATGTGCCCGTTCAAATGCCTACAGCTAATCTCTCATTGGTTCTCACTCTTCCCTTTCATCCTCTGCACAATTTGCCAACTGTGCAAACCAGGAGGTTAGAGGGGCTGATTCTCCAAGTTGTGAGATTGATAGTAAAGCAGTTGGAATGTCAAACCGGAGCACAAGGAGAGGAAAATTAGGAGCGTTGTAGAAACATTTCACCATCACAGGGTATCCATTCTCTAGGTTTTCCATACATGTTATAACTGTAGTGATATTCCCTTCTACCTGGAGAGTTGAGACCCATGGAATGGGGGACATGCATTATTGCTTTAACGGGTCTGCATTTTCTCATCCAATCTCACCAATCCTCTCAGTGCCAAGTGTCCAGCCTTATGTTTAATACAGCTGTTGTTGTAGATAGGATTATTCCAGGTTTCATCAGAACCCCTGAAGGAATTGTGTAAGAATTTCGCTCTTTTTTTATTTTGTTTTTGAAATTCAATTTTATAATGGGGATAAGCTGATTTTCACTGACGTGTTTATGCCGGACTAGAGACACTTGATTCCCTTATGGAGACATATCAATACATAGGTTTTAATATTCTTACTAGTCAGATATATTCCTCTGCGTGGAATAGGGGTGTTGAGTCCCATTCACTTAGGAAGGAGTAGGTCTTGCCTATTCTGTATTTGGATTATGGAATGGTACCTGTGCTAATATCAAACTCTGGTTTTATGCATCACCCCACCTCTCCTTTCCCCTTAAGCAGGCATAAGTGTGTTTTCTAAATGTGAGTCTCTGTTCTTTCCTAACTCAGTTCATGTGTAGCCATGTTTACAGGACCTTCATAAGTGATATCTTATGATAAGTTTCTTTTTCTGTGTGACTTATTTCACTTAGAATCATCATACCTGAATCCACCCATTATGCTGCTACTGGCCTTATGACATTGATTTCATGGCTGAGGGATATTCCATTGTACATAGGTACTACAATTTCTTTACCAATTTTGTCTTTCCTGGGATATTTAAGGTGTCCCCAAGTCGAGGTTCTTGTATGCAGTGCAGCCCTAAATTTTGTGGTGGCTATGTATTATTGATTTTCAGTTTTCCCAGGGTATATTCCCATGACTGGAAGTGCCCTAGGTTGTGTAGCTCTGTTGTTTACTTCGTTTAGGGAACGCAGTGCACTCCTCCAGAGTGGCTGTTGGAAATTTACATGCCGCCGATCAGCATAGCAAGGCTCCCTGTTCTCCAGAGCCTGTCTTGCCTTTCTGGTTTTTACATATTTTTCGGATGTCTAATTTGACACGTGGGAAGTGACACTTCTTTGTAGTGCAGATTTGCATTTCCTGCTTGCTTAGTTGGCCAAAAAGGTCATATGCGTTTTCTCCTGAATATATTCAGGAGAAAACGCATATGCCCTATTTCGACAAGTGCATCATTGTTGAAGATGTGACGCTTTTCCTGTGTTTTAAAGGCATTTCAAATATACCTGTTGAAATCCTTTTCGTGCAATTCTGCCTCACTTTCAAGTCCACCTCGTGGCCTTCCCTCAACAGATTTTTGAAAGAGAGTTGTCCTTTATAACTCAGCAGGTTTGTGAATTGCTGTGTCCGTGAACTCCATTTTTAAACTCGTGTTTTTGTGAGCAGACCACAAATCCACAATTTTGCTTCAGGACCTATACAGGTTCCGGGGGGTGGGCAGGCTGAGACTTTGGTTAATTCTTCTCCTAGATGGGAAATTAGAGTGACATGTGCCCGTCCAAATGCCTACAGCTACTCTCTCATTGGTTCTCGCTCTTCCCTTTCATCCTCTGCACAATGTGCAAACTGTGCGAACCAGGAGGTTAAAGGGGCTGATTCTCCAAGTTGGGAGATTGAGAGTAAAGCAGTAGGAATACCAAACCGGAGCACAAGGAGAGGGAAAATTAGGAGAGTTTTAGAAACCTTTCGCCATCACAGGGCATCCATTCTGTAGGTTTCCAGTACATGTTATAACTCTAGTGATATTCCCTTCTAACTGGAGAGTTCTGACCCATGGAATGGGTCGCATGCATTATTGCTTTAAAAGGTCTGCATTTTCTCACCCAAACTCACCAATACTCTCAGTCCCAAGTTTCCAGCCTTATGTTTCATCCAACTGTGCTGTAGATAAGGTCATTCCAGGTTTCATCAGAACCCCTGAAGGAATTGTGTAAGAATTTCGCTGTTTTTTTGCTTTGTTTTTGAAATTCATTTTTATAATGAGGTTGAGTTGATTTTCACGGATGTGTTTATGCCGGTCTAGACACACTTGATTCCCTTACAGTGACGTATCAATACATAGGTTTTAAGATTCTTACTAGTCAGATATATTCCTCTGAGGGGATTAGGGATGTTGAGTCCCGTTCACTGAGGAAGGAGTAGGTCTCGTCTATTCTGTATTTGGATTATGCAACGGTAGCTGTGCTAATATCACACTCTGGTTTTATGCATCACCCCACCTCTCCTTTCCCCTTAAGCACACATAAGAGTGTTTTCTAAATGTGAGACTCTGTTCTCTTTCCTAATTCAGTTCATGTGTAGCCATTTTTACATTCCCTTCATAAGTGATATCTTATGATATGTTTCTTTTTCTGTGTGACGTATTTCACTTAGAATCATCGTACCTGAATCCACTCATTATGCTGCTACTGGCCTTATGACATTCATTTCATGGCTGAGGGATATTCCATTGTACGTAAGTACCACAATTTCTTTACCATTTTGGTCTTTCCTGGGACATTTAATGTATTCCGAGTCGAGGTTCTTGTAAGCAGTGTAGCCCTATATTTTGGGGTGTTTGTGTCTTATTGATTTTCAGTTTTCTCAAGCTATATTCCCATGACTGAAAATGCCCTAGGTTGTGTAGCTCTGTTGTTTCATTCTTTTTACGAACACAATGCACTCCTCCAGACTGGCTGTTGGAAATTTATATTCCACCCATCAGCATTGCAAGGCTCCCTATTCTCCAGAGCCTGTCTTGCCTTTCTGGATTTTACATATTTTTCGGATGTCCCTACTGACCGGTGGGAAGTGACACTTCTTGCTAGTGTGGATTTGCATTGTGTGCTTGCTTAGTTGGCCAAAAAGTCCGTATGCGTCTTCTCCTGAATATATTCAGGAGAAAACGCATACGCCCGTTTTGGTCAAGTGCATCATTGTCGATGTTGTGATGCTTTTCCTGTGCTTTAAAAGTGATTCCAATGTACCTCTTGAAATCTGTTTTGTGCAATTCTGCCTCATTTTCAAGTCCGCCTCGTGGCCTTCCCTCAACAGATTTTTGGAAGAGAGTTGTCCTTTACAACTCGGCAGGTTAGTGTATTGCTGTTCCCCTGAGCTCCATTTTTCAACTCTTGTTTTTGTGAGCGGACCACAAATCCACAATTTTGCTTCAGGACCTATACAGGTTCCGGGGGGTGGGCAGGCTGAGACTTTGGTTAATTCTTCTCCCTGACAGGAAATTAGAGTGACATGTGCCCGTTCAAATGCCTACAGCTACTCTCTCATTGGTTCTCACTCTTCCCTTTCATCCTCTGCACAATTTGCCAACTGTGCAAACCAGGAGGTTAGAGGGGCTGATTCTCCAAGTTGTGAGATTGATAGTAAAGCAGTTGGAATGTCAAACCGGAGCACAAGGAGAGGAAAATTAGGAGCGTTGTAGAAACGTTTCACCATCACAGGGTATCCATTCTCTAGGTTTTCCATACATGTTATAACTGTAGTGATATTCCCTTCTACCTGGAGAGTTGAGACCCATGGAATGGGGGACATGCATTATTGCTTTAACGGGTCTGCATTTTCTCATCCAATCTCACCAATCCTCTCAGTGCCAAGTGTCCAGCCTTATGTTTAATACAGCTGTTGTTGTAGATAGGATTATTCCAGGTTTCATCAGAACCCCTGAAGGAATTGTGTAAGAATTTCGCTCTTTTTTTATTTTGTTTTTGAAATTCAATTTTATAATGGGGATAAGCTGATTTTCACTGACGTGTTTATGCCGGACTAGAGACACTTGATTCCCTTATGGAGACATATCAATACATAGGTTTTAATATTCTTACTAGTCAGATATATTCCTCTGCGTGGAATAGAGGTGTTGAGTCCCATTCACTGAGGAAGGAGTAGGTCTTGCCTATTCTGTATTTGGATTATGGAATGGTACCTGTGCTAATATCAAACTCTGGTTTTATGCATCACCCCACCTCTCCTTTCCCCTTAAGCAGGCATAAGTGTGTTTTCTAAATGTGAGTCTCTGTTCTTTCCTAACTCAGTTCATGTGTAGCCATGTTTACAGGACCTTCATAAGTGATATCTTATGATAAGTTTCTTTTTCTGTGTGACTTATTTCACTTAGAATCATCATACCTGAATCCACCCATTATGCTGCTACTGGCCTTATGACATTGATTTCATGGCTGAGGGATATTCCATTGTACATAGGTACTACAATTTCTTTACCAATTTTGTCTTTCCTGGGATATTTAAGGTGTCCCCAAGTCGAGGTTCTTGTATGCAGTGCAGCCCTAAATTTTGTGGTGGCTATGTATTATTGATTTTCAGTTTTCCCAGGGTATATTCCCATGACTGGAAGTGCCCTAGGTTGTGTAGCTCTGTTGTTTACTTCGTTTAGGGAACGCAGTGCACTCCTCCAGAGTGGCTGTTGGAAATTTACATGCCGCCGATCAGCATAGCAAGGCTCCCTGTTCTCCAGAGCCTGTCTTGCCTTTCTGGTTTTTACATATTTTTCGGATGTCTAATTTGACACGTGGGAAGTGACACTTCTTTGTAGTGCAGATTTGCATTTCCTGCTTGCTTAGTTGGCCAAAAAGGTCATATGCGTTTTCTCCTGAATATATTCAGGAGAAAACGCATATGCCCTATTTCGACAAGTGCATCATTGTTGAAGATGTGACGCTTTTCCTGTGTTTTAAAGGCATTTCAAATATACCTGTTGAAATCCTTTTCGTGCAATTCTGCCTCACTTTCAAGTCCACCTCGTGGCCTTCCCTCAACAGATTTTTGAAAGAGAGTTGTCCTTTATAACTCAGCAGGTTTGTGAATTGCTGTGTCCGTGAACTCCATTTTTAAACTCGTGTTTTTGTGAGCAGACCACAAATCCACAATTTTGCTTCAGGACCTATACAGGTTCCGGGGGGTGGGCAGGCTGAGACTTTGGTTAATTCTTCTCCTAGATGGGAAATTAGAGTGACATGTGCCCGTCCAAATGCCTACAGCTACTCTCTCATTGGTTCTCGCTCTTCCCTTTCATCCTCTGCACAATGTGCAAACTGTGCGAACCAGGAGGTTAAAGGGGCTGATTCTCCAAGTTGGGAGATTGAGAGTAAAGCAGTAGGAATACCAAACCGGAGCACAAGGAGAGGGAAAATTAGGAGAGTTTTAGAAACCTTTCGCCATCACAGGGCATCCATTCTGTAGGTTTCCAGTACATGTTATAACTCTAGTGATATTCCCTTCTAACTGGAGAGTTCTGACCCATGGAATGGGTCGCATGCATTATTGCTTTAAAAGGTCTGCATTTTCTCACCCAAACTCACCAATACTCTCAGTCCCAAGTTTCCAGCCTTATGTTTCATCCAACTGTGCTGTAGATAAGGTCATTCCAGGTTTCATCAGAACCCCTGAAGGAATTGTGTAAGAATTTCGCTGTTTTTTTGCTTTGTTTTTGAAATTCATTTTTATAATGAGGTTGAGTTGATTTTCACGGATGTGTTTATGCCGGTCTAGACACACTTGATTCCCTTACAGTGACGTATCAATACATAGGTTTTAAGATTCTTACTAGTCAGATATATTCCTCTGAGGGGATTAGGGATGTTGAGTCCCGTTCACTGAGGAAGGAGTAGGTCTCGTCTATTCTGTATTTGGATTATGCAACGGTAGCTGTGCTAATATCACACTCTGGTTTTATGCATCACCCCACCTCTCCTTTCCCCTTAAGCACACATAAGAGTGTTTTCTAAATGTGAGACTCTGTTCTCTTTCCTAATTCAGTTCATGTGTAGCCATTTTTACATTCCCTTCATAAGTGATATCTTATGATATGTTTCTTTTTCTGTGTGACTTATTTCACTTAGAATCATCGTACCTGAATCCACTCATTATGCTGCTACTGGCCTTATGACATTCATTTCATGGCTGAGGGATATTCCATTGTACGTAAGTACCACAATTTCTTTACCATTTTGGTCTTTCCTGGGACATTTAATGTATTCCGAGTCGAGGTTCTTGTAAGCAGTGTAGCCCTATATTTTGGGGTGTTTGTGTCTTATTGATTTTCAGTTTTCTCAAGCTATATTCCCATGACTGAAAATGCCCTAGGTTGTGTAGCTCTGTTGTTTCATTCTTTTTACGAACACAATGCACTCCTCCAGACTGGCTGTTGGAAATTTATATTCCGCCCATCAGCATTGCAAGGCTCCCTATTCTCCAGAGCCTGTCTTGCCTTTCAGGATTTTACATATTTTTCGGATGTCCCTACTGACCGGTGGGAAGTGACACTTCTTGCTAGTGTGGATTTGCATTGTGTGCTTGCTTAGTTGGCCAAAAAGTCCGTATGCGTTTTCTCCTGAATATATTCAGGAGAAAACGCATACGCCCGTTTTGGTCAAGTGCATCATTGTCGATGTTGTGATGCTTTTCCTGTGCTTTAAAAGTGATTCCAATGTACCTCTTGAAATCTGTTTTGTGCAATTCTGCCTCATTTTCAAGTCCGCCTCGTGGCCTTCCCTCAACAGATTTTTGGAAGAGAGTTGTCCTTTACAACTCGGCAGGTTAGTGTATTGCTGTTCCCCTGAGCTCCATTTTTCAACTCTTGTTTTTGTGAGCGGACCACAAATCCACAATTTTGCTTCAGGACCTATACAGGTTCCGGGGGGTGGGCAGGCTGAGACTTTGGTTAATTCTTCTCCTAGATGGGAAATTAGAGTGACATGTGCCCGTCCAAATGCCTACAGCTACTCTCTCATTGGTTCTCGCTCTTCCCTTTCATCCTCTGCACAATGTGCAAACTGTGCGAACCAGGAGGTTAAAGGGGCTGATTCTCCAACTTGGGAGATTGAGAGTAAAGCAGTAGGAATACCAAACCGGAGCACAAGGAGAGGGAAAATTAGGAGAGTTTTAGAAACCTTTCGCCATCACAGGGCATCCATTCTGTAGGTTTCCAGTACATGTTATAACTCTAGTGATATTCCCTTCTAACTGGAGAGTTCTGACCCATGGAATGGGTCGCATGCATTATTGCTTTAAAAGGTCTGCATTTTCTCACCCAAACTCACCAATACTCTCAGTCCCAAGTTTCCAGCCTTATGTTTCATCCAACTGTGCTGTAGATAAGGTCATTCCAGGTTTCATCAGAACCCCTGAAGGAATTGTGTAAGAATTTCGCTGTTTTTTTGCTTTGTTTTTGAAATTCATTTTTATAATGAGGTTGAGTTGATTTTCACGGATGTGTTTATGCCGGTCTAGACACACTTGATTCCCTTACAGTGACGTATCAATACATAGGTTTTAAGATTCTTACTAGTCAGATATATTCCTCTGAGGGGATTAGGGATGTTGAGTCCCGTTCACTGAGGAAGGAGTAGGTCTCGTCTATTCTGTATTTGGATTATGCAACGGTAGCTGTGCTAATATCACACTCTGGTTTTATGCATCACCCCACCTCTCCTTTCCCCTTAAGCACACATAAGAGTGTTTTCTAAATGTGAGACTCTGTTCTCTTTCCTAATTCAGTTCATGTGTAGCCATTTTTACATTCCCTTCATAAGTGATATCTTATGATATGTTTCTTTTTCTGTGTGACTTATTTCACTTAGAATCATCGTACCTGAATCCACTCATTATGCTGCTACTGGCCTTATGACATTCATTTCATGGCTGAGGGATATTCCATTGTACGTAAGTACCACAATTTCTTTACCATTTTGGTCTTTCCTGGGACATTTAATGTATTCCGAGTCGAGGTTCTTGTAAGCAGTGTAGCCCTATATTTTGGGGTGTTTGTGTCTTATTGATTTTCAGTTTTCTCAAGCTATATTCCCATGACTGAAAATGCCCTAGGTTGTGTAGCTCTGTTGTTTCATTCTTTTTACGAACACAATGCACTCCTCCAGACTGGCTGTTGGAAATTTATATTCCGCCCATCAGCATTGCAAGGCTCCCTATTCTCCAGAGCCTGTCTTGCCTTTCAGGATTTTACATATTTTTCGGATGTCCCTACTGACCGGTGGGAAGTGACACTTCTTGCTAGTGTGGATTTGCATTGTGTGCTTGCTTAGTTGGCCAAAAAGTCCGTATGCGTTTTCTCCTGAATATATTCAGGAGAAAACGCATACGCCCGTTTTGGTCAAGTGCATCATTGTCGATGTTGTGATGCTTTTCCTGTGCTTTAAAAGTGATTCCAATGTACCTCTTGAAATCTGTTTTGTGCAATTCTGCCTCATTTTCAAGTCCGCCTCGTGGCCTTCCCTCAACAGATTTTTGGAAGAGAGTTGTCCTTTACAACTCGGCAGGTTAGTGTATTGCTGTTCCCCTGAGCTCCATTTTTCAACTCTTGTTTTTGTGAGCGGACCACAAATCCACAATTTTGCTTCAGGACCTATACAGGTTCCGGGGGGTGGGCAGGCTGAGACTTTGGTTAATTCTTCTCCCTGACAGGAAATTAGAGTGACATGTGCCCGTTCAAATGCCTACAGCTACTCTCTCATTGGTTCTCACTCTTCCCTTTCATCCTCTGCACAATTTGCCAACTGTGCAAACCAGGAGGTTAGAGGGGCTGATTCTCCAAGTTGTGAGATTGATAGTAAAGCAGTTGGAATGTCAAACCGGAGCACAAGGAGAGGAAAATTAGGAGCGTTGTAGAAACGTTTCACCATCACAGGGTATCCATTCTCTAGGTTTTCCATACATGTTATAACTGTAGTGATATTCCCTTCTACCTGGAGAGTTGAGACCCATGGAATGGGGGACATGCATTATTGCTTTAACGGGTCTGCATTTTCTCATCCAATCTCACCAATCCTCTCAGTGCCAAGTGTCCAGCCTTATGTTTAATACAGCTGTTGTTGTAGATAGGATTATTCCAGGTTTCATCAGAACCCCTGAAGGAATTGTGTAAGAATTTCGCTCTTTTTTTATTTTGTTTTTGAAATTCAATTTTATAATGGGGATAAGCTGATTTTCACTGACGTGTTTATGCCGGACTAGAGACACTTGATTCCCTTATGGAGACATATCAATACATAGGTTTTAATATTCTTACTAGTCAGATATATTCCTCTGCGTGGAATAGGGGTGCTGAGTCCCATTCACTGAGGAAGGAGTAGGTCTTGCCTATTCTGTATTTGGATTATGGAATGGTACCTGTGCTAATATCAAACTCTGGTTTTATGCATCACCCCACCTCTCCTTTCCCCTTAAGCAGGCATAAGTGTGTTTTCTAAATGTGAGTCTCTGTTCTTTCCTAACTCAGTTCATGTGTAGCCATGTTTACAGGACCTTCATAAGTGATATCTTATGATAAGTTTCTTTTTCTGTGTGACTTATTTCACTTAGAATCATCATACCTGAATCCACCCATTATGCTGCTACTGGCCTTATGACATTGATTTCATGGCTGAGGGATATTCCATTGTACATAGGTACTACAATTTCTTTACCAATTTTGTCTTTCCTGGGATATTTAAGGTGTCCCCAAGTCGAGGTTCTTGTATGCAGTGCAGCCCTAAATTTTGTGGTGGCTATGTATTATTGATTTTCAGTTTTCCCAGGGTATATTCCCATGACTGGAAGTGCCCTAGGTTGTGTAGCTCTGTTGTTTACTTCGTTTAGGGAACGCAGTGCACTCCTCCAGAGTGGCTGTTGGAAATTTACATGCCGCCGATCAGCATAGCAAGGCTCCCTGTTCTCCAGAGCCTGTCTTGCCTTTCTGGTTTTTACATATTTTTCGGATGTCTAATTTGACACGTGGGAAGTGACACTTCTTTGTAGTGCAGATTTGCATTTCCTGCTTGCTTAGTTGGCCAAAAAGGTCATATGCGTTTTCTCCTGAATATATTCAGGAGAAAACGCACATGCCCTATTTCGACAAGTGCATCATTGTTGAAGATGTGACGCTTTTCCTGTGTTTTAAAGGCATTTCAAATATACCTGTTGAAATCCTTTTCGTGCAATTCTGCCTCACTTTCAAGTCCACCTCGTGGCCTTCCCTCAACAGATTTTTGAAAGAGAGTTGTCCTTTATAACTCAGCAGGTTTGTGAATTGCTGTGTCCGTGAACTCCATTTTTAAACTCGTGTTTTTGTGAGCAGACCACAAATCCACAATTTTGCTTCAGGACCTATACAGGTTCCGGGGGGTGGGCAGGCTGAGACTTTGGTTAATTCTTCTCCTAGAAGGGAAATTAGAGTGACATGTGCCCGTCCAAATGCCTACAGCTACTCTCTCATTGGTTCTCGCTCTTCCCTTTCATCCTCTGCACAATTTGCAAACTGTGCGAACCAGGAGGTTAAAGGGGCTGATTCTCCAAGTTGGGAGATTGAGAGTAAAGCAGTAGGAATACCAAACCGGAGCACAAGGAGAGGGAAAATTAGGAGAGTTTTAGAAACCTTTCGCCATCACAGGGCATCCATTCTGTAGGTTTCCAGTACATGTTATAACTCTAGTGATATTCCCTTCTAACTGGAGAGTTGGGACCCATGGAATGGGTCGCATGCATTATTGCTTTAAAAGGTCTGCATTTTCTCACCCAAACTCACCAATACTCTCAGTCCCAAGTTTCCAGCCTTATGTTTCATCCAACTGTGCTGTAGATAAGGTCATTCCAGGTTTCATCGGAACCCCTGAAGGAATTGTGTAAGAATTTCGCTGTTTTTTTGCTTTGTTTTTGAAATTCATTTTTATAATGAGGTTGAGCTGATTTTCACGGATGTGTTTATGCCGGTCTAGACACACTTGATTCCCTTACAGTGACGTATCAATACATAGGTTTTAAGATTCTTACTAGTCAGATATATTCCTCTGAGGGGATTAGGGATGTTGAGTCCCGTTCACTGAGGAAGGAGTAGGTCTCGTCTATTCTGTATTTGGATTATGCAACGGTAGCTGTGCTAATATCACACTCTGGTTTTATGCATCACCCCACCTCTCCTTTCCCCTTAAGCACACATAAGAGTGTTTTCTAAATGTGAGACTCTGTTCTCTTTCCTAATTCAGTTCATGTGTAGCCATTTTTACATTCCCTTCATAAGTGATATCTTATGATATGTTTCTTTTTCTGTGTGACGTATTTCACTTAGAATCATCGTACCTGAATCCACTCATTATGCTGCTACTGGCCTTATGACATTCATTTCATGGCTGAGGGATATTCCATTGTACGTAAGTACCACAATTTCTTTACCATTTTGGTCTTTCCTGGGACATTTAATGTATTCCGAGTCGAGGTTCTTGTAAGCAGTGTAGCCCTATATTTTGGGGTGTTTGTGTCTTATTGATTTTCAGTTTTCTCAAGCTATATTCCCATGACTGAAAATGCCCTAGGTTGTGTAGCTCTGTTGTTTCATTCTTTTTACGAACACAATGCACTCCTCCAGACTGGCTGTTGGAAATTTATATTCCGCCCATCAGCATTGCAAGGCTCCCTATTCTCCAGAGCCTGTCTTGCCTTTCTGGATTTTACATATTTTTCGGATGTCCCTACTGACCGGTGGGAAGTGACACTTCTTGCTAGTGTGGATTTGCATTGTGTGCTTGCTTAGTTGGCCAAAAAGTCCGTATGCGTTTTCTCCTGAATATATTCAGGAGAAAACGCATACGCCCGTTTTGGTCAAGTGCATCATTGTCGATGTTGTGATGCTTTTCCTGTGCTTTAAAAGTGATTCCAATGTACCTCTTGAAATCTGTTTTGTGCAATTCTGCCTCATTTTCAAGTCCGCCTCGTGGCCTTCCCTCAACAGATTTTTGGAAGAGAGTTGTCCTTTACAACTCGGCAGGTTAGTGTATTGCTGTTCCCCTGAGCTCCATTTTTCAACTCTTGTTTTTGTGAGCGGACCACAAATCCACAATTTTGCTTCAGGACCTATACAGGTTCCGGGGGGTGGGCAGGCTGAGACTTTGGTTAATTCTTCTCCCTGACAGGAAATTAGAGTGACATGTGCCCGTTCAAATGCCTACAGCTACTCTCTCATTGGTTCTCACTCTTCCCTTTCATCCTCTGCACAATTTGCCAACTGTGCAAACCAGGAGGTTAGAGGGGCTGATTCTCCAAGTTGTGAGATTGATAGTAAAGCAGTTGGAATGTCAAACCGGAGCACAAGGAGAGGAAAATTAGGAGCGTTGTAGAAACGTTTCACCATCACAGGGTATCCATTCTCTAGGTTTTCCATACATGTTATAACTGTAGTGATATTCCCTTCTACCTGGACAGTTGAGACCCATGGAATGGGGGACATGCATTATTGCTTTAACGGGTCTGCATTTTCTCATCCAATCTCACCAATCCTCTCAGTGCCAAGTGTCCAGCCTTATGTTTAATACAGCTGTTGTTGTAGATAGGATTATTCCAGGTTTCATCAGAACCCCTGAAGGAATTGTGTAAGAATTTCGCTCTTTTTTTATTTTGTTTTTGAAATTCAATTTTATAATGGGGATAAGCTGATTTTCACTGACGTGTTTATGCCGGACTAGAGACACTTGATTCCCTTATGGAGACATATCAATACATAGGTTTTAATATTCTTACTAGTCAGATATATTCCTCTGCGTGGAATAGGGGTGCTGAGTCCCATTCACTGAGGAAGGAGTAGGTCTTGCCTATTCTGTATTTGGATTATGGAATGGTACCTGTGCTAATATCAAACTCTCGTCTTATGCATCACCCCACCTCTCCTTTCCCCTTAAGCAGGCATAAGTGTGTTTTCTAAATGTGAGTCTCTGTTCTTTCCTAACTCAGTTCATGTGTAGCCATGTTTACAGGACCTTCATAAGTGATATCTTATGATAAGTTTCTTTTTCTGTGTGACTTATTTCACTTAGAATCATCATACCTGAATCCACCCATTATGCTGCTACTGGCCTTATGACATTGATTTCATGGCTGAGGGATATTCCATTGTACATAGGTACTACAATTTCTTTACCAATTTTGTCTTTCCTGGGATATTTAAGGTGTCCCCAAGTCGAGGTTCTTGTATGCAGTGCAGCCCTAAATTTTGTGGTGGCTATGTATTATTGATTTTCAGTTTTCCCAGGGTATATTCCCATGACTGGAAGTGCCCTAGGTTGTGTAGCTCTGTTGTTTACTTCGTTTAGGGAACGCAGTGCACTCCTCCAGAGTGGCTGTTGGAAATTTACATGCCGCCGATCAGCATAGCAAGGCTCCCTGTTCTCCAGAGCCTGTCTTGCCTTTCTGGTTTTTACATATTTTTCGGATGTCTAATTTGACACGTGGGAAGTGACACTTCTTTGTAGTGCAGATTTGCATTTCCTGCTTGCTTAGTTGGCCAAAAAGGTCATATGCGTTTTCTCCTGAATATATTCAGGAGAAAACGCACATGCCCTATTTCGACAAGTGCATCATTGTTGAAGATGTGACGCTTTTCCTGTGTTTTAAAGGCATTTCAAATATACCTGTTGAAATCCTTTTCGTGCAATTCTGCCTCACTTTCAAGTCCACCTCGTGGCCTTCCCTCAACAGATTTTTGAAAGAGAGTTGTCCTTTATAACTCAGCAGGTTTGTGAATTGCTGTGTCCGTGAACTCCATTTTTAAACTCGTGTTTTTGTGAGCAGACCACAAATCCACAATTTTGCTTCAGGACCTATACAGGTTCCGGGGGGTGGGCAGGCTGAGACTTTGGTTAATTCTTCTCCTAGAAGGGAAATTAGAGTGACATGTGCCCGTCCAAATGCCTACAGCTACTCTCTCATTGGTTCTCGCTCTTCCCTTTCATCCTCTGCACAATTTGCAAACTGTGCGAACCAGGAGGTTAAAGGGGCTGATTCTCCAAGTTGGGAGATTGAGAGTAAAGCAGTAGGAATACCAAACCGGAGCACAAGGAGAGGGAAAATTAGGAGAGTTTTAGAAACCTTTCGCCATCACAAGGCATCCATTCTGTAGGTTTCCAGTACATGTTATAACTCTAGTGATATTCCCTTCTAACTGGAGAGTTGGGACCCATGGAATGGGTCGCATGCATTATTGCTTTAAAAGGTCTGCATTTTCTCACCCAAACTCACCAATACTCTCAGTCCCAAGTTTCCAGCCTTATGTTTCATCCAACTGTGCTGTAGATAAGGTCATTCCAGGTTTCATCAGAACCCCTGAAGGAATTGTGTAAGAATTTCGCTGTTTTTTTGCTTTGTTTTTGAAATTCATTTTTATAATGAGGTTGAGCTGATTTTCACGGATGTGTTTATGCCGGTCTAGACACACTTGATTCCCTTACAGTGACGTATCAATACATAGGTTTTAAGATTCTTACTAGTCAGATATATTCCTCTGAGGGGATTAGGGATGTTGAGTCCCGTTCACTGAGGAAGGAGTAGGTCTCGTCTATTCTGTATTTGGATTATGCAACGGTAGCTGTGCTAATATCACACTCTGGTTTTATGCATCACCCCACCTCTCCTTTCCCCTTAAGCACACATAAGAGTGTTTTCTAAATGTGAGACTCTGTTCTCTTTCCTAATTCAGTTCATGTGTAGCCATTTTTACATTCCCTTCATAAGTGATATCTTATGATATGTTTCTTTTTCTGTGTGACTTATTTCACTTAGAATCATCGTACCTGAATCCACTCATTATGCTGCTACTGGCCTTATGACATTGATTTCATGGCTGAGGGATATTCCATTGTACGTAAGTACCACAATTTCTTTACCATTTTGGTCTTTCCTGGGACATTTAATGTATTCCGAGTCGAGGTTCTTGTAAGCAGTGTAGCCCTATATTTTGGGGTGTTTGTGTCTTATTGATTTTCAGTTTTCTCAAGCTATATTCCCATGACTGAAAATGCCCTAGGTTGTGTAGCTCTGTTGTTTCATTCTTTTTACGAACACAATGCACTCCTCCAGACTGGCTGTTGGAAATTTATATTCCGCCCATCAGCATTGCAAGGCTCCCTATTCTCCAGAGCCTGTCTTGCCTTTCTGGATTTTACATATTTTTCGGATGTCCCTACTGACCGGTGGGAAGTGACACTTCTTGCTAGTGTGGATTTGCATTGTGTGCTTGCTTAGTTGGCCAAAAAGTCCGTATGCGTTTTCTCCTGAATATATTCAGGAGAAAACGCATACGCCCGTTTTGGTCAAGTGCATCATTGTCGATGTTGTGATGCTTTTCCTGTGCTTTAAAAGTGATTCCAATGTACCTCTTGAAATCTGTTTTGTGCAATTCTGCCTCATTTTCAAGTCCGCCTCGTGGCCTTCCCTCAACAGATTTTTGGAAGAGAGTTGTCCTTTACAACTCGGCAGGTTAGTGTATTGCTGTTCCCCTGAGCTCCATTTTTCAACTCTTGTTTTTGTGAGCGGACCACAAATCCACAATTTTGCTTCAGGACCTATACAGGTTCCGGGGGGTGGGCAGGCTGAGACTTTGGTTAATTCTTCTCCCTGACAGGAAATTAGAGTGACGTGTGCCCGTTCAAATGCCTACAGCTACTCTCTCATTGGTTCTCACTCTTCCCTTTCATCCTCTGCACAATTTGCCAACTGTGCAAACCAGGAGGTTAAAGGGGCTGATTCTCCAAGTTGTGAGATTGATAGTAAAGCAGTTGGAATGTCAAACCGGAGCACAAGGAGAGGAAAATTAGGAGCGTTGTAGAAACGTTTCACCATCACAGGGTATCCATTCTCTAGGTTTTCCATACATGTTATAACTGTAGTGATATTCCCTTCTACCTGGAGAGTTGAGACCCATGGAATGGGGGACATGCATTATTGCTTTAACGGGTCTGCATTTTCTCATCCAATCTCACCAATCCTCTCAGTGCCAAGTGTCCAGCCTTATGTTTGATACAGCTGTTGTTGTAGATAGGATTATTCCAGATTTCATCAGAACCCCAGAAGGAATTGTGTAAGAATTTCGCTCTTTTTTTATTTTGTTTTTGAAATTCAATTTTATAATGGGGATAAGCTGATTTTCACTGACGTGTTTATGCCGGACTAGAGACACTTGATTCCCTTATGGAGACATATCAATACATAGGTTTTAATATTCTTACTAGTCAGATATATTCCTCTGCGTGGAATAGGGGTGTTGAGTCCCATTCACTGAGGAAGGAGTAGGTCTTGCCTATTCTGTATTTGGATTATGGAATGGTACCTGTGCTAATATCAAACTCTCGTCTTATGCATCACCCCACCTCTCCTTTCCCCTTAAGCAGGCATAAGTGTGTTTTCTAAATGTGAGTCTCTGTTCTTTCCTAACTCAGTTCATGTGTAGCCATGTTTACAGGACCTTCATAAGTGATATCTTATGATAAGTTTCTTTTTCTGTGTGACTTATTTCACTTAGAATCATCATACCTGAATCCACCCATTATGCTGCTACTGGCCTTATGACATTGATTTCATGGCTGAGGGATATTCCATTGTACATAGGTACTACAATTTCTTTACCAATTTTGTCTTTCCTGGGATATTTAAGGTGTCCCCAAGTCGAGGTTCTTGTATGCAGTGCAGCCCTAAATTTGGGGGTGGCTATGTATTATTGATTTTCAGTTTTCCCAGGGTATATTCCCATGACTGGAAGTGCCCTAGGTTGTGTAGCTCTGTTGTTTACTTCGTTTAGGGAACGCAGTGCACTCCTCCAGAGTGGCTGTTGGAAATTTACATGCCGCCGATCAGCATAGCAAGGCTCCCTGTTCTCCAGAGCCTGTCTTGCCTTTCTGGTTTTTACATATTTTTCGGATGTCTAATTTGACACGTGGGAAGTGACACTTCTTTGTAGTGCAGATTTGCATTTCCTGCTTGCTTAGTTGGCCAAAAAGGTCATATGCGTTTTCTCCTGAATATATTCAGGAGAAAACGCACATGCCCTATTTCGACAAGTGCATCATTGTTGAAGATGTGACGCTTTTCCTGTGTTTTAAAGGCATTTCAAATATACCTGTTGAAATCCTTTTCGTGCAATTCTGCCTCACTTTCAAGTCCACCTCGTGGCCTTCCCTCAACAGATTTTTGAAAGAGAGTTGTCCTTTATAACTCAGCAGGTTTGTGAATTGCTGTGTCCGTGAACTCCATTTTTAAACTCGTGTTTTTGTGAGCAGACCACAAATCCACAATTTTGCTTCAGGACCTATACAGGTTCCGGGGGGTGGGCAGGCTGAGACTTTGGTTAATTCTTCTCCTAGATGGGAAATTAGAGTGACATGTGCCCGTCCAAATGCCTACAGCTACTCTCTCATTGGTTCTCGCTCTTCCCTTTCATCCTCTGCACAATTTGCAAACTGTGCGAACCAGGAGGTTAAAGGGGCTGATTCTCCAAGTTGGGAGATTGAGAGTAAAGCAGTAGGAATACCAAACCGGAGCACAAGGAGAGGGAAAATTAGGAGAGTTTTAGAAACCTTTCGCCATCACAGGGCATCCATTCTGTAGGTTTCCAGTACATGTTATAACTCTAGTGATATTCCCTTCTAACTGGAGAGTTGGGACCCATGGAATGGGTCGCATGCATTATTGCTTTAAAAGGTCTGCATTTTCTCACCCAAACTCACCAATACTCTCAGTCCCAAGTTTCCAGCCTTATGTTTCATCCAACTGTGCTGTAGATAAGGTCATTCCAGGTTTCATCAGAACCCCTGAAGGAATTGTGTAAGAATTTCGCTGTTTTTTTGCTTTGTTTTTGAAATTCATTTTTATAATGAGGTTGAGCTGATTTTCACGGATGTGTTTATGCCGGTCTAGACACACTTGATTCCCTTACAGTGACGTATCAATACATAGGTTTTAAGATTCTTACTAGTCAGATATATTCCTCTGAGGGGATTAGGGATGTTGAGTCCCGTTCACTGAGGAAGGAGTAGGTCTCGTCTATTCTGTATTTGGATTATGCAACGGTAGCTGTGCTAATATCACACTCTGGTTTTATGCATCACCCCACCTCTCCTTTCCCCTTAAGCACACATAAGAGTGTTTTCTAAATGTGAGACTCTGTTCTCTTTCCTAATTCAGTTCATGTGTAGCCATTTTTACATTCCCTTCATAAGTGATATCTTATGATATGTTTCTTTTTCTGTGTGACTTATTTCACTTAGAATCATCGTACCTGAATCCACTCATTATGCTGCTACTGGCCTTATGACATTGATTTCATGGCTGAGGGATATTCCATTGTACGTAAGTACCACAATTTCTTTACCATTTTGGTCTTTCCTGGGACATTTAATGTATTCCGAGTCGAGGTTCTTGTAAGCAGTGTAGCCCTATATTTTGGGGTGTTTGTGTCTTATTGATTTTCAGTTTTCTCAAGCTATATTCCCATGACTGAAAATGCCCTAGGTTGTGTAGCTCTGTTGTTTCATTCTTTTTACGAACACAATGCACTCCTCCAGACTGGCTGTTGGAAATTTATATTCCGCCCATCAGCATTGCAAGGCTCCCTATTCTCCAGAGCCTGTCTTGCCTTTCTGGATTTTACATATTTTTCGGATGTCCCTACTGACCGGTGGGAAGTGACACTTCTTGCTAGTGTGGATTTGCATTGTGTGCTTGCTTAGTTGGCCAAAAAGTCCGTATGCGTTTTCTCCTGAATATATTCAGGAGAAAACGCATACGCCCGTTTTGGTCAAGTGCATCATTGTCGATGTTGTGATGCTTTTCCTGTGCTTTAAAAGTGATTCCAATGTACCTCTTGAAATCTGTTTTGTGCAATTCTGCCTCATTTTCAAGTCCGCCTCGTGGCCTTCCCTCAACAGATTTTTGGAAGAGAGTTGTCCTTTACAACTCGGCAGGTTAGTGTATTGCTGTTCCCCTGAGCTCCATTTTTCAACTCTTGTTTTTGTGAGCGGACCACAAATCCACAATTTTGCTTCAGGACCTATACAGGTTCCGGGGGGTGGGCAGGCTGAGACTTTGGTTAATTCTTCTCCCTGACAGGAAATTAGAGTGACGTGTGCCCGTTCAAATGCCTACAGCTACTCTCTCATTGGTTCTCACTCTTCCCTTTCATCCTCTGCACAATTTGCCAACTGTGCAAACCAGGAGGTTAAAGGGGCTGATTCTCCAAGTTGTGAGATTGATAGTAAAGCAGTTGGAATGTCAAACCGGAGCACAAGGAGAGGAAAATTAGGAGCGTTGTAGAAACGTTTCACCATCACAGGGTATCCATTCTCTAGGTTTTCCATACATGTTATAACTGTAGTGATATTCCCTTCTACCTGGAGAGTTGAGACCCATGGAATGGGGGACATGCATTATTGCTTTAACGGGTCTGCATTTTCTCATCCAATCTCACCAATCCTCTCAGTGCCAAGTGTCCAGCCTTATGTTTGATACAGCTGTTGTTGTAGATAGGATTATTCCAGATTTCATCAGAACCCCAGAAGGAATTGTGTAAGAATTTCGCTCTTTTTTTATTTTGTTTTTGAAATTCAATTTTATAATGGGGATAAGCTGATTTTCACTGACGTGTTTATGCCGGACTAGAGACACTTGATTCCCTTATGGAGACATATCAATACATAGGTTTTAATATTCTTACTAGTCAGATATATTCCTCTGCGTGGAATAGGGGTGTTGAGTCCCATTCACTGAGGAAGGAGTAGGTCTTGCCTATTCTGTATTTGGATTATGGAATGGTACCTGTGCTAATATCAAACTCTCGTCTTATGCATCACCCCACCTCTCCTTTCCCCTTAAGCAGGCATAAGTGTGTTTTCTAAATGTGAGTCTCTGTTCTTTCCTAACTCAGTTCATGTGTAGCCATGTTTACAGGACCTTCATAAGTGATATCTTATGATAAGTTTCTTTTTCTGTGTGACTTATTTCACTTAGAATCATCATACCTGAATCCACCCATTATGCTGCTACTGGCCTTATGACATTGATTTCATGGCTGAGGGATATTCCATTGTACATAGGTACTACAATTTCTTTACCAATTTTGTCTTTCCTGGGATATTTAAGGTGTCCCCAAGTCGAGGTTCTTGTATGCAGTGCAGCCCTAAATTTGGGGGTGGCTATGTATTATTGATTTTCAGTTTTCCCAGGGTATATTCCCATGACTGGAAGTGCCCTAGGTTGTGTAGCTCTGTTGTTTACTTCGTTTAGGGAACGCAGTGCACTCCTCCAGAGTGGCTGTTGGAAATTTACATGCCGCCGATCAGCATAGCAAGGCTCCCTGTTCTCCAGAGCCTGTCTTGCCTTTCTGGTTTTTACATATTTTTCGGATGTCTAATTTGACACGTGGGAAGTGACACTTCTTTGTAGTGCAGATTTGCATTTCCTGCTTGCTTAGTTGGCCAAAAAGGTCATATGCGTTTTCTCCTGAATATATTCAGGAGAAAACGCACATGCCCTATTTCGACAAGTGCATCATTGTTGAAGATGTGACGCTTTTCCTGTGTTTTAAAGGCATTTCAAATATACCTGTTGAAATCCTTTTCGTGCAATTCTGCCTCACTTTCAAGTCCACCTCGTGGCCTTCCCTCAACAGATTTTTGAAAGAGAGTTGTCCTTTATAACTCAGCAGGTTTGTGAATTGCTGTGTCCGTGAACTCCATTTTTAAACTCGTGTTTTTGTGAGCAGACCACAAATCCACAATTTTGCTTCAGGACCTATACAGGTTCCGGGGGGTGGGCAGGCTGAGACTTTGGTTAATTCTTCTCCTAGATGGGAAATTAGAGTGACATGTGCCCGTCCAAATGCCTACAGCTACTCTCTCATTGGTTCTCGCTCTTCCCTTTCATCCTCTGCACAATTTGCAAACTGTGCGAACCAGGAGGTTAAAGGGGCTGATTCTCCAAGTTGGGAGATTGAGAGTAAAGCAGTAGGAATACCAAACCGGAGCACAAGGAGAGGGAAAATTAGGAGAGTTTTAGAAACCTTTCGCCATCACAGGGCATCCATTCTGTAGGTTTCCAGTACATGTTATAACTCTAGTGATATTCCCTTCTAACTGGAGAGTTGGGACCCATGGAATGGGTCGCATGCATTATTGCTTTAAAAGGTCTGCATTTTCTCACCCAAACTCACCAATACTCTCAGTCCCAAGTTTCCAGCCTTATGTTTCATCCAACTGTGCTGTAGATAAGGTCATTCCAGGTTTCATCAGAACCCCTGAAGGAATTGTGTAAGAATTTCGCTGTTTTTTTGCTTTGTTTTTGAAATTCATTTTTATAATGAGGTTGAGCTGATTTTCACGGATGTGTTTATGCCGGTCTAGACACACTTGATTCCCTTACAGTGACGTATCAATACATAGGTTTTAAGATTCTTACTAGTCAGATATATTCCTCTGAGGGGATTAGGGATGTTGAGTCCCGTTCACTGAGGAAGGAGTAGGTCTCGTCTATTCTGTATTTGGATTATGCAACGGTAGCTGTGCTAATATCACACTCTGGTTTTATGCATCACCCCACCTCTCCTTTCCCCTTAAGCACACATAAGAGTGTTTTCTAAATGTGAGACTCTGTTCTCTTTCCTAATTCAGTTCATGTGTAGCCATTTTTACATTCCCTTCATAAGTGATATCTTATGATATGTTTCTTTTTCTGTGTGACTTATTTCACTTAGAATCATCGTACCTGAATCCACTCATTATGCTGCTACTGGCCTTATGACATTGATTTCATGGCTGAGGGATATTCCATTGTACGTAAGTACCACAATTTCTTTACCATTTTGGTCTTTCCTGGGACATTTAATGTATTCCGAGTCGAGGTTCTTGTAAGCAGTGTAGCCCTATATTTTGGGGTGTTTGTGTCTTATTGATTTTCAGTTTTCTCAAGCTATATTCCCATGACTGAAAATGCCCTAGGTTGTGTAGCTCTGTTGTTTCATTCTTTTTACGAACACAATGCACTCCTCCAGACTGGCTGTTGGAAATTTATATTCCGCCCATCAGCATTGCAAGGCTCCCTATTCTCCAGAGCCTGTCTTGCCTTTCTGGATTTTACATATTTTTCGGATGTCCCTACTGACCGGTGGGAAGTGACACTTCTTGCTAGTGTGGATTTGCATTGTGTGCTTGCTTAGTTGGCCAAAAAGTCCGTATGCGTTTTCTCCTGAATATATTCAGGAGAAAACGCATACGCCCGTTTTGGTCAAGTGCATCATTGTCGATGTTGTGATGCTTTTCCTGTGCTTTAAAAGTGATTCCAATGTACCTCTTGAAATCTGTTTTGTGCAATTCTGCCTCATTTTCAAGTCCGCCTCGTGGCCTTCCCTCAACAGATTTTTGGAAGAGAGTTGTCCTTTACAACTCGGCAGGTTAGTGTATTGCTGTTCCCCTGAGCTCCATTTTTCAACTCTTGTTTTTGTGAGCGGACCACAAATCCACAATTTTGCTTCAGGACCTATACAGGTTCCGGGGGGTGGGCAGGCTGAGACTTTGGTTAATTCTTCTCCCTGACAGGAAATTAGAGTGACGTGTGCCCGTTCAAATGCCTACAGCTACTCTCTCATTGGTTCTCACTCTTCCCTTTCATCCTCTGCACAATTTGCCAACTGTGCAAACCAGGAGGTTAAAGGGGCTGATTCTCCAAGTTGTGAGATTGATAGTAAAGCAGTTGGAATGTCAAACCGGAGCACAAGGAGAGGAAAATTAGGAGCGTTGTAGAAACGTTTCACCATCACAGGGTATCCATTCTCTAGGTTTTCCATACATGTTATAACTGTAGTGATATTCCCTTCTACCTGGAGAGTTGAGACCCATGGAATGGGGGACATGCATTATTGCTTTAACGGGTCTGCATTTTCTCATCCAATCTCACCAATCCTCTCAGTGCCAAGTGTCCAGCCTTATGTTTGATACAGCTGTTGTTGTAGATAGGATTATTCCAGATTTCATCAGAACCCCTGAAGGAATTGTGTAAGAATTTCGCTCTTTTTTTATTTTGTTTTTGAAATTCAATTTTATAATGGGGATAAGCTGATTTTCACTGACGTGTTTATGCCGGACTAGAGACACTTGATTCCCTTATGGAGACATATCAATACATAGGTTTTAATATTCTTACTAGTCAGATATATTCCTCTGCGTGGAATAGGGGTGTTGAGTCCCATTCACTGAGGAAGGAGTAGGTCTTGCCTATTCTGTATTTGGATTATGGAATGGTACCTGTGCTAATATCAAACTCTCGTCTTATGCATCACCCCACCTCTCCTTTCCCCTTAAGCAGGCATAAGTGTGTTTTCTAAATGTGAGTCTCTGTTCTTTCCTAACTCAGTTCATGTGTAGCCATGTTTACAGGACCTTCATAAGTGATATCTTATGATAAGTTTCTTTTTCTGTGTGACTTATTTCACTTAGAATCATCATACCTGAATCCACCCATTATGCTGCTACTGGCCTTATGACATTGATTTCATGGCTGAGGGATATTCCATTGTACATAGGTACTACAATTTCTTTACCAATTTTGTCTTTCCTGGGATATTTAAGGTGTCCCCAACTCGAGGTTCTTGTATGCAGTGCAGCCCTAAATTTGGGGGTGGCTATGTATTATTGATTTTCAGTTTTCCCAGGGTATATTCCCATGACTGGAAGTGCCCTAGGTTGTGTAGCTCTGTTGTTTACTTCGTTTAGGGAACGCAGTGCACTCCTCCAGAGTGGCTGTTGGAAATTTACATGCCGCCGATCAGCATAGCAAGGCTCCCTGTTCTCCAGAGCCTGTCTTGCCTTTCTGGTTTTTACATATTTTTCGGATGTCTAATTTGACACGTGGGAAGTGACACTTCTTTGTAGTGCAGATTTGCATTTCCTGCTTGCTTAGTTGGCCAAAAAGGTCATATGCGTTTTCTCCTGAATATATTCAGGAGAAAACGCACATGCCCTATTTCGACAAGTGCATCATTGTTGAAGATGTGACGCTTTTCCTGTGTTTTAAAGGCATTTCAAATATACCTGTTGAAATCCTTTTCGTGCAATTCTGCCTCACTTTCAAGTCCACCTCGTGGCCTTCCCTCAACAGATTTTTGAAAGAGAGTTGTCCTTTATAACTCAGCAGGTTTGTGAATTGCTGTGTCCGTGAACTCCATTTTTAAACTCGTGTTTTTGTGAGCAGACCACAAATCCACAATTTTGCTTCAGGACCTATACAGGTTCCGGGGGGTGGGCAGGCTGAGACTTTGGTTAATTCTTCTCCTAGATGGGAAATTAGAGTGACATGTGCCCGTCCAAATGCCTACAGCTACTCTCTCATTGGTTCTCGCTCTTCCCTTTCATCCTCTGCACAATTTGCAAACTGTGCGAACCAGGAGGTTAAAGGGGCTGATTCTCCAAGTTGGGAGATTGAGAGTAAAGCAGTAGGAATACCAAACCGGAGCACAAGGAGAGGGAAAATTAGGAGAGTTTTAGAAACCTTTCGCCATCACAGGGCATCCATTCTGTAGGTTTCCAGTACATGTTATAACTCTAGTGATATTCCCTTCTAACTGGAGAGTTGGGACCCATGGAATGGGTCGCATGCATTATTGCTTTAAAAGGTCTGCATTTTCTCACCCAAACTCACCAATACTCTCAGTCCCAAGTTTCCAGCCTTATGTTTCATCCAACTGTGCTGTAGATAAGGTCATTCCAGGTTTCATCAGAACCCCTGAAGGAATTGTGTAAGAATTTCGCTGTTTTTTTGCTTTGTTTTTGAAATTCATTTTTATAATGAGGTTGAGCTGATTTTCACGGATGTGTTTATGCCGGTCTAGACACACTTGATTCCCTTACAGTGACGTATCAATACATAGGTTTTAAGATTCTTACTAGTCAGATATATTCCTCTGAGGGGATTAGGGATGTTGAGTCCCGTTCACTGAGGAAGGAGTAGGTCTCGTCTATTCTGTATTTGGATTATGCAACGGTAGCTGTGCTAATATCACACTCTGGTTTTATGCATCACCCCACCTCTCCTTTCCCCTTAAGCACACATAAGAGTGTTTTCTAAATGTGAGACTCTGTTCTCTTTCCTAATTCAGTTCATGTGTAGCCATTTTTACATTCCCTTCATAAGTGATATCTTATGATATGTTTCTTTTTCTGTGTGACTTATTTCACTTAGAATCATCGTACCTGAATCCACTCATTATGCTGCTACTGGCCTTATGACATTGATTTCATGGCTGAGGGATATTCCATTGTACGTAAGTACCACAATTTCTTTACCATTTTGGTCTTTCCTGGGACATTTAATGTATTCCGAGTCGAGGTTCTTGTAAGCAGTGTAGCCCTATATTTTGGGGTGTTTGTGTCTTATTGATTTTCAGTTTTCTCAAGCTATATTCCCATGACTGAAAATGCCCTAGGTTGTGTAGCTCTGTTGTTTCATTCTTTTTACGAACACAATGCACTCCTCCAGACTGGCTGTTGGAAATTTATATTCCGCCCATCAGCATTGCAAGGCTCCCTATTCTCCAGAGCCTGTCTTGCCTTTCTGGATTTTACATATTTTTCGGATGTCCCTACTGACCGGTGGGAAGTGACACTTCTTGCTAGTGTGGATTTGCATTGTGTGCTTGCTTAGTTGGCCAAAAAGTCCGTATGCGTTTTCTCCTGAATATATTCAGGAGAAAACGCATACGCCCGTTTTGGTCAAGTGCATCATTGTCGATGTTGTGATGCTTTTCCTGTGCTTTAAAAGTGATTCCAATGTACCTCTTGAAATCTGTTTTGTGCAATTCTGCCTCATTTTCAAGTCCGCCTCGTGGCCTTCCCTCAACAGATTTTTGGAAGAGAGTTGTCCTTTACAACTCGGCAGGTTAGTGTATTGCTGTTCCCCTGAGCTCCATTTTTCAACTCTTGTTTTTGTGAGCGGACCACAAATCCACAATTTTGCTTCAGGACCTATACAGGTTCCGGGGGGTGGGCAGGCTGAGACTTTGGTTAATTCTTCTCCCTGACAGGAAATTAGAGTGACGTGTGCCCGTTCAAATGCCTACAGCTACTCTCTCATTGGTTCTCACTCTTCCCTTTCATCCTCTGCACAATTTGCCAACTGTGCAAACCAGGAGGTTAAAGGGGCTGATTCTCCAAGTTGTGAGATTGATAGTAAAGCAGTTGGAATGTCAAACCGGAGCACAAGGAGAGGAAAATTAGGAGCGTTGTAGAAACGTTTCACCATCACAGGGTATCCATTCTCTAGGTTTTCCATACATGTTATAACTGTAGTGATATTCCCTTCTACCTGGAGAGTTGAGACCCATGGAATGGGGGACATGCATTATTGCTTTAACGGGTCTGCATTTTCTCATCCAATCTCACCAATCCTCTCAGTGCCAAGTGTCCAGCCTTATGTTTGATACAGCTGTTGTTGTAGATAGGATTATTCCAGGTTTCATCAGAACCCCTGAAGGAATTGTGTAAGAATTTCGCTCTTTTTTTATTTTGTTTTTGAAATTCAATTTTATAATGGGGATAAGCTGATTTTCACTGACGTGTTTATGCCGGACTAGAGACACTTGATTCCCTTATGGAGACATATCAATACATAGGTTTTAATATTCTTACTAGTCAGATATATTCCTCTGCGTGGAATAGGCGTGTTGAGTCCCATTCACTGAGGAAGGAGTAGGTCTTGCCTATTCTGTATTTGGATTATGGAATGGTACCTGTGCTAATATCAAACTCTGGTTTTATGCATCACCCCACCTCTCCTTTCCCCTTAAGCAGGCATAAGTGTGTTTTCTAAATGTGAGTCTCTGTTCTTTCCTAACTCAGTTCATGTGTAGCCATGTTTACAGGACCTTCATAAGTGATATCTTATGATAAGTTTCTTTTTCTGTGTGACTTATTTCACTTAGAATCATCATACCTGAATCCACCCATTATGCTGCTACTGGCCTTATGACATTGATTTCATGGCTGAGGGATATTCCATTGTACATAGGTACTACAATTTCTTTACCAATTTTGTCTTTCCTGGGATATTTAAGGTGTCCCCAAGTCGAGGTTCTTGTATGCAGTGCAGCCCTAAATTTGGGGGTGGCTATGTATTATTGATTTTCAGTTTTCCCAGGGTATATTCCCATGACTGGAAGTGCCCTAGGTTGTGTAGCTCTGTTGTTTACTTCGTTTAGGGAACGCAGTGCACTCCTCCAGAGTGGCTGTTGGAAATTTACATGCCGCCGATCAGCATAGCAAGGCTCCCTGTTCTCCAGAGCCTGTCTTGCCTTTCTGGTTTTTACATATTTTTCGGATGTCTAATTTGACACGTGGGAAGTGACACTTCTTTGTAGTGCAGATTTGCATTTCCTGCTTGCTTAGTTGGCCAAAAAGGTCATATGCGTTTTCTCCTGAATATATTCAGGAGAAAACGCATATGCCCTATTTCGACAAGTGCATCATTGTTGAAGATGTGACGCTTTTCCTGTGTTTTAAAGGCATTTCAAATATACCTGTTGAAATCCTTTTCGTGCAATTCTGCCTCACTTTCAAGTCCACCTCGTGGCCTTCCCTCAACAGATTTTTTTTTTTTTTTTACTTTTTATTTTATATTGGAGTATAGCCGATTAACAATGTTGTGATAGTTTCAGATGCACAGCAAAGGGACTCGGCTATACATATGCATGTAGCCATTCTCCCCCAAACTCCCCTCACTATACAGACTGAATTTCAAGGTAAACCAATAGCTGATAGGGGAAAGGTTTTTTTTTTACTTTTTATTTTATATTGGAGTATAGCCGATTAACAATTTTGTGATAGTTTCAGATGCACTGCAAAGGGACTCGGCTATACATATGCATGTACCCATTCTCCCCCAAACTCCCCTCCCATCCAGGCTGCCACATAACATTGAGCAGAGTCCCCTGTGCTATATAGTAGGTCCACTGGTTATCCATTTTTTTTAAGTTTATTTATTTATTTTTTTAATTAGTTTCTGCTTTATAACAAAGTGAATCAGTCATACATATACATCTGTTCCCACATCCCTTCCCTCATGCATCTCCCTCCCTCCCTCCCTCCCCATCCCACCCCTCCAGGCGGTCACAAAGCACCGAGCTGATCTCCCTGTGCTCTGCGGCTGCTTCCCACTATCTATCTACCTTACGTTTGGTAGTGTATACACGTCCATGCCTCTCTTTCGCCTTGTCACAGCCCACCCTTCCCCCTCCCCATATCCTCAAGTCCATTCTCAAGTAGGTCTGCGTCTTCATTCCCGTTTTGCCCCTAGGTTCTTCATGACATTTTTTTTTTAAATTCCGTATATATGTGTTAGCATACGGTATTTGTCTTTCTCTTTCTGACTAACTTCACTCTGTATGACAGACTCTAGGTCTATCCACCTCATTACAAATAGCTCAGTTTCGTTTCTTTTTATGGCTGAGTAATATTCCATTGTATATATGTGCCACATCTTCTTTATCCATTCATCCGATGATGGACACTTAGGTTGTTTCCAGCTCCGGGCTATTGTGAATAGAGCTGCAATGAACATTTTGGTACATGTCTCTTTTTGAATTATGGTTTTCTCAGGGTATATGCCCAGTAGTGGGATTGCTGGGTCATATGGTAGTTCTATTTGTAGTTTTTTAAGGAACCTCCATACCGTTCTCCATAGTGGCTGTACCAATTCACATTCCCACCAGCAGTGCAAGAGTGTTCCCTTTTCTCCACACCCTCTCCAGCATTTATTGTTTCTAGATTTCTCATTTTTTTTAATTAGTTTCTGCTTTATAACAAAGTGAATCAGTCATACATATACATCTGTTCCCACATCCCTTCCCTCATGCATCTCCCTCCCTCCCACCCTCCCCATCCCACCCCTCCAGGCGGTCACAAAACACCGAGCTGATCTCCCTGTGCTCTGCGGCTGCTTCCCACTATCTATCTACCTTACGTTTGGTAGTGTATATATGTCCATGCCTCTCTTTCGCTTTGTCACAGCTTACCCTTCCCCCTCCCCATATCCTCAAGTCCATTCTCAAGTAGGTCTGTGTCTTTATTCTCGTTTTGCCCCTAGGTTCTTCATGACATTTTTTTTTTAAATTCCGTATATATGTGTTAGCATACGGTATTTGTCTTTCTCTTTCTGACTAACTTCACTCTGTATGACAGACTCTAGGTCTATCCACCTCATTACAAATAGCTCAGTTTCGTTTCTTTTTATGGCTGAGTAATATTCCATTGTATATATGTGCCACATCTTCTTTATCCATTCATCCGATGATGGACACTTAGGTTGTTTCCAGCTCCGGGCTATTGTGAATAGAGCTGCAATGAACATTTTGGTACATGTCTCTTTTTGAATTATGGTTTTCTCAGGGTATATGCCCAGTAGTGGGATTGCTGGGTCATATGGTAGTTCTATTTGTAGTTTTTTAAGGATCCTCCATACCGTTCTCCATAGTGGCTGTACCAATTCACATTCCCACCAGCAGTGCAAGAGTGTTCCCTTTTCTCCACACCCTCTCCAGCATTTATTGTTTCTAGATTCCTTGATGATGGCCATTCTGACTGGTGTGAGATGATATCTCATTGTAGTTTTGATTTGCATTTCTCTAATGATTAATGATGTTGAGCATTCTTTCATGTGTTTGTTGGCAGTCTGTATATCTTCTTTGGAGAAATGCCTATTTAAGTCTTCTGCCCATTTTTGGATTGGGTTGTCTGTTTTTTTGCTATTGAGCTGCATGAGCTGTTTATAAATTTTGGAGATTAATCCTTTGTCAGTTGCTTCATTTGCAAATATTTTCTCCCATTCTGAGGGTTGTCTTTTGGTCTTGTTTATGGTTTCCTTTGCTGTGCAAAAGCTTTGAAGTTTCATTAGGTCCCATTTGTTTATCTTTGTTTTTATTTCCATTTCTCTAGGAGGTGGGTCCAAAAGGATCTTGCTGTGATTTATGTCATAGAGTGTTCTACCTATGTTTTCCTCTAAGACTTTGATAGTTTCTGGCCTTACATTTAAGTCTTTAATCCATTTTGAGCTTATTTTTGTGTATGGTGCTAGGGAATGATCTAATCTCAAACTTTTACATGTCCCTGTCCAGTTTTCCCAGCACCACTTATTGAAGAGGCTGTCCTTTCTCCACTGTACATTCCTGCCTCCTTTATCAAAGATAAGTTGGCCATATGTGCGTGGGTTTATCTCTGGGCTTTGTATCCTGATCCACTGATCTATCTTTCTGTTTTTATGCCAGTACCAGACTGTCTTAATTACTGTAGCTTTGTAGTATAGTCTGAAGTCAGGGAGCCTGATTCCTCCAGCTCCGTTTTTCGTTCTCAAGATTGCTTTAGCTATTCGGGGCCTTTTGTTTTTCCAAACAAATTTTGAAATTTTTTGTTCTAGTTCTGTGAAAAATGCCATTGGTAGTTTGATAGGGATTGCATTGAATCTGTAGATTGCTTTCGGTAGTAGAGTCATTTTCACAATATTGAATCTTCCAATCCAGGAGCATGGTATATCTCTCCATCTATTTGTATCATCTTTAATTTCTTTCATCAGTGTCTTATAGTTTTCTGCATACAGGTCTTTTGTCTCCTTAGGTAGGTTTATTCCTAGATATTTTATTCTTTTTGTTGCGATGGTAAATGGGAGTGTTTTCTTGATTTCATTTTCAGATTTTTCATCATTAGTGTATAGGAATGCCAGAGATTTCTGTACATTAATTTTATATCCTGCTACTTTACCAAATTCATTGATTAGCTCTAGTAGTTTTTCGGTAGCATCTTTAGGATTCTCTATGTATAGTATCATGTCATCTGCACACAGTGACAGCTTTACTTCTTCTTTTCCAATTTGGATTCCTTTTATTTCCTTTTCTTCTCTGATTGCTGTGGCTAAAACTTCCAAAACTATGTTGAATAAGAGTGGTGAGAGTGGGCAGCCTTGTCTTGTTCCTGATCTTAGTGGAAATGGTTTCAGTTTTTCACCATTGAGGACAATGTTGGCTGTGGGTTTGTCATATATGGCCTTTATTATGTTGAGGAAAGATCCCTCTATACCTACTTTCTGCAGGGTTTTTATCATAAATGGGTGTTGAATTTTGTCGAAAGCTTTCTCTGCATCTATTGAGATGATCATATGGTTTTTCTCCTTCAACTTGTTAATATGGTGTATTACACTGATTGATTTGCGTATATTGAAGAATCCTTGCATTCCTGGGATAAACCCCACTTGATCATGGTGTATGATCCTTTTAATGTGCTGTTGGATTCTGTTTGCTAGTATTTTGTTGAGGATTTTTGCATCTATGTTCATCAGTGATATTGGCCTGTAGTTTTCTTTCTTTGTGACATCCTTGCCTGGTTTTGGTATCAAGGTGATGTCGGCCTCGTAGAATGAGTTTGGGAGTGTTCCTCCCTCTGCTATATTTTGGAAGAGTTTGAGAAGGATAGGTGTTAGCTCTTCTCTAAATGTTTGATAGAATTCACCTGTGAAGCCATCTGGTCCTGGGCTTTTGTTTGATGGAAGATTTTTAATCACAGTTTCAATTTCAGTGCTTGTGATTGGTCTATTCATATTTTCTATTTCTTCCTGAGTCAGTCTTGGCAGGTTGTGCATTTCTAAGAATGTGTCCATTTCTTCCAGGTTGTCCATTTTATTGGAATAGAGTTGCTTATAGTAATCTCTCATAATCTTTTGTATTTCTGCAGTGTCAGTTGTTACTTCTCCTTTTTCATTTCTAATTCTATTGATTTGAGTCTTCTCCCTTTTTTTCTTGATGAGTCTGGCTAATGGTTTGTCAATTTTGTTTATCTTCTCAAAGAACCAGCTTTTAGTTTGGTTGATCTTTGCTATCGTTTCCTTCATTTCTTTTTCATTTATTTCTGATCTGATCTTTATGATTTCTTTCCTTCTGCTAGCTTTGGGGTATTTTTGTTCTTCTTTCTCTAATTGCTTTAGGTGCAGGGTCAGGTTGTTTACTCGAAATGCTTCCTGTTTCTTAAGGTGGGATTGTATTGCTATAAACTTCCCCCTTAGAACTGCTTTTGCTGCGTCCCATAGGTTTTGGGTCGTCGTGTCTCCATTGTCATTTGTTTCTAGGTATTTTTTAATTTCCTCTTTGATTTCTTCAGTGATCACTTCGTTATTGAGTAGTGTATTGTTTAGCCTCCATGTGTTTGTATTTTTTACACATCTTTTCCTGTAATTGATGTCTAGTCTCATAGCATTGTGGTCGGAGAAGATACTTGATACAATTTCAATTTTCTTAAAATTACCGAGGCTTGATTTGTGACCCAAGATATGATCTATCCTGGAGAATGTTCCATGAGCACTTGAGAAAAATGTGTATTCTGTTGTTTTTGGATGGAATGTCCTATAAATATCAACTAAGTCCATCTCGTTTAATGTATCATTTAAAGCTTGTGTTTCCTTATTTATTTTCATTTTGGATGATCTGTCCATTGGTGAAAGTGGGGTGTTAAAGTCCCCTACTATGAGTGTGTTACTGTCGATTTCCCCTTTTATGGCTGTTAGTATTTGCCTTATGTATTGAGGTGCTCCTATGTTGGGTGCATAAATATTTACAATTGTTATATCTTCTTCTTGGATCGATCCCTTTATCGTTATGTAGTGTCCTTCCTTGTCTCTTCTAATAGTCTTTATTTTAAAGTCTATTTTGTCTGATATAAGAATTGCTACTCCAGCTTTCTTTTGGTTTCCATTTGCATGGAATATCTTTTTCCATCCCTTTACTTTCAATCTGTATGTGTCTCTAGGTCTGAAGTGGGTCTCTTGTAGACAGCATATATATGGGTCTTGTTTTTGTATCCATTCAGCCACTCTGTGTCTTTTGGTGGGAGCATTTAGTCCATTTACATTTAAGGTAATTATTGATATGTATGTTCCTATTCCCATTTCCTTAATTGCTTTGGGTTCGTTATTGTAGGTATATTCCTTCTGTTGTGTTTCTTGCCTAGAGAAGTTCCTTTAGCATTTGTTGTAAAGCTGGTTTGGTGGTGCTGAACTCTCTCAGCTTTTGCTTGTCTGTAAAGGTTTTAATTTCTCCATCAAATCTGAATGAGATCCTTGCTGGGTAGAGTAATCTAGGTTGCAGGTTTCTCTCCTTCATCACTTTAATTATGTCCTGCCACTCCCTTCTGGCTTGTAGGGTTTCTGCTGAGAGATCAGCTGTTAACCTTATGGGGATTCCCTTGTGTGTTATTTGTTGTTTTTGCCTTGCTGCTTTTAATATGATTTCTTTGTGTTTAATTTTTGACAGTTTGATTAATATGTGTCTTGGTGTATTTCTCCTTGGATTTATTCTGTATGGGACTCTCTGTGCCTCCTGGACTTGATTAACTATTTCCTTTCCCAAATTAGGGAAGTTTTCAACTATAATCTCTTCAAATATTTTCTCAGTCCCTTTCTTTTTCTCTTCTTCTTCTGGAACCCCTATAATTCGAATGTTGGTGCGTTTAATGTTGTCCCAGAGATCTCTGAGACTCTCCTCTGTTCTTTTCATTCTTTTTTCTTTATTTTGCTCTGCATCAGTTATTTCCACTATTTTATCTTCCACCTCACTTATCCGTTCTTCTGCCTCAGTTATTCTGCTATTGATCCCATCTAGAGTATTTTTCATTTCATTTATTGTGTTTTTAATCGATGCTTGATTCATCTTTAGTTCTTCTAGGTCCTTGTTAACTGTTTCTTGCATGTTGTCTATTCTATTTCCAAGATTATGGATCATGGAAATAGAATCTTGGATCAGCTTTACTATCATTATTCTGAATTCTTTTTCAGGTAGACTGCCTATTACCTCTTCATTTGTTAGGTCTGGTAGGTGTTTATCTTGCTCCTTCACCTACTGTGTGTTTTTCTGCCTTCTCATTTTGCTTATGTTACTGTGTTTGGGGTCTCCTTTTTGCCGGCTGCAGATTCGTAGTTCCCGTTGTTTTTGGTGTCTGATCCCAGTGGCTAAGGTTGTTTCAGTAGGTTGTGTAGGCTTCCTGGTGGGGGGGACTAATTCCTGTGCTCTGGTGGTTGAGGCTCGATCTTGTCTTTCTGGTGGACAGGTCCACGTCTGGTGGTGTGTTTTGGGGTGCCTATGGCCTTATTATGTTTTTAGGTAGCCTCTCTGCTAATGGGTGGGGTTGTGTTCCTGCCTTGCTAGTTGCTTGGCATAGGGTGACCTGCACTGTAGCTTGCTGGTCGTTGACTGAAGCTGGGTGCTGGTGTTGGGATGGAGATCTCTGGGAGATTTTCGCTGCTTGATATTATGTGGAGCTGGGAGGTCTGTTGTGGACCCGTGTCCTGAAGTTGGCTCTCCCACTTCAGAGGCACAGCACTGGCTCCTGGCTGCAGCACCAAGAGCCTTTCATCCACCCGGCTCAGAGTAACAGGGAGAAAAAGTAGAAAGAAAGAATTAGTAGAAGAAAGAAAGAGAGAGGGAAAGAAAGGAAGAAGGGAAGAAAGGAAGGAAGGAAGGAAGGAAGAAAGAAAGGAGGGAGGGAGGGAGGAAGGATGGAAAGAAAGAAGGAAAGAAAGGAGGGAGGGAGGGAGAAAGGAAAGGAAGAAAGACAGGAGGGAGGGAGGAAGGAAAGAAAAAGAAAGTGGAAAGAAGAAGGGTGGGAGGGAGGAAAGAAAAAGAAAGAAGGAAAGGAGGAGCGGAGGGAGGGAGGGAGGAAGGGAGAGTAGGAAAAAAAGAAAGAGCAGGTAAAGTAAAATAGAATAAAGTATGAAATATAGTAGCGTTATTAAAATTAGAAAGTAATTATTGAAAAAAAAAAAAAAAACGGACCGATAGAACCCTGAGACATATGGTGGAAGCAAAGCTATACAGAGAGAATCTTACACAGAAGATTACACATACACATTCACAAAAAGAGAGCAGGGGGAAAAATCAAAAATCTTGCTCTCCAAGTCCACCTCCTCAATTTGGGATAATTCGTTGTAAAAAGAGGAAAAGGGCGAGAAGTCTGAAATCTTGCTCTCTAAGTCCACCTCCTTAATTTGGAATAATTCGTTGTAAAAAGAGGAAAAGGGGGGAAAGTCTTAAATCTTGTCCTCAAAGTCCACTTCCTCAATTTGGGATGATTCGCTGTCCATTCATGCACTCCACAGACGCAGGGCACATCAAATGGACCATGGAGCTTTAATCCGCTGCCTCCGAGGCTGCACAGAGAGATTTCCCTGCCTCTGCTCTCACAGCTCCCGGGTCTCAGCCTTGGACCTGGCCCCGCCTCTGTGCGTAGGTCGCCGGAGGGCGTCCGTTCTTCGCTCAGACAGGATGGGTTTAAAGGAGCTGCTGATTCGGGGGCTCTGGCTCACTCAGGCAGAGGGGAGGGAGGGGCGCGCAGTGTGGGGCGGGCCTGCGGCGGCAGAGGCCGGCGTGACATTGCAGCAGCCCGTGGCGCTCCGTGCGCTTTCCCGGGAAAGCCGTCCCCGGGTCTCGGGGACCCCAGCAGTGGCGGGGTGCACAGGCCCCCCGGAAGGCGGGGCGGACAGTGACCCGCGCTCGCACACAGGCCCCGCGATGGCGGCGGCTGCGGCGGCGGCGGCGGGCCGCGGCGGCGGCGGCAGCGGCGGGCCGCGGCGGGCGGGCGGCGGCGGCGGCGGCGGCGGCGGCGGCGGCGGCGGCGGCGGCCCACGCCCGTCTCCGAGGTCCGTGCCTTACCCGTGGCTCATGCCTGTCACCGGCGCTTCCCCAAGCAGCCCTCTTAATGCCCTCTCCTCGCGCACCAGGAAACAAAAGGGAAAAAAGTCTCTTGCCTCTTCAGCAGCTCCAGACCCTTTCCCCGGACTCCCTCCGGGCTAGGCGTGGTGCACTAACCCCTTCAGGCTCTCTTCCTGCCGCCAGCCCCAGTCCTCTCCCTGTGCTCCGACTGAAAGCTGATACCCGAGCCTCAGCTCCCAGCCCCGCCCGCCACGGCGGCCGAGCAGACAAGCCTCTCAGGCTGGTGTGTGCCTGAGGGCACCGGTCCTCTGTGCCAGAATCTCTCCGCTTTGCCCTCCGCACCCCTGTTGCTGTGCTCTCCTCCGCTACTCCGAAGCTTTCCCCCTCCGCCACCTGCAGTCTCCGCCCGCGAAGGGGCTTGTAGTGTGTAGAAACCTTCCCACCTTCACGGCTCCCTCCCACTGGTGCAGGTCCCGTCCCTATCCTATTGTCTCTGTTTATTCTTTTTTTCTTTTGCCCTACCCAGGTATGTGGGGAGCTTCTTGCCTTTTGGGGGGTCTGAGGTCTCCTGTCAGCGTTCAGTAGGTGTTCTGTAGGAGTTGTTCCACGTGTAGATGTATTTCTGATGTATCTGTGGGGAGGAAGGTGATCTCCGCGTCTTACTCTTCCGCCATCTTCCTCCGGGGTCCTGAAGCATGTCCTTGCCTCCTATCACACTGGAATCCCATCAAGCCTTCAGGCTTCCTACCAGCTTACAGGATGGAATCTGCTGGCGTCTCCCCGCTTTTCCCCTCCATTAATGGCAGGGTCCCAATGTGTACTTGCGACCCATGCTTTTCTCAAACCAGTGCTTCTCCCGTTTAGCGCGCGCCAACCCCCCTAGCGGGCTCTTTGCAAAAGACTCCCCTCAACAGATTTTTGAAAGAGAGTTGTCCTTTATAACTCAGCAGGTTTGTGAATTGCTGTGTCCGTGAACTCCATTTTTAAACTCGTGTTTTTGTGAGCAGACCACAAATCCACAATTTTGCTTCAGGACCTATGCAGGTTCCGGGGGGTGGGCAGGCTGAGACTTTGGTTAATTCTTCTCCTAGATGGGAAATTAGAGTGACATGTGCCCGTCCAAATGCCTACAGCTACTCTCTCATTGGTTCTCGCTCTTCCCTTTCATCCTCTGCACAATTTGCAAACTGTGCGAACCAGGAGGTTAAAGGGGCTGATTCTCCAAGTTGGGAGATTGAGAGTAAAGCAGTAGGAATACCAAACCGGAGCACAAGGAGAGGGAAAATTAGGAGAGTTTTAGAAACCTTTCGCCATCACAGGGCATCCATTCTGTAGGTTTCCAGTACATGTTATAACTCTAGTGATATTCCCTTCTAACTGGAGAGTTGGGACCCATGGAATGGGTCGCATGCATTATTGCTTTAAAAGGTCTGCATTTTCTCACCCAAACTCACCAATACTCTCAGTCCCAAGTTTCCAGCCTTATGTTTCATCCAACTGTGCTGTAGATAAGGTCATTCCAGGTTTCATCAGAACCCCTGAAGGAATTGTGTAAGAATTTCGCTGTTTTTTTGCTTTGTTTTTGAAATTCATTTTTATAATGAGGTTGAGCTGATTTTCACGGATGTGTTTATGCCGGTCTAGACACACTTGATTCCCTTACAGTGACGTATCAATACATAGGTTTTAAGATTCTTACTAGTCAGATATATTCCTCTGAGGGGATTAGGGATGTTGAGTCCCGTTCACTGAGGAAGGAGTAGGTCTCGTCTATTCTGTATTTGGATTATGCAACGGTAGCTGTGCTAATATCACACTCTGGTTTTATGCATCACCCCACCTCTCCTTTCCCCTTAAGCACACATAAGAGTGTTTTCTAAATGTGAGACTCTGTTCTCTTTCCTAATTCAGTTCATGTGTAGCCATTTTTACATTCCCTTCATAAGTGATATCTTATGATATGTTTCTTTTTCTGTGTGACTTATTTCACTTAGAATCATCGTACCTGAATCCACTCATTATGCTGCTACTGGCCTTATGACATTGATTTCATGGCTGAGGGATATTCCATTGTACGTAAGTACCACAATTTCTTTACCATTTTGGTCTTTCCTGGGACATTTAATGTATTCCGAGTCGAGGTTCTTGTAAGCAGTGTAGCCCTATATTTTGGGGTGTTTGTGTCTTATTGATTTTCAGTTTTCTCAAGCTATATTCCCATGACTGAAAATGCCCTAGGTTGTGTAGCTCTGTTGTTTCATTCTTTTTACGAACACAATGCACTCCTCCAGACTGGCTGTTGGAAATTTATATTCCGCCCATCAGCATTGCAAGGCTCCCTATTCTCCAGAGCCTGTCTTGCCTTTCTGGATTTTACATATTTTTCGGATGTCCCTACTGACCGGTGGGAAGTGACACTTCTTGCTAGTGTGGATTTGCATTGTGTGCTTGCTTAGTTGGCCAAAAAGTCCGTATGCGTTTTCTCCTGAATATATTCAGGAGAAAACGCATACGCCCGTTTTGGTCAAGTGCATCATTGTCGATGTTGTGATGCTTTTCCTGTGCTTTAAAAGTGATTCCAATGTACCTCTTGAAATCTGTTTTGTGCAATTCTGCCTCATTTTCAAGTCCGCCTCGTGGCCTTCCCTCAACAGATTTTTGGAAGAGAGTTGTCCTTTACAACTCGGCAGGTTAGTGTATTGCTGTTCCCCTGAGCTCCATTTTTCAACTCTTGTTTTTGTGAGCAGACCACAAATCCACAATTTTGCTTCAGGACCTATACAGGTTCCGGGGGGTGGGCAGGCTGAGACTTTGGTTAATTCTTATCCCTGACAGGAAATTAGAGTGACATGTGCCCGTTCAAATGCCTACAGCTACTCTCTCATTGGTCCTCACTCTTCCCTTTCATCCTCTGCACAATTTGCCAACTGTGCAAACCAGGAGGTTAAAGGGGCTGATTCTCCAATTTGTGAGATTGATAGTAAAGCAGTTGGAATGTCAAACCGGAGCACAAGGAGAGGAAAATTAGGAGCGTTGTAGAAACGTTTCACCATCACAGGGTATCCATTCTCTAGGTTTTCCATACATGTTATAACTGTAGTGATATTCCCTTCTACCTGGAGAGTTGAGACCCATGGAATGGGGGACATGCATTATTGCTTTAACGGGTCTGCATTTTCTCATCCAATCTCACCAATCCTCTCAGTGCCAAGTGTCCAGCCTTATGTTTAATACAGCTGTTGTTGTAGATAGGATTATTCCAGGTTTCATCAGAACCCCTGAAGGAATTGTGTAAGAATTTCGCTCTTTTTTTATTTTGTTTTTGAAATTCAATTTTATAATGGGGATAAGCGGATTTTCACTGACGTGTTTATGTCGGACTAGAGACACTTGATTCCCTTATGGAGACATATCAATACATAGGTTTTAATATTCTTACTAGTGAGATATATTCCTCTGCGTGGAATAGGGGTGTTGAGTCCCATTCACTGAGGAAGGAGTAGGTCTTGCCTATTCTGTATTTGGATTATGGAATGGTACCTGTGCTAATATCAAACTCTGGTTTTATGCATCACCCCACCTCTCCTTTCCCCTTAAGCAGGCATAAGTGTGTTTTCTAAATGTGAGTCTCTGTTCTTTCCTAACTCAGTTCATGTGTAGCCATGTTTACAGGACCTTCATAAGTGATATCTTTTGATAAGTTTCTTTTTCTGTGTGACTTATTTCACTTAGAATCATCATACCTGAATCCACCCATTATGCTGCTACTGGCCTTATGACATTGATTTCATGGCTGAGGGATATTCCATTGTACATAGGTACTACAATTTCTTTACCAATTTTGTCTTTCCTGGGATATTTAAGGTGTCCCCAAGTCGAGGTTCTTGTATGCAGTGCAGCCCTAAATTTGGGGGTGGCTATGTATTATTGATTTTCAGTTTTCCCAGGGTATATTCCCATGACTGGAAGTGCCCTAGGTTGTGTAGCTCTGTTGTTTACTTCGTTTAGGGAACGCAGTGCACTCCTCCAGAGTGGCTGTTGGAAATTTACATGCCGCCGATCAGCATAGCAAGGCTCCCTGTTCTCCAGAGCCTGTCTTGCCTTTCTGGTTTTTACATATTTTTCGGATGTCTAATTTGACACGTGGGAAGTGACACTTCTTTGTAGTGCAGATTTGCATTTCCTGCTTGCTTAGTTGGCCAAAAAGGTCATATGCGTTTTCTCCTGAATATATTCAGGAGAAAACGCATATGCCCTATTTCGACAAGTGCATCATTGTTGAAGATGTGACGCTTTTCCTGTGTTTTAAAGGCATTTCAAATATACCTGTTGAAATCCTTTTCATGCAATTCTGCCTCACTTTCAAGTCCACCTCGTGGCCTTCCCTCAACAGATTTTTGAAAGAGTTGTCCTTTATAACTCAGCAGGTTTGTGAATTGCTGTGTCCGTGAACTCCATTTTTAAACTCGTGTTTTTGTGAGCAGACCACAAATCCACAATTTTGCTTCAGGACCTATACAGGTTCCGGGGGGTGGGCAGGCTGAGACTTTGGTTAATTCTTCTCCTAGATGGGAAATTAGAGTGACATGTGCCCGTCCAAATGCCTACAGCTACTCTCTCATTGGTTCTCGCTCTTCCCTTTCATCCTCTGCACAATTTGCAAACTGTGCGAACCAGGAGGTTAAAGGGGCTGATTCTCCAAGTTGGGAGATTGAGAGTAAAGCAGTAGGAATACCAAACCGGAGCACAAGGAGAGGGAAAATTAGGAGAGTTTTAGAAACCTTTCACCATCACAGGGCATCCATTCTGTAGGTTTCCAGTACATGTTATAACTCTAGTGATATTCCCTTCTAACTGGAGAGTTGGGACCCATGGAATGGGTCGCATGCATTATTGCTTTAAAAGGTCTGCATTTTCTCACCCAAACTCACCAATACTCTCAGTCCCAAGTTTCCAGCCTTATGTTTCATCCAACTGTGCTGTAGATAAGGTCATTCCAGGTTTCATCAGAACCCCTGAAGGAATTGTGTAAGAATTTCGCTGTTTTTTTGCTTTGTTTTTGAAATTCATTTTTATAATGAGGTTGAGTTGATTTTCACGGATGTGTTTATGCCGGTCTAGACACACTTGATTCCCTTACAGTGACGTATCAATACATAGGTTTTAAGATTCTTACTAGTCAGATATATTCCTCTGAGGGGATTAGGGATGTTGAGTCCCGTTCACTGAGGAAGGAGTAGGTCTCGTCTATTCTGTATTTGGATTATGCAACGGTAGCTGTGCTAATATCACACTCTGGTTTTATGCATCACCCCACCTCTCCTTTCCCCTTAAGCACACATAAGAGTGTTTTCTAAATGTGAGACTCTGTTCTCTTTCCTAATTCAGTTCATGTGTAGCCATTTTTACATTCCCTTCATAAGTGATATCTTATGATATGTTTCTTTTTCTGTGTGACTTATTTCACTTAGAATCATCGTACCTGAATCCACTCATTATGCTGCTACTGGCCTTATGACATTGATTTCATGGCTGAGGGATATTCCATTGTACGTAAGTACCACAATTTCTTTACCATTTTGGTCTTTCCTGGGACATTTAATGTATTCCGAGTCGAGGTTCTTGTAAGCAGTGTAGCCCTATATTTTGGGGTGTTTGTGTCTTATTGATTTTCAGTTTTCTCAAGCTATATTCCCATGACTGAAAATGCCCTAGGTTGTGTAGCTCTGTTGTTTCATTCTTTTTACGAACACAATGCACTCCTCCAGACTGGCTGTTGGAAATTTATATTCCGCCCATCAGCATTGCAAGGCTCCCTATTCTCCAGAGCCTGTCTTGCCTTTCTGGATTTTACATATTTTTCGGATGTCCCTACTGACTGGTGGGAAGTGACACTTCTTGCTAGTGTGGATTTGCATTGTGTGCTTGCTTAGTTGGCCAAAAAGTCCGTATGCGTTTTCTCCTGAATATATTCAGGAGAAAAAGCATACGCCCGTTTTGGTCAAGTGCATCATTGTCGATGTTGTGATGCTTTTCCTGTGCTTTAAAAGTGATTCCAATGTACCTCTTGAAATCTGTTTTGTGCAATTCTGCCTCATTTTCAAGTCCGCCTCATGGCCTTCCCTCAACAGATTTTTGGAAGAGAGTTGTCCTTTACAACTCGGCAGGTTAGTGTATTGCTGTTCCCCTGAGCTCCATTTTTCAACTCTTGTTTTTGTGAGCGGACCACAAATCCACAATTTTGCTTCAGGACCTATACAGGTTCCGGGGGGTGGGCAGGCTGAGACTTTGGTTAATTCTTCTCCCTGACAGGAAATTAGAGTGACATGTGCCCGTTCAAATGCCTACAGCTACTCTCTCATTGGTTCTCACTCTTCCCTTTCATCCTCTGCACAATTTGCCAACTGTGCAAACCAGGAGGTTAGAGGGGCTGATTCTCCAAGTTGTGAGATTGATAGTAAAGCAGTTGGAATGTCAAACCGGAGCACAAGGAGAGGAAAATTAGGAGCGTTGTAGAAACGTTTCACCATCACAGGGTATCCATTCTCTAGGTTTTCCATACATGTTATAACTGTAGTGATATTCCCTTCTACCTGGAGAGTTGAGACCCATGGAATGGGGGACATGCATTATTGCTTTAACGGGTCTGCATTTTCTCATCCAATCTCACCAATCCTCTCAGTGCCAAGTGTCCAGCCTTATGTTTAATACAGCTGTTGTTGTAGATAGGATTATTCCAGGTTTCATCAGAACCCCTGAAGGAATTGTGTAAGAATTTCGCTCTTTTTTTATTTTGTTTTTGAAATTCAATTTTATAATGGGGATAAGCTGATTTTCACTGACGTGTTTATGCCGGACTAGAGACACTTGATTCCCTTATGGAGACATATCAATACATAGGTTTTAATATTCTTACTAGTCAGATATATTCCTCTGCGTGGAATAGGGGTGCTGAGTCCCATTCACTGAGGAAGGAGTAGGTCTTGCCTATTCTGTATTTGGATTATGGAATGGTACCTGTGCTAATATCAAACTCTGGTTTTATGCATCACCCCACCTCTCCTTTCCCCTTAAGCAGGCATAAGTGTGTTTTCTAAATGTGAGTCTCTGTTCCTTCCTAACTCAGTTCATGTGTAGCCATGTTTACAGGACCTTCATAAGTGATATCTTATGATAAGTTTCTTTTTCTGTGTGACTTATTTCACTTAGAATCATCATACCTGAATCCACCCATTATGCTGCTACTGGCCTTATGACATTGATTTCATTGCTGAGGGATATTCCATTGTACATAGGTACTACAATTTCTTTACCAATTTTGTCTTTCCTGGGATATTTAAGGTGTCCCCAAGTCGAGGTTCTTGTATGCAGTGCAGCCCTAAATTTGGGGGTGGCTATGTATTATTGATTTTCAGTTTTCCCAGGGTATATTCCCATGACTGGAAGTGCCCTAGGTTGTGTAGCTCTGTTGTTTACTTCGTTTAGGGAACGCAGTGCACTCCTCCAGAGTGGCTGTTGGAAATTTACATGCCGCCGATCAGCATAGCAAGGCTCCCTGTTCTCCAGAGCCTGTCTTGCCTTTCTGGTTTTTACATATTTTTCGGATGTCTAATTTGACACGTGGGAAGTGACACTTCTTGGTAGTGCAGATTTGCATTTCCTGCTTGCTTAGTTGGCCAAAAAGGTCATATGCGTTTTCTCCTGAATATATTCAGGAGAAAACGCGCATGCCCTATTTCGACAAGTGCATCATTGTTGAAGATGTGACGCTTTTCCTGTGTTTTAAAGGCATTTCAAATATACCTGTTGAAATCCTTTTCGTGCAATTCTGCCTCACTTTCAAGTCCACCTCGTGGCCTTCCCTCAACAGATTTTTGAAAGAGAGTTGTTCTTTATAACTCAGCAGGTTTGTGAATTGCTGTGTCCGTGAACTCCATTTTTAAACTCGTGTTTTTGTGAGCAGACCACAAATCCACAATTTTGCTTCAGGACCTATACAGGTTCCGGGGGGTGGGCAGGCTGAGACTTTGGTTAATTCTTCTCCTAGATGGGAAATTAGAGTGACATGTGCCCGTCCAAATGCCTACAGCTACTCTCTCATTGGTTCTCGCTCTTCCCTTTCATCCTCTGCACAATTTGCAAACTGTGCGAACCAGGAGGTTAAAGGGGCTGATTCTCCAAGTTGGGAGATTGAGAGTAAAGCAGTAGGAATATCAAACCGGAGAACAAGGAGGAAGAAAATTAGGAGAGTTTTAGAAAACTTTCGCCATCACCTGGCGTCCATTCTCTAGGTTTCCCATACATGTTATAACTCTAGTGATATTCCCTTCTAACTGGAGAGTTGGGACCCATGGAATGGGTCGCATGCATTATTGCTTTAAAAGGTCTGCATTTTCTCACCCAAACTCACCAATACTCTCAGTCCAAAGTTTCCAGCCTTATGTCTCACCCAACTGTGCTGTAGATAAGGTCATTCCAGGTTTCATCAGAACCCCTGAAGGAATTGTGTAAGAATTTCGCTGTTTTTTTGCTTTGTTTTTGAAATTCATTTTTATAATGAGGTTGAGCTGATTTTCACTGACGTGTTTATGCCGGTCTAGACACACTTGATGCCCTTACAGTGACGTCTCAATACATAGGTTTTAAGATTCTTACTTGTCAGATATATTCCTCTACGGGTATTAGGGATGTTGAGTCCCTTTCACTGAGGAAGGAGTAGGTTTCATCTATTCTGTATTTGGATTAAGCAACGGTAGCTGTGCTAATATCACACTCTGGATTTACGCATCACCCCACCTCTCCTTTCCCCTTAAGCACACATAAGAGTGTTTTCTAAATGTGAGATTCTGTTCTCTTTCCTAATTCAGTTCATGTGCAGCCATTTTTACATTCCCTTCATAAGTGATAACTTATGATATGTTTCTTTTTCTGTGTGACTTATTTCACTTAGAATCATCGTACCTGAATCCACTCATTATGCTGCTACTGGCCTTATGACATTGATTTCATGGCTGAGGGATATTCCATTGTACGTAAGTACCACAATTTCTTTACCATTTTGGTCTTTCCTGGGACATTTAATGTATTCCGAGTCGAGGTTCTTGTAAGCAGTGTAGCCCTATATTTTGGGGTGTTTGTGTCTTATTGATTTTCAGTTTTCTCAAGCTATATTCCCATGACTGAAAATGCCCTAGGTTGTGTAGCTCTGTTGTTTCATTCTTTTTACGAACACAATGCACTCCTCCAGACTGGCTGTTGGAAATTTATATTCCGCCCATCAGCATTGCAAGGCTCCCTATTCTCCAGAGCCTGTCTTGCCTTTCTGGATTTTACATATTTTTCGGATGTCCCTACTGACCGGTGGGAAGTGACACTTCTTGCTAGTGTGGATTTGCATTGTGTGCTTGCTTAGTTGGCCAAAAAGTCCGTATGCGTTTTCTCCTGAATATATTCAGGAGAAAACGCATACGCCCGTTTTGGTCAAGTGCATCATTGTCGATGTTGTGATGCTTTTCCTGTGCTTTAAAAGTGATTCCAATGTACCTCTTGAAATCTGTTTTGTGCAATTCTGCCTCATTTTCAAGTCCGCCTCGTGGCCTTCCCTCAACAGATTTTTGGAAGAGAGTTGTCCTTTACAACTCGGCAGGTTAGTGTATTGCTGTTCCCCTGAGCTCCATTTTTCAACTCTTGTTTTTGTGAGCGGACCACAAATCCACAATTTTGCTTCAGGACCTATACAGGTTCCGGGGGGTGGGCAGGCTGAGACTTTGGTTAATTCTTCTCCCTGACAGGAAATTAGAGTGACATGTGCCCGTTCAAATGCCTACAGCTACTCTCTCATTGGTTCTCACTCTTCCCTTTCATCCTCTGCACAATTTGCCAACTGTGCAAACCAGGAGGTTAGAGGGGCTGATTCTCCAAGTTGTGAGATTGATAGTAAAGCAGTTGGAATGTCAAACCGGAGCACAAGGAGAGGAAAATTAGGAGCGTTGTAGAAACGTTTCACCATCACAGGGTATCCATTCTCTAGGTTTTCCATACATGTTATAACTGTAGTGATATTCCCTTCTACCTGGAGAGTTGAGACCCATGGAATGGGGGACATGCATTATTGCTTTAACGGGTCTGCATTTTCTCATCCAATCTCACCAATCCTCTCAGTGCCAAGTGTCCAGCCTTATGTTTAATACAGCTGTTGTTGTAGATAGGATTATTCCAGGTTTCATCAGAACCCCTGAAGGAATTGTGTAAGAATTTCGCTCTTTTTTTTATTTTGTTTTTGAAATTCAATTTTATAATGGGGATAAGCTGATTTTCACTGACGTGTTTATGCCGGACTAGAGACACTTGATTCCCTTATGGAGACATATCAATACATAGGTTTTAATATTCTTACTAGTCAGATATATTCCTCTGCGTGGAATAGGGGTGCTGAGTCCCATTCACTGAGGAAGGAGTAGGTCTTGCCTATTCTGTATTTGGATTATGGAATGGTACCTGTGCTAATATCAAACTCTGGTTTTATGCATCACCCCACCTCTCCTTTCCCCTTAAGCAGGCATAAGTGTGTTTTCTAAATGTGAGTCTCTGTTCCTTCCTAACTCAGTTCATGTGTAGCCATGTTTACAGGACCTTCATAAGTGATATCTTATGATAAGTTTCTTTTTCTGTGTGACTTATTTCACTTAGAATCATCATACCTGAATCCACCCATTATGCTGCTACTGGCCTTATGACATTGATTTCATTGCTGAGGGATATTCCATTGTACATAGGTACTACAATTTCTTTACCAATTTTGTCTTTCCTGGGATATTTAAGGTGTCCCCAAGTCGAGGTTCTTGTATGCAGTGCAGCCCTAAATTTGGGGGTGGCTATGTATTATTGATTTTCAGTTTTCCCAGGGTATATTCCCATGACTGGAAGTGCCCTAGGTTGTGTAGCTCTGTTGTTTACTTCGTTTAGGGAACGCAGTGCACTCCTCCAGAGTGGCTGTTGGAAATTTACATGCCGCCGATCAGCATAGCAAGGCTCCCTGTTCTCCAGAGCCTGTCTTGCCTTTCTGGTTTTTACATATTTTTCGGATGTCTAATTTGACACGTGGGAAGTGACACTTCTTTGTAGTGCAGATTTGCATTTCCTGCTTGCTTAGTTGGCCAAAAAGGTCATATGCGTTTTCTCCTGAATATATTCAGGAGAAAACGCGCATGCCCTATTTCGACAAGTGCATCATTGTTGAAGATGTGACGCTTTTCCTGTGTTTTAAAGGCATTTCAAATATACCTGTTGAAATCCTTTTCGTGCAATTCTGCCTCACTTTCAAGTCCACCTCGTGGCCTTCCCTCAACAGATTTTTGAAAGAGAGTTGTCCTTTATAACTCAGCAGGTTTGTGAATTGCTGTGTCCGTGAACTCCATTTTTAAACTCGTGTTTTTGTGAGCAGACCACAAATCCACAATTTTGCTTCAGGACCTATACAGGTTCCGGGGGGTGGGCAGGCTGAGACTTTGGTTAATTCTTCTCCTAGATGGGAAATTAGAGTGACATGTGCCCGTCCAAATGCCTACAGCTACTCTCTCATTGGTTCTCGCTCTTCCCTTTCATCCTCTGCACAATTTGCAAACTGTGCGAACCAGGAGGTTAAAGGGGCTGATTCTCCAAGTTGGGAGATTGAGAGTAAAGCAGTAGGAATATCAAACCGGGGAACAAGGAGGAAGAAAATTAGGAGAGTTTTAGAAAACTTTCGCCATCACCTGGCGTCCATTCTCTAGGTTTCCCATACATGTTATAACTCTAGTGATATTCCCTTCTAACTGGAGAGTTGGGACCCATGGAATGGGTCGCATGCATTATTGCTTTAAAAGGTCTGCATTTTCTCACCCAAACTCACCAATACTCTCAGTCCAAAGTTTCCAGCCTTATGTCTCACCCAACTGTGCTGTAGATAAGGTCATTCCAGGTTTCATCAGAACCCCTGAAGGAATTGTGTTAGAATTTCGCTGTTTTTTTGCTTTATTTTTGAAATTCATTTTTATAATGAGGTTGAGCTGATTTTCACTGACGTGTTTATGCCGGTCTAGACACACTTGATGCCCTTACAGTGACGTCTCAATACATAGGTTTTAAGATTCTTACTTGTCAGATATATTCCTCTACGGGTATTAGGGATGTTGAGTCCCTTTCACTGAGGAAGGAGTAGGTTTCATCTATTCTGTATTTGGATTAAGCAACGGTAGCTGTGCTAATATCACACTCTGGATTTACGCATCACCCCACCTCTCCTTTCCCCTTAAGCACACATAAGAGTGTTTTCTAAATGTGAGATTCTGTTCTCTTTCCTAATTCAGTTCATGTGCAGCCATTTTTACATTCCCTTCATAAGTGATAACTTATGATATGTTTCTTTTTCTGTGTGACTTATTTCACTTAGAATCATCGTACCTGAATCCACTCATTATGCTGCTACTGGCCTTATGACATTGATTTCATGGCTGAGGGATATTCCATTGTACGTAAGTACCACAATTTCTTTACCATTTTGGTCTTTCCTGGGACATTTAATGTATTCCGAGTCGAGGTTCTTGTAAGCAGTGTAGCCCTATATTTTGGGGTGTTTGTGTCTTATTGATTTTCAGTTTTCTCAAGCTATATTCCCATGACTGAAAATGCCCTAGGTTGTGTAGCTCTGTTGTTTCATTCTTTTTACGAACACAATGCACTCCTCCAGACTGGCTGTTGGAAATTTATATTCCGCCCATCAGCATTGCAAGGCTCCCTATTCTCCAGAGCCTGTCTTGCCTTTCTGGATTTTACATATTTTTCGGATGTCCCTACTGACCGGTGGGAAGTGACACTTCTTGCTAGTGTGGATTTGCATTGTGTGCTTGCTTAGTTGGCCAAAAAGTCCGTATGCGTTTTCTCCTGAATATATTCAGGAGAAAACGCATACGCCCGTTTTGGTCAAGTGCATCATTGTCGAAGTTGTGATGCTTTTCCTGTGCTTTAAAAGTGATTCCAATGTACCTCTTGAAATCTGTTTTGTGCAATTCTGCCTCAATTTCAAGTCCGCCTCGTGGCCTTCCCTCAACAGATTTTTGGAAGAGAGTTGTCCTTTACAACTCGGCAGGTTAGTGTATTGCTGTTCCCCTGAGCTCCATTTTTCAACTCTTGTTTTTGTGAGCAGACCACAAATCCACAATTTTGCTTCAGGACCTATACAGGTTCCGGGGTGTGGGCAGGCTGAGACTTTGGTTAATTCTTATCCCTGACAGGAAATTAGAGTGACATGTGCCCGTTCAAATGCCTACAGCTACTCTCTCATTGGTCCTCACTCTTCCCTTTCATCCTCTGCACAATTTGCCAACTGTGCAAACCAGGAGGTTAAAGGGGCTGATTCTCCAATTTGTGAGATTGATAGTAAAGCTGTTGGAATGTCAAACAGGAGCACAAGGAGAGGAAAATTAGGAGCGTTGTAGAAACGTTTCACATTCACAGGGTATCCATTCTCTAGGTTTTCCATACATGTTATAACTGTAGTGATATTCCCTTCTACCTGGAGAGTTGAGACCCATGGAATGGGGGACATGCATTATTGCTTTAACGGGTCTGCCTTTTCTCATCCAATCTCACCAATCCTCTCAGTGCCAAGTGTCCAGCCTTATGTTTAATACAGCTGTTGTTGTAGATAGGATTATTCCAGGTTTCATCAGAACCCCTGAAGGAATTGTGTAAGAATTTCGCTCTTTTTTTATTTTGTTTTTGAAATTCAATTTTATAATGGGGATAAGCTGATTTTCACTGACGTGTTTATGCCGGACTAGAGACACTTGATTCCCTTATGGAGACATATCAATACATAGGTTTTAATATTCTTACTAGTCAGATATATTCCTCTGCGTGGAATAGGGGTGTTGAGTCCCATTCACTGAGGAAGGAGTAGGTCTTGCCTATTCTGTATTTGGATTATGGAATGGTACCTGTGCTAATATCAAACTCTGGTTTTATGCATCACCCCACCTCTCCTTTCCCCTTAAGCAGGCATAAGTGTGTTTTCTAAATGTGAGTCTCTGTTCTTTCCTAACTCAGTTCATGTGTAGCCATGTTTACAGGACCTTCATAAGTGATATCTTATGATAAGTTTCTTTTTCTGTGTGACTTATTTCACTTAGAATCATCATACCTGAATCCACCCATTATGCTGCTACTGGCCTTATGACATTGATTTCATGGCTGAGGGATATTCCATTGTACATAGGTACTACAATTTCTTTACCAATTTTGTCTTTCCTGGGATATTTAAGGTGTCCCCAAGTCGAGGTTCTTGTATGCAGTGCAGCCCTAAATTTGGGGGTGGCTATGTATTATTGATTTTCAGTTTTCCCAGGGTATATTCCCATGACTGGAAGTGCCCTAGGTTGTGTAGCTCTGTTGTTTACTTCGTTTAGGGAACGCAGTGCACTCCTCCAGAGTGGCTGTTGGAAATTTACATGCCGCCGATCAGCATAGCAAGGCTCCCTGTTCTCCAGAGCCTGTCTTGCCTTTCTGGTTTTTACATATTTTTCGGATGTCTAATTTGACACGTGGGAAGTGACACTTCTTTGTAGTGCAGATTTGCATTTCCTGCTTGCTTAGTTGGCCAAAAAGGTCATATGCGTTTTCTCCTGAATATATTCAGGAGAAAACGCATATGCCCTATTTCGACAAGTGCATCATTGTTGAAGATGTGACGCTTTTCCTGTGTTTTAAAGGCATTTCAAATATACCTGTTGAAATCCTTTTCGTGCAATTCTGCCTCACTTTCAAGTCCACCTCGTGGCCTTCCCTCAACAGATTTTTGAAAGAGAGTTGTCCTTTATAACTCAGCAGGTTTGTGAATTGCTGTGTCCGTGAACTCCATTTTTAAACTCGTGTTTTTGTGAGCAGACCACAAATCCACAATTTTGCTTCAGGACCTATACAGGTTCCGGGGGGTGGGCAGGCTGAGACTTTGGTTAATTCTTCTCCTAGATGGGAAATTAGAGTGACATGTGCCCGTCCAAATGCCTACAGCTACTCTCTCATTGGTTCTCGCTCTTCCCTTTCATCCTCTGCACAATTTGCAAACTGTGCGAACCAGGAGGTTAAAGGGGCTGATTCTCCAAGTTGGGAGATTGAGAGTAAAGCAGTAGGAATATCAAACCGGAGAACAAGGAGGAAGAAAATTAGGAGAGTTTTAGAAAACTTTCGCCATCACCTGGCGTCCATTCTCTAGGTTTCCCATACATGTTATAACTCTAGTGATATTCCCTTCTAACTGGAGAGTTGGGACCCATGGAATGGGTCGCCTGCATTATTGCTTTAAAAGGTCTGCATTTTCTCACCCAAACTCACCAATACTCTCAGTCCAAAGTTTCCAGCCTTATGTCTCATCCAACTGTGCTGTAGATAAGGTCATTCCAGGTTTCATCAGAACCCCTGAAGGAATTGTGTAAGAATTTCGCTGTTTTTTTGCTTTGTTTTTGAAATTCATTTTTATAATGAGGTTGAGTTGATTTTCACGGATGTGTTTATGCCGGTCTAGACACACTTGATTCCCTTACAGTGACGTATCAATACATAGGTTTTAAGATTCTTACTAGTCAGATATATTCCTCTGAGGGGATTAGGGATGTTGAGTCCCGTTCACTGAGGAAGGAGTAGGTCTCGTCTATTCTGTATTTGGATTATGCAACGGTAGCTGTGCTAATATCACACTCTGGTTTTATGCATCACCCCACCTCTCCTTTCCCCTTAAGCACACATAAGAGTGTTTTCTAAATGTGAGACTCTGTTCTCTTTCCTAATTCAGTTCATGTGTAGCCATTTTTACATTCCCTTCATAAGTGATATCTTATGATATGTTTCTTTTTCTGTGTGACTTATTTCACTTAGAATCATCGTACCTGAATCCACTCATTATGCTGCTACTGGCCTTATGACATTGATTTCATGGCTGAGGGATATTCCATTGTACGTAAGTACCACAATTTCTTTACCATTTTGGTCTTTCCTGGGACATTTAATGTATTCCGAGTCGAGGTTCTTGTAAGCAGTGTAGCCCTATATTTTGGGGTGTTTGTGTCTTATTGATTTTCAGTTTTCTCAAGCTATATTCCCATGACTGAAAATGCCCTAGGTTGTGTAGCTCTGTTGTTTCATTCTTTTTACGAACACAATGCACTCCTCCAGACTGGCTGTTGGAAATTTATATTCCGCCCATCAGCATTGCAAGGCTCCCTATTCTCCAGAGCCTGTCTTGCCTTTCTGGATTTTACATATTTTTCGGATGTCCCTACTGACCGGTGGGAAGTGACACTTCTTGCTAGTGTGGATTTGCATTGTGTGCTTGCTTAGTTGGCCAAAAAGTCCGTATGCGTTTTCTCCTGAATATATTCAGGAGAAAACGCATACGCCCGTTTTGGTCAAGTGCATCATTGTCGATGTTGTGATGCTTTTCCTGTGCTTTAAAAGTGATTCCAATGTACCTCTTGAAATCTGTTTTGTGCAATTCTGCCTCATTTTCAAGTCCGCCTCATGGCCTTCCCTCAACAGATTTTTGGAAGAGAGTTGTCCTTTACAACTCGGCAGGTTAGTGTATTGCTGTTCCCCTGAGCTCCATTTTTCAACTCTTGTTTTTGTGAGCGGACCACAAATCCACAATTTTGCTTCAGGACCTATACAGGTTCCGGGGGGTGGGCAGGCTGAGACTTTGGTTAATTCTTCTCCCTGACAGGAAATTAGAGTGACATGTGCCCGTTCAAATGCCTACAGCTACTCTCTCATTGGTTCTCACTCTTCCCTTTCATCCTCTGCACAATTTGCCAACTGTGCAAACCAGGAGGTTAGAGGGGCTGATTCTCCAAGTTGTGAGATTGATAGTAAAGCAGTTGGAATGTCAAACCGGAGCACAAGGAGAGGAAAATTAGGAGCGTTGTAGAAACGTTTCACCATCACAGGGTATCCATTCTCTAGGTTTTCCATACATGTTATAACTGTAGTGATATTCCCTTCTACCTGGAGAGTTGAGACCCATGGAATGGGGGACATGCATTATTGCTTTAACGGGTCTGCATTTTCTCATCCAATCTCACCAATCCTCTCAGTGCCAAGTGTCCAGCCTTATGTTTAATACAGCTGTTGTTGTAGATAGGATTATTCCAGGTTTCATCAGAACCCCTGAAGGAATTGTGTAAGAATTTCGCTCTTTTTTTTATTTTGTTTTTGAAATTCAATTTTATAATGGGGATAAGCTGATTTTCACTGACGTGTTTATGCCGGACTAGAGACACTTGATTCCCTTATGGAGACATATCAATACATAGGTTTTAATATTCTTACTAGTCAGATATATTCCTCTGCGTGGAATAGGGGTGCTGAGTCCCATTCACTGAGGAAGGAGTAGGTCTTGCCTATTCTGTATTTGGATTATGGAATGGTACCTGTGCTAATATCAAACTCTGGTTTTATGCATCACCCCACCTCTCCTTTCCCCTTAAGCAGGCCTAAGTGTGTTTTCTAAATGTGAGTCTCTGTTCTTTCCTAACTCAGTTCATGTGTAGCCATGTTTACAGGACCTTCATAAGTGATATCTTATGATAAGTTTCTTTTTCTGTGTGACTTATTTCACTTAGAATCATCATACCTGAATCCACCCACTATGCTGCTACTGGCCTTATGACATTGATTTCATTGCTGAGGGATATTCCATTGTACATAGGTACTACAATTTCTTTACCAATTTTGTCTTTCCTGGGATATTTAAGGTGTCCCCAAGTCGAGGTTCTTGTATGCAGTGCAGCCCTAAATTTGGGGGTGGCTATGTATTATTGATTTTCAGTTTTCCCAGGGTATATTCCCATGACTGGAAGTGCCCTAGGTTGTGTAGCTCTGTTGTTTACTTCGTTTAGGGAACGCAGTGCACTCCTCCAGAGTGGCTGTTGGAAATTTACATGCCGCCGATCAGCATAGCAAGGCTCCCTGTTCTCCAGAGCCTGTCTTGCCTTTCTGGTTTTTACATATTTTTCGGATGTCTAATTTGACACGTGGGAAGTGACACTTCTTTGTAGTGCAGATTTGCATTTCCTGCTTGCTTAGTTGGCCAAAAAGGTCATATGCGTTTTCTCCTGAATATATTCAGGAGAAAACGCGCATGCCCTATTTCGACAAGTGCATCATTGTTGAAGATGTGACGCTTTTCCTCTGTTTTAAAGGCATTTCAAATATACCTGTTGAAATCCTTTTCGTGCAATTCTGCCTCACTTTCAAGTCCACCTCGTGGCCTTCCCTCAACAGATTTTTGAAAGAGAGTTGTCCTTTATAACTCAGCAGGTTTGTGAATTGCTGTGTCCGTGAACTCCATTTTTAAACTCGTGTTTTTGTGAGCAGACCACAAATCCACAATTTTGCTTCAGGACCTATACAGGTTCCGGGGGGTGGGCAGGCTGAGACTTTGGTTAATTCTTCTCCTAGATGGGAAATTAGAGTGACATGTGCCCGTCCAAATGCCTACAGCTACTCTCTCATTGGTTCTCGCTCTTCCCTTTCATCCTCTGCACAATTTGCAAACTGTGCGAACCAGGAGGTTAAAGGGGCTGATTCTCCAAGTTGGGAGATTGAGAGTAAAGCAGTAGGAATATCAAACCGGAGAACAAGGAGGAAGAAAATTAGGAGAGTTTTAGAAAACTTTCGCCATCACCTGGCGTCCATTCTCTAGGTTTCCCATACATGTTATAACTCTAGTGATATTCCCTTCTAACTGGAGAGTTGGGACCCATGGAATGGGTCGCATGCATTATTGCTTTAAAAGGTCTGCATTTTCTCACCCAAACTCACCAATACTCTCAGTCCAAAGTTTCCAGCCTTATGTCTCACCCAACTGTGCTGTAGATAAGGTCATTCCAGGTTTCATCAGAACCCCTGAAGGAATTGTGTTAGAATTTCGCTGTTTTTTTGCTTTGTTTTTGAAATTCATTTTTATAATGAGGTTGAGCTGATTTTCACTGACGTGTTTATGCCGGTCTAGACACACTTGATGCCCTTACAGTGACGTCTCAATACATAGGTTTTAAGATTCTTACTTGTCAGATATATTCCTCTACGGGTATTAGGGATGTTGAGTCCCTTTCACTGAGGAAGGAGTAGGTTTCATCTATTCTGTATTTGGATTAAGCAACGGTAGCTGTGCTAATATCACACTCTGGATTTACGCATCACCCCACCTCTCCTTTCCCCTTAAGCACACATAAGAGTGTTTTCTAAATGTGAGATTCTGTTCTCTTTCCTAATTCAGTTCATGTGCAGCCATTTTTACATTCCCTTCATAAGTGATAACTTATGATATGTTTCTTTTTCTGTGTGACTTATTTCACTTAGAATCATCGTACCTGAATCCACTCATTATGCTGCTACTGGCCTTATGACATTGATTTCATGGCTGAGGGATATTCCATTGTATGTAAGTACCACAATTTCTTTACCATTTTGGTCTTTCCTTGGATATTTAGTATCCCGAGTCGAGGTTCTTGTAAGCAGTGTAGCCCTAAATTTTGGGGTGTTTGTGTCTTATTGATTTTCAGTTTTCTCAAGCTATGTCCCATGACTGGAAATGCCCTAGGTTGTGTAGCTCTGTTGTTTCATTCTTTTTAGGAACACAATGCACTCCTCCAGACTGGCTGTTGGAAAAATATATTCTGCCCATCAGCATTGCAAGGCTCCCTATTCTCCAGAGCCTGTCTTGCCTTTCTGGATTTTACATATTTTTCGGATGTCCCTACTGACCGGTGGGAAATGACACTTCTTGCTAGTGTGGATTTGCATTGCGTGCTTGCTTAGTTGGCCAAAAAGGGCGTATGCGTTTTCTCCTGAATATATTCAGAAGAAAACGCATACGCCCGTTTTGGTCAAGTGCATCATTGTCGATGTTGTGATGCTTTTCCTGTGCTTTAAAAGTGATTCCAATGTACCTCTTGAAATCTGTTTTGTGCAATTCTGCCTCATTTTCAAGTCCGCCTCATGGCCTTCCCTCAACAGATTTTTGGAAGAGAGTTGTCCTTTACAACTCGGCAGGTTAGTGTATTGCTGTTCCCCTGAGCTCCATTTTTCAACTCTTGTTTTTGTGAGCGGACCACAAATCCACAATTTTGCTTCAGGACCTATACAGGTTCTGGGGGGTGGGCAGGCTGAGACTTTGGTTAATTCTTCTCCCTGACAGGAAATTAGAGTGACATGTGCCCGTTCAAATGCCTACAGCTACTCTCTCATTGGTTCTCACTCTTCCCTTTCATCCTCTGCACAATTTGCCAACTGTGCAAACCAGGAGGTTAGAGGGGCTGATTCTCCAAGTTGTGAGATTGATAGTAAAGCAGTTGGAATATCAAATCGGAGCACAAGGAGAGGAAAATTAGGAGCGTTGTAGAAACGTTTCACCATCACAGGGTATCCATTCTCTAGGTTTTCCATACATGTTATAACTGTAGTGATATTCCCTTCTACCTGGAGAGTTGAGACCCATGGATTGGGGGACATGCATTATTGCTTTAACGGGTCTGCATTTTCTCATCCAATCTCACCAATCCTCTCAGTGCCAAGTGTCCAGCCTTATGTTTAATACAGCTGTTGTTGTAGATAGGATTATTCCAGGTTTCATCAGAACCCCTGAAGGAATTGTGTAAGAATTTCGCTCTTTTTTTATTTTGTTTTTGAAATTCAATTTTATAATGGGGATAAGCTGATTTTCACTGACGTGTTTATGCCGGACTAGAGACACTTGATTCCCTTATGGAGACATATCAATACATAGGTTTTAATATTCTTACTAGTCAGATATATTCCTCTGCGTGGAATAGGGGTGCTGAGTCCCATTCACTGAGGAAGGAGTAGGTCTTGCCTATTCTGTATTTGGATTATGGAATGGTACCTGTGCTAATATCAAACTCTGGTTTTATGCATCACCCCACCTCTCCTTTCCCCTTAAGCAGGCATAAGTGTGTTTTCTAAATGTGAGTCTCTGTTCCTTCCTAACTCAGTTCATGTGTAGCCATGTTTACAGGACCTTCATAAGTGATATCTTATGATAAGTTTCTTTTTCTGTGTGACTTATTTCACTTAGAATCATCATACCTGAATCCACCCATTATGCTGCTACTGGCCTTATGACATTGATTTCATTGCTGAGGGATATTCCATTGTACATAGGTACTACAATTTCTTTACCAATTTTGTCTTTCCTGGGATATTTAAGGTGTCCCCAAGTCGAGGTTCTTGTATGCAGTGCAGCCCTAAATTTGGGGGTGGCTATGTATTATTGATTTTCAGTTTTCCCAGGGTATATTCCCATGACTGGAAGTGCCCTAGGTTGTGTAGCTCTGTTGTTTACTTCGTTTAGGGAACCCAGTGCACTCCTCCAGAGTGGCTGTTGGAAATTTACATGCCGCCGATCAGCATAGCAAGGCTCCCTGTTCTCCAGAGCCTGTCTTGCCTTTCTGGTTTTTACATATTTTTCGGATGTCTAATTTGACACGTGGGAAGTGACACTTCTTTGTAGTGCAGATTTGCATTTCCTGCTTGCTTAGTTGGCCAAAAAGGTCATATGCGTTTTCTCCTGAATATATTCAGGAGAAAACGCGCATGCCCTATTTCGACAAGTGCATCATTGTTGAAGATGTGACGCTTTTCCTCTGTTTTAAAGGCATTTCAAATATACCTGTTGAAATCCTTTTCGTGCAATTCTGCCTCACTTTCAAGTCCACCTCGTGGCCTTCCCTCAACAGATTTTTGAAAGAGAGTTGTCCTTTATAACTCAGCAGGTTTGTGAATTGCTGTGTCCGTGAACTCCATTTTTAAACTCGTGTTTTTGTGAGCAGACCACAAATCCACAATTTTGCTTCAGGACCTATACAGGTTCCGGGGGGTGGGCAGGCTGAGACTTTGGTTAATTCTTCTCCTAGATGGGAAATTAGAGTGACATGTGCCCGTCCAAATGCCTACAGCTACTCTCTCATTGGTTCTCGCTCTTCCCTTTCATCCTCTGCACAATTTGCAAACTGTGCGAACCAGGAGGTTAAAGGGGCTGATTCTCCAAGTTGGGAGATTGAGAGTAAAGCAGTAGGAATATCAAACCGGAGAACAAGGAGGAAGAAAATTAGGAGAGTTTTAGAAAACTTTCGCCATCACCTGGCGTCCATTCTCTAGGTTTCCCATACATGTTATAACTCTAGTGATATTCCCTTCTAACTGGAGAGTTGGGACCCATGGAATGGGTCGCATGCATTATTGCTTTAAAAGGTCTGCATTTTCTCACCCAAACTCACCAATACTCTCAGTCCAAAGTTTCCAGCCTTATGTCTCATCCAACTGTGCTGTAGATAAGGTCATTCCAGGTTTCATCAGAACCCCTGAAGGAATTGTGTAAGAATTTCGCTGTTTTTTTGCTTTGTTTTTGAAATTCATTTTTATAATGAGGTTGAGCTGATTTTCACTGACGTGTTTATGCCGGTCTAGACACACTTGATGCCCTTACAGTGACGTCTCAATACATAGGTTTTAAGATTCTTACTTGTCAGATATATTCCTCTACGGGTATTAGGGATGTTGAGTCCCTTTCACTGAGGAAGGAGTAGGTTTCATCTATTCTGTATTTGGATTAAGCAACGGTAGCTGTGCTAATATCACACTCTGGATTTACGCATCACCCCACCTCTCCTTTCCCCTTAAGCACACATAAGAGTGTTTTCTAAATGTGAGATTCTGTTCTCTTTCCTAATTCAGTTCATGTGCAGCCATTTTTACATTCCCTTCATAAGTGATAACTTATGATATGTTTCTTTTTCTGTGTGACTTATTTCACTTAGAATCATCGTACCTGAATCCACTCATTATGCTGCTACTGGCCTTATGACATTGATTTCATGGCTGAGGGATATTCCATTGTATGTAAGTACCACAATTTCTTTACCATTTTGGTCTTTCCTTGGATATTTAGTATCCCGAGTCGAGGTTCTTGTAAGCAGTGTAGCCCTAAATTTTGGGGTGTTTGTGTCTTATTGATTTTCAGTTTTCTCAAGCTATGTCCCATGACTGGAAATGCCCTAGGTTGTGTAGCTCTGTTGTTTCATTCTTTTTAGGAACACAATGCACTCCTCCAGACTGGCTGTTGGAAATATATATTCCGCCCATCAGCATTGCAAGGCTCCCTATTCTCCAGAGCCTGTCTTGCCTTTCTGGATTTTACATATTTTTCGGATGTCCCTACTGACCGGTGGGAAATGACACTTCTTGCTAGTGTGGATTTGCATTGCGTGCTTGCTTAGTTGGCCAAAAAGGGCGTATGCGTTTTCTCCTGAATATATTCAGGAGAAAACGCATACGCCCGTTTTGGTCAAGTGCATCATTTTCGATGTTGTGACGCTTTTCCTGTGCTTTAAAGGTGATTCCAATGTACCTCTTGTAATCTGTTTTGTGCAATTCTGCCTCATTTTCAAGTCCGCCTCGTTGCCTTCCCTCAACAGATTTTTGGAAGAGAGTTGTCCTTTACAACTCGGCATGTTTGTGGATTGCTGTTCCCCTGAGATCCATTTTTCAACTCATGTTTTTGTGAGCGGACCACAAATCCACAATTTTGCTTCAGGACCTATACAGGTTCCGGGGGGTGGGCAGGCTGAGACTTTGGTTAATTTTTCTCCCTGACAGGAAATTAGAGTGACATGTGCCCGTCCAAATGCCTACAGCTACTCTCTCATTGGTCCTCACTCTTCCCTTTCATCCTCTGCACAATTTGCCAACTGTGAAAACCAGGATGTTATAAGGGCTGACGTGCCAAGTTGTGAGATTGATAGTAAAGCAGTTGGAATGTGAAACCGGAGCACAAGGAGAGGAACATTAGGAGCGTTGTAGAAACGTTTCACCATCACAGGGTATCCATTCTCTAGGTTTTCCATACATGTTATAACTGTAGTTATATTCCCTTCTACCTGGAGTGTTGAGACACATGGAATGGGGGGCATGCATTATTGCTTTAAGGGGTCTGCATTTTCTCATCCAATCTCACCAATCCTCTCAGTGCCAAGTGTCCAGCCTTATGTTTAATACAGCTGTTGTTGTAGATAGGGTTATTCCAGGTTTCATCAGAACCCCTGAAGGAATTGTGTAAGAATTTCATCCTTTTTTTATTTTGTTTTTGAAATTCAATTTTATAATGGGGATGAGCTGATTTTCATTGACGTGTTTATGCCCGTCTAGAGACACTTGATTCCCTTACGGAGACATATCAATACATAGGTTTTAATATTCTTACTAGTCAGATATATTCCTCTGCGTGGAATAGAGGTGTTGAGTCCCATTCACTGAGGAAGGAGTAGTTCTTGCCTATTCTGTATTTGGATTATGGAATGGTACCTGTGCTAATATCAAACTCTGGTTTTATGCATCACCCCACCTCTCCTTTCCCCTTAAGCAGGCATAAGAGTGTTTTCTAAATGTGTGTCTCTGTTCTCTTTCCTAACTCAGTTCATGTGTAGCCATGTTTACAGGACCTTCATAAGTGATATCTTTTGATAAGTTTCTTTTTCTGTGTGACTTATTTCACTTAGAAACATCATACCTGAATCCACCCATTATGCTGCTACTGCCCTTATGACATTGATTTCATGGCTGAGGGATATTCCATTGTACATAAGTACTACAATTTCTTTACCAATTTTGTCTTTCCTGGGATACTTAAGGTGTCCCCAAGTCAAGGTTCCTGTATGCAGTGCAGCCCAAAATTTGGGGGTGGCTGTGTCTTATTGATTTTCAGTTTTCCCAAGGTATATTCCATGACTGGAAGTGCCCTAGGTTGTGTAACTCTTTTGTTTACTTCTTTTAGGGAACACAATGCACTCCTCCAGAGTGGCTGTTCGAAATTTACCTCCCGCCCATCAGCATAGCGCGGCTTGCTGTTCTCCAGAGACTGTCTTGCCTTTCTGGATTTTACATATTTTTCGGTATCCCTATTGACTGGTGGGAAGTGACACTTCTTGGTAGTGTGAATTTGCATTGCATGCTTGCTTAGTTGGCCAAAAAGGGTGTATGCGTTTTCTGCTGAATATGTTCAGGAGAAAATGCATACGCCCTTTTTGGTCAAGTGCATCATTGTCGATGTTGTGACGATTTTCCTGTGCTTTAAAGGTGATTCCAATGTACCTCTTGAAATCTGTTTCGTGCAATTCAGCCTCATTTTCAAGTCTGCTGCGTTGCCTTCCGTCAACAGATTTTTGGAAGAGAGTAGTCCTTTACAACTCTGCAGGTTTGTGAATTGCTGTGCCCCTGAGCTCCATTTTTCAACTCGTGTTTTTGTGAGCGGACCACAAATCCACTGTTTTGCTTCAGGACCTATACTGGTTCCAGGGGTCAGGCTGAGACTTTGGTTAATTCTTCTTCCTTCTGGTAAATTAGAGTGACATGTGCCTGTCCAAATGCCTACAGCTACTCTCTCATTGGTTCTCCCTCTTCTCTTTCATCCTCTGCACAATTTGCAAACTGTGCGAACCAGGAGCTTATAGGGGCTGACTTTTTAAGTTAGGATATTTATAGTAAAGCAGGTGGAATGTCCAACCAGAGCACAAGGAGAGGAAAATTTAGGAGAGTTTTAGAAACCTTTTGCCATCACACGGTGTCCATTCTCTTGGTTTCCCATACATGTTATAACTGTAGTGATATTCCCTTCTACCTGGATGGAGAGTTGGGACCCATGGAATGGGTGCACTATTGCCTTAAAAGGTCTGCATTTTCTCACCCAATCTCACCAATCCTCTCAGTCCCAAGTGTCCAGCCTTATGTGTCATTCGGTTGTCATTGTAGATAGGGTCATTCCAGGTTTCTTCAGAACCCCTGAAGGAATTGTGTAAGAATTTCACTGTTGTTTTGCTTTATTTTTGAAATTCATTTTTATAATTGTGTTTAACTGATTTTCACTGATGTGTTTATTGTAGTCTAGAGACACTTGATTCCATTATGGAGACATATCTATACATAGGTTTTATGATTCTTACTAGTCAGATATATTCCTCTGCGGGGAATAAGGATGTTGAGTCCCGTTCACTGAGGAAGGAGTAGGTCTTGTCTATTCTCTAGTTGGATTATGCAACGGTACCTGTGCCAGTATCAAACTCTGGTTTTATGCATCACCCCACCTCTCCTTTTGCCTTACGCAGGCATAAGAGTGTTTTCTATATGTGAGACTCTGTTCTCTTTCTTAATTTAGTTCATATGTAGCCATTTTTAATTCCCTTCATAAGTGATATCTTATGATATGTTTCTTTTTCTGTGTGACTTATTTCACTTAGAATCATCGTTCCTGAATGCACTCATTATGCTGCTACTGGCCTTATGACATTGATTTCATGGCTGAGGGATATTCCATCGTATGTAAGTACCACAATTTCTTTACCATTTTTGTCTTTCCTGGGATATTTATTGTACCCCGAAGTCGAGGTTCTTGTAAGTAGTGTAGCCCTAAATTTTCGGGTGGCTGTGTCTCTGAATTTCAGTTTTCCCAAGGTATATGCCCATGACTGGACCTGCCCTAGTCTCTGTAGCTTTGTTGTTTACTTCTTTGAAGGAACACAGTGCACCCCTCCTTAGTGGCTGTTGGCTATTCACATCCTGCCCATCAGCATAACAAGGCTGCCTGTTCTCCAGGGCCTGTCCTCCCTTTCTGGTTTTCACACATTTTTCGGATGTCCCTTTTGACCGGTGGCAAGTGAGACTCCTTTGTAGTGCGGATTTGCATTGCCCGCTTGCTAGGTTGGCCGAAAAAGGGCGTATGCGTTTTTTCCTGAATATATTCAGGAAAAAACGCATACGCCCTTTTTTGGCCAAGTGCATCATTGTGGAAGTTGCGCCGCTTTTCCTGTGCTTTCAAGGTGATTCCAATCTACGTCTTGAATTGTGTTTCCTGCCATTCTGTCACCCTTACAATTCCTCCTCGTTGCCTTCCCTCAACAGATTTTTGGACGATCGCTGTCCTTTGGAACTCTGCAGGTTTGTGAGTTGCTGTGACTCTGAGCTCCATTTTATAACTCACATTTTGTGAGCTAGCCTCAAAACCACAGGAATTCTTCAGGCCCTATTCTGCTGCCAGGGCAGCAGGCTGAGCCTTTGTTTAATTCTTCTTCCTGACGGGATATTAGAGTGACATGTGCCCGTCTAAACGCTGACAGTTAGTTTCTCATTGCTTCCCCCTCTTCCCTTTCATCCTCTGCACAAATTGCAAACTGTGTGAAACAGGAGGTTAAAGGTGCTGACTGTCCAAGTGGGGAGATTGACAGTAAAGTGGCTGGAATGGCGAACCCGAGCGCCAGGAGAGGAAAAATGAGGAGCGTTGTAGAAACCTCTCCCGATCACACGATATCCCATCCTCTGGGTTTCCCATGCAGGTTTTAGCTGTAGTATGATACCCTTCAACCTGTTGAGTTGGGACCCATGGAGTGGGTGGCACTAATTTTGGCTTTAAAGTGTCTGCATTTGCTCACCCAACCTCAACAATCCTCTCATCCCCAAGTGTCCATCCTTAGGTCTCATCCAGCAGTGGTTGTAGGTGGTGTCAATGCAGGTTGCATCAGAGCCCTTGAAGGAATTGTGTAAGAATTTCGCTGTTTTTGTGTTTTGTTTTTGAAATTCATTTTTATTATTGGGTTGGGCTGATGTTCACTGCCCTGATTATGCCGCTCTAGACGCACTTGTTTCCCTCACGGAGACATATCAATACATAGGTTTTAAGATTCTTACTAGTCACATATATTCCTCTGTGGGGATTTGGGGTGTTGAGTCCTGTTCACTAGCAAGGAGTAGGTTTTCTCTGTTACATATTTGGTTTAGGGAACGGTACATGTGCTAATATCCAACTCTGGTTTTATGCATCACGCCACCTCACCTTTCCCCTGAAGCAGGCATAAGAGTGTTTTCTAAAACTGAAGTCTCTTCTGTTTCCTAATTCAGTTCATGTGTAGCCATGTTTACATTCCCTTCATAAGTGATATCTTAGGATATGTTTCTTTTTCTGTGTGACTTCTTTCACTTAGAATCATCGTACCTAAATCCACTCATCATGCTGCTACTGGCCTTATGACCTTGATTTCATGGCTGAGGCATATTCCATCGTATGGAAGTGCGGCAAATTCATGACCCATGTTTGTCTTTCCTGGGATATTGAAGGTGTACCGAAGTCGAGGTTCTTGTAAACAGAGCAGCCCTAGGTTTTGGGGTGGCTGTGTCTCTTTGATTTTTAGTTTTCCCAACGTATATGCCCATGACTCGACGTGCCCTAGTCACTGTAGCTCTGTTGTTTACTTCTTTGCGGGAACACAGTGCACTCCTCCTGAGTGGCTGTTGGCAATTCACAAACCACCCATCATCATAACAAGGCTCCTTGTTCTCCAGGGCCTGTCCTGCCTTTCTGGTTTTCACACATTTTTCGGATGTCCCTTTTGACTGGTGGGAAGTGAGACTTCTTTGTAGTGCAGATTTGCATTGCCTGCTTGCTTGGTTGGCCAAAAAAGGGCGTATGCGTTTTTTCCTGAATATATTCAGGAAAAAACGCATGCACCCTTTTTGGCCAAGTGCATCATTGTGGAAGTTGCACCACTTTTCCTGTGCTTTCATGGTGATTCCAATCTACGTCTTGAAATGCGTTTCCTGCAATTCTGCCTCCCTTTCAATTCCTCCTCGTTGCCTTCCCTCAACAGATTTTTGGACGATCGCTGTCCTTTAGAACTCTGCAGGTTTGTGAGTTGCTGTGACTCTGAGCTCCATTTTATAACTCACTTTTTTGTGAGCTAGCCACAAAACCACAGGATTGCTTCGGGCCCTATTCTGCTGCCAGGGCAGCAGGCTGAGCCTTTGTTTAATTCTTCTTCCTGACAGGAAATTAGAGTGACATGTGCCCGTCCAAACGCCGACAGCTAGTGTCTCATTGCTTCCCCCTTTTCCCTTTCATCCTCTGCACAAATTGCAAACTGTGCGAAACAGGAGGTTAAAGGCGCTGACTGTCCAAGTGGGGAGATTGATAGTAAAGCGGCTGGAATGGCGAACCCGAGCACCAGGAGAGGAACAATGAGGAGCGTTTTAGAAACCTCTCCCAATCACACGATGTCCCATCCTCTGGGTTTCCCATGCAGGTTTTTGCTGTAGTATGATTCCCTTCAACCTGGAGAGTTGGGATCCATGGAGTGGGTGACCCTCATTTTGGCTTTAAAGGGTCTGCATTTCCTCACACAACCTCACCAATCCTCTCAGCCCCAAGTGTCCATCCTTAGGTCTCACCCAGCTGTGGTTGTAGGTGGTGTCAATGCAGGTTGCATCAGAGCCCCTGAAGGAATTGTGTAAGAATTTCGCTGTTTTTGTGTTTTGTTTTTGAAATTCATTTTCATTATTGGGTTGAGTTGATGTTCACTGCAGTGTTTATGCCAATCTAGACACACTTGATTCCCTTTTGGAGACATATCAATACATAGGTTTAAAGATTCTTACTAGTCAGATATATTCCTCTGTGGGGAATTGGGGTGCTGAGTCCCGTTCACTGAGCAAGGAGAAGGTCTTGTCTATTACATATTTGGTTAAGGAACGGTACCTGTGCTAATATCCAACTCTGGTTTTATGCATCACCCCACCTCACCTTTCCCCTGAAGCAGGCATAAGAGTGTTTTCTAAAACGAAGTCTCTTCTGTTTCCTAATTCAGTTCATGTGTAGCCATGTTTACATTCCCTTCATAAGTGGTATCTTATGATAAGTTTCTTTTTGTGTATGACTTCTTTCACTTAGAATCATCGTACCTAGATCCACTCATTCTGCTGCTACTGGCGTTATGACCTTGATTTCATGGCTGAGGGATATTCCATCATACGGAATTACCACAAATTCATGACCCATGTTTGTCTTTCCTGGGATATTGAAGGTGTACCGAAGTCGAGGTTCTTGTAAACAGAACAGCCCTAGGTTTAGGCTTGTCTGTGTCTTTTTGATTTTCAGTTTTCCCAAGGTATATGCCTATTACTGGAAGTGCCCTAGGCTCTGTAGCTCTGTTGTTTACTTCTTTGAGGGAACACAGTGCACTCCTCCTGAGTGGCTGTTGGCAATTTTCATCCCACCCATCAGGATAATAAGGCTCCCTGTTCTCCAGGGCCTGTCCTGCCTTTCTGGTTTTTATACATTTTTCGGATGTCCCTTTTGACCGGTGGCAAGTGAGACTTCTTTGTAGTGCAGATTTGCATTGCCCGCTTGATTGGTTGGCCAAAAAGGGCGTATGCGTTTCTTCCTGAATATATTCAGGAAAGAATGCATACGCCCTTTTTGGTCCAGTTCATCATTGTGGACGTTTTGCCGCTTTTCCTGTGCTTTCAAGGTGATTCCAATCTACCTCTTGATATCTGTTTCTGCTATTCTGCCTTAGTTTCAAGTCCGCCTAGTTACATTCCCTCAACAGATTTTTGAACTATAGTTGTCCTTTAATACTCCGCAAGTTTGTGAATTGCTGTGGCTCTGAGCACCATTTTTCAACTCGCTTCTTTGTGAGCTGGCCGCAAATCCGCAGGATTGCTTCAGTCCTTGTTCTGCTCCCTGGGTGGCAGGCTGAGCCTTTGGTTAATACTTCTTCCTGCCGGCAAATTAGAGTGACATGTTCCCGTCCAAATGCCTACAGCAGGTCTCTCATTTGTTCCCCCTCTTCCCTTTCATCCTCCGCGAAATTTGCAAACTCTGTGAAACAGGAGGTTAAAGGCAATAACTCTCCAAGTGGGGAGATTGATAGTAAACTGGCTGCAATGGTGAAACTGAGCACCAAGAGAGGAAAAATGAGGAACGTCTTAGAAACCTTTACTGATCACACGATGTCCCATTCTCTGGGTTTCCCATGCAGGTTTTAGCTGTAGTAAGATTACCTTTAACGTGGAGAGTTGTATCCCATGGAATGTGTGGCACGCATTATTTCTTTATAGGATCTGCATTTGCTCACCCAACCCCACCAGTCCTCTAAGCCCCAAGTGTCCAGCCTTATGTCTCATCCAGGTGTCAATGTAGATATGGTCAATCAAGGTTGCATCACAACCCCTGAAATAATTGTGTAAGAATTACTCTGTTTTTGTGTTTTGCTTTTGAAATTCATTATTATAATGGTGTTGGTCTGATATTCACCGCTGTGTTTATGCCACAGTATACACACTTGATTCACCTACAGCGACATATCAATATATAGGATTTAAGATTCTTACTAGTCAGATATATTCTTTTGTGGTGAATAGGTAGTGTTGTGTCCAGTTCACTGAACTAGGAGTAGGTCTTTTCTATTGCATTTTTGTTTTATAGAACGGTATCTGTGCTAATTTCAAATTTTTGTTTTATGCGTCACCGCACCTCACCTTTCCCCTTAAGGAGGCTAAGTGTGTTTTCTAAATGTGTGACTCTGTTCTGTTTTGTAGGTCAGTACATGTGTAGCGATGTCAGTGCCTCCCCGAACCCCAAACTGGGGAATTTTTAAGCTATGGCTACACGTATGTCCATTAAGGGCCATGGGAAATAGGCAGAGTCTGAACTTTAGATGATTGACTTCTTCAGGGTCAGAAGCGCTCACCATCGGCCTTCCTTAGGTTACATTTTATCTGTCATTGATAGATGATGTCGATAAAAATATGTATTCTTTTTCAGATTATTTCCCCTTATAGGTTATTGCAAAATATTCAGAGTAGTTCCCTGTGCTATACAGTAGTTCCTTGTTGATGATCTGTTTTATACATAGCAGTGTGTATGTGTCAAGCCCAAATGGTAAATTTACCCCTCCTCCCACCTTTCCCCTTTGGTAATAATAAATTATAAGATTTTATACTTCTCAGAAATGGGGGAGCTGAAAAAGAGGTATTGTTTTCAATGGAAAAGCATTCAAAACAAGATTGAAGCTTCAGCCAAGAGTATTAGATGTACATCCTTGGAAAGAAATCACTTCATTTCTCTAATGTTGACCTGACAAATAAGACAGACATGTTCACTGAACTTGCTTATAATAAAGAGATGGAAATATCAAATGGAAATCTTAGAAACATCTTATTTTACCCGAGCCTTATACACTGCTCTATGTTAACTACAGTTTGGCTCACACATCTGTTCATTGAAGTTACAATGTTCTCAATTTCTATTACTGATCCTCCAGAGCGGACCCCAACAGGGGTCCCCCTGCCCAGTGTCATTGGAGCCAACAGATCAATACTGAGTTTGGTTCAGAAGCAAAGGAAACTTTGTACTTTGAAAAGAGAATGGAGAGATGAGAGTGTGCACTGCCCCATGGGCTGTGGGCTGGGCTGCTGTGTAGAGATCCTGGCAGCATCAGTGGGAGGGAGGGACGGAGCTCTCGAGGGCTGGTTTGGCTGCAGATCAGTGCAAGCTGAGATGTCGGACCAGCAATTCTACACTAGGAAATCTGGTCTGAAGTGCCGAGTGTGGGATCTCTGCCTGTGGAACCCTAGGAGCACGTGAAATTAGACAAAGCACAAATGAAAAAAAGGTTAGACTTTATTTTATTGCCCAGATTCTATTTTTATCTCCCAGGAATTTTTAATGGGCTTTGCTGAAGATGAACACCTCCTCTGCTTTTGGTCCCATTCCTCATTCTTGGGGTGCTGAGGGTGCAGACCCTTCTTCTGTAACTGCTTCGTGCTGAGTTGGAGTCCTCATACCCGGGGGGAGGTGCAAAACTTGTCCCAAGCAACCTCCAGGTGAGGTTGATTGTCCCCAGGCCTCCTGCCTCACTGCTCGTCCACCTGAGCACCAGCATTGGAAGTGTTATAGATTCTAATGACCTTTAAGGGTCCAGGAAAGAGATGCACACAGACGCTGTGGGGGCAGCTTTCACCCCGCCCCACATTGGTTTGGTGACCTTAGGCTGATGCTTTCTGCCAATGTAGATGCTCTGACCAGTAGTCTGTGCTTTCTTTAATTAGGTCCCTGAATTAACGTACAAACAGCACCAGGTGTCAGAGCCCTGCCTGTTCAACTCCCAGACAGTCCAAGGACGGTGGTGATCCAGGACCATGACGGCCAATGAGTCAACGGCCTTTTGAAGTAGCCAGGAGTCCAGCCAGTCTTACTGGCCGCTGTCACCACGGTTTCTGTAGGGTTTTCTATGGTGAAAGCATGATATACGGTTCCCCCGTGAAGCTTATTAGCTCCCTTCTGGGTGGAGTAAGTCCTGCAAGCAGTAGTCTGCTATTTTGGGGCACACTCTTGTTGTTTTCTGAGAGAAACTCCAGGTAAAGTGATGGTCACACAAGTCATCTTGGGGACCCGTTGCCCCCGTTTGTCTCTCTGGAGGTTGGAGTTGGAGGGCCTCCTCACTCGAGGTCAGTGTGTCCACGGAGCGACCCCTGCAACTTCAGGGCATGCTGGGTGGTTAGCATCACCACGTGGGGTCCTTTTCCCTTAGGAGGGAGCTGGCCTTTGGGGCTGCTGATTTCCAGGTTTTAGATACCACCAGTATCCTGGCTTGATTGGGCAGTGGGCAAAGCCCTTGGTGCCCATAGTTTATCCTACCTGAATGACATTCCTGCGTTGCTCCATTTCAAGTGGTCTCAGTTTTTGCACTAATGCTCCAAGGGCGATTCAACTTTGACCGGGAATCTAAAGGTCAAAGGGTTCATCTAAATTAGGGAGTTCCAGGGCAAGGGTCTGAATTGACGGCTCTTTCCATTCTTGAAAGGCTGCTTCTGGATTCTATTCAAAAGGATCATCACCTTTTCGTGTCAGCGTTTCATATAGAGGCCCAGCTATTAGACTGTAGTTAGGGATCCAGATGCAGCAAACATTGGCCTCCCCAGGAACCTCTAAGCAGTGTTCTAGTTTTACAACAGGTAAGGCTGCAAATGGCTTCTTCCCTTTCCTGGGATGGGCTTCTCCGAACATCTGTGAGAATGAAGCCCAGGCAGGTCACCTTAGCCTGGGACATTTGAGTCTTTTTCTTGGACACCTTCTATCCTTTCTTGGTTAGGGAGTTCGAGTCGTGCTTAGTAGGGCTGGTGATCAGAATGTCATCTGCATATTGAAGGAGGGTTCCCGTTTACAGAGGTAGAACTTTCAGGTCTTTAGATAACATTTCCCCAATGATGGTGTGGGAATTTTTTAACTGTTGGGGCAGGGCGGCCCAGGAGAATTGCTTTTGTTGCATGTTGTGTCCTGGCACACACAAGCCAAAAATTCTTCTGACTCTGGGACGAATGGAATACAGAAGAAGGCATCATTGAAGTCTAACACAGAATGCCATGTCCTAGTGGATGGTAGAATGACCAGCAGGGTGTAGGAAATAGGAGCTACAGGATGTATATCCTCGCTGGCTTCACTGACTGTCCTGACATTCTTTACCAGGTCACCAGCAGCCCACGGGGCTCTCATGGTCAGGCCCCTCGAAGGATATGGGGCTCACCTGGGCAGGTCCACAGTAGCCCATGGGGCTCTCGTGGTCAGGCCCCTCCCAGGAAAAGGAGTTCCCCTGGGCAGGTACCCCAGCAGGGCTGGGCACACAGGAACCGTGCACATAGCCCACATTAGAGAGCAGCCCAGATCGCCTGTCGCTCAGAGCTGACACAGAGCACCTCAGAGCAGGACTTGAACTAACAAACACCAGCTCCAACAGGTCTGTGACCCTGGGCATCACTCTGTGCAGCTTCCCTCTGCCTGGTCTTCCAGAGACTTCCACTGCATCTGGGGCACAAGGCCTCTGTCTCCATCCATCTCCACTCCTCTCCCTGACTCCTGGGTTCCTCTCATTAGGAGAGGGTCCTCTTGAAGTTGTTTTCCACTCATGCGCCTGATAAAATGATAAGAAAACAAGACGGAGCTGCAGACCCTTGTCTATCCTGACTCTCAGGAGCCCACACCTGTTCCTTTTGACTGGCCCGTTTAGCAACATAAAGTTTCTGCAAATGTGAGCCACTGAGGGGTGAGGATTGGCTGACCTGGGCAGCCTGACCCTCCTGGCCAGCCCTCCCCAGATGTGCCTGGTTTGAGTTCAATACAAACAACGCTGCATGCAGTAAGAGGCCCGGGAGCTTTGCCTGACACCATATTCTCTGCCCCATCAGCAGCCTCGGGGCTGTGCTGGTGGGATGGAGTGAGGAGCGATGGCTTTCTGGGAGAACCGGTGTGAGTGGGGCTCTGCTGGACTTTCTGCAAGAGTTGCCGGGCTGCCTCCTGCTAAAGAAGAGGATGTGCCACCCATACTTTCTGCTGGAATTTCTCCCTGGGCAGAGGTGAGGAAGGAAAAAAGCAGTGGGGACAGGGACAGGAGGGGTATCACAGATAAGCTTCCAGAAGAGCGCCCGGGGCCAGGACAATCCTGGCTGGCCTGCAGGCTGCAACTCGGCCTGCGTACTGTCACTGGTGTGGCTCCACGGTCCTTCCTCTAGGCTTTCAAACCCTTGTACATATTCAGGTGTTTTACCTGGGAAGGGTGGGAACAGTTCAGCAGCAGCTGGCCTGGGGCTCAGAACACTTTTACTTTCAGACGCCTCGGCACGGTCCCCCAGCTTTGCAATGAGGATGCTCCTTGTGGGTGGTGGAGGCTGATGGCTGTATTGGAGATGATTCCCCACCTCTGACCAATTTCAGAATTGTTTACAGATGGAGCAAGTGCCCTGATAGAGTTTTCCATTGTATAACTGGTGAGTTCAGGTTTTTTTTTCTTTCAAGATAGATTTTATTCCTCTTTTATGTATTTATAGATAAAACCATGGAAATAATTCATTCATATAAGTACACGTGCGTGAAGGGAAGTACTTTTTTCTCTTTTATTTTTAAATTTTATTTTTTAACAATTTTGAAATTTAATTTTATTTATTTTTTATACTGCAGGTTATTATTATTTATCTAATTTATGCATATACATGTATACAGGTCAATCCGAATTTCCCAACTCATCCCACCACGACTACCCCATGGCTTCCCAAACTTGGTGTCCTAACGATGGCTCTGTACGTCTGTGTCTCTATTTCTTCCCTGCAAGCCAAATATTTCCAAATTATTTTTTCCCACTCTGAGGGATGCCTTTTTCCATTCCCGTTATTTTAACGAAAAAAGAAAGAAAGAAAAAGAAGCAGAACACTAATGTGCATAAAATATGCCTTTTGAAACTGTAGTTTTGAAATATGGACTTCGTTTGAATTTTTTGGTCGATATATGACCCCAGGATTTGTTTTCATGGCAGGTGTCACTTACAGGCCTGCAATGATTTTGAATATCAACCGTCCATTAGAGCTGGGATTAAAGCTGCTGTTGTGTGAAACGGCCACAAGGAGGCAGCAGTTCTCTCTTACCAAATGTGGTTACTAGGGCAACAGAGCCTCAATGGAAGTCCTGAACTAGATTGGAGTTTAGAATGGAATGTGCCAGGAGAAAGCCCCTCAAGTTTGTCTCACTACTTCTTGTACCTGATTTTAATTTATTTTTTTTTTATTTTTTGTTACAGCAATTTTATTACAGTGCTTGGATTGTTGTAGGTGTGGAAGATGTGGTTCTTTTACACATATACATATGTCTGTTCTTCCTGGGATCCTTTTCCCATGTACGTTATGACAGAATGTTGAGTAGTCTTCTCTTGGTACTCCGTATGTCTTTGGTGATTATATATTTCACCTTTGTTTGTATATGTCTGTTAACCCCAGTATCGTAATAAAACCAATCCTCACACCTTTCCATTGGTGAACCATAAGTTTGTCTAATGAATCTGTGATTGCCCTTCTCCGTGGAAATATCTGCCCCGATATCAATTTTTAGTTAACACCTATAAGTGATATGATACGATATGTGTCTTTCACTTTCTGACTTACTACAAGTCACGTGATTACTTCTAGAATCATCTACGGTGCTGCAAACGGCATTTTCTACTTTTTTTCCTTGGCTTCTATTCTGCCTTAGCGAGGTCCATTTTCACCAATGTGATTCCCTGAGGGCTGAGGATTAGCTGACCTGGGCAGCCTGACCATGCCGGCAAGCCCTCCCCAGGTGTGCTTGAGTTGAGGTCAATATAAACAGAGCTCCAGGCAGCAATAGCCCCTGAAGCAGTGCCTGACTCCATATTCTCTGCCCCGTCAGCAGTCTCTGGGCTGTGCTGGTTGGAGGGAGTGAGAGGCCGTGGCTTTGTGCGTGGCCCAGTGTGAGTGGGGCTCTGCTGGACTTTCTGCAGGAATTGCCAGGCTGCCACCTGTAAAGAAGAGAATGTGTCACCCGTACCTTCTGCTGGAATTTCTCTCCGGACAGAGGTGAAGAAGGAAAAAAGCAGTGGGGGCCTGGACAGGGTGGGTATCTCAGGCAGGGCAATGGAAAGCTTCCAGAAGAGCGCCCAGGAACAGGACCAGCCTGGGTGGCCTGCAGGCACCAAAATGGCCTGCGTGCTGTCGCTGGTGTGGCTCCACGGCCATTCATCTAGGCTTTCAAGCCCTTGTACATATTCAGGTGTTTTACCTGGGAAGGGTGGGAACAGTTTAACAGCAGCTGGCCTTGGGATAAGCTCACGGTTACTCACAGATGCCTCTGCATGGTCCCCCAGCTTTGCAATGAGGACGCTCCTTGCGTGGGTGATTGGCTACTGCCTGTATGGGACATGATTCCCCACTTCTGACCAATTTCAGAATTGTTTACCGCTGGAGCAAGTGCCTTGGTAGGGTTTTCCTCTGTATAACTGTTAGGTTTAGGTTTTTTTTTCTTTTTTGGTTCAAGTTAGATTTTATTCCTCTTTTATGTATTTATAGATATAAGCATGGAAATAATTCATTCATATAAATACATCTGTGTGAATGGAAGAAATTTTTTCTGTTTTATTTTTAAATTTTATTTTTTAAAATTTTGAAATTTAATTTTATTTTTTTATACAGCAGGTTATTATTAGTTATCTACTTTATGCATATACATGTATACAGGTCAATCCCAATCTCCCAACTCACCCCTCCACCACCACCCAATGGCTTCCCCCACGTGGTGTCCATACGTTTGTTTTTCTACCTCTGTGTCTCTATTTCTGCCCTGCAAACCAGTTCATCTGTACCATTTTTCTAGGTTCCACATATATGCATTAATATACAATATTTGTTTTTCTCTTTCTGACTTACTTCATTCTGTATGACAGTCTCTAGATCCATCGACGTCTCTACAAATGACCCAGTTTCATTCCTTCTTATGGCTGAGTAATATTTCATTTTATATATGTACCACATCTTTATCCATTCGTCTGTCTGTGTGTATTTAGGTTGTTTCCATTTCCTGGCTATCTTAAATAGTGCTGAAATGAGCATTGCGGTGAATGTGCCTTTTTGATTTATGCTTTCCTCTGGGTATATGACCAGAAGTGGGATTGCTGGATCATATGGTAATTCTATTTCTAGTTTTTTTTTTTTTTTTTTTAATTTTTTAATTAGTTTCTGCTTTATAACAAAGTGAATCAGTCATACATATACATCTGTTCCCACATCCCTTCCCTCATGCATCTCCCTCCCTCCCACCCTCCCCATCCCACCCCTCCAGGCGGTCACAAAGCACTGAGCTGATCTCCCTGTGCTCTGTGGCTGCTTCCCAGTATCTATCTACCTTACGTTTGGTAGTGTATATATGTCCATGCCTCTCTTTCGCTTTGTCACAGCTTACCCTGTTCCCTCCCCATATCCTCAAGTCCATTCTCAAGTAGGTCTGTGTCTTTATTCCCGTTTTGCCCCTAGGTCCTTCATGACTTTTTTTTTTTAATTCCGTATATATGTGTTAGCATACGGTATTTGTCTTTCTCTTTCTGACTTACTTCACTCTGTATGACAGACTCTAGGTCTATCCACCTCATTACAAATAGCTCAGTTTCGTTTCTTTTTATGGCTGAGTAATATTCCATTGTATATATGTGCCACATCTTCTTTATCCATTCATCCGATGATGGACACTTAGGTTGTTTCCAGCTCCGGGCTATTGTGAATAGAGCTGCAATGAACATTTTGGTACATGTCTCTTTTTGAATTATGGTTTTCTCAGGGTATATGCCTAGTAGTGGGATTGCTGGGTCATATGGTAGTTCTATTTTTAGTTTTTTAAGGAACCTCCATACTGTTCTCCATAGTGGCTGTACCAATTCACATTCCCACCAGCAGTGCAAGAGTGTTCCCTTTTCTCCACACCCTCTCCAGCATTTATTGTTTCTAGATTTCTTGATGATGGCCATTCTGACTGGTGTGAGATGATATCTCATTGTAGTTTTGATTTGCATTTCTCTAATGATTAATGATGTTGAGCATTCTTTCATGTGTTTGTTGGCAGTCTGTATATCTTCTTTGGAGAAATGCCTATTTAAGTCTTCTGCCCATTTTTGGATTGGGTTGTTTGTTTTTTTGCTATTGAGCTGCATGAGCTGTTTATAAATTTTGGAGATTAATCCTTTGTCAGTTGCTTCATTTGCAAATATTTTCTCCCATTCTGAGGGTTGTCTTTTGGTCTTGTTTATGGTTTCCTTTGCTGTGCAAAAGCTTTGAAGTTTCATTAGGTCCCATTTGTTTATCTTTGTTTTTATTTCCATTTCTCTAGGAGGTGGGTCCAAAAGGATCTTGCTGTGATTTATGTCATAGAGTGTTCTACCTATGTTTTCCTCTAAGACTTTGATAGTTTCTGGCCTTACATTTAAGTCTTTAATCCATTTTGAGCTTATTTTTGTGTATGGTGTTAGGGAATGATCTAATCTCAAACTTTTACATGTCCCTGTCCAGTTTTCCCAGCACCACTTATTGAAGAGGCTGTCCTTTCTCCACTGTACATTCCTGCCTCCTTTATCAAAGATAAGTTGGCCATATGTGCGTGGGTTTATCTCTGGACTTTCTATCCTGATCCACTGATCTATCTTTCTGTTTTTATGCCAGTACCAGACTGTCTTAATTACTGTAGCTTTGTAGTATAGTCTGAAGTCAGGGAGCCTGATTCCTCCAGCTCCGTTTTTCGTTCTCAAGATTGCTTTGGCTATTCGGGGTCTTTTGTTTTTCCAAACAAATTTTGAAATTTTTTGTTCTAGTTCTGTGAAAAATGCCAGTGGTAGTTTGATAGGGATTGCATTGAATCTGTAGATTGCTTTGGGTAGTAGAGTCATTTTCACAATATTGATTCTTCCAATCCAGGAGCATGGTATATCTCTCCATCTATTTGTATCATCTTTAATTTCTTTCATCAGTGTCTTATAATTTTCTGCATACAGGTCTTTTGTCTCCTTAGGTAGGTTTATTCCTAGATATTTTATTCTTTTTGTTGCAATGGTAAATGGGAGTGTTTTCTTGATTTCATTTTCAGATTTTTCATCATTAGTGTACAGGAATGCCAGAGATTTCTGTACATTAATTTTGTATCCTGCTACTTTACCAAATTCATTGATTAGTTCTAGTAGTTTTTCGGTAGCATCTTTAGGATTCTCTATGTATAGTATCATGTCATCTGCAAACAGTGACAGCTTTACTTCTTCTTTTCCAATTTGGATTCCTTTTATTTCCTTTTCTTCTCTGATTGCTGTGGCTAAAACTTCCAAAACTAGGTTGAATAAGAGTGGTGAGAGTGGGCAGCCTTGTCTTGTTCCTGATCTTAGTGGAAATTGTTTCAGTTTTTCACCATTGAGGACAATGTTGGCTGTGGGTTTGTCATATATGGCCTTTATGATGTTGAGGAAAGTTCCCTCTATGCCTACTTTCTGCAGGGTTTTTATCATAAATGGGTGTTGAATTTTGTCGAAAGCTTTCTCTGCATCTATTGAGATGATCATATGGTTTTTCTCCTTCAACTTGTTAATATGGTGTATCACATTGATTGATTTGCGTATATTGAAGAATCCTTGCATTCCTGGAATAAACCCCACTTGATCATGGTGTATGATCCTTTTAATGTGCTGTTGGATTCTGTTTGCTAGTATTTTGTGGAGGATTTTTGCATCTATGTTCATCAGTGATATTGGCCTGTAGTTTTCTTTCTTTGTGACATCCTTGCCTGGTTTTGGTATCAAGGTGATGGTGGCCTCGTAGAATGAGTTTGGGAGTGTTCCTTCCTCTGATATTGTTTGGAAGAGTTTGAGAAGGATGGGTGTTAGCTCTTCTCTAAATGTTTGATAGAATTCGCCTGTGAAGCCATCTGGTCCTGGGCTTTTGTTTGATGGAAGATTTTTAATCACAGTTTCAATTTCAGTGCTTGTGATTGGTCTGTTCATATTTTCTATTTCTTCCTGAGTCAGTCTTGGCAGGTTGTGCATTTCTAAGAATTTGTCCATCTCTTCCAGGTTGTCCATTTTATGGGCATAGAGTTGCTTGTAGTAATCTCTCATGATCTTTTGTATTTCTGCAGTGTCATTTGTTACTTCTCCTTTTTCATTTCTAATTCTATTGATTTGAGTCTTCTCCCTTTTTTTCTTGATGAGTCTGGCTAATGGTTTATCAATTTTGTTTATCTTCTCAAAGAACCAGCTTTTAGTTTTATTGATCTTTGCTATCGTTTCCTTCATTTCTTTTTCATTTATTTCTGATCTGATTTTTATGATTTCTTTCCTTCTGCTAACTTTGGGGTGTTTTTGTTCTTCTTTCTCTAATTTCTTTAGGTGCAAGGTTAGGTTGTTTATTCGAGATGTTTCCTGTTTCTTAAGGTGGGATTGTATTGCTATAAACTTCCCTCTTAGAACTGCTTTTGCTGCATCCCATAGGTTTTGGGTCGTCGTGTCTCCATTGTCATTTGTTTCTAGGTATTTTTTAATTTCCTCTTTGATTTCTTCAGTGATCACTTCGTTATTAAGTAGTGTATTGTTTAGCCTCCATGTGTTTGTATTTTTTACAGCTCTTTTCCTGTAATTGATATCTAGTCTCATAGCATTGTGGTCGGAAAAGATACTTGATACAATTTCAATTTTCTTAAATTTACCAAGGCTTGATTTGTGACCCAAGATATGATCTATCCTGGAGAATGTTCCATGAGCACTTGAGAAAAATGTGTATTCTGTTGTTTTTGGATGGAATGTCCTATAAATATCAATTAAGTCCATCTTGTTTAATGTATCATTTAAAGCTTGTGTTTCCTTATTTATTTTCATTTTGGAAGATCTGTCCATTGGTGAAAGTGGGGTGTTAAAGTCCCCTACTATGATTGTGTTACTGTCGATTTCTCCTTTTATGGCTGTTAGTATTTGCCTTATGTATTGAGGTGCTCCTATGTTTGGTGCATAAATATTTACAATTGTTATATCTTCTTCTTGGATCGATCCCTTGATCATTATGTAGTGTCCTTCTTTGTCTCTTCTAGTAGTCTTTATTTTAAAGTCTATTTTGTCTGATATGAGAATTGCTACTCCAGCTTTCTTTTGGTTTCCATTTGCATGGAATATCTTTTTCCATCCCCTTACTTTCAGTCTGTATGCATCTCTAGGTCTGAAGTGGGTCTCTTGTAGACAGCATATATATGGGTCTTGTTTTTGTATCCATTCAGCCAATCTGTGTCTTTTGGTGGGAGCATTTAGTCCATTTACATTTAAGGTAATTATCGATATGTATGTTCCTATTCCCATTTTCTTAATTGTTTTGGGTTCGTTATTGTAGTTCTTTTCCTTCTGTTGTGTTTCTTGCCTAGAGAAGTTCCTTTAGCATTTGTTGTAAAGCTGGTTTGGTGGTGCTGAACTCTCTCAGCTTTTGCTTGTCTGTAAAGGTTTTAATTTCTCCATCAAATCTGAATGAGATCCTTGCTGGGTAGAGTAATCTTGGTTGCAGGTTTTTCTCCTTCATCACTTTAATTATGTCCTGCCACTCCCTTCTGGCTTGTAGAGTTTCTGCTGAGAGATCAGCTGTTATCCTGATGGGGATTCCCTTGTGTGTTATTTGTTGTTTTTGCCTTGCTGCTTTTAATATGATTTCTTTGTGTTTAATTTTTGACAGTTTGATTAATATGTGTCTTGGCGTATTTCTCCTTGGATGTATTCTGTATGGGACTCTCTGTGCCTCCTGGACTTGATTAACTATTTCCTTTCCCATATTAGGGAAGTTTTCAACTATAATCTCTTCAAATATTTTCTCAGTCCCTTTCTTTTTCTCTTCTTCTTCTGGAACCCCTATAATTCGAATGTTGGTGCGTTTAATGTTGTCCCAGAGGTCTCTGAGACTGTCCTCTGTTCTTTTCATTCTTTTTTCTTTATTTTGCTCTGCAGCAGTTATTTCCACTATTTTATCTTCCACCTCACTTATCCGTTCTTCTGCCTCAGTTATTCTGCTATTGATCCCATCTAGAGTATTTTTTATTTCATGTATTGTGTTTTTAATCGATGCTTGATTCATCTTTAGTTCTTCTAGGTCCTTGTTAACTGTTTCTTGCATTTTGTCTATTCTATTTCCAAGATTTTGGATCATGGAAATAGAATCTTGGATCATCTTTACCATCATTATTCTGAATTCTTTTTCAGGTAGACTGCCTATTACCTCTTCATTTGTTAGGTCTGGTGGGTTTTTATCTTGTTCCTTCTCCTGCTGTGTGTTTTTCTGTCTTCTCATTTTGCTTATGTTACTGTGTTTGGGGTCTCCTTTTTGCAGGCTGCAGGTTTGTAGTTCCCGTTGTTTTTGGTGTCTGTCCCCAGTGGCTAAGGTTGGTTTAGTGGGTTGTGTAGGCTTCCTGGTGGAAGGTACTAGTGCCTGTGTTGTGATGGATGAAGCTGGATCTTGTCTTTCTGGTGGGCAGGTCCACGTCTGGTGGTGTGTTTAGGGGTGTCTGCAGACTTTTTATGATTTTAGGCCACCTCTCTGCTAATGGGTGGCGTTGTGTTCCTGTCTTGCTAGTTGTTTGGCATAGGGTGTCCAGCACTGTAGCTTGCTGGTCGTTGAGTGAAGCTGGGTGCTTGTGTTGAGATGGAGATCTCTGGAAGATTTTCGCCGCTTGATATTATGTGGAGCTGGGAGGTCTCTTGTGGACCAGTGTCCTGAAGTTGGCTCTCCCACCTCAGAGGCACAGCACTGACTCCTGGCTCCTCAATTTGGGATGATTTGTTGTCTATTCATGTATTCCACAGATGCAGGGTACATCAAGTTGATTGTGGAGCTTTAATCCGCTGCTTCTGAGGCTGCTGGGAGAGGTTTCCCTTTCTCTTCTTTGTTCTCACAGCTCCTGGGTCTCAGCTTTGGATTTGGCCCCGCCTCTGTGTGTAGGTCACCGGAGGGCGTCTGTTCTTCGCTCAGACAGGACAGGGTTAAAGGAGCAGCCTCTTCGGGGACTCTGGCTCACTCAGGCCGGGCGGGAGGGATGGGCACGGAGTGCGGGGCGAGCCTGCAGCGGCAGAGTTCGGCGTGACGTTGCACCAGCCCGAGGCGCGCCGTGTGTTCTCCCAGGGAAGCTGCCCCTGGATCCCGGGACCCCGGCAGTGGCGGGCTGCACAGGCTCCCGGAAGGGCGGTGTGGACAGTGACCTGCGCTCATACACAGGCTTCTTGGCGGCGGCAGCAGCAGCCCCAGCGTCCCACGCCCGTCACTGGGCTCCGCGCTTTCAGTCGTGACTCGCGCCCGTCTGTGGAGCCCCTTTAAGCAGCGCTCTTAATCCCCTCTCCTCGCGCACCAGGAAACCAAGAGGGAAGAAAAAGTCTCTTGCCTCTTCGGCAGCTCCAGAGTTTTCCCTGACTCCCTGCCGGCTAGCAGTGGCACATTAGCCCCCTTCAGGCTGAGTTCTCGCCGCCAGCCCCAGTCCTTTCCCTGTGCTCTGACCGAAGCCCGAGCCTCAGCTTCCAGGGCCGCCCGCCCTGGCGGGCGAGCAGACAAGCCTCTCGGGCGGGTGAGTGCCGCTCGGCACCGATCCTCTGTGCGGGAATCTCTCCGCTTTGCCCTACCCAGGTATGTGGGGAGTTTCTTGCCTTTTGGGAGGTCTGGGGTCTTCTGCCAGCATTCAGTAGGTGTTCTGTAGGAGTTGTTCCACGTGTAGCTGTATTTCTGGTGTATCCGTGGGGAGGAAGGTGATCTCCGCGTCTTACTCTTCAGCCATCTTACCCGGAAGTCTCTAGTTTTTTTAAGGAAACTCCATACTGTTCTCCATCATGACTGTATCAATTTACATTTCCACCAATAGTGGAAGAGGGATCCTTTTGACCACACCCTCCCCAGAATTTGTTGTTTGTAGATTTTCTGATGATGACGACTCTAACAGGTGTGAGGTGATACCTCTTTGTAGTTTCGATTTGCATTTCTCTAATAATTAGTGCTGTTGAGCAGCTTTTCATGTGCGTCTTGGCCATCTCTGTGTCTTCTTTGAAGAAACATCTCTTTAGATCTTCTGCCCACTTTTGTACTGGGTTGTTTTTTTTTTTAATATTAAGCTGCATGAGCTGTTTATATATATTGGAGATTAATCCTTTGTCCATTGATTCGTTTGCAAATGATTTCGCCCATTCTGAGGGATGCCTTTTTCCATTCCCGTTTTTTTAACCAAAAAAAGAAAGAAAGAAAAAGAAGCAGAACACTAATGTGCGTACAATATGCGTTTTGAAAGGGTCATTTTGAAATATGGACGTCCTTTGAATTTTTTGGTCGATATATGACCCCAGGATTGGTTTTCAGGGAAGGTGTCATTTACAGGCCTGTATTGATTTTGAATATCCACTGACCATTAGCGCTGGGATTAAAGCTGCTGTTATGTGAAACGGCCACAAGGTGGCAGCAGTTCTCCCTTACCAAATCTGGTTACTAGGGCAGCAGAGCCTCAATGGAAGTCGAGTTCTAGATTGGAATTTAGAACGGAATGGGCCAGGAGAAAGCCCCTCAAGTTTGTCTCACTACTTCTTGTTCGTGTTTTTAATTTATTTTTTTTTTATTTTTTATTACAGCATGTTTGATTACAACGTTTGTCTTGTGCTAGGCGTGCAAGATGTTTTTCTTTTACACATATGCATATGTCTGTTCTTCCTGGGATCCTTTTCCCATGTACGTTATGACTGAATGTTGAGTAGTCTTCTCTTGGTATTCCGTAGGTCTTTGGTGATTATATATTTCACCTGTGTTTGTATATGTCTGTTAACCCCAATATCGTAATGAATCCAATCCTCACACCTTTCCATTGGTGAACCATAAGTTTGTTTAATGAATCTGTGATTGCCCTTCTCCGTGGAAATATCTGCCCTGGTATCAATTTTTAGGTAACACCTCTAAGTGATATCATACGATATGTGTCTTTCACTTTCTGACTTACTACAAGTCACGTGATTACCTCTCGACTCATCTACGGTGCTGCAAATGGCATTGTGTCCTTTTTTACCTTGGCTCATATTCTGTCTTAGCGAGGTCCATTTTCTGCAATGTGATTCCCTGAGGGCTGAGGATTAGCTGACCTGGGCAGCCTGACCCTGCCGGCAAGCCCTCCCCAGGTGTGCCTGGGTTGAGGTCAATATAAACAGCTCTCCAGGCAGCAATATCCCCTGCAGCTGTGCCTGACTCCATATTCTGTGCCCCGTCAGCAGTCACGAGGCTGTGCTGGTGGGAGTGTGTGAGGGTCCACGGCTTTGTGGGTGCGTGTACTTGTGTGAGTGGGGCTCTGCTGGACTTTCTGCAGGAGTTGCCAGGCTGCCACCTGTGAAGAAGAGGATGTGTCACCCATAACTTCCACTGGAATTTCTCTCCGGGCTGAGGTGAGGAAGGAAAAACAGGAGTGGGGGACGGGACAGGAGGGGTATCTCAGGCAGGGAAATGGAAAGCTTCCAGAAGAGCGCCCGGGGCAAGGACCTTCCTGGCTGTCCTTCAGGCACCAAGCTGGCCTGCGTGCTGTCGCTGGTGTGGCTCCACGGACGTTCCTCTAGGCTTTCAAGCCCTTGTACATATTCAGGTGTTTTACCTGGGAAGGGTGGGAACAGTTCAGCAGCAGCTGACCTGGGGCTCAGCTCACGTTTACTCACAGAGGCCTGGGCTCGTTCCCCCAGCTTTGCGATGAGGACGCTCCTTGCGTGGGGGGGCGTGGCTGGTGGCTGTATGGGAGATGATTCCCCACCTCTGACCAATTTCAAAATTGTTTACTGCTGGAGAAAGTGCCTTGGTAGGGTTTTCCTCTGTATAACTCTTATGTAAAGTTTTTTTTTTCTTTTTTGGTTCAAGTTAGATTTTATTCTTCTTTTATGTATTTATAGATATAACCATGGAAATAATTCATTCATATAAATACATCTGTGTTAATGAAAGGATATATTTCTGTTTTATTTTGAAATTTTATTTTTTTAAATTTTTAAATTTTATTTTTTTATACAGCAGGTTATTATTAGATATCTATTTTATGCATATACATGTATACAGGTCAATCCCAATCTCCCAACTCATCCCAACACCACCACCTCATGGCTTCTCCCACGTGGTGTCCATACGTGTGTTCTCTACCTCTGTGTCTCTATTTCTGACCTGCAAACCAGTTCATCTGTACCATTTTTCTAGGTTCCACATATATGCATTAATATACAATATTTCTTTTTCTCTTTCTGACCTACTTCATTCTGTATGACCGTCTCTAGATCCATCGACGTCTCTACAAATGACCCAGTTTCATTCCTTCTTATGGCTGAGTAATATTCCATTTTATATAGGTACCACATCTTTATCCAGTCGTCTGTCTGTGTGTATTTAGGTTGTTTCCATTTCCTGGCTATTTTAAATAGTGCTGAAATGAGCATTGTGGTGAATGTGCCTTTTTGATTTATGGGGTCCTCTGGGTATATGACCAGAAGTGCGATTGCTGGATCATATGGTAATTCTATTTCTAGTTTTTTTAACGAAACTCCATACTGTTTTCCATCATGACTGTATCAATTTACATTTCCACCAATAGTGGAAGAGGGATCCTTTTGTCCACACCCTCTCCAGAATTTGTTGTTTGTAGATTTTCTGATGATGCCGATCCTAACTGGTGTGAGGTGATACCTCCTTTTACTTTTGATTTGCATTTCTCTAATATTTAGTGATGTTGAGCAGCTTCTCATGTGCGTCATGGCCATCTCTGTGTCTTCTTTGAAGAAATGTCTCTTTAGATCTTCTGCCCATTTTTGTATTGGGTTGTTTGGTTTTTTAATATTAAGCTGCATGAGCTGTTTATATATATTGGAGATTAATCCTTTGTCCATTGATACGTTTGCAAATATTTTTGCCCATTCTGAGGGATGCCTTTCTCCATTCCCGTTTTTTTAACAAAGAGAGAAAGAAAGAAAAAGAAGCAGAACAGTAATGTGCGTACAATATGCGTTTTGAAATGGTCGTTTTGAAATATGGAGGTCCTTTGAAATTTTTGTCTATATATGACCCCAGGATTTGTTTTCAGGGCAGGTGTCATTTACAGGCCTGTAATGATTTTGAATATCCACTGACCATTAGCGCTTTGATTAAAGTTGCTGTTGTGTGAAACGGCCACAAGGTGGCAGAATATCTCCCTCACCAAATCTAGTTACTAGGGCAGCAGAGCCTCAATGGAAGTGGCATTCTAGATTGGAATTTAGAAGGGAATGTGCCAGGAGAAAGCCCTTCAAGTTTGCCTCACTACTTCTTGTTCGTGTTTTTAATTTAATTTTTTATTTTTTATTACAGTAATTTTGATTACAACGTTTGGCTTGTTGTAGGTGTGCAAGATGTGTTTTTTTACAGATATACATATGTCTGTACTTCCTGGGATACCTTTCCCATGTACGTTATGACAGAATGCTGAGTAGTCTTCTCTTGGTATTCTGCAGCTATTTGGTGATTATATATTTCACCTGTTTTTGTATATGTCTGTTAACCCCAAAATCATAATGAATCCAATCCTCACACCTTTCCATTGGTGAATCATAAGTTTGTTTAATGAATCTGTGATTGCCCTTCTCCGTGGAAATATCTGCCCTGGTATCCATTTTTAAGTAACACCTATAAGTGATATGATATGATATGTGTCTTTCACTTTCTGACTTACTACAATTCACGTGATTACCTCGAGACTCATCTACGGTGCTGCAAATGGCATTTTGTCCTTTTTTTCCTTTGCTAATATCCTGTCTTAGCGAGATCCATTTTCTGCAATGTGATTCCCTGAGGGCTGAGGATTAGCTGACCTGGGCAGACTGACCCTGCCGGCAAGCCCTCCCCAGGTGTGCCTGGGTTGAGTTCAATATAAACAGCACTCCAGGCAGCAATAGCCCCTGTAGCGGTGCCTGATTCCATATTCTCTGCCCCGTCAGCAGTCTCGGGGCTGTGCTGGTCGGTGGGTGTGAGGGTCCACGGCTTTGTGGGTGGCCCACTGTGAGTGGGGCTCTGCTGTACTTTCTGCAGGAGTTGCCAGGCTGCCACCTGTAAAGAAGAGGATGTGTCACCCATAACTTCCACTGGAATTTCTCTCCGGCCTGAGGTGAGGAAGGAAAAAAAGGAGTGGGGGCCAGGACAGGAGTGGTATATCAGGCAGGGAAATGGAAAGCTTCCAGAACAGCGCCCGGGGCCAGGACCATCCTGGCTGGCCTGCAGGCCCCAAGTTGGCCTGCGTGCTGTCGCTGGTGTGGCTCCACGGCCCTTCCTCTAGGCTTTCCAGCCCTTGTACATATTCAGGTGTTTTACCTGGGAAGGGTGGGAACAGTTCAGCAGCAGCTGGCCTGGGGCTCAGCTCACGTTTACTCACAGAGGCCTTGGCAAGGACCCCAGCTTGTCGATGAGAATGCTCCTTTTGTGGGGGGGCGTGGCTGCTGGCTCTATGGGAGATGATTCCCCACCTCTGACCAATTTCAGAATTGTTTACCGCTGGAGCAAGTGCCTTGGTAGGGTTTTCCTCTGTATAACTGTTAGGTTTAAGTTTTTTTTTCTTTTTTGGTTCAAGTTAGATTTTATTCCTCTTTTATGTATTTATAGATATAACCATGGAAATAATTCATTCATATAAATACATCTCTGTTAATGGAAGAACTTTTTTCTCTTTTATTTTTAAATTATATCTTAAAATTTTGAAATATAATTTTATTTTTTTATACAGCAGGATATTATTAGTTATCTATTTTATGCATATACATGTATACAGGTCAATCCCAATCTCCCAACTCATCCCACCACCACCACCCCATGGCTTCCCCCACGTGGTGTCCATACTTTTGTTCTCTACCTCTGTGTCTCTTTTATTCTGCCCTGCAAACCAGTTCATCTGTACCATTTTTCTAGGTTCCACATATATGCATTAATATACAATATTTGTTTTTCTCTTTCTGACTTACTTCATTCTGTATGACACTCTCTAGATCCATCGACGTCTCTACAAATGACCCAGTTTCATTCCTTCTTATGGCTGAGTAATATTCCATTTTATATATGTACCACATGTTTATCCATTCGTCTGTCTGTGTGTATTTAGGTTGTTTCCATTTCCTGGCTATTTTAAATAGTGCTGAAATGAGCATTGTGGTGAATGTGCCTTTTTGATTTATGGTTTCCTCTGGGTATATGACCAGAAGTGCGATTGCTGGATCATATGGTAATTCTATTTCTAGTTTTTTTAACGAAACTCCATACTGTTCTCCATCATGACTGTATCAATTTACATTTCCACCAATAGTGGAAGAGGGATCCTTTTGTCCACACCCTCCCCAGAATTTGTTGTTTGTAGATTTTCTGATGATGCCGACTCTAACAGGTGTGAGGTGATACCTCATTGTAGTTTTGATTTGCATTTCTCCAATATTTAGTGCTGTTGAACAGGTTTTCATGTGCGTCTTGACATCTCTGTGTCTTCTTTGAAGAAACGTCTCTTTAGATCTTCTGCCCATTTTTGTATTGGGTTGTTTGTTTTTTTTAATATTAAGCTGCATGAGCTGTTTATATATATTGGAGATTAATCCTTTGTCCATTGATTCGTTTGCAAATATTTTCGCCTATTCTGAGGGATGCCTTTTTCCATTCCCGTTTTTTTAACCAAAAGAGAAAGAAAGAAAAAGAAGCAGAACACTAATGTGCGTACAATATGCGTTTTGAAAGGGTCGTTTTTAAATATGGACTTCCTTTGAATTTTTTGGTCGATATATGACCCCAGGATTTGTTTTCAGGGCAGGTGTCATTTACAGGCCTGTAATAATTTTGAATATCCACTGACCATTAGCGCTGGGATTAAAGCTGCTGTTGTTTGAAACGGCCACAAGGTGGCAGCAGTTCTCCCTTATCAGATCTGGTTACTAGGGCAGCAGAGCCTCAATGGAAGTCACGTTCTAGATTGTATTTAGAACGGAAAGTGCCAGGAGAAAGCCCCTCATGTTTGTCTCACTACTTCTTGTTCGTGTTTTAAATTTAATTTTTTATTTTTTATTACAGCTAGATGATTACAACGTTTGGCTTGTTGTAGGTGTGCAAGATGTGTTTCTTTTACACATAAACATATATCTGTTCTTCCTGGGATCCTTTTCCCATGTACGTTATGACAGAATGTTGAGTAGTCTTCTCGGTATTTTGTAGGTCTTTGGAGATTATATATTTCACCTGTGTTTGTATTGTCTGTTAACCCCAATATCGTAATGAATCCAATCCTCACACCTTTCCATTGGTGAACCATAAGTTTGTTGAATGAATCTGTGATTGCCCTTCTCCGTGGAAATATCTGCCCTGGTATCCATTTTTACGTAACACCTATAAATGATATCATACGATATGTGTCTTTCACTTTCTGACTTATTACAAGTCACGTGATTATCTCAAGACTCATCTACGGTGCTGCAAATGGCATTGTGTCCTTTTTTTCTTTGGCTAATATTCTGTCTTAGCGAGGTCCATTTTCTGCAATGTGATTCCCTGAGGGCTGATGATTAGCTGACCTGGGCAGCCTGACCCTGCCGGCAAACCCTCCCCAGGTGTGCCTGGGTGGAGGTCAATATAAACAGCACTCCAGGCAGCAATAGCCCCTGCAGCTGTGCCTGACTCCGTATGCTCTGGCCCGTCAGCAGTCTCGGGGCTGTGCTGGTGGGAGGGTGTGAGGGTCCACGGCTTTGTGGGTGGGGGTTCCGTTGTGAGTGGTGCTCTGCTGGACTTTCTGCTGGAGTTGCCAGGCTGCCACCTGTAAAGAAGTGCATGTGTCACCCATAACTTCCACTGGAATTTCTCTCTGGGCTGAGGTGAGGAAGGAAGAAAAGGAGTGGGGACCGGGACAGGAAGGGTATCCCAGGCAGGGAAATGGAAAGATTCCAGAAGAGCGCCCTGGGCCAGGACCATCCTGGCTGGCCTGCAGGCACCAAGTTGGCCTGCGTGCTGTCGCTGGTGTGGCTCCACGGCCATTCCTCTAGGCTTTCAAGCCCTTGTACATATTCAGGTGTTTTACCTGGAAGGGTGGGAACAGTTCAGCAGCAGCTGGCCTGGGGCTCAGCTCACGTTTACTCACAGAGGCCTCGGCACGGTCCCCCAGCTTGGCGATGAGGACGCTCCTTGCATGGGGGGGCGGGGCTGCTGGCTGTATGGGAGATGATTCCCCACCTTTGACCAATTTCAGAATTGTTTACTGCTGGAGCAAGTGCCTTGGTAGGGTTTTCCTCTGTATAACAGTTAGGTTTAGGTTTTTTTTTCTTTTTTGGTTCAAGTTAGATTTTATTCCTGTTTTATGTATTTATAGATATAAGCCTGGAAATAATTCATTCATATAAATACATCTGTGTGAATGGAAGAACTTTTTTCTGTTTTATTTTTAAATTTTATTTTTTAAAATTTTGAAATTTAATTTTATTTTTTATAGAGCAGGTTATTATTAGTTATCTATTTTATGCATATACATGTATACAGGTCAATCCCAATCTCCCAACTCATCCCACCACCACCACCCCATGGCTTCCCCCACGTGGTGTCCATACGTTTGTTCTCTACTTCTTTGTCTCTATTTCTGCCCTGCAAACCAGTTCATCTGTACCATTTTTCTAGGTTCCACATATATGCATTAATATACAATATTTGTTTTTCTTTTTCTGACTTACTTCATTCTGTTTGACAGATTCTAGATCCATCGACGTCTCTACAAATGACCCAGTTTCATTCCTTCTTATGGCTGAGTAATATTCCATTTTATATATGTACCACATCTTCATCCATTCGTCTGTCTGTGTGTATTTATGTTGTTTCCATTTCCTGGCTAATTTAAATAGTGCTGAAATAAGCATTGTGGTGAATGTGCCTTTATGATTCATGCTTTCCTCTGGGTATATGACCAGAAGTGGGATTGCTGCATCATATGGTAATTCTATTTCTAGATTTTTTTTAAGGAAACTTTATACTGTTCTCCATCATGACTGTATCAATTTACATTTCCACCCATAGTGGAAAAGGGATCCTTTTGTCCACACCCTCCCCAGAATTTGTTGTTTGTAGATTTTCTGATGATGCCGACTCTAACAGGTGTGAGGTCTTACCTCATTGTAGTTTTGATTTGCATTTCTCTAATAATTAGTGCTCTTGAGCAGCTTTTCATGTGCGTCTTGGCCATCTCTGTGTCTTCTTTGAAGAAACGTCTCTTTAGATCTTCTGCCCATTTTTGTATGGTGTTGTTTGTTTTTTTTAATATTAAGCTGCATGAGCTGTTTATATATATTGGAGATTAATCCTTTGACCATTGATTCGTTTGCAAATATTTTCACCCATTCTGAGGGATGCCTTTTTCCATTCCAGTTTTTTTAACCAAAAAAGGAAAGAAAGAAAAAGAAGCAGAACACTAATGTGCGTACAATATGCGTTTTGAAAGGGTCGTTTTGAACTATGGACGTCCGTTGAATTTTTTGGTCGATATATGACCCCAGGATTTATTTTCAGGGCAGGTGTCATTTACAGGCCTGTAAAGATTTTGATTATACACTGTCCGTTAGCGCTGGGATTAAAGCTGCTGTTGTGTGAAACGGCCACAAGGTGGCAGCACTTCTCCCTTACCATATCTTTTTACTAGGGCAGCAGAGCCTCAATGGAAGTCGCGTTCTAGATTGGAATTTACAACGGAATGTGCCAGGAGAAAGCCCCTCAAGTTTGTCTCACTACTTCTTGTCCGTGTTTTTCATTTATTTTTTTATTTTTTATTACAGCAAGTTTGATTACAACGTTTGGCTTGTTGTACGTGTGCAAGATGTGTTTCTTTTACACATATACATATGTCTGTTCTTCCTGGGATCCTTTTCCCATGTACGTTATGACAGAATGTTGAGTAGTCTTCTCGGTATTCTGTTGGTCATTGGTGATTATATATTTCACCTGTGTTTGTATATGTCTGTTAACCCCAATATCGTAATGAATCCAATCCTCACACCTTTCCAGTGGTGAACCATAAGTTTGTTTAATGAATCTGTGATTGCCCTTCTCCGTGGAAATATCTGCCCAGTTATCCATTTTTAGGTAATACCTATAAGTGATATCATACGATATGTGTCTTTTACTTTCTGACTTACTACAAGTCACGTGATTACCTCTAGACTCATCTACGGTGCTGCAAATGGCATTGTGTCCTTTTTTTCCTTGGCTAATATTCTGTCTTAGCGAGGTCCATTTTCTGAAATGTGATTCCCTGAGGGCTGAGGATTAGCTGACCTGGGCAGCCTGACCCTGCCGGCAAGCCCTCCCCAGGTGTGCCTGGGTTGAGGTCAATATAAACAGCACTCCAGGCAGCAATAGTCCCTGCAGCTGTGCCTGACTCCATATTCTCTGCCCCGTCAGCAGTCTCGGGGCTGTGCTGGTGGGAGGGTGTGAGGGTCCACGGCTTTGTGTGTGGGTGTTCCGTTGTGAGTGGGGATCTGCTGGACTTTCTGCAGGAGTTGCCAGGCTGCCACCTGTAAAGAAGTGGATGTGTCACCCATAACTTCCACTGGAATTTCTCTCTGGGCTGAGGTGAGGAAGGAAAAAAAGGAGTGGGGACCGGGACAGGAGGGGTATCCCAGGCAGGGAAATGGAAAGATTCCAGAAGAGCGCCTGGGGCCAGGACCACCCTGGCTGGCCTGCAGGCACCAAGTTGGCCTGCGTGCTGTCGCTGGTGTGGCTCCACGGTCCTTCCTCTAGGCTTTCAAGCCCTTGTACATATTCAGGTGTTTTACCTGGGAAGGGTGGGAACAGTTCAGCAGCAGCTGGCCTGGGGCTCAGCTCACGTTTACTCACAGAGGCCTCGGCACGGTCCCCCAGCTTGGCGATGAGGACGCTCCTTGCGTGGGGGGGCGGGGCTGCTGGCTGTATGGGAGATGATTCCCCACCTCTGACCAATTTCAGAATTGTTTACTGCTGGACCAAGTGCCTTGGTAGGGTTTTCCTGTGTATAACCGTTAGGTTTAGGTTTTTTTTTCTTTTTTGGTTCAAGTTAGATTTTATTCCTCTTTTATGTATTTATAGATATAAGCCTGGAAATAATTCATTCATATAAATACATCTGTGTGAATGGAAGAACTTTTTTCTGTTTTATTTTAAAATTTTATTTTTTAAAATTTTGAAATTTAATTTTATTTTTTTATAGAGCAGGTTATTATTAGTTATCTATTTTATGCATATACATGTATACAGGCCAATCCCAATCTCCCAACTCATCCCACCACCACCACCCCATGGCTTCCCCCACGTGGTGTCCATACGTTTGTTCTCTACCTCTGTGTCTCTATTTCTGACCTGCAAACCAGTTCATCTGTACCATTTTTCTAGGTTCCACATATATGCATTAATATACAATATTTGTTTTTCTCTTTCTGACTTACTTCATTCTGTGTGACAGATTCTAGATCCATCGACGTCTCTACAAATGACCCAGTTTCATTCCTTCTTATGGCTGAGTAATATTCCATTTTATATCTGTACCACATCTTTATCCATTCGTCTGTCTGTGTGTATTTAGGTTGTTTCCCTTTCCTGGCTATTTTAAATAGTGCTGAAATGAGCATTGTGGTGAATGTGCTTTATGATACATGGTTTCCTCTGGGTATATGACCAGAAGTGGGATTGCTGCATCATATGGTAATTCTATTTCTAATTTTTTTAAGGAAACTCCATACTGTTCTCCATCATGACTGTATCAATTTACTTTTCCACCAATAGTGGAAGAGGGATCCTTTTGTCCACACCCTCCCCAGAATTTGTTGTTTTTAGATTTTCTGATGATGCCGACTCTAACAGGTGTGAGGTGATACCTCATTGTAGTTTTGATTTGCATTTATCTAATAATTAGTGCTGTTGAGCAGCTTTTCATGTGCGTCTTGTCCATCTCTGTGTCTTCTTTGAAGAAACGTCTCTTTAGATCTTCTGCCCATTTTTGTATTGGGTTGTTTGGTTTTTTTACTAGTAAGCTGCATGAGCTGTTTATATTTATTGGAGATTAATCCTTTGATCATTGATTCGTTTGCAAATATTTTCGCCCATTCTGAGGGATGCCTTTTTCCAATAACGCTTTTTTAACCAAAAAAGGAAAGAAAGAAAAAGAAGCAGAACACTAATGTGCGTACAATATGCGTTTTGAAAGGGTCGTTTTGAAATACGGACGTCCTTTGAATTTTTTGGTCGATATATGACCCCAGGATTTGTTTTCAGGGCAGGTGTCATTTACAGGCCTGTAAAGATTTTGAATATCCACTGACCGTTAGCGCTGGGATTAAAGCTGCTGTTGTGTGAAACGGCCACAAGGTGGCAGCAGTTCTCCCTTACCAATTCTGGTTACTAGGGCAGCAGAGCCTCAATGGAAGTCGCGTTCTAGATTGGAATTTAGAACGGAATGTGCCAGGAGAAAGCCCCTCAAGTTTGTCTCACTATTTTTTGTTCGTGTTTTTCATTTAATTTTTTATTTTTTATTAGAGCAATTTTGATTACAACGTTTGGCTTGTTGTACGTGTGCAAGATGTGTTTCTTTTACACATATACATATGTCTGTTCTTCCTGGGATCCTTTTCCCATGTACGTTATGACAGAATGTTGAGTAGTCTTCTCGGTATTCTGTAGGTCATTGGTGATTATATATTTCACCTCTGTTAGTATATGTCAATTAACCCAATATCGTAATGAATCCAATCCTCACACCTTTCCAGTGGTGAACCATAAGTTTGTTTAATGAATCTGTGATTGCCCTTCTCCGTGGAAATATCTGCCCTGGTATCCATTTTTAGGTAACACCTATAAGTGATATCATACGATATGTGTCTTTCACTTTCTGACTTACTACAAGTCACGTGATTACCTCTAGACTCATCTACGGTGCTGCAAATGGCATTGTGTCCTTTTTTTCCTTAGCTAATATTCTGTCTTAGCGTGGTCCATTTTCTGCAATGTGATTCCCTGAGGGCTGAGGATTAGCTGACCTGGGCAGCCTGACCCTGCCGGCAAGCCCTCCCCATGTGTGCCTGGGTTGAGGTCAATATAAACAGCACTACAGGCAGCAATAGTCCCTGCAGCTGTGCCTGACTCCATATTCTCTGGCCCTTCAGCAGTCTCGGGGCTGTGCTGGTGGGAGGGTGTGAGGGTCCACGGCTTTGTGGGTGGGTGTTCCGTTGTGAGTGGGGCTCTGCTGGACTTTCTGCAGGAGTTGCCAGGCTGCCACCTGTAAAGAAGTGGATGTGTCACCCATAACTTCCACTGGAATTTCTCTCTGGCCTGAGGTGAGGAAGGAAAAAAAGGAGTGGGGACCGGGACAGGAGGGGTATCCCAGGCAGGGAAATGGAAAGATTCCAGAAGAGCCCCCGGGGCAAGGACCATCCTGGCTGGCTTGCAGGCACCAAGTTGGCCTGCGTGCTGTCGCTGGTGTGGCTCCACGGTCCTTCCTCTAGGCTTTCAAGCCCTTGTACATATTCAGGTGTTTTACCTGGGAAGGGTGGGAACAATTCAGCAGCAGCTGGCCTGGGGCTCAGCTCACGTTTACTCACAGAGGCCTCGGCACGGTCCCCCAGCTTTGCAATAAGGACGCTCCTTGCGTGGGCGGGCGGGGCTGCTGGCTCTATGGGAGATGATTCCCCACCTCTGACCAATTTCAGAATTGTTTACTGCTGGAGCAAGTGCCTGGGTTGGGTTTTCCTCTGTATAACAGTTAGGTTTAGGTTTTTTTTTCTTTTTTGGTTCAAGTTAGATTTTATTCCTCTTTTATGTATTTATAGGTATAAGCATGGAAATAATTCATTCATATAAATACATCTGTGTGAATGGAAGAACTTTATTCTGTTTTATTTTTAAATTTTATTTTTTATAATTTTGAAATTTAATTTTATTTTTTTATACAGCTGGTTATTATTAGTTATCTATTTTATGCATATACATGTATACAGGCCAATCCCAGTCTTCCAACTCATCCCACCACCACCACCCCATGGCTCCCCCACGTGGTGTCCATACGTTTGTTCTCTACCTCTGTGTCTCTATTTCTGCCCTGCAAACCAGTTCATCTGTACCATTTTTCTAGGTTCCACATATATGCATTAATATACAATATTTGTTTTTCTCTTTCTGACTTACTTCATTCTGTATGACAGATTCTAGATCCATCGACGTCTCTACAAATGACCCAGTTTCATTCCTTCTTATGGCTGAGTAATATTCCATTTTATATACGTACCACATCTTTATCCATTCGTCTGTCTGTGTGTATTTAGGTTGTTTCCATTTCCTGGCTATTTTAAATAGTGCTGAAATGAGCATTGTGGTGAATGTGCCTTTTTGATTTATGGTTTCCTCTGGGTATATGACCAGAAGTGGGATTGCTGGATCCTATGGTAATTCTATTTCTAGTTTTTTTATGGAAACTCCATACTGTTCCCCATCATTCCTGTATCAATTTACATTACCACCAAAAGTGGAAGAGGGATCCTTTTGTCCACACCCTCCCCAGAATTTGTTGTTTGTAGATTTTCTGATGATGCCGACTCTAACAGGTGTGAGGTGATACCTCATTGTAGTTTTGATTTGTATTTCTCTAATAATTAGTGCTGTTGAGCAGCTTTTCATGTGCGTCTTGGCCATCTCTGTGTCTTCTTTGAAGAACCGTCTCTTTAGATCTTCTGCCCACTTTTGTATTGGGTTGTTTGGTTTTTTTTAATATTAAGCTGCATGAGCTGTTTATATATATTGGAGATTAATGCTTTGTCCATTGATTCGTTTGCAAATATTTTCGCCCATTCTGAGGGATACCTTCTTCCATCCCCGTTTTTTAACCAAAAAAGAAAGAAAGAAAAAGAAGCAGAACCCTAATGTGCGTACAATATGCGTTTTGCAATGGTCGTTTTGAAATATGGACGTCCTTTGAATTTTTTGGTCGATATATGACGCCAGGATTTGTTTTCAGGGCAGGTGTCATTTACAGGCCTGTAATGATTTTCAATATCCACTGACCATTAGCGCTGGGATTAAAACTGCTGTTGTGTGAAACGGCAACAAGGTGGCAGCAGTTCTCCCTTACCAAATCTGGTTACTAGGGCAGCAGAGCCTCAATGGATGTCACGTTCTAGTTTGGAATTTAGAACGGAATGTGCCAGCAGAAAGCCCATCAAGTTTGTCTCACTACTTCTTGTTCGTGTTTTTAATTTAATTTTTTATTTTTTATTACAGCAAGGTGATTACAACGTTTGGCTTGTTGTAGGTGTGCAAGATGTGTTTCTTTTACACGTATACATATGTCTGTTCTTACTGGGGTACTTTTCCCATGTACGTTATGACAGAACGTTGAGTAGTCTTCTCTTGGTATTCTGTAGGTCTTTGGTGATTATATACTTCACATGTTTTGTTTTTTTTTTGTTTTTTTTTGCGGTATGCGGGCCTCTCACTGTTGTGGCCTCTCCCGTTGCGGAGCACAGGCTCCGGATGCGCAGGCCCAGCGGCCATGGCTCACGGGCCCAGCCGCTCCGCGGCATATGGAATCCTCCCAGACCGGGGCACGAACCCGTATCCCCTGCATCGGCAGGCGGACTCTCAACCACTGCGCCAGCAGGGAGGCCCCACATGTTTTTGTATATGTCTGTTAACCCCAATATCGTAATGAATCCAATCCTCACACATTTCCATTGGTGAACCATAAGTTTGTTTAATGAATCTGTGATTGCCCTTCTCCGTGGAAATATCTGCCCTGGTATCCATTTTTAGGTAACACCTATAAGTGATATCATACGATATGTGTCTTTTACTTTCTGCCTTACTACAAGTCACGTGATTACCTCTAGACTCATCTACGGTGCTGCAAATGGCATTGTGTCCTTTTTTTCCTTGGCTAATATTCTGTCTTAGCGAGGTCAATTTTCTGCCACGTGATTCCCTAAGGGCTGAGGATTAGCTGACCTGGGTAGCCTGAATATGCCGGCAAGCCCTACCCAAGTGTGCCTGGGTTGAGGTCAATATAAACAGCACTCCAGGCAGCAATAGCCCCTGCAGCTGTGCCTGACTCCATTTTCTCTGGCCCGTCAGCAGTCTCGGTGCTGTTCTGGTGGGAGGGTGTGAGTGTCCACGGCTTTGTGGGTGGGTGTTCCGTTGTGAGTGGGGCTCTGCTGGACTTTCTGCAGGAGTTTCCAGGCTGCCACCTGTAAAGAAGAGGATGTGTCAACCATAACTTCCACTGGAATTTCTCTCCGGGCTGAGGTGAGGAAGGAAAAACAGGAGTTGGGGCCGGGTCAGGAGGGGTATCTCAGGCAGGGAAATGGAAATCTTCCAGAAGAGCGCCCGTGGCCAGGACCATCCTGGCTGGCCTGCAGGACCAAGTTGGCCTGCGTGCTGTCGCTGGTGTGGCTCCACGGCCCTTCCTCTAGTCTTTCAAACCCTTGTACATATTCAGGTGTTTTACCAGGGAAGGGTGGGAACACTTCAGCAGCAGCTGGCCTGGGGCTCAGCTTACGTTTACTCACAGAGGCCTGGGCACGGTCCCCCAGCTTTGCAATGAGGATCCTCCTTGCGTGGGGGGGCGGGGCTGCTGGCTGTAGGGGAGATGATTCCCCACCTCTGACCAATTTCAGAATTGTTTACCGCTGGAGCAAGTGCCTTGTTAAGGTTTTCCTCTGTATAACTGTTAGGTTTAGGTTTATTTTTTTCCTTTTTGGTTCAAGTTAGATTTTATTCCTCTTTTATGTCTTTATAGATATAAGCATGGAAATAATTCATTCATATAAATACATCTGTGTGAATGGAAGAACTTTTTTCTGTTTTATTTTTAAATTTTATTTTTTAAAATTTTGAAATTTAATTTTATTTTTTCATACAGCAGGTTATTATTAGTTATCTATTTTATGCATAGACATGTATACAGGTCAATCCCAATCTCCCAACTCATCCCACCACCACCACCCCATGGCTTACCCCACGTGGTTTCCATACGTTTGTTCTCTACCTCTGTGTCTCTATTTCTGACCTGCAAACCAGTTCATCTGTACCATTTTTCTAGGTTCCACATATATGCATTAATATACAATATTTGTTTTTCTCTTTCTGACTTACTTCATTCTGTATGACAGTCTCTAGATCCATCGACATCTCTACAAATGACCCAGTTTCATTCCTTCTTATGGCTGAGTAATATTATATTTTATATAAGTACCACATCTTTATCCATTCGTCTCTCTGTGTGTATTTAGGTTGTTTCCATTTCCATGGCTATTTTAAATAGTGCTTAAATGAGCCTTGTGGTGAATGTGCCTTTTTGATTTATGGGTTCCTCTGGGTATATGACCAGAAGTGGGATTGCAGGATCATATGGTAATTTTATTTCTAGTTTTTTAAAGGAAACTCCATACTGTTCTCCATCATGACTGTATCAATTTACATTTCCACCAATAGTGGAAGAGAGATCCTTTTGTCCACACCCTCCCCAGAATTTCTTGTTTGAAGATTTTCTGATGATGCCGATTCTAACAGGTGTGAGGTGATACCTCCTTGTAGTTTTGATTTGCATTTCTCCAATAATGAGTGCTGTTGAGCAGCTTTTCATGTGCATAATGGCCATCTCTGTGTCTTCTTTGAAGAAACGTCTCTTTATATCTTCTGCCTATTTTTGTATTGGGTTGTTTGGTTTTTTTAATATTAAGCTGAATGTGCTGTTTATATATATTGGAGATTAATCCTTTGAACATTGATTCGTTAGCAAATATTTTCGCCCATTCTGAGGGATGCCATTTTCCATTCCCATTTTTTTAAACAAAAAAAGAAAGAAAGAAAAAGAAGCCGAACACTAATGTGCGTAAAATATGCGTTTTGAAATGGTCGTTTTGAAATATGGACGTCCTTTGAATTTTTTCGTTGATATATGACCCTAGGATTTGTTTCCAGGGCAGGAGTCATTTACAGGCCTGTAATGATTTTGAATATCCACTGACCATTAGTGCTGGGATTAAATCTGCTGTAGTGTGAAACGGCCACAAGGTGGCAGCAGTTCTCCCTTACCAATTCTGGTTACTAGGGCAGCAGAGCCTCAATGGAAGTCGCCTTCTAGGTTGGAATTTAGAACGGAATGTGCCAGGAGCAAGCCCCTCAAGTTTGTCTCACTACTTCTTGTTCGTGTTTTTAATTTAATTTTATATTTTTTATTACAGCAAGTTTGATAACAACGTTTGAATTGTTGTAGGTGTGCAAGATGAGTTTCTTTTACACATATACATATGTCTGTTCTTCCTGGGATCCTTTTCCCATGTACGTTATGACGGAATGTTGAGTAGTCCTCTCTTGGTATTCCGTAGGTCTTTGGTGATTATATCTTTCACCTGTGTTTGTATATGTCTGTTAACCCCAATATCGTAATGAATCCAATCCTCACACATTTCCATTGGTGAACCATAAGTTTGTTTAATGAATCTGTGATTGCCCTTCTCCGTGGAAATATCTGCCCTGGTATCCATTTTTAGGTAACACCTATAAGTGATATCATACGATATGTGTCTTTCACTTTCTGACTTACTACAAGTCACGTGATTACCTCTAGACTCATCTACGGTGCTGCAAATGGCATGGTGTCCTTTCTTTCCTTTGCTCATATTATGTCTTAGCGAGGTCAATTTTCTGCAATGTGATTCCCTGAGGGCTGAGGATTAGCTTCCCTGGGCAGCCTGACCCTGCCGGCAAGCCCTCCACAGATGTGCCTGGGTTGAGGTCAATATAAACAGCATTCCAGGCAGCAATAGCCCCTGCAGCTTTGCCTGACTCCATAGTCTCTGCCCCGTCAGCAGTCTCGGGGCTGTGCTAGTGGGAGGGTGTGAGGGTCCACTGCTTTGTGGTTGGGTGTTCCGTTGTGAGTGGGGCTCTGCTGGACTTTCTGCAGGAGTTTCCAGGCTGCCACCTGTAAAGAAGAGGATGTGTCAACCATAACTTCCACTGAAATTTCTCTCCGGGCTGAGGTGAGGAAGGAAAAAAAGGAGTGGGGGCCGGGACAGGAGGTGTATCTCAGGCAGGGAAATGGAAAGCTTCCAGAAGAGAGCCTGGGGCCACGACCATCCTGGATGGCCTGCAGGCCCCAAGTTGGCCTGCGTGCTGTCGCTGGTGTGGCTCCACGGCCCTTCCTCTAGGCTTTCAAGGCCTTGTACATATTCAGGTGTTTTGCCTGGGAAGGGTGGGAACAGTTCAGCAGTAGCTGACCTGGGGCTCAGCTCACGTTTACTCACAGAGTCCTCGGCATGGTCCCCCAGCTTTGCGATGAGGATGCTCTTTGCGTGGGGGGGCGGTGCTGCTGGCTGTATGGGAGATGATTCCCCACCTCTGACCAATTTCACAATTGTTTACTGCTGGAGCAAGTGCCTTGGTAGGGTTTTACTCTGTATAACTGTTACGTAAAGGTTTTTTTTTTTCTTTTTTGGTTCAAGTTAGATTTTATTCCTCTTTTATGTATTTATAGATATAAGCATGGAAATAATTCATTCATATAAATACATCTGTGTGAATGGAAGAATATTTTTCTGTTTTATATTTAAATTTTATTTTTTAAAATTTGGAAATTTTATTTTTTTATACAGCATGTTATTATTAGTTATCTATTTTATGCCTATACATGTATACAGGTCAGTCCCAATCTCCAAACTCATCCCACCACGACCACCCCATGGCTTCTCCCACGTTGTGTCCATACGTTTGTTCTCTACCTCTGTGTCTCTATTTTTGCCCTGCAAAGCAGTTCATCTGTACCATTTTTTTCGTTTCCACATATATGCATTAATATACAATATTTGTTTTTCTCTTTCTGACTTACTTCATTCTGTATGACAGTCTCTAGATCCATCGACGTCTCTACAAATGACCCAGTTTCATTCCTTCTTATGGCTGAGTAATATTCCATTTTATATATGTACCACATGTTTATCCATTCGTCTGTCTGTGTGTATTTAGGTTGTTTCAATTTCCTGGCTATTTTAAATAGTGCTGAAATGAGCATTGTGGTGAATGTGCCTTTTTGATTTATGGTTTCCTCTGGGTATATCACCCGAAGTGGGATTGCTGGATCATATGGTAATTCTATTTCTAGTTTTTTTAAGGAAACTCCATACTGTTCTCCATCATGTCTGTATCAATTTACATTACCACCAAAAGTGGAAGAGGGATCCTTTTGTCCACACGCTCCCCAGAATTTGTTGTTTGTAGATTTTCTGATGATGCCGATTCTAACAGGCGTGAGGTGATACCTACTTGTAGTTTTGATTTGCATTTCTCTAATAATTAGCAATGTTGAGCAGCTTTTCATGTGCGTCTTGGCCATCTCTGTGTCTTCTTTGAAGAAACGTCTCTTCAGATCTTCTGCCCATTTTTGTATTGGGTTGTTTGGTTTTTTTAATATTAAGCTGCATGTGCTGTTTATATATATTGGAGATTAATCCTTTGACCATTGATTCGTTAGCAAATATTTTCGCCCATTCTGAGGGATGCCATTTTCCATTCCAAATTTTTTAAACAAAAAAAGAAAGATAGAAAAAGAAGCAGAACACTAATGTGTGTAAAATATGCGTTTTGAAATGGTCGTTTGGAAATATTGGTGTCCTTTGAATTTTTTCGTCGATATATGACGCCAGGATTTGTTTTCAGGGCAGGTGTCATTTACAGGCCTGTAATGATTTTGAATATCCTCTGACCTTTAGCGCTGGGATTAAAGCTGCTGTTGTGTGAAACGGCCACAAGGTGGCAGCAGTTCTCCCTCACCAAATATGGTTTTAAGGGCAGCAGAGCCTCAATGGAAGTCACGTTATAGATTGGAATTTAGAACGGAATGTGCCAGGAGAAAGCCCCTCCAGTTTGTCTCACTACTTCTTGTTCGTGTTTTTAATTTATTTATTTTTTATTTTTTATTAGAGCATATTTGATTACAACGTTTGGCTTGTGGTAGGTGTGCAAGATGTGTTTACTTTACACATATACATATGTCTGTTCTTCCTGGGATACTTTGCCCATGTACATTATGACAGAATGTTGAGTAGTCTTCTCTTGGTATTCTGTAGGTCTTTGGTGATTATATATTTCACCTGTGATTCTATATGTCTGTTAACCCCTATATCGTAATGAATCCAATCCTCACACCTTTCCTTTGGTGAACCATAAGTTTGTTTAATGAATCTGTGTTTGCCCTTCTCCGTGGAAATATCTGCCCTGGTATCCATTTTTAAGTAACACCTATAAGTGGTATCATACGATATGTGTCTTTCACTTTGTGACATACTACAAGTCACGTGATTACCTCTAGACTCATCTACGGTGCTGCAAATGGCATTGTGTCCTTTTTTTCCTTGGCTAATATTCTGTCTTAGCGAGGTCCATTTTCTGCAATGTGATTCCCTGAGGGCTGAGGATTAGCTGACCTGGGTAGCCTGACCCTGCCGGCAAGCCCTCCTCTGGTGTGCCTGGGTTGAAGTCTATATTAACAGCACTTCAGGCAGCAATAGCCCCTGCAGCTGTGCCTGACCTCATATTCTCTGGCGCGTCAGCAGTCTCGGGGCTGTGCTGGTGGGAGGGTGTGAGGGTCCACGGCTTTGTGGGTGGGTGTTCCGTTGTGTGTGGGGCTCTGCTGGACTTTCTGCAGGAGTTTCCAGGCTGCCACCTCTAAAGAAGAGGATGTGTCAACCATAACTTCCACTGGAATTTCTCTCGAGGCTGAGGTGAGGAAGGAAAAAAAGGAGTGGGGCCAGGACAGGAGCGGTATCTCAGGCAGGGAAATAGAAAGCTTCCAGAAGAGTGCCCGTGGCCAGGACCATCCTGGCTGGCCTGCAGGCACCAAGTTGGCCTGCGTGCTGTTGCTGGTGTGGCTACACGGCCCTTCCTGTAGGCTTTCAAGCCCTTGTACATATTCAGGTGTTTTGCCTGGGAAGGGTGGGAACAGTTCAGCAGCAGCTGGCCTGGGGCTCAGCTCACGTTTACTAACAGAGGCCTCGGCACGGTCCCCCGGCTTTGCGATGAGGACGCTCCTTGCTTGGGGGGGCGGGGCTGCTGGATGTATGGGAGATGATTCCCCACCTCTGACCAATTTCACAATTGTTTACCACTGGAGCAAGTTCCTTGGTAGGGTTTACCTCTGTATAAGTGTTAGCTTAAGGTTTTTTTTTTTTCTTTTTTGGTTCAAGTTAGATTTTATTCCTCTTTTATGTATTTTTAGATATAATCATGGAAATAATTCATTATATAAATACATCAGTGTGAATGGAAGAACTTTTCGCTGTTTTATTTTTAAATTTTATTTTTTAAAATTTTGAAATTTAATTTTATTTTTTTATACAGCAGGTTATTATTAGTTATCTATTTTATGCATATACATGTATACAGGTCAATCCCAATCTCCCAACTCATCCCACCACCACCACCCCATGGCTTCCCCCACGTGGTGTCCATACGTTTGTTCTCTACCTCTGTGTCTCTATTTCTGCCCTGCAAACCAGTTCATCTGTACCATTTTTCTAGGTTCCACATATATGCATTAATATACAATATTTGTTTTTCTCTTTCTGACTTACTTCATTCTGTATGACAGTCTCTAGATCCATCGACGTCTCTACAAATGATCCAGTTTCATTCCTTCTTATGGCTGAGTAATATTCCATTTTATATATGTACCACATCTTTATCCATTCGTCTGTCTGTGTGTATTTAAGTTGTTTCCATTTCCTGGCTATTTTAAATAGTGCTGAAATGAGCATTGTGGTGAATGTGCCTTTTTGATTTATGGTTTCCTCTGGGTATATGACAAGAAGTGGGATTGCTGGATCCTATGGTAATTCTATTTCTAGTTTCTTTAAGGAAACTCCATACTGTTCCCCATCATGACTGTATCAATTTACATTTCCACCATTAGTGGAAGAGGGATCCTTTTGTCCACACGCTCCCCAGAATTTGTTGTTTGTAGATTTTCTGATGATACCGACTCTAACAGGTGTGAGGTGATACCTCTAGTAGTTTTGATTTGCATTTCTCTAATATTTAGTGCTGTTGAGCAGCTTTTCATGTGCGTCTTGGCCATCTCTGTGTCTTCTTTGAAGAAACGTCTCTTTAGATCTTCTGCCCAATTTTGTATTGAGTTGTTTGGTTTTTTTTAATATTAAGCTGCATGAGCTGTTTATATATATTGGAGATTAATGCTTTGTCCATTGATTCGTTTGCAAATATTTTCGCCCATTCTGAGGAATGCCTTCTTCCATCCCCGTTTTTTAACCAAAAAAGAAAGAAAGAAAAAGAAGCAGAACACTAATGTGCGTACAATATGCGTTTTGCAATGGTCGTTTTGAAATATGGACGTCCTTTGAATTTTTTGGTCGATATATGACGCCAGGATTTGTTTTCAGGGCAGGTGTCATTTACAGGCCTGTAATGATTTTGAATATCCACTGACCATTAGCGCTGGGATTAAAGCTGCTGTTGTGTGAAACGGCCACAAGGTGGCAGCAGTTCTCCCTTACAAAATCTGTTTACTAGGGCAGCAGAGCCTCAATGGAAGTCACGTTCTAGATTGGAATTTAGAACGGAACGTGCCAGGAGAAAGCCCCTCAAGTTTGTCTCACTACTACTTGTTCGTGTTTTTCATTTATTTATTTTTATTTTTTATTACATGTTTGATTACAACCTTTGGCTTGTGGTAGGTGTGCAAGATGTGTTTCTTTTACACATATACATATGTCTGTTCTTCCTGGGATCCTTTTCCCATGTACGTTATGACAGAATGTTGAGTAGTCTTCTCTTGGTATTCTGTAGGTCTTTGGTGATTATATATTTCACCTGTGTTTGTATATGTTTGGTAACCCCAATATCGTAATGAATCCAATCCTCACACCTTTCCTTTGGTGAACCATAAGTTTGTTTAATGAATCTGTGATTGCCCTTCTCCGTGGAAATATCTGCCCGGGTATCCATTTTTAGGTAACACCTCTAAGTGATATCATACGATATGTGTCTTTCATTTTCAGACTTTCTACAAGTCACGTGATTACCTCTAGACTCATCTACGGTGCTGCAAATGGCATTGTGAGCTTTTTTTCCTTGGCTCATATTCTGTCTTAGCGAGGTGCATTTTAGGCAATGTGATTCCCTGAGGGCTGAGTATTAGCTGCCCTGGGCAGCCTGACCCTGCCGGCAAGCCCTCCCCAGATGTGCCAGGGGTGAGGTCAATATAAACAGCACTCCAGGCAGCAATAGCCCCTGCAGCTGTGCCTGACTCCATATTCTCTGGCCTGTCAGCAGTCTCGGTGTTGTGCTGGTGGGAGGGTGTGAGGGTCCACGGCTTTGTGGGTGGGTTTTCCGTTGTGAGTGTGGCTCTGCTGGAATTTCTGCAGGAGTTGCCAGGCTGCCACCTGTAAAGAAGAGGATGTGTCACCCATAACTTCCACTGGAATTTCTCTCCGGGCTGAGGTGAGGAAGGAAAAAAAGGATTGGGGGCCGGGACAGGAGGGGTATCCCAGGCAGGGAAATGAAAAACTTCCAGAAGAGCGCCCGGGGCCAGGACCATTCTGGCTGGCATGCAGGCACCAAGTTGGCCTGTGTGCTGTCGCTGGTGTGGCTCCACGGCCCTTCCTCTAGGCTTTCAAGCCCTTGTACATATTCCGGTGTTTTACCTGGGAAGGGTGGGACCAGTTCAGCAGCAGCTGACCTGGGGCTCAGCTCACGTTTACTGACAGAGGCCTCGGCACGGTCCCCCAGCTTGGCGATGAGGACGCTCCTTGCATGGGGGAGCGGGGCTGCTGGGTGTATGGGAGATGATTCCCCACCTCTGACCAATTTCAGAATTGTTTACTGCTGGAGCAAGTGCCTTGGTAGGGTTTTCCTCTGTATAACAGTTAGGTTTAGGTTTTTTTTTTCTTTTTTGGTTCAAGTTAGATTTTATTCCTCTTTTATGTATTTATAGATATAAGCCTGGAAATAATTCATTCATATAAATACATCTGTGTGAATGGAAGAACTTTTTTCTGTTTTATTTTTAAATTTTATTTTTTTAAATTTTGAAATTTAATTTTATTTTTTTATAGAGCAGGTTATTATTAGTTATCTATTTTATGCATATACATGTATACAGGCCAATCCCAATCTCCCAACTCATCCCACCACCACCACCCCATGGCTTCCCCCACGTGGTGTCCATACGTTTGTTCTCTACCTCTGTGTCTCTATTTCTGACCTGCAAATCAGTTCATCTGTACCATTATTCTAGGTTCTACATATATGCATTAATATACAATATTTGTTTTTCTCTTTCTGACTTACTTCATTCTGTATGACAGATTCTAGATCCATCGACGTCTCTACAAATGACCCAGTTTCATTCCTTCTTATGGCTGAGTAATATTCCATTTTATATATGTACCACATCTTTATCCATTCGTCTGTCTGTGTGTATTTAGGTTGTTTCCATTTCCTGGCTATTTTAAATAGTGCTGAAATGAGCATTGTGGTGAATGTGCTTTATGATTCATGGTTTCCTCTGGGTATATGACCAGAAGTGGGATTGCTGCATCATATGGTAATTCTATTTCTAGTTTTTTTAAGGAAACTCCATACTGTTCTCCATCATGACTGTATCAATTTACATTTCCACCTATAGTGGAAGAGGGATCCTTTTGTCCACACCCTCCCCAGAATTTGTTGTTTGTAGATTTTCTGATGATGCCGACTCTAACAGGTGTGAGGGGATACCTCATTGTAGTTTTGATTTGCATTTCTCTAATAATTAGTGCTGTTTGCAGCTTTTCATGTGCGTCTTGGCCATCTCTGTGTCTTCTTTGAAGAAACGTCTCTTTAGATCTTCTGCCCATTTTTGTATGGGGTTGTTTTTTTTTTTTTCATATTAAGCTGCATGAGCTGTTTATATATATTGGAGATTAATCCTTTGACCACTGACTCGTTTGCAAATATTTTCGCCCATTCTGAGTGATGCCTTTTTCCATTCCCGTTTTTCTAACCCAAAAAGGAAAGAAAGAAAAAGAAGCAGAACACTTATGTGCGTACAATATGCGTTTTGAACGGGTCGTTTTGAAATATGGACGTCCTTTGAATTTTTTGGTCGATATATGACCCCAGGATTTATTTTCAGGGCAGGTGTCATTTACAGGCCTGTAAAGATTTTGAATATCCACTGACCATTAGCGCAGGGATTAAAGCTGCTGTTGTGTGAAACTGCCACAAGGTGGCAGCAGTTTTCCCTTACCAATTCTGGTTACTAGGGCAGCAGATCCTCAATGGAAGTCGCGTTCTAGATTGGAATTTAGAACGGAATGTGCCAGGAGAAAGCCCCTCAAGTTTGTCTCACTACTTCTTGTTCGTGTTTTTCATTTAATTTTTTATTTTTTTTTAATTTTATTTTTTTTTTCTTTTTGCGGTATGCGGGCCTCTCACTGTTGTGGCCTCTCCCGTTGCGGAGCACAGGCTCCGGACGTGCAGGCCCAGAGGCCATGGCTCACGGGCCCAGCCGCTCCGCGGCATATGGGATCCTCCCAGACCGGGGCACGAACCCGTATCCCCTGCATCGGCAGGCGGACTCTCAACAACTGCGCCACCAGGGAGGCCCTAATTTTTTATTTTTTATTACAGCAAGTTTGATTACAACGTTTGGCTTGTTGTACGTGTGCAAGATGTGTTTCTTTTACACATATACATATGTCTGTTCTTCCTGGGATCCTTTTCCCATGTACGTTATGACAGAATGTTGAGTAGTCTTCTCTTGGTATTCTGTAGGTCTTTGGTGATTATATATTTCACCTGTGTTTGTATATGTCTGTTAACCCCAATATCGTAATGAATCCAATCTTCACACCTTTCCTTTGGTGAACCATAAGTTTGTTTAATGAATCTGTGATTGCCCTTCTCCGTGGAAATATCTGCCCTGGTATCAATTTTTAGGTAACACCTCTAAGTTATATCATACGATATGTGTCTTTAACTTTCTGCCTTACTACAATTCACGTGATTACCTCTAGACTCATCTACGGTGCTGCAAATGGCATTGTGTCCATTTTTTTCCTTGGCTCATACTCTGTCTTGGCGAGGTCCATTTTCTGCAATGTGATTCCCTGAGGGCTGAGGATTAGCTAACCTGGGCAGCCTGACCCTGCCGGCAAGCCCTCCCCAGGTGTGCCTGGGTTGAGGTCAATATAAACAGCACTCCAGGCAGCAATAGTCCCTGCAGCTGTGCCTGACTCCATATTCTCTGGCCCTTCAGCAGTCTGGGGGCTGTGCTGGTGGGAGGGTGTGAGGGTCCACATCTTTGTGGGGGGGTGTTCCGTTGTGAGTGGGGCTCTGCTGGACTTTCTGCAGGAGTTGCCAGGCTGCCACCTGTAAAGAAGTGGATGTGTCACCCATAACTTCCACTGGAATTTCTCTCTGGGCTGAGGTGAGGAAGGAAAAAAAGGAGTGGGGACAGGGACAGGAGGGGTATCCCAGGCAGGGAAATGGAAAGATTCCAGAAGATCGCCCGGGGCCAGGACCATCCTGGCTGACCTGCAGGCACCAAGTTCGCCTGCGTGCTGTCGCTGGTGTGTCTCCACGGTCCTTCCTCTAGGCTTTCAAGCCCTTGTACATATACAGGTGTTTCACCTGGGAAGGGTGGGAACAGTTCAGCAGCAGCTGGCCTGGGGCTCAGCTCACGTTTACTCACAGAGGCCTCGGCACGGTCCTCCAGCTTTGCAATAAGGACGCTCCTTGTGTGGGCGGGTGGGGCTGCTGGCTGTATGGGAGATGATTCCCCACCTCTGACCAATTTCAGAATTGTTTACCACTGGAGCAAGTGCCTTGGTAGTGTTTTCCTCTGTATAACTGTTAGGTTCAGTTTTTTTTTTTTTCTTTTTTGGTTCAAGTTAGATTTTATTCCTCTTTTATGTATTTATAGATATAAGCCTGGAAATAATTCATTCATATAAATACATCTGTGTGAATGGAACAACTTTTTTCTGTTTTATTTTTAAATTTTATTTTTTTAAATTTTGAAATTTAATTTTATTTTTTTATAGAGCAGGTTATTATTAGTTATCTATTTTATGCATATACATGTATACAGGCCAATCCCAATCTCCCAACTCATCCCACCACCACCACCCCATGGCTTCCCCCACGTGGTGTCCATACGTTTGTTCTCTACCTCTGTGTCTCTATTTCTGACCTGCAAACCAGTTCATCTGTACCATTTTTCTAGGTTCCACATATATGCATTAATATACAATATTTGTTTTTCTCTTTCTGACTTACTTCATTCTGTATGACAGATTCTAGATCCATCGACGTCTCTACAAATGACCCAGTTTCATTCCTTCTTATGGCTGAGTAATATTCCATTTTATATATGTACCACATCTTTATCCATTCGTCTGTCTGTGTGTATTTAGGTTGTTTCCATTTCCTGGCTATTTTAAATAGTGCTGAAATGAGCATTGTGGTGAATGTGCTTTATGATTCATGGTTTCCTCTGGGTATATGACCAGAAGTGGGATTGCTGCATCATATGGTAATTCTATTTCTAGTTTTTTTAAGGAAATTCCATACTGTTCTCCATCATGACTGTATCAATTTACATTTCCACCAATAGTGGAAGAGGGATCCTTTTGTCCACACCATCCCCAGAATTTATTGTTTGTTGATTTTCTGATGATGCAGACTCTAACAGGTGTGAGGTGATACCTCATTGTAGTTTTGATTTGCATTTCTCTAATAATTAGTGCTGTTTGCAGCTTTTCATGTGTGTCTTGGCCATCTCTGTGTCTTCTTTGAAGAAACGTCTCTTTAGATCTTCTGCCCATTTTTGTATGGGGTTGTTTGGTTTTTTTAATATTAAGCTGCATGAGCTGTTTATATATATTGGAGATTAATCCTTTGACCATTGATTCGTTTGCAAATATTTTCGCCCATTCTGAGGGATTCCTTTTCCCATTCCGGTTTTTTTAACCAAAAAAAGAAAGAAAGAAAAAGAAGCAGAACACTAATGTGCGTGAAATATGCCTCTTGAAACTGTCGTTTTGAAATATGGACGTCTTTTGAATTTTTTGGTCGATATATGACCCCAGGATTTGTTTTCAGGGCAGGTGTCATTTACAGGCCTGTAATGATTTGGAATATCCACTGACCATTAGCGCTGGGATTAAAGCTGCTGTTGTGTGAAACGGCCAAAAGGTGGCAGCAGTTCTCCCTTACCAAATCTGGTTACTAGGGCAGCAGAGCCTCAATGGAAGTCGCGTTCTAGATTGGAATGTAGAACGGAATGTGCCAGGAGAAAGCCCCTCAAGTTTGTCTCACTACTTCTTGTTCGTGTTTTTAATTTAATTTTTTATTTTTTATTACAGCAAGTTTGAGTACAACGTTTAGCTTGTTGTAGGTGTGCAAAAGGTGGTTCTTTTACACATATACATATGTCTGTTCTTCCTGGGATCCTTTTCCCATGAACATTATGACAGAATGTTGAGTAGTCTTCTCTTGGTACTCCGTAGGTCTTTGGTAATTATATACGTGTACTGTGTTTGTATATGTCTGTTAACACCAATATCGTAATGAATTCAATCCTCACACCTTTCCTTTGGTGAACCATAAGTTTGTTTAATGAATCTGTGATTGCCCTTCTCCGTGGAAATATCTGCCCTGGTATCAATTTATAGGTAACACCTATAAGTGATATGATATGATATGTGTCTTTCACTTTCTGACTTACTCCAAGTCACGTGATTACCTCTAGATTCATCTACGGTGCTGCAAATGGCATTGTGTCCTTTTTTCCCTTGGCGAATATTCTGTCATAGCGAGGTCCATTTTCTGCAATGTGATTCCCTGAGGGCTGAGGATTAGCTGACCTGGGCAGCCTGACCCTGCCGGCAAGCCCTCCCCAGGTGTGCCTGGGTTGAGGCCAATATAAACAGCACTCCAGGCAGCAATAGCCCCTGCAGCTGTGCCTGACTCCATATTCTCTGCCCCGTCAGCAGTCTCGGGGCTGTGCTGGTGGGAGGGTGTGAGGGTCCACGGCTTTGTGGGCGGCCCGGTATGAGTGGGGCTCTGCTGGACTTTCTGCAGGAGTTGCCAGGCTGCCACCTCTAAAGAAGACGATGTGTCACCCATAACTTCCACTGGAATCTCTCTCCGGGCTGAGGTGAGGAAGGAAAAAAAGGAGTGGGGGCCGGGACAGGAGGGGTATCTCAGGCAGGGCAATGGAAAGCTTCCAGAAGAGCGCCCGTGTCCAGGACCATCCTGGCTGACCTGCAGGCACCAAGTTGGCCTGCGTGCTGTCGCTGGTGTGTCTCCACGGCCCTTCCTCTAGGCTTTCAAGCCCTTGTACATATTCAGGTGTTTCACCTGGGAAGGGTGGGAACAGTTCAGCAGCAGCTGGCCTGGGGCTCAGCTCACGTTTACTCACAGAGGCCTCGGCACGGTCCCACAGCTTTGCAATAAGGACGCTCCTTGTGTGGGCTGGTGGGGCTGCTGGCTGTATGGGGGATGATTCCCCACCTCTGACCAATTTCAGAATTGTTTACCACTGGAGCAAGTGCCTTGGTTGTGTTTCCCTCTGTATAACTGTTAGGTTCAGCTTTTTTTTTTCTTTTTTGGTTCAAGTTAGATTTTATTCCTCTTTTATGTATTTATGGATATAAGCATGGAAATAATTCATTCTTATAAATACATCAGTGTGAATGAAAGGACTTTTTTTCTGTTTTATTTTTACATTTTATTATTAAAAATTTTGAAATTTAATTTTATTTATTTTTTATACAGTAGGTTATTATTAGTTATCTATTTTATGCATAGACATGTATACAGGTCAATCCCAATCTCCCAACACATCCCACCACCCCCCCCCATGGCTTCCCCCCTTTGTGTCCATACGTTTGTTCTCTACCTCTGTGTCTCTATTTCTGCCCTGCAAACCAGTTCATCTGTACCATTTTTTCTAGGTTCCACATATAGGCATTAATATACAATATTTGTTTTTCACTTTCTGACATACTTCACTCTGTATGACAGTCTCTAGATCCGTCAACTTCTCTACAAATGACCCAGTTTCATTCCTTTTTATGGCTGAGTAATATTCCATTTTATATATATACCACATCTTTCTCCATTCGTCTGTCTGTGGCCATTTAGGTTGCTTCCATTACCTGGCTATTGTAAATAGTGCTGCAATGAACATTGTGGTGAATGTGTCTCTGTGATTTATGGTTTTCCCTGGGTAAATGCCCAGAAGTGGGATTGCTGGATCCTATGGTAATTCTTTTTTTAGTTTTTTAAAGGAACTTCCATACAGTTCTCCATAGTGACTGTATCAATTTACATTCCCAACAATAGCGGAAGAGGGTTCCTTTTGTCCACACCCTCCCCAGAATTTGTTGTTTGTAGATTATCTGATGATGCCGATTCTAACAGGTGTGAGGTCTTACCTCATTTTAGTTTTGATTTGCATTTCTCTAATAATTAGTGATGTTGAGCAGCTTTTCATGAGCGTCTTGGCCATCTCTGTGTCTTCTTGGAAGAAACGTCTATTTAGATCTTCTGCCCATTTTTGTATTGGGTTGTTTGTTTTATTAATATTAAGCTGCATGTGCTGTTTATATATATTGGAGATTAAACCTTTGTCCATTGATTCGTTTGTGAACGTTTTCGCCCATTCTGAGGGTTGCCTTTTACCATTCCCGTTTTTTTAACAAAGAAAGAAAGAAAGCTAAAGAAGCAGAACACTAATGTGCGTGAAATATGCCTCTTGAAACTGTCGTTTTGAAATATGGACGTCTTTTGAATTTTTTGGTCGATATATGACCCCAGGATTTGTTTTCAGGGCAGGTGTCATTTACAGGCCTGTAATGATTTGGAATATCCACTGACCATTAGCGCTGGGATTAAAGCTGCTGTTGTGTGAAACGGCCACAAGGTGGCAGCAGTTCTCCCTTACCAAATCTGGTTACTAGGGCAGCAGAGCCTCAATGGAAGTCGCGTTCTAGATTGGAATGTAGAACGGAATGTGCCAGGAGAAAGCCCCTCAAGTTTGTCTCACTACTTCTTGTTCGTGTTTTTAATTTAATTTTTTATTTTTTATTACAGCAAGTTTGAGTACAACGTTTAGCTTGTTGTAGGTGTGCAAGAGGTGGTTCTTTTACACATATACATATGTCTGTTCTTCCTGGGATCCTTTTCCCATGTACGTTATGACAGAATGTTGAGTAGTCTTCTCTTGGTACTCCGTAGGTCTTTGCTGATTATATACGTCTACTGTGTTTGTATATGTCTGTTAACCCCAATATCGTAATGAATTCAATGCTCACACCTTTCCTTTGGTGAACCATAAGTTTGTTTAATGAATCTGTGATTACCCTTCTCCGTGGAAATATCTGCCCTGGTATCAATTTATAGGTAACACCTATAAGTGATATGATATGATATGTGTCTTTCACTTTCTGACTTACTCCAAGTCACGTGATTACCTCTAGACTCATCTACGGTGCTGCAAATGGCATTGTGTCCGTTTTTTCCTTGGCGAATATTCTGTCTTAGCGAGGTCCATTTTCTGCAATGTGATTCCCTGAGGGCTGAGGATTAGCTGACATGGGCAGCCTGACCCTGCCGGCAAGCCCTCCCCAGGTGTGCCTGGGTTGAGGTCAATATAAACAGCACTCCAGGCAGCAATAGCCCCTGCAGCTGTGCCTGACTCCATATTCTCTGCCCCGTCAGCAGTCTCGGGGCTGTGCTGGTGGGAGGGTGTGAGGGTCCACGGCTTTGTGGGCGGCCCGGTGTGAGTGGGGCTCTGCTGGACTTTCTGCAGGAGTTGCCAGGCTGCCACCTGTAAAGAAGAGGATGTGTCACCCATAATTTCCACTGGAATATCTCTCCGGGCTGAGGCAAGTCAGGAAAAAAGGAGTGGTGGCCGGGACAGGATGGGTATCTCAGGCAGGGCAATGGAAAGCTTCCACAAGAGTGCCCGTGGCCAGGACCATCCTGGCTGACCTGCAGGCACCAAGTTGGCCTGCGTGCTGTTGCTCGTGTGGCTCCACGGCCCTTCCTCTAGGCTTTCAAGCCCTTGTACATATTCAGGTGTTTCACCTGGGAAGGGTGGGAACAGTTCAGCAGCAGCTGGCCTGGGGCTCAGCTCACGTTTACTCACAGAGGCCTCGGCACGGTCCCACAGCTTTGCAATAAGGATGCTCCTTGCGTGGTGTGGTGGGGCTGCTGGCTGTATGGGGGATGATTCCCCACCTAAGACCAATTTCAGAATTGTTTACCACTGGAGCAAGTGCCTTGGTTGTGTTTCCCTCTGTATAACTGTTAGGTTCAGCTTTTTTTTTTCTTTTTTGGTTCACGTTAGATTTTATTCCTCTTTTATGTATTTATGGATATAAGCATGGAAATAATTCATTCTTATAAATACATCAGTGTGAATGGAAGGACTTTTTTTCTGTTTTATTTTAACATTTTATTTTTTAAAATTTAGAAATTTAATTTTATTTATTTTTTCATACAGTAGGTTATTATTAGTTATCTATTTTATGCCTAGACATGTATACAGGTCAATCCCAATCTCCCAACTCATCCCACCACCACCACCCCATGGCTTCCCCCACTTTGTGTCCATACGTTTGTTCTCTGCCTCTGTGTGTCTATTTCTGCCCTGCAAACCAGTTCATCTGTACCATTTTTTCTAATTTCCACATATAGGCATTAATATACAATATTTGTTTTTCTCTTTCTGACTTACCTCACTCTGTATGACAGTCTCTAGATCCATCAACTTCTCTACAAATGACCCAGTTTCATTCCTTTTTATGGCTGAGTAATATTCCATTTTATATATGTACCACATCTTTATCCATTCATGTGTCTGTGGGCATTTAGGTGGCTTCCATTACCTGGCTATTGTAAATAGTGTTGCAATGAACATTGTGGTGAATGTGTCTCTGTGATTTATGGTTTTCTCTTGGTAAATGCCCAGAAGTGGGATTGCTGGATCCTATGGTAATTCTCTTTTTAGTTTTTTAAAGGAACCTCCATACTGTTCTCCATAGTGACTGTATCAATTTACATTCCCACCAATAGCGGAAGAGGGTTCCTTTTGTCCACACCCTCCCCAGAATTTGTTGTTTGTAGATTATCTGATGATGCCGATTCTAACAGGTGTGAGGTCTTACCTCATTGTAGTTTTGATTTGCATTTCTCTAATAATTAGTGATGTTGAGCAGCTTTTCATGTGCGTCTGGGCCATCTCTGTGTCTTCTTTGAAGAAACGTCTATTTAGATCTTCTGCCCATTTTTGTATTGGGTTGTTTGTTTTATTAATATTAAGCTGCATGAGCTGTTTATATATATTGGAGATAATACCTTTGTCCATTGATTCGTTTGTGAACGTTTTCGCCCATTCTGAGGGTTGCCTTTTTCCATTCCCTTTTTTTAACAAAGAAAGAAAGAAAGCAAAAGAAGCAGAACACTAATGTGCGTGAAATATGCCTCTTGAAACTGTCGTTTTGAAATATGGACGTCTTTTGAATATTTTGGTCGATATATGACCCCAGGATTTGTTTCAGGGCAGGTGTCATTTACAGGCCTGTAATGATTTGGAATATCCACTGACCTTTAGCGCTGGGATTAAAGCTGCTGTTGTGTGAAACGGCCACAAGGTGGCAGCAGTTCTCCCTTACCAAATCTGGTTACTAGGGCAGCAGAGCCTCAATGGAAGTCGCGTTCTAGATTGGAATGTAGAACGGAATGTGCCAGGAGAAAGCCCCTCAAGTTTGTCTCACTACTTCTTGTTCGTGTTTTTAATTTAATTTTTTATTTTTTATTACAGCAAGTTTGAGTACAACGTTTAGCTTGTTGTAGGTGTGCAAAAGGTGGTTCTTTTACACATATACATATGTCTGTTCTTCCTGGGATCCTTTTCCCATGAACATTATGACAGAATGTTGAGTAGTCTTCTCTTGGTACTCCGTAGGTCTTTGGTAATTATATACGTGTACTGTGTTTGTATATGTCTGTTAACACCAATATCGTAATGAATTCAATCCTCACACCTTTCCTTTGGTGAACCATAAGTTTGTTTAATGAATCTGTGATTGCCCTTCTCCGTGGAAATATCTGCCCTGGTATCAATTTATAGGTAACACCTATAAGTGATATGATATGATATGTGTCTTTCACTTTCTGACTTACTCCAAGTCACGTGATTACCTCTAGATTCATCTACGGTGCTGCAAATGGCATTGTGTCCTTTTTTCCCTTGGCGAATATTCTGTCATAGCGAGGTCCATTTTCTGCAATGTGATTCCCTGAGGGCTGAGGATTAGCTGACCTGGGCAGCCTGACCCTGCCGGCAAGCCCTCCCCAGGTGTGCCTGGGTTGAGGCCAATATAAACAGCACTCCAGGCAGCAATAGCCCCTGCAGCTGTGCCTGACTCCATATTCTCTGCCCCGTCAGCAGTCTCGGGGCTGTGCTGGTGGGAGGGTGTGAGGGTCCACGGCTTTGTGGGCGGCCCGGTATGAGTGGGGCTCTGCTGGACTTTCTGCAGGAGTTGCCAGGCTGCCACCTCTAAAGAAGACGATGTGTCACCCATAACTTCCACTGGAATCTCTCTCCGGGCTGAGGTGAGGAAGGAAAAAAAGGAGTGGGGGCCGGGACAGGAGGGGTATCTCAGGCAGGGCAATGCAAAGCTTCCAGAAGAGCGCCCGTGGCCTGGACCAGCCTGGCTGACCTGCAGGCACCAAGTTGGCCTGCGTGCTGTCGCTGGTGTGGCTCCACGGCCCTTCCTCTAGGCTTTCAAGCCCTTGTACATATTCAGGTGTTTCACCTGGGAATGGTGGGAACAGTTCAGCAGCAGCTGGCCTGGGGCTCAGCTCACGTTTACTCACAGAGGCCTCGGCACGGTCCCCCAGCTTTGCAATAAGGACGCTCCTTGCGTGGGCGGGCGGGGCTGCTGGCTGTATGGGAGATGATTCCCCACCTCTGACCAATTTCAGAATTGTTTACCACTGGAGCAAGTGCCTTGGTAGTGTTTTTCTCTGTATAACTGTTAGGTTCAGTTCTTTTTTTTATTTTTTGGTTCAAGTTAGGTTTTATTCCTCTTTTATGTATTTATAGATATAAGCATGGAAATAGTTCATTCTTATAAATACATCAGTGTGAATGGAAGAAATTTTTTTCTGTTTTATTTTTACATTTTATTTTTAAAAATTTTGTAATTTAATTTTATTTATTTTTTTATACAGTAGGTTATTATTAGTTATCTATTTTATGCATAGACATGTATACAGGTCAATCCCAATCTCCCAACTCATCCCACCACCACCACCCCATGGCTTACCCCACTTTGTGTCCATACGTTTTTTATCCACCTATGTGTCTCTATTTCTGCCCTGCAAACCAGTTCATCTGAACCATTTTTCTAGGTTCCACATATAGGCATTAATATACAATATTTGTTTTTCTCTTTCTGACTTACTTCACTCTGTATGACAGTCTCTAGATCCATCAACTTCTCTACAAATGACCCAGTTTCATTCCTTTTTATGGCTGAGTAATATTCCATTTTATATATGTACCACATCTTTATCCATTCATCTGTCTGTGGCCATTTAGGTTGCTTCCATTACCTGGCTATTGTAAATAGTGCTGCAATGAACATTGTGGTGAATGTGTCTTTGTGATTTTTGGTTTTCTCTGGGTATATGCCCAGAAGTGGGATTGCTGGATCCTATGGTAATTCTCTTTTTAGTTTTTTAAAGGAACCTCCATAGTCTTCTCCATAGTGACTGTATCAATTTACATTCCCACCAATAGCGGAAGTGGGTTCCTTTTGTCCACACCCTCCCCAGAATTTGTTGTTTGTAGATTATCTGATGATGCCGATTCTAACAGGTGTGAGGTCTTACCTCATTGTAGTTTTGATTTGCATTTCTCTAATAATTAGTGATGTTGAGCAGCTTTTCATGTGCGTCTTGGCCATCTCTGTGTCTTCTTTGAAGAAACGTCTATTTAGATCTTCTGCACAGTTTTGTATTGGGTTGTTTGTTTTATTAATTTTAAGCTGCATGAGCTGTTTATATATGTTGGAGATTAAACCTTTCTCCATTGATTCGTTTGTGAACGTTTTCGCCCATTCTGAGGGTTGCCGTTTTCCATTCCCGTTCTTTTAAAGAAGAAAGAAAGAAAGCAAAAGAAGCAGAACACTAATGTGCGTGAAATATGCCTCTTGAAACTGTCGTTTTGAAATATGGACGTCTTTTGAATTTTTTGGTCGATATATGACCCCAGGATTTGTTTTCAGGGCAGGTGTCATTTACAGGCGTGTAATGATTTGGAATATCCACTGACCATTAGCGTTGGGATTAAAGCTGCAGTTGTGTGAAACGGCCACAAGGTGGCAGCAGTTCTCCCTTACCAAATCTGGTTACTAGGGCAGCAGAGACTCAATGGAAGTCGTGTTCTAGATTGGAATGTAGAACGGAATGTGCCAGGAGAAAGCCCCTCAAGTTTGTCTCTCTACTTCTTGTTCGTGTTTTTAATTTAATTTTTTATTTTTTATTACAGCAAGTTTGAGTACAATGTTTAGCATGTTGTAGGTGTGCAAGAGGTGGTTCTTTTACACATATACATATGTCTGTTCTTCCTGGGATCCTTTTCCCATGTACGTTATGACAGAATGTTGAGTAGTCTTCTCTTGGTACTCCGTAGGTCTTTGGTGATTATATACGTCTACTGTGTTTGTATATGTCTGTTAACCCCAATATCGTAATGAATTCAATCCTCACACCTTTCCTTTGGTGAACCATAAGTTTGTTTAATGAATCTGTGATTGCCCTTCTCCGTGGAAATATCTGCCCTGGTATCAATTTATAGGTAACACCTATAAGTGATATGATATGATATGTGTCTTTCACATTCTGACTTACTACAAGTTACATGATTACCTCGAGACTCATCTACGGTGCTGCAAATGGCATTGTGTCCTTTTTTTCCTTGGCGAATATTCTGTCTTAGCGAGGTCCATTTTCTGCAATGTGATTCCCTGAGGGCTGAGGATTAGCTGACCTGGGCAGCCTGACCCTGCCGGCAAGCCCTCCCCAGGTGTGCCTGGGTTGAGGTCAATATAAACAGCACTCCAGGCAGCAATAGCCCCTGCAGCTGTGCCTGACTCCATATTCTCTGCCCCGTCAGCAGTCTCGGGGCTGTGCTCTTGGGAGGGTGTGAGGGTCCACGGCTTTTTGGGTGGCCCGGTGTGAGTGGGGCTCTGCTGGACTTTCTGCAGGAGTTGCCAGGCTGCCACCTGTAAAGAAGAGGATTTGTCACCCATAACTTCCACTGGAATATCTCTCCGGGCTGAGGTGAGGAAGGAAAAAAAGGAGTGGGGGCCGGGACAGGAGGGGTATCTCAGGCAGGGCAATGGAAAGCTTCCAGAAGAGCGCCCGTGGCCAGGACCATCCTGGCTGACCTGCAGGCACCAAGTTGGCCTGCGTGCTGTCGCTGGTGTGTCTCCACGGCCCTTCCTCTAGGCTTTCAAGCCCTTGTACATATTCAGGTGTTTCACCTGGGAAGGGTGGGAACAGTTCAGCAGCAGCTGGCCTGGGGCTCAGCTCACGTTTACTCACAGAGGCCTCGGCACGGTCCCCCAGCTTTGCAATAAGGACGCTCCTTGCGTGGGCGGGCGGGGCTGCTGGCTGTATGGGAGATGATTCCCCACCTCTGACCAATTTCAGAATTGTTTACCACTGGAGCAAGTGCCTTGGTAGTGTTTTTCTCTGTATAACTGTTAGGTTCAGTTCTTTTTTTTATTTTTTGGTTCAAGTTAGGTTTTATTCCTCTTTTATGTATTTATAGATATAAGCATGGAAATAGTTCATTCTTATAAATACATCAGTGTGAATGGAAGAAATTTTTTTCTGTTTTATTTTTACATTTTATTTTTAAAAATTTTGTAATTTAATTTTATTTATTTTTTTATACAGTAGGTTATTATTAGTTATCTATTTTATGCATATACATGTATACAGGTCAATCCCAATCTCCCAACTCATCCCACCACCACCACCCCATGGCTTTCCCCACTTTGTGTCCATACGTTTTTTATCCACCTATGTGTCTCTATTTCTGCCCTGCAAACCAGTTCATCTGAACCATTTTTCTAGGTTCCACATATAGGCATTAATATACAATATTTGTTTTTCTCTTTCTGACTTACTTCACTCTGTATGACAGTCTCTAGATCCATCAACTTCTCTACAAATGACCCAGTTTCATTCCTTTTTATGACTGAGTAATATTCCATTTTATATATGTACCACATCTTTATCCATTCATCTGTCTGTGGCCATTTAGGTTGCTTCCATTACCTGGCTATTGTAAATAGTGCTGCAATGAACATTGTGGTGAATGTGTCTTTGTGATTTTTGGTTTTCTCTTGGTATATGCCCAGAAGTGGGATTGCTGGATCCTATGGTAATTCTCTTTTTAGTTTTTTAAAGGAACCTCCATAGTCTTCTCCATAGTGACTGTATCAATTTACATTCCCACCAATAGCGGAAGTGGGTTCCTTTTGTCCACACCCTCCCCAGAATTTGTTGTTTGTAGATTATCTGATGATGCCGATTATAACAGGTGTGAGGTCTTACCTCATTGTAGTTTTGATTTGCATTTCTCTAATAATTAGTGATGTTGAGCAGCTTTTCATGTGCGTCTTGGCCATCTCTGTGTCTTCTTTGAAGAAACGTCTATTTAGATCTTCTGCACAGTTTTGTATTGGGTTGTTTGTTTTATTAATTTTAAGCTGACTGAGCTGTTTATATATGTTGGAGATTAAACCTTTCTCCATTGATTCGTTTGTGAACGTTTTCGCCCATTCTGAGGGTTGCCGTATTCCATTCCCGTTCTTTTAAAGAAGAAAGAAAGAAAGCAAAAGAAGCAGAACACTAATGTGCGTGAAATATGCCTCTTGAAACTGTCGTTTTGAAATATGGACGTCTTTTGAATTTTTTGGTCGATATATGACCCCAGGATTTGTTTTCAGGGCAGGTGTCATTTACAGGCGTGTAGTGATTTGGAATATCCACTGACCATTAGCGCTGGGATTAAAGCTGCAGTTGTGTGAAACGGCCACAAGGTGGCAGCAGTTCTCCCTTACCAAATCTGGTTACTAGGGCAGCAGAGCCTCAATGGAAGTCGCGTTCTAGATTGGAATGTAGAACGGAATGTGCCAGGAGAAAGCCCCTCAAGTTTGTCTCTCTACTTCTTGTTCGTGTTTTTAATTTAATTTTTTATTTTTTATTACAGCACGTTTGAGTACAATGTTTAGCATGTTGTAGGTGTGCAAGAGGTGGTGCTTTTACACATATACTTATGTCTGTTCTTCCTGGGATCATTTTCCCATGTACGTTATGACAGAATGTTGAGTAGTCTTCCCTTGGTACTCCGTAGGTCTTTGGTGATTATATACGTCTACTGTGTTTGTATATGTCTGTTAACCCCAATATCGTAATGAATTCAATCCTCACACCTTTCCTTTGGTGAACCATAAGTTTGTTTAATGAATCTGTGATTGCCCTTCTCCGTGGAAATATCTGCCCTGGTATCAATTTATAGGTAACACCTATAAGTGATATGATATGATATGTGTCTTTCACATTCTGACTTACTACAAGTTACGTGATTACCTCGAGACTCATCTACGGTGCTGCAAATGGCATTGTGTCCTTTTTTTCCTTGGCGAATATTCTGTCTTAGCGAGGTCCATTTTCTGCAATGTGATTCCCTGAGGGCTGAGGATTAGCTGACCTGGGCAGCCTGACCCTGCCGGCAAGCCCTCCCCAGGTGTGCCTGGGTTGAGGTCAATATAAACAGCACTCCAGGCAGCAATAGCCCCTGCAGCTGTGCCTGACTCCATATTCTCAGACCGGTCAGCAGTCTCGGGGCTGTGCTGGTGGGAGGGTGTGAGGGTCCACGGCTTTGTGGGTGGCCCGGTGTGAGTGGGGCTCTGCTGGACTTTCGGCAGGAGTTGCCAGGCTGCCACATATAAAGAAGAGGATGTGTCACCCAAAACTTCCACTGGATATCTCTGCGGGCTGAGGTGAGTAAGGAAAAAAAGGAGTGGGGCCGGGACAGGAGGGGTATCTCAGGAAGGGCAATGGAAAGCTTCCAGAAGAGCGCCCATGGCCAGTACCATCCTGGCTGACCTGCAGGCACCAAGTTGGCCTGCGTGCTGTCGCTGGTGTGGCTCCACGGCCCTTCCTCTAGGCTTTCAAGCCCTTGTACATATTCAGGTATTTCACCTGGGAAGGGTGGGAACAGTTCAGCAGCAGCTGGCCTGGGGCTCAGCTTACATTTACTCACAGAGGCCTCGGCATGGTCTCCGAGCTTTGCAGTAAGGACGCTCCTTGCGTGGGCGGGCGGGGCTGCTGGCTGTATGGGAGATGATTCTCCACCTCTGACCAATTTCAGAATTGTTTACCACTGGAGCAAGTGCCTTGGTAGTGTTTTTCTCTGTATAACTGTTAGGTTCAGTTTTTTTTTTCTTTTTTGGTTCAAGTTAGATTTTATTCCTCTTTTATGTATTTATAGATATAAGCATGGAAATAATTCATTCTTATAAATACATCAGTGTGAATGGAAGAACTTTTTTTCTGTTTTATTTTTACATTTTATTTTTAAAAATTTTGAAATTTAATTTTATTTATTTTTTTATACAGTAGGTTATTATTAGTTATCTATTTTATGCATAGACATGTATACAGGTCAATCCCAATCTCCCAACTCATCCCACCACCACCACCCCATGGCTTCCCCCACTTTGTGTCCATACGTTTGTTCTCTACCTCTGTGTCTCTATTTCTGCCCTGCAAACCAGTTCATCTGTACCATTTTTCTAGGTTCCACATATAGGCATTAATATACAATATTTGTTTTTCTCTTTCTGACTTACTTCACTCTGTATGACAGTCTCTAGATCCATCAACTTCTCTACAAATGACCCAGTTTCATTCCTTTTTATGGCTGAGTAATATTCCATTTTATATATGTACCACCTCTTTATCCATTCGTCTGTCTGTGGGCATTTAGGTTGCTTCCATTACCTGGCTATTGTAAATAGTGCTGCAATGAACATTGTGGTGAATGTGTCTTTGTGATTTATGGTTTTCTCTGGGTATATGCCGAGAAGTGGGATTGCTGGATCCTATGGTAATTCTCTTTTTAGTTTTTTTAAAGGAACCTCCATACTGTTCTCCATAGTGACTGTATCAATTTACATTCCCACCAATAGCGGAAGAGGGTTCCTTTTGTCCACACCCTCCCCAGAATTTGTTGTTTGTAGATTATCTGATGATGCCGATTCTAACAGGTGTGAGGTCTTACCTCATTGTAGTTTTGATTTGCATTTCTCTAATAATTAGTGATGTTGAGCAGCTTTTCATGTGCTTCTTGGGCATTTCTGTGTCTTCTTGGAAGAAACGTCTATTTAGATCTTCTGCCCATTCTTGTATTGGGTTCTTTGTTTTATTAATATTAAGCTGCATGAGCTGTCTATATATAATGGAGATTAAACCTTTGTTCATTGATTCCTTTGTGAACGTTTTCGCCCATTCTGAGGGTTGCCTTTTTCCATTCCCGTTTTTTTAACAAAGAAAGAAAGAAAGCAAAAGAAGCAGAACACTAATGTGTGTGAAATATGCCTCTTGAAACTGTCGTTTTGAAATATGGACGTCTTTTGAATTTTTTGGTCGATATATGACCCCAGGATTTGTTTTCAGGGCATGTGTCATTTACAGGCCTGTAATGATTTTGAATATCCACTGACCATTAGCGCTGGGATTAAACCTGCAGTTGTGTTAAACGGCCACAAGGTGGCAGCAGTTCTCCCTTACCAAATCTGGTTACTAGGGCAGCAGAGCCTCAATGGAAGTCGTGTTCTAGATTGGAATGTAGAACGGAATGTGCCAGGAGAAAGCCCCTCAAGTTTGTCTCACTACTTCTTGTTCGTGTTTTTAATTTAATTTTTTATTTTTTATTACAGCAAGTTTGAGTACATCGTTTAGCATGTTGTAGGTGTGCAAGAGGTGGTTCTTTTACACATATACATATGTCTGATCATCCTGGGGTCCTTTTCCCATGTACGTTATGACAGAATGTTGAGTAGTCTTCTCTTGGTACTCCGTAGGTCTTTGGTGATTATATACGTCTACTGTGTTTGTATATGTCTGTTAACCCCAATATCGTACTGAATTCAATCCTCACACTTTTCCTTTGGTGAACCGTAAGTTTGTTTAATGAATCTGTGATTGCCCTTCTCTGTGGAAATATCTGCCCTGGTATCAATTTATAGGTAACACCTATAAGTGATATGATATGATATATGTGTCTTTCACATTCTGACTTACTACAAGTCACGTGATTACCTCGAGACTCATCTACGGTGCTGCAAATGGCATTGTGTCCTTTTGTTCCTTGGCGAATATTCTGTCTTAGCGATGTCCATTTTCTGCAATGTGATTCCCTGAGGGCTGAGGATTAGCTGACCTGGGCAGCCTGACCCAGCCGGCAAGCCCTCCCCAGGTGTGCCTGGTTTGAGGTCAATATAACAGCACTCCAGGCAGCAATAGCCCCTGAAGCTGTGCCTGACTCCATATTCTCTGCCCCGTCAGCAGTCTCGGGGCTGTGCTGGTGGGAGGGTGTGAGGGTCCACGGCTTTGTGGGTGGCCCGGTGTGAGTGGGGCTCTGCTGGACTTTCGGCAGGAGTTGCCAGGCTGCCACAGGTAAAGAAGAGGATGTGTCACCCATAACATCCACTGGATATCTCTGCGGGCTAGGTGAGTAAGGAAAAAAAGGAGTGGGGGCCGGGACAGGAGGGGTATCTCAGGCAGGGCAATGGAAAGCTTGCAGAAGAGCGCCCGTGGCCAGGACCATCCTGGCTGACCTGCAGGCACCAAGTTGGCCTGCGTGGTGTCGCTGGTGTGTCTCCACGGCCCTTCCTCTAGGCTTTCAAGCCCTTGTACATATTCAGGTGTTTCACCTGGGAAGGGTGGGAACAGTTCAGCAGCATCGGGCCTGGGGCTCAGCTTACCTTTACTCACAGAGGCCTCGGCACGGTCTCCCAGCTTTGCAATAAGGACGCTCCTTGCGTGGGCGGGCGGGGCTGCTGGCTGTATGGGAGATGATTCCCCACCTCTGACCAATTTCAGAATTGTTTACCACTGGAGCAAGTGCCTTGGTAGTGTTTTCCTCTGTATAACTGTTAGGTTCAGTTTTTTTTTTCTTTTTTGGTTCAAGTTAGATTTTATTCCTCTTTTATGTATTTATAGATATAAGCATGGAAATAATTCAATCTTATAAATACATCAGTGTGAATGGAAGAACTTTTTTTCTGTTTTATTTTTACATTTTATTTTTAAAAATTTTGAAATTTAATTTTAGTTATTTTTTTATACAGTAGGTTATTATTAGTTATCTATTTTATGCATAGACATGTATACAGGTCAATCCCAATCTCCCAACTCATCCCACCACCACCACCCCATTGCTTCCCCCACTTTGTGTCCATACGTTTGTTCTCTACCTCTGTGTCTCTATTTCTGCCCTGCAAAGCAGTTCATCTGTAGCATTTTTCTAGGTTCCACATATAGGCATTAATATACAATATTTGTTTTTCTCTTTCTGACTTACTTCACTCTGTATGACAGTCTCTAGATCCATCAACTTCTCAACAAATGACCCAGTTTCATTCCTTTTTATGGCTGAGTAATATTCCATTTTATATATGTACCACATCTTTATCCATTCGTCTGTTTGTGGGCATTTAGGTTGCTTCCATTACCTGGCTATTGTAAATAGTGCTGCAATGAACATTGTGGTGAATGTGTCTCTGTGATTTATGGTTTTCTCTGGGTAAATGCCCAGCAGTGGGATTGCTGGATCCTATGGTAATTCTCTTTTTAGTTTTTTTAAAGGAACCTCCATACTGTTCTCCATAGTGACTGTATCAATTTACATTCACACCAATAGCGGAAGAGGGTTCCTTTTCTCCACACCCTCCCCAGAATTTGTTTTTTGTAGATTATCTGATGATGCCGATTTTAACAGGTGTGAGGTCTTACCTCATTGTAGTTTTGATTTGCATTTCTCTAATAATTAGTGATGTTGAGCAGCTTTTCATGTGCGTCTTGGCCATCTCTGTGTCTTCTTGGAAGAAACGTCTATTTAGATCTTCTGCCCATTTTTGTATTGGGTTGTTTGTTTTATTAATATTAAGCTGCATGAGCTGTTTATATATATTGGAGATTAAACCTTTGTCCATTGATTCGTTTTTGAAGGTTTTCGCCCATTCTGAGGGTTGCCTTTTTCCATTCCCGTTTTTTTTAACAAGGAAAGAAAGAAAGCAAAAGAAGCAGAACACTAATGTGCGTGAAATATGCCTCTTGAAACTGTCGTTTTGAAATATGGACGTCTTTTGAATTTTTTGGTCGATATATGACCCCAGGATTTGTTTTCAGGGCAGGTGTCATTTACAGGCCTGTAATGATTTGGAATATCCACTGACCATTAGCGCTGGGATTAAAGCTGCTGTTGTGTGAAACGGCCACAAGGTGGCAGCAGTTCTCCCTTACAAAATCTGGTTACTAGGGCAGCAGAGCCTCAATGGAAGTCGTGTTCTAGATTGGAATGTAGAACGGAATGTGCCAGGAGAAAGCCCCTCAAGTTTGTCTCACTACTTCTTGTTCGTGTTTTTAATTTAATTTTTTATTTTTTCTTACAGCAAGTTTGAGTACAATGTTTAGCATGTTGTAGGTGTGCAAGAGGTGGTTCTTTTACACATATACATATGTCTGTTCTTCCTGGGATCCTTTTCCCATGTACGTTATGACAGAATGTTGAGTAGTCTTCTCTTGGTACTCCGTAGGTCTTTGGTGATTATATACGTCTACTGTGTTTGTATATGTCTGTAACCCCAATATCGTAATGAATTCAATCCTCACACCTTTCCTTTGGTGAACCATAAGTTTGTTTAATGAATCTGTGATTGCCCTTCTCCATGGAAATATCTGCCCTGGTATCAATTTATAGGTAACACCTATAAGTGATATGATATGATATGTGTCTTTCACTTTCTGACTTACTACAATTCACGTGATTACCTCGAGACTCATCTACGGTGCTGCAAATGGCATTGTGTCCTTTTTTTCCTTGGCGAATATTCTGTCTTAGCGAGGTCCATTTTCTGAAATGTGATTCCCTGAAGGCTGAGGATTAGCTGACCTGGGCAGCCTGACCCTGCTGGCAAGCCCTCCCCAAGTGTGCCTGGGTTGAGGCCAATACAAACAGCACTCAAGGCAGCAATAGCCCCTGCAGCTGTGCCTGACTCCATATTCTCTGCCCCGTCAGCCGTCTCGGGGCTGTGCTGGTGGGAGGGTGTGAGGGTCCAGGGCTTTGTGGGTGGCCCGGTGTGAGTGGGGCTCTGCTGGACTTTCTGCAGTAGGTGCCAGGCTGCCACATATAAAGAAGAGGATGTGTCACCCATAACTTCCACTGGATATCTCTGCGCATAGAGGTGAGTAAGGAAAAAAAGGAGTGGGGGCCGGGACAGGAGGGGTATCTCAGGCAGGGCAATGGAAAGCTTCCAGAAGAGCGCCCATGGCCCGTACCATCCTGGCTGACCTGCAGGCACCAAGTTGGCCTGCGTGCTGTCGCTGGTGTGTCTCCACGCCCCTTCCTCTAGGCTTTCAAGCCCTTGTACATATTCAGGTGTTTCACCTGGGAAGGGTGGGAACAGTTCAGCAGCATCGGGCCTGGGGCTCAGCTTACCTTTACTCACAGAGGCCTCGGCACGGTCTCCCAGCTTTGCAATAAGGACGCTCCTTGCGTGGGCGGGCGGGGCTGCTGGCTGTATGGGAGATGATTCCCCACCTCTGACCAATTTCAGAATTGTTTACCACTGGAGCAAGTGCCTTGGTAGTGTTTTCCTCTGTATAACTGTTAGGTTCAGTTTTTTTTTTCTTTTTTGGTTCAAGTTAGATTTTATTCCTCTTTTATGTATTTATAGATATAAGCATGGAAATAATTCAATCTTATAAATACATCAGTGTGAATGGAAGAACTTTTTTTCTGTTTTATTTTTACATTTTATTTTTAAAAATTTTGAAATTTAATTTTAGTTATTTTTTTATACAGTAGGTTATTATTAGTTATCTATTTTATGCATAGACATGTATACAGGTCAATCCCAATCTCCCAACTCATCCCACCACCACCAACCCATGGCTTCCCCAACTTTGTGTCCATACGTTTGTTCTCTACCTCTGTGTCTCTATTTCTGCCCTGCAAACCATTTCATCTGTACCATTTTTCTAGGTTCCACATATAGGCATTAATATACAATATTTGTTTTTCTCTTTCTGACTTACTTCACTCTGTATGACAGTCTCTAGATCCATCAACTTCTCTACCAATGACCCAGTTTCATTCCTTTTTATGGCTGAGTAATATTCCATTTTATATATGTACCACCTCTTTATCCATTCGTCTGTCTGTGGGCATTTAGGATGCTTCCATTACCTGGCTATTGTAAATAGTGCTGCAATGAACATTGTGGTGAAAGTGCCTTTTTGATTTATGGTTTTCTCTGGGTATATGCCCAGAAGTGGGATTGCTGGATCAGAGGGTAATTCTATTTCTAGCTTTTTTAAGGAAACTCCTTACTGTTCTCCATAGTGACTGTATCAATTTCCATTCCCACCAATAGCGGAAGAGGGTTCCTTTTGTCCACACCCTCCCCAGAATTTGTTGTTTGTAGATTATCTGATGATGCCGATTCTAACAGGTGTGAGGTCTTACCTCATTGTAGTTTTGATTTGCATTTCTCTAATAATTAGTGATGTTGAGCAGCTTTTCAAGTGCGTCTTGGCCATCTCTGTGTCTTCTTTAAAGAAACGTCTATTTAGATCTTCTGCCCATTTTTGTATTGGGTTGTTTGCTTTATTAATATTAAGCTGCATGAGCTGTTTATATATATTGGAGATTAAACCTTTGTCCATTGATTCGTTTGTGAACGTTTTCGCCCATTCTGAGGGGTGCCTTTTTCCATTCCCGTTTTTTTAACAAAGAAAGAAAGAAAGCAAAAGAAGCAGAACACTAATGTGCGTGAAATATGCCTCTTGAAACTGTCGTTTTGAAATATGGACGTCTTTTGAATTTTTTGGTCGATATATGACCCCAGGATTTGTTTTCAGGGCAGGTGTCATTTACAGGCATGTAATGATTTGGAATATCCACTGACCAGTAGCGCTGGGATTAAAGCTGCAGTTGTGTGAAATGGCCACAAGGTGGCAGCAGTTCTCCCTTACCAAATCTGGTTACTAGGGCAGCAGAGCCTCAATGGAAGTCACCTTCTAGATTGGAATGTAGAACGGAATGTGCCAGGTGAAAGCCCCTCAAGTTTGTCTCACTACTTCTTGTTCGTGTTTTTAATTTAATTTTTTATTTTTTATTACAGCAAGTTTGAGTACAATGTTTAGCATGTTGTAGGTGTGCATGACGTGGTTCTTCTACACATATACATATGTCTGTTCTTCCTGGGATCCTTTTCCCATGTACGTTATGACAGAATGTTGAGTAGTCTTCTCTTGGTACTCCGTAGGTCTTTGGTGATTATATACGTCTACTGTGTTTGTATATGTCTGTAACCCCAATATCGTAATGAATTCAATCCTCACACCTTTCCTTTGGTGAACCATAAGTTTGTTTAATGAATCTGTGATTGCCCTTCTCCGTGGAAATATCTGCCCTGGTATCAATTTATAGGTAACACCTATAAGTGATATGATATGATATGTGTCTTTCACATTCTGACTTACTACAAGTCACGTGATTACCTCGAGACTCATCTACGGTGCTGCAAATGGCATTGTGTCCTTTTTTTCCTTGGCGAATATTCTGTCTTAGCGAGGTCCATTTTCTGCAATGATTCCCTGAGGGCTGAGGATTAGCTGACCTGGGCAGCCTGACCCAGCCGGCAAGCCCTCCCCAGGTGTGCCTGGGTTGAGGTCAATATAAACAGCACTCCAGGCAGCAATAGCCCCTGCAGCTGTGCCTGACTCCATATTCTCTGCCCCGTCAGCAGTCTCGGGGCTGTGCTGGTGGGAGGGTGTGAGGGTCCTCGGCTTTGTGGGTGGCCCGGTGTGAGTGGGGCTCTGCTGGACTTTCGGCAGGAGTTGCCAGGCTGCCACCTGTAAAGAAGAGGATGTGTCACCCATAACTTCCACTGGAATATCTCTCCGTGCTGAGGTGAGGAAGGAAAAAAAGGAGTGGGGGCCGGGACAGGAGGGGTATCTCAGGCAGGGCAATGGAAAGCTTCCAGAAGAGCGCCCGTGGCCAGTACCATCCTGGCTGACCTGCAGGCACCAAGTTGGCCTGCGTGCTGTTGCTGGTGTGGCTCCATGGCCCTTCATCAAGGCTTTCAAGCCCTTGTACATATTCAGGTGTTTCACCTTGGAAGGGTGGGAACAGTTCAGCAGCATCGGGCCTGGGGCTCAGCTTACGTTTACTCACAGAGGCCTCGGCACGGTCACCCAGCTTTGCAATAAGGACGCTCCTTTCGTGGGCGGGCGGGGCTGCTGGCTGTATGGGAGATGATTCCCCACATCTGACAAATTTCAGAATTGTTTACCACTGGAGCAAGTGCCTTAGTAGTGTTTTCCTCTGTATAACTTTAAGGTTCAGTTTTTTTTTTCTTTTTTGGTTCAAGTTAGATTTTATTCCTCTTTTATGTATTTATAGATATAAGCATGGAAATAATTCATTCTTATAAATACATCAGTGTGAATGGAAGAACTTTTTTTCTGTTTTATTTTTACATTTTATTTTTAAAAATTTTGAAATTTAATTTTACTTATTTTTTTATACAGTAGGTTATTATTAGTTATCTATTTTATGCATAGACATGTATACAGGTCAATCCCAATCTCCCAACTCATCCCACCACCACCACCCCATGGCTTCCCCCACTTTGTGTCCATACGTTTGTTCTCTACCTCTGTGTCTCTATTTCTGCCCTGCAAACCAGTTCATCTCTACCATTTTTCTAGGTTCCACATATAGGCATTAATATACAATATTTGTTTTTCACTTTCTGACATACTTCACTCTGTATGACAGTCTCTAGATCCGTCAACTTCTCTACAAATGACCCAGTTTCATTCCTTTTTATGGCTGAGTAATATTCCATTTTATATATGTACCACATCTTTATCCATTCGTCTGTCTGTGGCCATTTAGTTTGCTTCCATTACCTGGCTATTGTAAATAGTGCTGCAATGAACATTGTGGTGATTGTGTCTCTGTGATTTATGGTTTTCCCTGGGTAAATGCCCAGAAGTGGGATTGCTGGATCCTATGGTAATTCTCTTTTTAGTTTTTTAAAGGAACCTCCATACTGTTCTCCATAGTGACTGTATCAATTTCAATTCCCACCAATAGCGGAAGAGGGTTCCTTTTGTCCACACCCTCCCCAGAATTTGTTGTTTGTAGATTATCTGATGATGCCGATTCTAACAGGTGTGAGGTCTTACCTCATTGTAGTTTTGATTTGCATTTCTCTAATAATTAGTGATGTTGAGCAGCTTTTCATGTGCGTCTTGGCCATCTCTGTGTCTTCTTGGAAGAAACGTCTATTTAGATCTTCTGCCCATTTTTGTATTGGGTTGTTTGTTTTATTAATATTAAGCTGCATGAGCTGTTTATATATATTGGAGATTAAACCTTTGTCCATTGATTCGTTTGTGATGGTTTTCGCCCATTCTGAGGGTTGCCTTTTTCCATTCCCGTTTTTTTTAACAAAGAAAGAAAGAAAGCAAAAGAAGCAGAACACTAATGTGCGTGAAATATGCCTCTTGAAACTGTCGTTTTGAAATATGGACGTCTTTTGAAATTTTTTCTATATATGACCCCAGGATTTGTTTTCAGGTCAGGTGTCATTTACAGGCCTGTACTGATTTGGAATACCCACTGACCATTAGCGCTGGGATTAAAGCTGCTGTTGTGTGAAACGGCCACAAGGTGGCAGCAGTTCTCCCTTACCAAATCTGGTTTCTAGGGCAGCAGAGCCTCAATGGAAGTCGCGTTCTAGATTGGAATGTAGAACGGAATGTGCCAGGAGAAAGCCCCTCAAATTTGTCTCACTACTTCTTGTTCGTGTTTTTAATTTAATTTTTTATTTTTTATTGCAGCAAGTTTGAGTACAACGTTTAGCTTGATGTAGGTGTGCAAGAGGTGGTTCTTTTACACATATACATATGTCTGTTCTTCCTGGGATCCTTTTCCCATGTACGTTATGACAGAATGTTGAGTAGTCTTCTCTTGGTACTCCGTAGGTCTTTGGTGATTATATACGTCTACTGTGTTTGTATATGTCTGTTAAACCCAATATCGTAATGAATTCAATGCTCACACCTTTCCTTTGGTGAACCATAAGTTTGTTTAATGAATCTGTGATTGCCCTTCTCCGTGGAAATATCTGCCTTGGTATCAATTTATAGGTAACACCTATAAGTGATATGATATGATATGTGTCTTTCACTTTCTGACTTACTCCAAGTCACGTGATTACCTCTAGACTCATCTACGGTGCTGCAAATGGCATTGTGTCCTTTTTTTCCTTGGCGAATATTCTGTCTTAGCGAGGTCCATTTTCTGCAGTGTGATTCCCTGAGGGCTGAGGATTAGCTGACATGGGCAGCCTGACCCTGCCGGCAAGCCCTCCCCAGGTGTGCCTGGGTTGAGGTCAATATAAACAGCACTCCAGGCAGCAATAGCCCCTGCAGCTGTGCCTGACTCCATATTCTCTGCCTCGTCAGCAGTCTCGGGGCTGTGCTGGTAGGAGGGTGAGAGGGTCCAGGGCTTTGTGGGCGGCGGGGGGTGAGTGGGGCTCTGCTGGACTTTCTGCAGGAGTTGCCAGGCTGCCAACTGTAAAGAAGAGGATGTGTCACCCAAAACTTCCACTGGAATATGTCTCCGGGCTGAGGTGAGGAAGGAAAAAAAGGAGTGGGGGCCGGGACAGGAGGGGTATCTCAGGCAGGGCAATGGAAAGCTTCCAGAAGAGCGCCCGTGGCCAGGACCATCCTGGCTGACCTGCAGGCACCAAGTTGGCCTGCATGCTGTCGCTGGTGTGGCTCCACGGCCCTTCCTCTAGGCTTTCAAGCCCTTGTACATATTCAGGTGTTTCACCTGGGAAGGGTGGGAACAGTTCAGCAGCAGCTGGCCTGGGGCTCAGCTCACGTTTACTCACAGAGGCCTCGCCACGGTCCCAGAGCTTTGCAATAAGGACGCTCCTTGCGTGGGCGGGCGGGGCTGCTGGCTGTATGGGGGATGATTCCCCACCTGTGACCAATTTTAGAATTGTTTACCACTGGAGCAAGTGCCTTGGTTGTGTTTCCCTCTGTATAACTGTTAGGTTCAGCTTTTTTTTTTCCTTTTTGTTCAAGTTAGATTTTATTCCTCTTTTATGTATTTATGGATATAAGCATGGAAATAATTCATTCTTATAAATACATCAGTGTGAATGGAAGAAATTTTTTTCTGTTTTATTTTTACATTTTATTTTTAAAAATTTTGAAATTTAATTTTAGTTATTTTTTTATACAGTAGGTTATTATTAGTTATCTATTTTATGCATAGATATGTATACAGTCAATCCCAATCTCCCAACTCATCCCACCACCACCACCCCTTGGCTTCCCCCACTTTGTGTCCATACGTTTGTTCTCTGCCTCTGTGTCTCTATTTCTGCCCTGCAAACCAGTTCATCTGTACCATTTTTTCTAGGTTCCAAATATAGGCATTAATATACAATATTTGTTTTTCTCTTTCTGACTTACTTCACTCTGTATGACAGTCTCTAGATCCGTCAACTTCTCTACAAATGACTCAGTTTCATTCCTTTTTATGGCTGAGTAATATTCCATTTTATGTATGTACCACATCTTTATCCATTCATCTGTCTGTGGCCATTTAGGTTGCTTCCATTACCTGGCTATTGTAAATAGTGCTGCAATGAACATTGTGGTGAATGTGTCTCTGTGATTTATGGTTTTCTCTAGGTAAATGCCCAGAAGTGGGATTGCTGGATCCTATGGTAATTCCCTTTTTAGTTTTTTAAAGGAACCTCCATACTGTTCTCCATAGTGACTGTATCAATTTACATTCCCAACAATAGCGGAAGAGGGTTCCTTTTGTCCACACCGTCCCCAGAATTTGTTGTTTGTAGATTATCTGTTGATGTCGATTCTAACAGGTGTGAGGTCTTACCTCATTGTAGTTTTGATTTGCATTTCTCTAATAATTAGTGATGTTGAGCAGCTTTTCATGTGCGTCTTGGCCATCTCTGTGTCTTCTTTGAAGAAACGTCTATTTAGATCTTCTGCCCATTTTTGTATTGGGTTGTTTGTTTTATTAATATTAAGCTGCATGTGCTGTTTATATATATTGGAGTTTAAACCTTTGTCCATTGATTCGTTTGTGAACGTTTTCGCCCATTCTGAGGGTTGCCTTTTACCATTCCCGTTTTTTTAACAAAGAAAGAAAGAAAGCTAAAGAAGCAGAACACTAATGTGCGTGAAATATGCCTCTTGAAACTGTCGTTTTGAAATATGGACGTCTTTTGAATTTTTTGGTCGATATATTACCCCAGGAATTGTTTTCAGGGCAGGTGTCATTTACAGGCCTGTAATGATTTGGAATATCCACTGACCATTAGCGCTGGGATTAAAGCTGCTGTTGTGTGAAACGGCCACAAGGTGGCAGCAGTTCTCCCTTTCCAAATCTGGTTACTAGGGCAGCAGAGCCTCAATGGAAGTCGCGTTCTAGATTGGAATGTAGAACGGAATGTGCCAGGAGAATGCCCCTCAAGTTTGTCTCACTACTTCTTGTTCGTGTTTTTAATTTAATTTTTTTATTTTTTATTACAGCAAATTTGAGTACAACGTTTAGCTTGTTGTAGGTGTGCAAGAGGTGGTTCTTTTACACATATACATATGTCGCTTTTCCTGGTATCCTTTTCCCATGTATGTTATGACAGAATGTTGAGTAGTCTTCACTTGGTACTCCGCAGGTCTTTGATGATTATATACGTCTACTGTGTTTGTATATGTCTGTTAACCCCAATATCGTAATGAATTCAATCCTCACACCTTTCCTTTGGTGAACCATAAGTTTGTTTAATGAATCTGTGATTGCCCTTCTCCATGGAAATATCTGCCCTGGTATCAATTTATAGGTAACACCTATAAGTGATATGATATGATATGTGTCTTTCACTTTCTGACTTACTCCAAGTCACGTGATTACCTCTAGACTCATCTACGGTGCTGCAAATGGCATTGTGTCCTTTTCTCCCTTGGCGATTATTCTGTCTTAGCGAGGTCCATTTTCTGCAATGTGATTCCCTGAGGGCTGAGGATTAGCTGACCTGGGCAGCCTGACCCTGACGGCAAGCCCTCCCCAGGTGTGCCTCGGTTGAGGTCAATATAAACAGCACTCAAGGCAGCCATAGCCCCTGCAGCTGTGCCTGACTCCATATTCTCTTCCCCGTCAGCAGTCTCGGGGCTATGCTGGTGGGAGGGTGTGAGGGTCCACGGCTTTGTGGGTGGCCCGGTGTGAGTGGGGCTCTGCTGGACTTTCTGCAGGAGTTGCCAGGCTGCCACCTGTAAAGAAGAGGATATGTCATCCATAACTTCCACTGGAATATCTCTCCGGGCTGAGTTGAGGAAGGAAAAAAAGGAGTGGGGGCCGGGACAGGAGGGGTATCTCAGGCAGGGCAATGGAAAGCTTCCAGAAGAGCGCCCGTGGCCAGGACCAACCTGGCTGACCTGCAGGCACCAAGTTGGCCTTCGTGATGTCGCTGGTGTGGCTCCACGGCCCTTCATCTAGGCTTTCAAGCCCTTGTACATATTCAGGTGTTTCACCTGGGAAGGGTGGGAACAGTTCAGCAGCAGCTGGCCTGGGGCTCAGCTCACGTTTACTCACAGAGGCCTCGGCACGGTCCCAGAGCTTTGCAATATGGACGCTACTTGCGTGGGCGGGCGGGGCTGCTTGCTGTATGGGGGATGACTCCCCACCTCTGACCAATTTCAGAATTGTTTACCACTGGAGCAAGAGCCTTGGTTGTGTTTCCCTCTGTATAAATGTTAGGTTCAGCTTTTTTTTTTCTTTTTTGGTTCAAGTTAGATTTTATTCCCCTTTTATGTATTTATGGATATAAGCAAGGAAATAATTCATTCTTATAAATACATCAGAATGAATGGAAGAACTTTTTTTCTGTTTTATTTTTACATTTTATTTTTAAAAATTTTGAAATTTAATTTAATTTATTTTTTTATACAGTAGGTTATTATTAGTTATCTATTTCATGCATAGACATGTATACAGGTCAATCCCAATCTCCCAACTCATCCCACCACCACCACACCATGGCTTCCCCCTCTTTGTGTCCATACGTTTGTTCTCTACCTCTGTGTCTCTATTTCTGCCCTGCAAAGCAGTTCATCTGTACCATTTTTCTAGGTTCCACATATAGGCATTAATATACAATATTTGTTTTTCTCTTTCTGACTTACTTCACTCTGTATGACAATCTCTAGATCCATCAACTTCTCTACAAATGACCCAGTTTCATTCCTTTTTATGGCTGAGTAATATTCCATTTTATATATGTACCACATCTTTATCCATTCGTCTGTCTGTGGGCATTTAGGTTGCTTCCATTACCTGGCTATTGTAAATAGTGCTGCAATGAACCTTGTGGTGAATGTGTCTCTGTGATTTATGGTTTTCTCTGGGTATATGCCCAGAAGTGGGATTGCTGGATCCTATGGTAATTCTCTTTTTAGTTTTTTAAAGGAACCTCCATAGTGTTCTCCATAGTGACTGTATCAATTTACATTCCCACCAATAGCGGAAGAGGGTTCCTTTTGTCCACATCCTCCGCAGAATTGTTTGTAGATCATCTGATGATCCCGATTCTAACAGGTGTGAGGTCTTACCTCATTGTAGTTTTGATTTGCATTTCTCTAATAATTAGTGATGTTGAGCAGCTTTTCATGTGCGTCTTGGCCATCTCTGTGTCTTCTTTGAAGAAACGTCTATTTAGATCTTCTGCCCATTTTTGTATTGGGTTGTTTGTTTTATTAATATTAAGCTGCATGAGCTGTTTATATATATTTGAGTTTAAACCTTTGTCCATTGATTCGTTTGTGAACGTTTTCGCCCATTCTGAGGGTTGCCTTTTCCCATTGCCGTTTTTTTAACAAAGAAAGAAAGAAAGCAAAAGAAGCAGAACACTAATGTGCGTGAAATATGCCTCTTGAAACTGTCGTTTTGAAATATGGACGTCTTTTGAATTTTTTGGTCGATATATGACCCCAGGATTTGTTTTCAGGGCAGGTGTCATTTACAGGCCTGTAATGATTTGGAATATCCACTGACCATTAGTGCTGGGATTAAAGCTGCTGTTGTGTGAAACGGCCACAAGGTGGCAGCAGTTCTCCCTTACCAAATCTGGTTACTAGGGCAGCAGAGCCTCAATGGAAGTCGCGTTCTAGATTGGAATGTAGAACGGAATGTGCCAGGAGAAAGACCCTCAAGTTTGTCTCACTACTTCTTGTTCGTGTTTTTAATTTAATTTTTTATTTTTTATTACAGCAAGTTTGAGTACAACGTTTAGCTTGTTGTAGGTGTGCAAGAGGTTGTTCTTTTACACATATACATATGTCTGTTCTTCCTGGGATCCTTTTCCCATGAACGTTATGACAGAATGTTGAGTAGTCTTCTCTTGGTACTCCGTAGGTCTTTGGTGATTATATACGTCTACTGTGTTTGTATATGTCTGTTAACACCAATATCGTAATGAATTCAATCCTCACACCTTTCCTTTGGTGAACCATAAGTTTGTTTAATGAATCTGTGATTGCCCTTCTCCGTGGAAATATCTGCCCTGGTATCAATTTATAGGTAACACCTATATGTGATATGATATGATATGTGTCTTTCACTTTCTGACTTACTCCAAGTCACGTGATTACCTCTAGACTCATCTACGGTGCTGCAAATGGCATTGTGTCCTTTTTTTCCTTGGCGAATATTCTGTCATAGCGAGGTCCATTTTCTGCAATGTGATTCCCTGAGGGCTGAGGATTAGCTGACCTGGGCAGCCTGACCCTGCCGGCAAGCCCTCCCCAGGTGTGCCTGGGTTGAGGTCAATATAAACAGCACTCCAGGCAGCAATAGCCCCTGCAGCTGTGCCTGACTCCATATTCTCTGCCTCGTCAGCAGTCTCGGGGCTGTGCTGGTGGGAGCGTGTGAGGGTCCACGGCTTTGTGGGTGGCCCGGTGTGAGTGGGGCTCTGCTGGACTTTCTGCAGGAGTTGCCAGGCTGCCACCTGTAAAGAAGACGATGTGTCACCCATAACTTCCACTGGAATATCTCTCCGGGCTGAGGTGAGGAAGGAAAAAAAGGAGTGGGGGCCGGGACAGGAGGGGTATCTCAGGCAGGGCAATGGAAAGCTTCCAGAAGAGCGCCCGTGGCCTGGACCATCCTGGCTGACCTGCAGGCACCAAGTTGGCCTGCGTGCTGTCGCTGGTGTGGCTCCACGGCCCTTCCTCTAGGCTTTGAAGCCCTTGTACATATTCAGGTGTTTCACCTGGGAAGGGTGGGAACAGTTCAGCAGCAGCTGGCCTGGGGCTCAGCTCACGTTTACTCACAGAGGCCTCGGCACGGTCCCACAGTTTTGCAATAAGGACGCTCCTTGCGTGGGCGGGCGTGGCTGCTGGCTGTATGGGGGCTGATTCCCCACCTCTGACCAATTTCAGAATTGTTTACCACTGGAGCAAGTGCCTTGGTTGTGTTTCCCTCTGTATAACTGTTAGGTTCAGCTTTTTTTTTTCTTTTTTGGTTCAAGTTAGATTTTATTCCTCTTTTATGTATTTATGGATATAAGCATGGAAATAATTCATTCTTATAAATACATCAGTGTGAATGGAAGAACCTTTTTTCTGTTTTATTTTTACATTTTATTTTTAAAAATTTTGAAATTTAATTTAATTTATTTTTTATACAGTAGGTTATTATTAGTTATCTATTTTATGCATAGACATGTATACAGGTGAATCCCAATCTCCCAACTCATCCCTCCACCACCAACCCATGGCTTCCCCCACTTTGTGTCCATACGTTTGTTCTCTGCCTCTGTGTCTCTATTTCTGCCCTGCAAAGCAGTTCATCTGTACCATTTTTCTAGGTTCCACATATAGGCATTAATATACAATATTTGTTTTTCTCTTTCTGACTTACTTCACTCTGTATGACAGTCTCTAGATCCATCATCTTCTCTACAAATGACCCAGTTTCATTCCTTTTTATGGTTGAGGAATATTCCATTTTATATATGTACCACATCTTTATCCATTCGTCTGTCTGTGGCCATTTAGGTTGCTTCCATTACCTGGCTATTGTAAATAGTGCTGCAATGAACATTGTGTTGAATGTGTCTCTGTGATTTATGGTTTTCCCTGGGTATATGCCCAGAAGTGGGATTGCTGGATCCTATGGTAATTCTCTTTTTAGTTTTTTAAAGGAACCTCCATAATGTTCTCCATAGTGACTGTATCAATTTACATTCCCACCAATAGCGGAAGAGGGTTCCTTTTGTCCACACCCTCCCCAGAATTTGTTGTTTGTAGATTATCTGATGATGCCGATTCTAACACGTGTGAGGTCTTACCTCATTGTAGTTTTGATTTGCATTTCTCTAATAATTAGTGATGTTGAGCAGCTTTTCATGTGCGTCTTGGCCATCTCTGTGTCTTCTTTGAAGAAACGTCTATTTAGATCTTCTGCCCATTTTTGTATTGGGTTGTTTGTTTTCCATAACATAGCCTCGTGCTAGGCACAGCACGGCACAGACACCCCATAAATACTTGATGAATTCAGTAAGTAATTCAGCAATGCAAGTTTACACATCACGCAGTCACCTCCCCCAGCTTATCTTCTCCCCAAACTATATTTACATAGTAAATCTTATTTCCAAAGATTCGCAACCTCGCAATGAACATTTCTGTAGAGTGCATGTATTTCCAGCCCTAGTGAATGGCTTAATGATACTTAATACCTATCTTGTACAACAAAATTTTGATTCTGGGGTCTCAGGCCAAAGCACAATTCGCATCACAGTAGTCACTGTCAAGTCCCTACCAGGCGAGGGGACATAGAAAACACAAGATAGCATTTCTTTTGGAGTTGTATGGTTTCCTTTATTAAAGAAAGTAGGAACTGCCTCTCTAGGGAAGGACCCAAGCCAACCGGGGCTTTGTCTACCTCCCAGTGGTAATGTGTGAGCCTTGGTGCTGAGTCAGGAGTGACTGAAGCGCCTAAAGAAGGAGAGGATCTCACTGGATGCCTTACTTAGAGTCCCCGAACTGGTGGCGGGCTGGCTCTTACTCCGTCTGCGAGCTGTCCTCCCCTCCTTTGTCAACTTTGGGGTTTTCATGGCCGCATGAGGACCAGTGGGAGGATGCTTTCTGGGCCTTGTCCCCTCGTGTCCTGTGGTGACCTTCACCTGTCCTGCGGTGATGGGAACTTTTCCTCGATGAAGACGTGTCCTTCTTTCCTTTTTTTCCTTCCAGGCTTCATCCCTGGGGTGGGAGACCTTCTGGCTTCCACCCCCTTCAGACGTGTAGCCTTCGCTCTTCAAGGTGGAGACCACGGGGGCTGCGACCTTCCCTTCAGCTCTTCCAGCAGCAGGCTTGCTGGTTGTGACTGCACCTGGCAACACCATGCTCATGCTGCTCTCTGGACCATCTGCCCCCGTCGAGGATATGCTGGCAACACCCGCCGAGACCAGGTTCGTGTCCTGCAGGGATAGGCTGGCAGCACCTGCAGTGGCCTGGCCGGATCCGCTTTCTCCTGGGTCCTCGATGGTGGCTCCCGCCAGGCCCACGGTCATCCCTGCCGCCGATCCTTCGGCGCCTTTCAGGGCTGCAGTTGATCCATGGGGTGCGTGATGGATTCCCTCTCCCCCCACATAAGCACAAGACGTGGCTCCAGTTACGTCACGAAGCTTGTGAAGCCCAACCTCATCCTGATCCCTTTCTCTGTGGAGCTCTGTGGTCTGAGCCAAGGGGAGGAGAGACAGGTAAGATAGAGATGACAGAAAGTGAGCTCAGAATTGTCCGCTCCTCTCTCATCCTGGAGCTGAGCAACTCAAGGCCTTATACTTAGAATAACCTTTGAAATCACCCAGTCTAAGCTCCCATTGGATGCAAGACCCCATCTACTGCACCCCTGTCAAACAGCCACTCCACTGTACTTGAACAGTCCCAGGGACAGGGAGAGCACTGATACAATTCTCCATGATGCTATGCACTTTAACTTTATAACCTTGTGCTTCTCTCTCTGCAGGACAGATTCCTAGAAGTGGGGTTCCTGGGTCAAGGGATGCACACCTTCTACATTTTGGTGACTCCACGGGTTGGGCTGATTTGAGTCAGCGTGTCGGAGTCCCGGGGAGACACAATGAAGAAAGGACTTCCTAACTGTGAATGATGTTCCCCACCTGCTGAGACTACCTGGGCTGGGGTAAGTGTTCAGGAAGAGACCAGACAGTCAGGATGCTGTAGGAGGGATTACAGCCCTGGTGATGAGACCAGTGCAGCCGAGATGATACCTAAGGTCTCTCTGAAATTCGGCCTCCTGGGACAAGGTGGAGAAGCACTCGGAACCTCTCCCGTGTGGTGACTCCCGTAGTGATAGCTCTTTTGTCCCTGACCCTTTTCAACGGTAGAAGGTATTTCCCAGGCGAGTCTCAGAGAGCACCAAAGGCTATGAAGGACCAGCTTAGCCCTGCTGTCCCGAAGCGCCCTGCCCCGTGTTCTTGAGTCCCTGTCGGTGCTTACCACTAGGATGTTGGCATCCTTTGTAGTCGCTGCATCTCCAGTTTGGAGCATCGGGGTACTGCTGTAACTGTCTACCGGTGGTCTCAGGATATAGACAAGCTTTTCCCAATAGGAAAAGAGGTCTTCTTGTGCGTCGGAAGAGGGGCACAGCTGCAGGTAGAAAGTCCGGCCGGTAGCAAGATTCAGGCACAGCTGCTGTTTCTCCCGGTTGTGGATGGAGATCTTGACAAACTTCAAGGGGAGCAGCCTGGTGAGCTCTAGGGTCTTCACGGGCTTGCAACCTCTCCCATTGGTAACCCCGGCACAGACTCTCCTTGGTCGGGCCAGCAGCATGACGTCAGGTAGTGGGAAGAGGGGGCTGGTGGATGCGACGCCCACAGTCACCGTTCGGACGCGGTTGTCTAGGTCAATCAGTTCTCCTTCCTTGCTGACCTGGATAAAGTCGCTCTCCAACATGGGCGCGTGCTTGAAAATGTCATACTCTCCTCCCTCGTACAGTTGTCGTTGCAGGACCCCCATGGAAGTCCTCGACACCCCCACTGAACAGTAGCTGTTGGCCGTGTAATGGGGTAAACTCTCACTGCTCATGGCTCTCTTCGTTCAAGACAGAGCCACCGGCCACAAATTGAGTCTCGGAGGGAGAGAGAGAGAGGGAACGAAAGCACCTCGTCACCTCCCTGCAGGACTCTGCCAGAGTCTCTTGACCCGACCCTATTTATACCGCAAGCCCTTTGTGACCCGTCACCATCGCATCACACACCCCTTTGTTGAGCCTCCAAGCCCCCACCCCCTTGGGGCAGGCTCACCAGCCTCCCCCTAAACCAACCACCACGTCCATAGGGAACAGGCTGACCCTGCCAGGGTATACGTGTGGGTAGGCTGGATAGTCTTTCTACTCAAAAGGTTGTGAAAACCCTCCTGCTCTTGTAAATATCTGGGTGGCTTCCAGTCTTGTTGTTGTTACAGATCTCCATCATCTTGGCGCTTCTGCTGAATGATGTCCTGGGGATAAAATCCTGGAAGTGGACCGTGTACTTGCTAACGGCTGGCATCCTATGGGGATTGCTGTTCTCTGTGCACCCAGCGTATACAGCCCAGTGCTGGCAGGAACTTAGAAAGAGTGCTACCTGTCAGAGTCCCACTGGTACTGTCATTTCCAGGATATGGAGAATTTTCTCACCCATTTTCTCTTTTCAAGGAGGCTAACTTTTTATATTTGTGGTTTTTTTTTTACAGTTTTAGAAACTGTTTTTATTGTGAAATACAACACACACTCATGAAAGGGCACAAACCATAAATATATAGCTTAATGAGTAACAAGAAAGTGAGCACCCTTGTAGCTGCCACCCAGAGCAAGAAATAGAACCCTGCCAGCCCCTCTTCTGCATGCTCCCTCCCCACAAAGGGAACCCAACCTTGGCTTCTATTTTTTTCCTTTCCCCCCTTCTTTTTTATTGAGAGTGTAGTTGATTTACAAGGTTGTGTTCGTTTCTGTTGTGTTAATTTCTTCTGTTAATTTCTGATTCAGTTTCATGTGTATTCTTTGTATATTTCATGTATAGTCTTTTTCCTATTCTTTTCCATTATGGTTGATCACAGGATACTGACTATATCTCTCTGTGCTCTACAGTAGGACCCTGCTGTTTATCCACCCTGTAGTTTGTATCTGCTAATCCCAAACTCCCAATCCTTCCCTGCCTCCAACCCCACTGAAAACCCCAAGTCTCTTCCCTATGTCTGGGAGTCTGTTTCTGTTTTGCAGATATGTTCATTTGCGTCGTACTTTAGATTCCATGTATAAGGGCTATCATGTGGTGAGAAATGTTATTTTTTTTTAAATAGGCTTCCCAGGTGATCCTTATGCATGTGAATGTTGGAGAACTACTGTCTTCCACTGTAAAGTTATGGCATACTGGGGCTGAAAGAGGCCCCCCAGACCTCCTAGCCCAGTGGTTTTGCAACTTGGCTGCTGCACAGTAGAATTATTGGGTGAGATTTTTAAAACTCCCGGTGCTGGAGGGCTTACCCCACCTAAATGTCATCAGAATCTCTGGGATTGGGGTCAGGCTATCAATGTTTGTTTGTTTGTTTGTTTGTTTGTTTTGAAGCTCCCCAGGGAATTCCCAACATACATCCAAGGGTAAGAATCACTGCAGCGGTCCAATCCATTGGTTTTACAGTTGGGGACCCCGTGGCTGCCCACAGAGGTACCATTACAGAGAGGCAGAGTGACCCAGGAGAGTCAGTGGCCCAGACAGGATAGGAACTCAGATTTCCTGACTCCTCGTTGGTGCTGCTTCTACCATAAAGATTGTGTCCCTTTGTTGAGCCAATGACAACACTGATCCCCCCGTGTTCTGTTTTACCCTACACAAAGTAAAATAACTCCCAATGGTTTGATTTCCTTACAAGCCAGAGAGAGTTTCTGTTTTCATAAGGTGAACCTCTGACCCCAGCTATGGCCTAAAGATCAGCCCCGGCTGCAGACTTGTCCTCCCTCCACCCTACGTGCCCTGGAGAAGCCTTGCTGGGAAAACAGGCTTCTCTTTCTGGCAGTGGCTATGCACGTGTGACCTTCGAGCAAGCGACCAAAACCTTTTTCTGTGCTTATTTCCTTGCCTTCTACAGAGTTCCCATAACCAAACCAAAGGGCTTTGCTGAGAAAAGGATGGTTTTTCCATAACATAGCCTCGTGCTAGGCACAGCACGACACAGACACCCCATAAATACTTGATGAATTCAGTAAGTAATTCAGCAACGCAAGTTTACACATCACGCAGTCACCTCCCCCAGCTTATCTTCTCCCCAAACTATATTTACATAGTAAATCTTATTTCCAAAGATTCGCAACCTCGCAATGAACATTTCTGTAGAGTGCATGTATTTCCAGCCCTAGTGAATGGCTTAATGATACTTAATACCTATCTTGTACAACAAAATTTTGATTCTGGGGTCTCAGGCCAAAGCACAATTCGCACCACAGAAGTCACTGTCAAGTCCCTACCAGGCGAGGGGACATAGAAAACACAAGATCGCATTTCTTTTGGAGTTGTACGGTTTCCTTTATTAAAGAAAGTAGGAACTGCCTCTCTAGGGAAGGACCCAAGCCAACCGGGGCTTTGTCTACCTCCCAGTGGTCATGTGTGAGCCTTGGTGCTGAATCAGGAGTGACTGAAGCGCCTAAAGAAGGAGAGGATCTCACTGGATGCCTTACTTAGAGTCCCCGAACTGGTGGCGGGCTGGCTCTTCCTCCGTCTGCGAGCTGTCCTCCCCTCCTTTGTCAACTTTGGGGTTTTCATGGCCGCATGAGGACCAGTGGGAGGATGCTTTCTGGGTCTTTTCCCCTCGTGTCCTGTGGTGACCTTCACCTGTCCTGCGGTGATGGGAACTTTTCCTCGATGAAGAAGTGTCCTTCTTTCCTTTTTTTCCTTCCAGGCTTCATCCCTGGGGTGGGAGACCTTCTGGCTTCCATCCCTTTCAGACGTGTAGCCTTCGCTCTGCAAGGTGGAGACCACAGGGGCTGCGACCTTCCCTTCAGTTCTTCCAGCAGCAGGCTTGCTGGTTGTGACTGCAGCTGGCAACACCATGTTCATGCTGCTCTCTGGACCATCTGCCCCCGTCGAGGATGTGCTGGCAACACCCGCCGAGACCAGGTTCGTGTCCTGCAGGGATAGTCTGGCAGCACCTGCAGTGGCCTGGCCGGATCCGCTTTCTCCTGGATCCTCGATGGTGGCTCCCGCCAGGCCCACGGTCATCCCTGCCGCCGATCCTTCTGCGCCTTTCAGGGCTGCAGTTGATCCATGGGGGGCATGATGGATTCCCTCTCCCCCCACATAAGCACAAGACGTGGCTCCAGTCACGTCACGAAGCTTGTGAAGCCCAACCTCATCCTGATCCCTTTCTCTGTGGAGCTCTGTGGTCTGAGCCGAGGGGAGGAGAGACAGGTAAGATAGAGATGACAGAAAGTGAGCTCAGAACTGTCCGCTCCTCTCTCATCCTGGAGCTGAGCAACTCAAGGCCTTATACTTAGAATAACCTTTGAAATCACCCAGTCTAAGCTCCCATTGGATGCAAGACCCCATCTACTGCACCCCTGTCAAACGGCCACTCCACTTTACTTGAACAGTCCCAGGGTCAGGGAGAGCACTGATACAATTCTCCATGATGATATACACTTTAACTTTATACCCTTGTGCTTCTCTCTCTGCAGGACAGATTCCTAGAAGTGGGGTTCCTGGGTCAAGGGATGCACACCTTCTACATTTTGGTGACTCCACGTGTTGGGCTGATTTGAGTCAGCGTGTCGGAGTCCCGGGGAGACACAATGAAGGAAGGACTTCCTAACTGTGAATGATGTTCCCCACCTGCTGAGACTACCTGGGCTGGGGTAAGTGTTCAGGAAGAGACCAGACAGTCAGGATGCTGTAGGAGGGATTACAGCCCTGGTGATGAGACCAGTGCAGCCGAGATGATACCTAAGGTCTCTCTGAAATTCGGCCTCCTGGGACAAGGTGGAGAAGCACTCGGAACCTCTCCCGTGTGGTGACTCCCGTAGTGATAGCTCTTTTGTCCCTGACCCTTTTCAACGGTAGAAGGTATTTCCCAGGCGAGTCTCAGAGAGCACCAAAGGCTATGAAGGACCAGCTTAGCCCTGCTGTCCCGAAGCGCCCTGCCCCGTGTTCTTGAGTCCCTGTCGGTGCTTACCACTAGGATGTTGGCATCCTTTGTAGTCGCTGCATCTCCAGTTTGGAGCATCGGGGTACTGCTGTAACTGTCTACCGGTGGTCTCAGGATATAGACAAGCTTTTCCCAATAGGAAAAGAGGTCTTCTTGTGCGTCGGAAGAGGGGCACAGCTGCAGGTAGAAAGTCCGGCCGGTAGCAAGATTCAGGCACAGCTGCTGTTTCTCCCGGTTGTGGATGGAGATCTTGACAAACTTCAAGGGGAGCAGCCTGGTGAGCTCTAGGGTCTTCACGGGCTTGCAACCTCTCCCATTGGTAACCCCGGCACAGACTCTCCTTGGTCGGGCCAGCAGCATGACGTCAGGTAGTGGGAAGAGGGGGCTGGTGGATGCGACGCCCACAGTCACCGTTCGGACGCGGTTGTCTAGGTCAATCAGTTCTCCTTCCTTGCTGACCTGGATAAAGTCGCTCTCCAACATGGGCGCGTGTTTGAAAATGTCATACTCTCCTCCCTCGTACAGTTGTCGTTGCAGGACCCCCATGGAAGTCCTCGACACCCCCACTGAACAGTAGCTGTTGGCCGTGTAATGGGGTAAACTCTCACTGCTCATGGCTCTCTTCGTTCAAGACAGAGCCACCGGCCACAAATTGAATCTCGGAGGGAGAGAGAGAGAGGGAACGAAAGCACCTCGTCACCTCCCTGCAGGACTCTGCCAGAGTCTCTTGACCCGACCCTATTTATACCGCAAGCCCTTTGTGACCCGTCACCATCGCATCACACACCCCTTTGTTGAGCCTCCAAGCCCCCACCCCCTTGGGGCAGGCTCACCAGCCTCCCCCTAAACCAACCACCACGTCCATAGGGAACAGGCTGACCCTGCCAGGGTATACGTGTGGGTAGGCTGGATAGTCTTTCTACTCAAAAGGTTGTGAAAACCCTCCTGCTCTTGTAAATATCTGGGTGGCTTCCAGTCTTGTTGTTGTTACAGATCTCCATCATCTTGGCGCTTCTGCTGAATGATGTCCTGGGGATAAAATCCTGGAAGTGGACCGTGTACTTGCTAACGGCTGGCATCCTATGGGGATTGCTGTTCTCTGTGCACCCAGCGTATACAGCCCAGTGCTGGCAGGAACTTAGAAAGAGTGCTACCTGTCAGAGTCCCACTGGTACTGTCATTTCCAGGATATGGAGAATTTTCTCACCCATTTTCTCTTTTCAAGGAGGCTAACTTTTTATATTTGTGGTTTTTTTTTTACAGTTTTAGAAACTGTTTTTATTGTGAAATACAACACACACTCATGAAAGGGCACAAACCATAAATATATAGCTTAATGAGTAACAAGAAAGTGAGCACCCTTGTAGCTGCCACCCAGAGCAAGAAATAGAACCCTGCCAGCCCCTCTTCTGCATGCTCCCTCCCCACAAAGGGAACCCAACCTTGGCTTCTATTTTTTTCCTTTCCCCCCTTCTTTTTTATTGAGAGTGTAGTTGATTTACAAGGTTGTGTTCGTTTCTGTTGTGTTAATTTCTTCTGTTAATTTCTGATTCAGTTTCATGTGTATTCTTTGTATATTTCATGTATAGTCTTTTTCCTATTCTTTTCCATTATGGTTGATCACAGGATACTGACTATATCTCTCTGTGCTCTACAGTAGGACCCTGCTGTTTATCCACCCTGTAGTTTGTATCTGCTAATCCCAAACTCCCAATCCTTCCCTGCCTCCAACCCCACTGAAAACCCCAAGTCTCTTCCCTATGTCTGGGAGTCTGTTTCTGTTTTGCAGATATGTTCATTTGCGTCGTACTTTAGATTCCATGTATAAGGGCTATCATGTGGTGAGAAATGTTATTTTTTTTTAAATAGGCTTCCCAGGTGATCCTTATGCATGTGAATGTTGGAGAACTACTGTCTTCCACTGTAAAGTTATGGCATACTGGGGCTGAAAGAGGCCCCCCAGACCTCCTAGCCCAGTGGTTTTGCAACTTGGCTGCTGCACAGTAGAATTATTGGGTGAGATTTTTAAAACTCCCGGTGCTGGAGGGCTTACCCCACCTAAATGTCATCAGAATCTCTGGGATTGGGGTCAGGCTATCAATGTTTGTTTGTTTGTTTGTTTGTTTGTTTTGAAGCTCCCCAGGGAATTCCCAACATACATCCAAGGGTAAGAATCACTGCAGCGGTCCAATCCATTGGTTTTACAGTTGGGGACCCCGTGGCTGCCCACAGAGGTACCATTACAGAGAGGCAGAGTGACCCAGGAGAGTCAGTGGCCCAGACAGGATAGGAACTCAGATTTCCTGACTCCTCGTTGGTGCTGCTTCTACCATAAAGATTGTGTCCCTTTGTTGAGCCAATGACAACACTGATCCCCCCGTGTTCTGTTTTACCCTACACAAAGTAAAATAACTCCCAATGGTTTGATTTCCTTACAAGCCAGAGAGAGTTTCTGTTTTCATAAGGTGAACCTCTGACCCCAGCTATGGCCTAAAGATCAGCCCCGGCTGCAGACTTGTCCTCCCTCCACCCTACGTGCCCTGGAGAAGCCTTGCTGGGAAAACAGGCTTCTCTTTCTGGCAGTGGCTATGCACGTGTGACCTTCGAGCAAGCGACCAAAACCTTTTTCTGTGCTTATTTCCTTGCCTTCTACAGAGTTCCCATAACCAAACCAAAGGGCTTTGCTGAGAAAAGGATGGTTTTTCCATAACATAGCCTCGTGCTAGGCACAGCACGACACAGACACCCCATAAATACTTGATGAATTCAGTAAGTAATTCAGCAACGCAAGTTTACACATCACGCAGTCACCTCCCCCAGCTTATCTTCTCCCCAAACTATATTTACATAGTAAATCTTATTTCCAAAGATTCGCAACCTCGCAATGAACATTTCTGTAGAGTGCATGTATTTCCAGCCCTAGTGAATGGCTTAATGATACTTAATACCTATCTTGTACAACAAAATTTTGATTCTGGGGTCTCAGGCCAAAGCACAATTCGCACCACAGAAGTCACTGTCAAGTCCCTACCAGGCGAGGGGACATAGAAAACACAAGATCGCATTTCTTTTGGAGTTGTACGGTTTCCTTTATTAAAGAAAGTAGGAACTGCCTCTCTAGGGAAGGACCCAAGCCAACCGGGGCTTTGTCTACCTCCCAGTGGTCATGTGTGAGCCTTGGTGCTGAATCAGGAGTGACTGAAGCGCCTAAAGAAGGAGAGGATCTCACTGGATGCCTTACTTAGAGTCCCCGAACTGGTGGCGGGCTGGCTCTTCCTCCGTCTGCGAGCTGTCCTCCCCTCCTTTGTCAACTTTGGGGTTTTCATGGCCGCATGAGGACCAGTGGGAGGATGCTTTCTGGGTCTTTTCCCCTCGTGTCCTGTGGTGACCTTCACCTGTCCTGCGGTGATGGGAACTTTTCCTCGATGAAGAAGTGTCCTTCTTTCCTTTTTTTCCTTCCAGGCTTCATCCATGGGGTGGGAGACCTTCTGGCTTCCATCCCTTTCAGACGTGTAGCCTTCGCTCTGCAAGGTGGAGACCACAGGGGCTGCGACCTTCCCTTCAGTTCTTCCAGCAGCAGGCTTGCTGGTTGTGACTGCAGCTGGCAACACCATGTTCATGCTGCTCTCTGGACCATCTGCCCCCGTCGAGGATGTGCTGGCAACACCCGCCGAGACCAGGTTCGTGTCCTGCAGGGATAGTCTGGCAGCACCTGCAGTGGCCTGGCCGGATCCGCTTTCTCCTGGATCCTCGATGGTGGCTCCCGCCAGGCCCACGGTCATCCCTGCCGCCGATCCTTCTGCGCCTTTCAGGGCTGCAGTTGATCCATGGGGGGCATGATGGATTCCCTCTCCCCCCACATAAGCACAAGACGTGGCTCCAGTCACGTCACGAAGCTTGTGAAGCCCAACCTCATCCTGATCCCTTTCTCTGTGGAGCTCTGTGGTCTGAGCCGAGGGGAGGAGAGACAGGTAAGATAGAGATGACAGAAAGTGAGCTCAGAACTGTCCGCTCCTCTCTCATCCTGGAGCTGAGCAACTCAAGGCCTTATACTTAGAATAACCTTTGAAATCACCCAGTCTAAGCTCCCATTGGATGCAAGACCCCATCTACTGCACCCCTGTCAAACGGCCACTCCACTTTACTTGAACAGTCCCAGGGTCAGGGAGAGCACTGATACAATTCTCCATGATGATATACACTTTAACTTTATACCCTTGTGCTTCTCTCTCTGCAGGACAGATTCCTAGAAGTGGGGTTCCTGGGTCAAGGGATGCACACCTTCTACATTTTGGTGACTCCACGTGTTGGGCTGATTTGAGTCAGCGTGTCGGAGTCCCGGGGAGACACAATGAAGGAAGGACTTCCTAACTGTGAATGATGTTCCCCACCTGCTGAGACTACCTGGGCTGGGGTAAGTGTTCAGGAAGAGACCAGACAGTCAGGATGCTGTAGGAGGGATTACAGCCCTGGTGATGAGACCAGTGCAGCCGAGATGATACCTAAGGTCTCTCTGAAATTCGGCCTCCTGGGACAAGGTGGAGAAGCACTCGGAACCTCTCCCGTGTGGTGACTCCCGTAGTGATAGCTCTTTTGTCCCTGACCCTTTTCAACGGTAGAAGGTATTTCCCAGGCGAGTCTCAGAGAGCACCAAAGGCTATGAAGGACCAGCTTAGCCCTGCTGTCCCGAAGCGCCCTGCCCCGTGTTCTTGAGTCCCTGTCGGTGCTTACCACTAGGATGTTGGCATCCTTTGTAGTCGCTGCATCTCCAGTTTGGAGCATCGGGGTACTGCTGTAACTGTCTACCGGTGGTCTCAGGATATAGACAAGCTTTTCCCAATAGGAAAAGAGGTCTTCTTGTGCGTCGGAAGAGGGGCACAGCTGCAGGTAGAAAGTCCGGCCGGTAGCAAGATTCAGGCACAGCTGCTGTTTCTCCCGGTTGTGGATGGAGATCTTGACAAACTTCAAGGGGAGCAGCCTGGTGAGCTCTAGGGTCTTCACGGGCTTGCAACCTCTCCCATTGGTAACCCCGGCACAGACTCTCCTTGGTCGGGCCAGCAGCATGACGTCAGGTAGTGGGAAGAGGGGGCTGGTGGATGCGACGCCCACAGTCACCGTTCGGACGCGGTTGTCTAGGTCAATCAGTTCTCCTTCCTTGCTGACCTGGATAAAGTCGCTCTCCAACATGGGCGCGTGTTTGAAAATGTCATACTCTCCTCCCTCGTACAGTTGTCGTTGCAGGACCCCCATGGAAGTCCTCGACACCCCCACTGAACAGTAGCTGTTGGCCGTGTAATGGGGTAAACTCTCACTGCTCATGGCTCTCTTCGTTCAAGACAGAGCCACCGGCCACAAATTGAATCTCGGAGGGAGAGAGAGAGAGGGAACGAAAGCACCTCGTCACCTCCCTGCAGGACTCTGCCAGAGTCTCTTGACCCGACCCTATTTATACCGCAAGCCCTTTGTGACCCGTCACCATCGCATCACACACCCCTTTGTTGAGCCTCCAAGCCCCCACCCCCTTGGGGCAGGCTCACCAGCCTCCCCCTAAACCAACCACCACGTCCATAGGGAACAGGCTGACCCTGCCAGGGTATACGTGTGGGTAGGCTGGATAGTCTTTCTACTCAAAAGGTTGTGAAAACCCTCCTGCTCTTGTAAATATCTGGGTGGCTTCCAGTCTTGTTGTTGTTACAGATCTCCATCATCTTGGCGCTTCTGCTGAATGATGTCCTGGGGATAAAATCCTGGAAGTGGACCGTGTACTTGCTAACGGCTGGCATCCTATGGGGATTGCTGTTCTCTGTGCACCCAGCGTATACAGCCCAGTGCTGGCAGGAACTTAGAAAGAGTGCTACCTGTCAGAGTCCCACTGGTACTGTCATTTCCAGGATATGGAGAATTTTCTCACCCATTTTCTCTTTTCAAGGAGGCTAACTTTTTATATTTGTGGTTTTTTTTTTACAGTTTTAGAAACTGTTTTTATTGTGAAATACAACACACACTCATGAAAGGGCACAAACCATAAATATATAGCTTAATGAGTAACAAGAAAGTGAGCACCCTTGTAGCTGCCACCCAGAGCAAGAAATAGAACCCTGCCAGCCCCTCTTCTGCATGCTCCCTCCCCACAAAGGGAACCCAACCTTGGCTTCTATTTTTTTCCTTTCCCCCCTTCTTTTTTATTGAGAGTGTAGTTGATTTACAAGGTTGTGTTCGTTTCTGTTGTGTTAATTTCTTCTGTTAATTTCTGATTCAGTTTCATGTGTATTCTTTGTATATTTCATGTATAGTCTTTTTCCTATTCTTTTCCATTATGGTTGATCACAGGATACTGACTATATCTCTCTGTGCTCTACAGTAGGACCCTGCTGTTTATCCACCCTGTAGTTTGTATCTGCTAATCCCAAACTCCCAATCCTTCCCTGCCTCCAACCCCACTGAAAACCCCAAGTCTCTTCCCTATGTCTGGGAGTCTGTTTCTGTTTTGCAGATATGTTCATTTGCGTCGTACTTTAGATTCCATGTATAAGGGCTATCATGTGGTGAGAAATGTTATTTTTTTTTAAATAGGCTTCCCAGGTGATCCTTATGCATGTGAATGTTGGAGAACTACTGTCTTCCACTGTAAAGTTATGGCATACTGGGGCTGAAAGAGGCCCCCCAGACCTCCTAGCCCAGTGGTTTTGCAACTTGGCTGCTGCACAGTAGAATTATTGGGTGAGATTTTTAAAACTCCCGGTGCTGGAGGGCTTACCCCACCTAAATGTCATCAGAATCTCTGGGATTGGGGTCAGGCTATCAATGTTTGTTTGTTTGTTTGTTTGTTTGTTTTGAAGCTCCCCAGGGAATTCCCAACATACATCCAAGGGTAAGAATCACTGCAGCGGTCCAATCCATTGGTTTTACAGTTGGGGACCCCGTGGCTGCCCACAGAGGTACCATTACAGAGAGGCAGAGTGACCCAGGAGAGTCAGTGGCCCAGACAGGATAGGAACTCAGATTTCCTGACTCCTCGTTGGTGCTGCTTCTACCATAAAGATTGTGTCCCTTTGTTGAGCCAATGACAACACTGATCCCCCCGTGTTCTGTTTTACCCTACACAAAGTAAAATAACTCCCAATGGTTTGATTTCCTTACAAGCCAGAGAGAGTTTCTGTTTTCATAAGGTGAACCTCTGACCCCAGCTATGGCCTAAAGATCAGCCCCGGCTGCAGACTTGTCCTCCCTCCACCCTACGTGCCCTGGAGAAGCCTTGCTGGGAAAACAGGCTTCTCTTTCTGGCAGTGGCTATGCACGTGTGACCTTCGAGCAAGCGACCAAAACCTTTTTCTGTGCTTATTTCCTTGCCTTCTACAGAGTTCCCATAACCAAACCAAAGGGCTTTGCTGAGAAAAGGATGGTTTTTCCATAACATAGCCTCGTGCTAGGCACAGCACGACACAGACACCCCATAAATACTTGATGAATTCAGTAAGTAATTCAGCAACGCAAGTTTACACATCACGCAGTCACCTCCCCCAGCTTATCTTCTCCCCAAACTATATTTACATAGTAAATCTTATTTCCAAAGATTCGCAACCTCGCAATGAACATTTCTGTAGAGTGCATGTATTTCCAGCCCTAGTGAATGGCTTAATGATACTTAATACCTATCTTGTACAACAAAATTTTGATTCTGGGGTCTCAGGCCAAAGCACAATTCGCACCACAGAAGTCACTGTCAAGTCCCTACCAGGCGAGGGGACATAGAAAACACAAGATCGCATTTCTTTTGGAGTTGTACGGTTTCCTTTATTAAAGAAAGTAGGAACTGCCTCTCTAGGGAAGGACCCAAGCCAACCGGGGCTTTGTCTACCTCCCAGTGGTCATGTGTGAGCCTTGGTGCTGAATCAGGAGTGACTGAAGCGCCTAAAGAAGGAGAGGATCTCACTGGATGCCTTACTTAGAGTCCCCGAACTGGTGGCGGGCTGGCTCTTCCTCCGTCTGCGAGCTGTCCTCCCCTCCTTTGTCAACTTTGGGGTTTTCATGGCCGCATGAGGACCAGTGGGAGGATGCTTTCTGGGTCTTTTCCCCTCGTGTCCTGTGGTGACCTTCACCTGTCCTGCGGTGATGGGAACTTTTCCTCGATGAAGAAGTGTCCTTCTTTCCTTTTTTTCCTTCCAGGCTTCATCCATGGGGTGGGAGACCTTCTGGCTTCCATCCCTTTCAGACGTGTAGCCTTCGCTCTGCAAGGTGGAGACCACAGGGGCTGCGACCTTCCCTTCAGTTCTTCCAGCAGCAGGCTTGCTGGTTGTGACTGCAGCTGGCAACACCATGTTCATGCTGCTCTCTGGACCATCTGCCCCCGTCGAGGATGTGCTGGCAACACCCGCCGAGACCAGGTTCGTGTCCTGCAGGGATAGTCTGGCAGCACCTGCAGTGGCCTGGCCGGATCCGCTTTCTCCTGGATCCTCGATGGTGGCTCCCGCCAGGCCCACGGTCATCCCTGCCGCCGATCCTTCTGCGCCTTTCAGGGCTGCAGTTGATCCATGGGGGGCATGATGGATTCCCTCTCCCCCCACATAAGCACAAGACGTGGCTCCAGTCACGTCACGAAGCTTGTGAAGCCCAACCTCATCCTGATCCCTTTCTCTGTGGAGCTCTGTGGTCTGAGCCGAGGGGAGGAGAGACAGGTAAGATAGAGATGACAGAAAGTGAGCTCAGAACTGTCCGCTCCTCTCTCATCCTGGAGCTGAGCAACTCAAGGCCTTATACTTAGAATAACCTTTGAAATCACCCAGTCTAAGCTCCCATTGGATGCAAGACCCCATCTACTGCACCCCTGTCAAACGGCCACTCCACTTTACTTGAACAGTCCCAGGGTCAGGGAGAGCACTGATACAATTCTCCATGATGATATACACTTTAACTTTATACCCTTGTGCTTCTCTCTCTGCAGGACAGATTCCTAGAAGTGGGGTTCCTGGGTCAAGGGATGCACACCTTCTACATTTTGGTGACTCCACGTGTTGGGCTGATTTGAGTCAGCGTGTCGGAGTCCCGGGGAGACACAATGAAGGAAGGACTTCCTAACTGTGAATGATGTTCCCCACCTGCTGAGACTACCTGGGCTGGGGTAAGTGTTCAGGAAGAGACCAGACAGTCAGGATGCTGTAGGAGGGATTACAGCCCTGGTGATGAGACCAGTGCAGCCGAGATGATACCTAAGGTCTCTCTGAAATTCGGCCTCCTGGGACAAGGTGGAGAAGCACTCGGAACCTCTCCCGTGTGGTGACTCCCGTAGTGATAGCTCTTTTGTCCCTGACCCTTTTCAACGGTAGAAGGTATTTCCCAGGCGAGTCTCAGAGAGCACCAAAGGCTATGAAGGACCAGCTTAGCCCTGCTGTCCCGAAGCGCCCTGCCCCGTGTTCTTGAGTCCCTGTCGGTGCTTACCACTAGGATGTTGGCATCCTTTGTAGTCGCTGCATCTCCAGTTTGGAGCATCGGGGTACTGCTGTAACTGTCTACCGGTGGTCTCAGGATATAGACAAGCTTTTCCCAATAGGAAAAGAGGTCTTCTTGTGCGTCGGAAGAGGGGCACAGCTGCAGGTAGAAAGTCCGGCCGGTAGCAAGATTCAGGCACAGCTGCTGTTTCTCCCGGTTGTGGATGGAGATCTTGACAAACTTCAAGGGGAGCAGCCTGGTGAGCTCTAGGGTCTTCACGGGCTTGCAACCTCTCCCATTGGTAACCCCGGCACAGACTCTCCTTGGTCGGGCCAGCAGCATGACGTCAGGTAGTGGGAAGAGGGGGCTGGTGGATGCGACGCCCACAGTCACCGTTCGGACGCGGTTGTCTAGGTCAATCAGTTCTCCTTCCTTGCTGACCTGGATAAAGTCGCTCTCCAACATGGGCGCGTGCTTGAAAATGTCATACTCTCCTCCCTCGTACAGTTGTCGTTGCAGGACCCCCATGGAAGTCCTCGACACCCCCACTGAACAGTAGCTGTTGGCCGTGTAATGGGGTAAACTCTCACTGCTCATGGCTCTCTTCGTTCAAGACAGAGCCACCGGCCACAAATTGAGTCTCGGAGGGAGAGAGAGAGAGGGAACGAAAGCACCTCGTCACCTCCCTGCAGGACTCTGCCAGAGTCTCTTGACCCGACCCTATTTATACCGCAAGCCCTTTGTGACCCGTCACCATCGCATCACACACCCCTTTGTTGAGCCTCCAAGCCCCCACCCCCTTGGGGCAGGCTCACCAGCCTCCCCCTAAACCAACCACCACGTCCATAGGGAACAGGCTGACCCTGCCAGGGTATACGTGTGGGTAGGCTGGATAGTCTTTCTACTCAAAAGGTTGTGAAAACCCTCCTGCTCTTGTAAATATCTGGGTGGCTTCCAGTCTTGTTGTTGTTACAGATCTCCATCATCTTGGCGCTTCTGCTGAATGATGTCCTGGGGATAAAATCCTGGAAGTGGACCGTGTACTTGCTAACGGCTGGCATCCTATGGGGATTGCTGTTCTCTGTGCACCCAGCGTATACAGCCCAGTGCTGGCAGGAACTTAGAAAGAGTGCTACCTGTCAGAGTCCCACTGGTACTGTCATTTCCAGGATATGGAGAATTTTCTCACCCATTTTCTCTTTTCAAGGAGGCTAACTTTTTATATTTGTGGTTTTTTTTTTACAGTTTTAGAAACTGTTTTTATTGTGAAATACAACACACACTCATGAAAGGGCACAAACCATAAATATATAGCTTAATGAGTAACAAGAAAGTGAGCACCCTTGTAGCTGCCACCCAGAGCAAGAAATAGAACCCTGCCAGCCCCTCTTCTGCATGCTCCCTCCCCACAAAGGGAACCCAACCTTGGCTTCTATTTTTTTCCTTTCCCCCCTTCTTTTTTATTGAGAGTGTAGTTGATTTACAAGGTTGTGTTCGTTTCTGTTGTGTTAATTTCTTCTGTTAATTTCTGATTCAGTTTCATGTGTATTCTTTGTATATTTCATGTATAGTCTTTTTCCTATTCTTTTCCATTATGGTTGATCACAGGATACTGACTATATCTCTCTGTGCTCTACAGTAGGACCCTGCTGTTTATCCACCCTGTAGTTTGTATCTGCTAATCCCAAACTCCCAATCCTTCCCTGCCTCCAACCCCACTGAAAACCCCAAGTCTCTTCCCTATGTCTGGGAGTCTGTTTCTGTTTTGCAGATATGTTCATTTGCGTCGTACTTTAGATTCCATGTATAAGGGCTATCATGTGGTGAGAAATGTTATTTTTTTTTAAATAGGCTTCCCAGGTGATCCTTATGCATGTGAATGTTGGAGAACTACTGTCTTCCACTGTAAAGTTATGGCATACTGGGGCTGAAAGAGGCCCCCCAGACCTCCTAGCCCAGTGGTTTTGCAACTTGGCTGCTGCACAGTAGAATTATTGGGTGAGATTTTTAAAACTCCCGGTGCTGGAGGGCTTACCCCACCTAAATGTCATCAGAATCTCTGGGATTGGGGTCAGGCTATCAATGTTTGTTTGTTTGTTTGTTTGTTTGTTTTGAAGCTCCCCAGGGAATTCCCAACATACATCCAAGGGTAAGAATCACTGCAGCGGTCCAATCCATTGGTTTTACAGTTGGGGACCCCGTGGCTGCCCACAGAGGTACCATTACAGAGAGGCAGAGTGACCCAGGAGAGTCAGTGGCCCAGACAGGATAGGAACTCAGATTTCCTGACTCCTCGTTGGTGCTGCTTCTACCATAAAGATTGTGTCCCTTTGTTGAGCCAATGACAACACTGATCCCCCCGTGTTCTGTTTTACCCTACACAAAGTAAAATAACTCCCAATGGTTTGATTTCCTTACAAGCCAGAGAGAGTTTCTGTTTTCATAAGGTGAACCTCTGACCCCAGCTATGGCCTAAAGATCAGCCCCGGCTGCAGACTTGTCCTCCCTCCACCCTACGTGCCCTGGAGAAGCCTTGCTGGGAAAACAGGCTTCTCTTTCTGGCAGTGGCTATGCACGTGTGACCTTCGAGCAAGCGACCAAAACCTTTTTCTGTGCTTATTTCCTTGCCTTCTACAGAGTTCCCATAACCAAACCAAAGGGCTTTGCTGAGAAAAGGATGGTTTTTCCATAACATAGCCTCGTGCTAGGCACAGCACGACACAGACACCCCATAAATACTTGATGAATTCAGTAAGTAATTCAGCAACGCAAGTTTACACATCACGCAGTCACCTCCCCCAGCTTATCTTCTCCCCAAACTATATTTACATAGTAAATCTTATTTCCAAAGATTCGCAACCTCGCAATGAACATTTCTGTAGAGTGCATGTATTTCCAGCCCTAGTGAATGGCTTAATGATACTTAATACCTATCTTGTACAACAAAATTTTGATTCTGGGGTCTCAGGCCAAAGCACAATTCGCACCACAGAAGTCACTGTCAAGTCCCTACCAGGCGAGGGGACATAGAAAACACAAGATCGCATTTCTTTTGGAGTTGTACGGTTTCCTTTATTAAAGAAAGTAGGAACTGCCTCTCTAGGGAAGGACCCAAGCCAACCGGGGCTTTGTCTACCTCCCAGTGGTCATGTGTGAGCCTTGGTGCTGAATCAGGAGTGACTGAAGCGCCTAAAGAAGGAGAGGATCTCACTGGATGCCTTACTTAGAGTCCCCGAACTGGTGGCGGGCTGGCTCTTCCTCCGTCTGCGAGCTGTCCTCCCCTCCTTTGTCAACTTTGGGGTTTTCATGGCCGCATGAGGACCAGTGGGAGGATGCTTTCTGGGTCTTTTCCCCTCGTGTCCTGTGGTGACCTTCACCTGTCCTGCGGTGATGGGAACTTTTCCTCGATGAAGAAGTGTCCTTCTTTCCTTTTTTTCCTTCCAGGCTTCATCCATGGGGTGGGAGACCTTCTGGCTTCCATCCCTTTCAGACGTGTAGCCTTCGCTCTGCAAGGTGGAGACCACAGGGGCTGCGACCTTCCCTTCAGTTCTTCCAGCAGCAGGCTTGCTGGTTGTGACTGCAGCTGGCAACACCATGTTCATGCTGCTCTCTGGACCATCTGCCCCCGTCGAGGATGTGCTGGCAACACCCGCCGAGACCAGGTTCGTGTCCTGCAGGGATAGTCTGGCAGCACCTGCAGTGGCCTGGCCGGATCCGCTTTCTCCTGGATCCTCGATGGTGGCTCCCGCCAGGCCCACGGTCATCCCTGCCGCCGATCCTTCTGCGCCTTTCAGGGCTGCAGTTGATCCATGGGGGGCATGATGGATTCCCTCTCCCCCCACATAAGCACAAGACGTGGCTCCAGTCACGTCACGAAGCTTGTGAAGCCCAACCTCATCCTGATCCCTTTCTCTGTGGAGCTCTGTGGTCTGAGCCGAGGGGAGGAGAGACAGGTAAGATAGAGATGACAGAAAGTGAGCTCAGAACTGTCCGCTCCTCTCTCATCCTGGAGCTGAGCAACTCAAGGCCTTATACTTAGAATAACCTTTGAAATCACCCAGTCTAAGCTCCCATTGGATGCAAGACCCCATCTACTGCACCCCTGTCAAACGGCCACTCCACTTTACTTGAACAGTCCCAGGGTCAGGGAGAGCACTGATACAATTCTCCATGATGATATACACTTTAACTTTATACCCTTGTGCTTCTCTCTCTGCAGGACAGATTCCTAGAAGTGGGGTTCCTGGGTCAAGGGATGCACACCTTCTACATTTTGGTGACTCCACGTGTTGGGCTGATTTGAGTCAGCGTGTCGGAGTCCCGGGGAGACACAATGAAGGAAGGACTTCCTAACTGTGAATGATGTTCCCCACCTGCTGAGACTACCTGGGCTGGGGTAAGTGTTCAGGAAGAGACCAGACAGTCAGGATGCTGTAGGAGGGATTACAGCCCTGGTGATGAGACCAGTGCAGCCGAGATGATACCTAAGGTCTCTCTGAAATTCGGCCTCCTGGGACAAGGTGGAGAAGCACTCGGAACCTCTCCCGTGTGGTGACTCCCGTAGTGATAGCTCTTTTGTCCCTGACCCTTTTCAACGGTAGAAGGTATTTCCCAGGCGAGTCTCAGAGAGCACCAAAGGCTATGAAGGACCAGCTTAGCCCTGCTGTCCCGAAGCGCCCTGCCCCGTGTTCTTGAGTCCCTGTCGGTGCTTACCACTAGGATGTTGGCATCCTTTGTAGTCGCTGCATCTCCAGTTTGGAGCATCGGGGTACTGCTGTAACTGTCTACCGGTGGTCTCAGGATATAGACAAGCTTTTCCCAATAGGAAAAGAGGTCTTCTTGTGCGTCGGAAGAGGGGCACAGCTGCAGGTAGAAAGTCCGGCCGGTAGCAAGATTCAGGCACAGCTGCTGTTTCTCCCGGTTGTGGATGGAGATCTTGACAAACTTCAAGGGGAGCAGCCTGGTGAGCTCTAGGGTCTTCACGGGCTTGCAACCTCTCCCATTGGTAACCCCGGCACAGACTCTCCTTGGTCGGGCCAGCAGCATGACGTCAGGTAGTGGGAAGAGGGGGCTGGTGGATGCGACGCCCACAGTCACCGTTCGGACGCGGTTGTCTAGGTCAATCAGTTCTCCTTCCTTGCTGACCTGGATAAAGTCGCTCTCCAACATGGGCGCGTGCTTGAAAATGTCATACTCTCCTCCCTCGTACAGTTGTCGTTGCAGGACCCCCATGGAAGTCCTCGACACCCCCACTGAACAGTAGCTGTTGGCCGTGTAATGGGGTAAACTCTCACTGCTCATGGCTCTCTTCGTTCAAGACAGAGCCACCGGCCACAAATTGAGTCTCGGAGGGAGAGAGAGAGAGGGAACGAAAGCACCTCGTCACCTCCCTGCAGGACTCTGCCAGAGTCTCTTGACCCGACCCTATTTATACCGCAAGCCCTTTGTGACCCGTCACCATCGCATCACACACCCCTTTGTTGAGCCTCCAAGCCCCCACCCCCTTGGGGCAGGCTCACCAGCCTCCCCCTAAACCAACCACCACGTCCATAGGGAACAGGCTGACCCTGCCAGGGTATACGTGTGGGTAGGCTGGATAGTCTTTCTACTCAAAAGGTTGTGAAAACCCTCCTGCTCTTGTAAATATCTGGGTGGCTTCCAGTCTTGTTGTTGTTACAGATCTCCATCATCTTGGCGCTTCTGCTGAATGATGTCCTGGGGATAAAATCCTGGAAGTGGACCGTGTACTTGCTAACGGCTGGCATCCTATGGGGATTGCTGTTCTCTGTGCACCCAGCGTATACAGCCCAGTGCTGGCAGGAACTTAGAAAGAGTGCTACCTGTCAGAGTCCCACTGGTACTGTCATTTCCAGGATATGGAGAATTTTCTCACCCATTTTCTCTTTTCAAGGAGGCTAACTTTTTATATTTGTGGTTTTTTTTTTACAGTTTTAGAAACTGTTTTTATTGTGAAATACAACACACACTCATGAAAGGGCACAAACCATAAATATATAGCTTAATGAGTAACAAGAAAGTGAGCACCCTTGTAGCTGCCACCCAGAGCAAGAAATAGAACCCTGCCAGCCCCTCTTCTGCATGCTCCCTCCCCACAAAGGGAACCCAACCTTGGCTTCTATTTTTTTCCTTTCCCCCCTTCTTTTTTATTGAGAGTGTAGTTGATTTACAAGGTTGTGTTCGTTTCTGTTGTGTTAATTTCTTCTGTTAATTTCTGATTCAGTTTCATGTGTATTCTTTGTATATTTCATGTATAGTCTTTTTCCTATTCTTTTCCATTATGGTTGATCACAGGATACTGACTATATCTCTCTGTGCTCTACAGTAGGACCCTGCTGTTTATCCACCCTGTAGTTTGTATCTGCTAATCCCAAACTCCCAATCCTTCCCTGCCTCCAACCCCACTGAAAACCCCAAGTCTCTTCCCTATGTCTGGGAGTCTGTTTCTGTTTTGCAGATATGTTCATTTGCGTCGTACTTTAGATTCCATGTATAAGGGCTATCATGTGGTGAGAAATGTTATTTTTTTTTAAATAGGCTTCCCAGGTGATCCTTATGCATGTGAATGTTGGAGAACTACTGTCTTCCACTGTAAAGTTATGGCATACTGGGGCTGAAAGAGGCCCCCCAGACCTCCTAGCCCAGTGGTTTTGCAACTTGGCTGCTGCACAGTAGAATTATTGGGTGAGATTTTTAAAACTCCCGGTGCTGGAGGGCTTACCCCACCTAAATGTCATCAGAATCTCTGGGATTGGGGTCAGGCTATCAATGTTTGTTTGTTTGTTTGTTTGTTTGTTTTGAAGCTCCCCAGGGAATTCCCAACATACATCCAAGGGTAAGAATCACTGCAGCGGTCCAATCCATTGGTTTTACAGTTGGGGACCCCGTGGCTGCCCACAGAGGTACCATTACAGAGAGGCAGAGTGACCCAGGAGAGTCAGTGGCCCAGACAGGATAGGAACTCAGATTTCCTGACTCCTCGTTGGTGCTGCTTCTACCATAAAGATTGTGTCCCTTTGTTGAGCCAATGACAACACTGATCCCCCCGTGTTCTGTTTTACCCTACACAAAGTAAAATAACTCCCAATGGTTTGATTTCCTTACAAGCCAGAGAGAGTTTCTGTTTTCATAAGGTGAACCTCTGACCCCAGCTATGGCCTAAAGATCAGCCCCGGCTGCAGACTTGTCCTCCCTCCACCCTACGTGCCCTGGAGAAGCCTTGCTGGGAAAACAGGCTTCTCTTTCTGGCAGTGGCTATGCACGTGTGACCTTCGAGCAAGCGACCAAAACCTTTTTCTGTGCTTATTTCCTTGCCTTCTACAGAGTTCCCATAACCAAACCAAAGGGCTTTGCTGAGAAAAGGATGGTTTTTCCATAACATAGCCTCGTGCTAGGCACAGCACGACACAGACACCCCATAAATACTTGATGAATTCAGTAAGTAATTCAGCAACGCAAGTTTACACATCACGCAGTCACCTCCCCCAGCTTATCTTCTCCCCAAACTATATTTACATAGTAAATCTTATTTCCAAAGATTCGCAACCTCGCAATGAACATTTCTGTAGAGTGCATGTATTTCCAGCCCTAGTGAATGGCTTAATGATACTTAATACCTATCTTGTACAACAAAATTTTGATTCTGGGGTCTCAGGCCAAAGCACAATTCGCACCACAGAAGTCACTGTCAAGTCCCTACCAGGCGAGGGGACATAGAAAACACAAGATCGCATTTCTTTTGGAGTTGTACGGTTTCCTTTATTAAAGAAAGTAGGAACTGCCTCTCTAGGGAAGGACCCAAGCCAACCGGGGCTTTGTCTACCTCCCAGTGGTCATGTGTGAGCCTTGGTGCTGAATCAGGAGTGACTGAAGCGCCTAAAGAAGGAGAGGATCTCACTGGATGCCTTACTTAGAGTCCCCGAACTGGTGGCGGGCTGGCTCTTCCTCCGTCTGCGAGCTGTCCTCCCCTCCTTTGTCAACTTTGGGGTTTTCATGGCCGCATGAGGACCAGTGGGAGGATGCTTTCTGGGTCTTTTCCCCTCGTGTCCTGTGGTGACCTTCACCTGTCCTGCGGTGATGGGAACTTTTCCTCGATGAAGAAGTGTCCTTCTTTCCTTTTTTTCCTTCCAGGCTTCATCCATGGGGTGGGAGACCTTCTGGCTTCCATCCCTTTCAGACGTGTAGCCTTCGCTCTGCAAGGTGGAGACCACAGGGGCTGCGACCTTCCCTTCAGTTCTTCCAGCAGCAGGCTTGCTGGTTGTGACTGCAGCTGGCAACACCATGTTCATGCTGCTCTCTGGACCATCTGCCCCCGTCGAGGATGTGCTGGCAACACCCGCCGAGACCAGGTTCGTGTCCTGCAGGGATAGTCTGGCAGCACCTGCAGTGGCCTGGCCGGATCCGCTTTCTCCTGGATCCTCGATGGTGGCTCCCGCCAGGCCCACGGTCATCCCTGCCGCCGATCCTTCTGCGCCTTTCAGGGCTGCAGTTGATCCATGGGGGGCATGATGGATTCCCTCTCCCCCCACATAAGCACAAGACGTGGCTCCAGTCACGTCACGAAGCTTGTGAAGCCCAACCTCATCCTGATCCCTTTCTCTGTGGAGCTCTGTGGTCTGAGCCGAGGGGAGGAGAGACAGGTAAGATAGAGATGACAGAAAGTGAGCTCAGAACTGTCCGCTCCTCTCTCATCCTGGAGCTGAGCAACTCAAGGCCTTATACTTAGAATAACCTTTGAAATCACCCAGTCTAAGCTCCCATTGGATGCAAGACCCCATCTACTGCACCCCTGTCAAACGGCCACTCCACTTTACTTGAACAGTCCCAGGGTCAGGGAGAGCACTGATACAATTCTCCATGATGATATACACTTTAACTTTATACCCTTGTGCTTCTCTCTCTGCAGGACAGATTCCTAGAAGTGGGGTTCCTGGGTCAAGGGATGCACACCTTCTACATTTTGGTGACTCCACGTGTTGGGCTGATTTGAGTCAGCGTGTCGGAGTCCCGGGGAGACACAATGAAGGAAGGACTTCCTAACTGTGAATGATGTTCCCCACCTGCTGAGACTACCTGGGCTGGGGTAAGTGTTCAGGAAGAGACCAGACAGTCAGGATGCTGTAGGAGGGATTACAGCCCTGGTGATGAGACCAGTGCAGCCGAGATGATACCTAAGGTCTCTCTGAAATTCGGCCTCCTGGGACAAGGTGGAGAAGCACTCGGAACCTCTCCCGTGTGGTGACTCCCGTAGTGATAGCTCTTTTGTCCCTGACCCTTTTCAACGGTAGAAGGTATTTCCCAGGCGAGTCTCAGAGAGCACCAAAGGCTATGAAGGACCAGCTTAGCCCTGCTGTCCCGAAGCGCCCTGCCCCGTGTTCTTGAGTCCCTGTCGGTGCTTACCACTAGGATGTTGGCATCCTTTGTAGTCGCTGCATCTCCAGTTTGGAGCATCGGGGTACTGCTGTAACTGTCTACCGGTGGTCTCAGGATATAGACAAGCTTTTCCCAATAGGAAAAGAGGTCTTCTTGTGCGTCGGAAGAGGGGCACAGCTGCAGGTAGAAAGTCCGGCCGGTAGCAAGATTCAGGCACAGCTGCTGTTTCTCCCGGTTGTGGATGGAGATCTTGACAAACTTCAAGGGGAGCAGCCTGGTGAGCTCTAGGGTCTTCACGGGCTTGCAACCTCTCCCATTGGTAACCCCGGCACAGACTCTCCTTGGTCGGGCCAGCAGCATGACGTCAGGTAGTGGGAAGAGGGGGCTGGTGGATGCGACGCCCACAGTCACCGTTCGGACGCGGTTGTCTAGGTCAATCAGTTCTCCTTCCTTGCTGACCTGGATAAAGTCGCTCTCCAACATGGGCGCGTGCTTGAAAATGTCATACTCTCCTCCCTCGTACAGTTGTCGTTGCAGGACCCCCATGGAAGTCCTCGACACCCCCACTGAACAGTAGCTGTTGGCCGTGTAATGGGGTAAACTCTCACTGCTCATGGCTCTCTTCGTTCAAGACAGAGCCACCGGCCACAAATTGAGTCTCGGAGGGAGAGAGAGAGAGGGAACGAAAGCACCTCGTCACCTCCCTGCAGGACTCTGCCAGAGTCTCTTGACCCGACCCTATTTATACCGCAAGCCCTTTGTGACCCGTCACCATCGCATCACACACCCCTTTGTTGAGCCTCCAAGCCCCCACCCCCTTGGGGCAGGCTCACCAGCCTCCCCCTAAACCAACCACCACGTCCATAGGGAACAGGCTGACCCTGCCAGGGTATACGTGTGGGTAGGCTGGATAGTCTTTCTACTCAAAAGGTTGTGAAAACCCTCCTGCTCTTGTAAATATCTGGGTGGCTTCCAGTCTTGTTGTTGTTACAGATCTCCATCATCTTGGCGCTTCTGCTGAATGATGTCCTGGGGATAAAATCCTGGAAGTGGACCGTGTACTTGCTAACGGCTGGCATCCTATGGGGATTGCTGTTCTCTGTGCACCCAGCGTATACAGCCCAGTGCTGGCAGGAACTTAGAAAGAGTGCTACCTGTCAGAGTCCCACTGGTACTGTCATTTCCAGGATATGGAGAATTTTCTCACCCATTTTCTCTTTTCAAGGAGGCTAACTTTTTATATTTGTGGTTTTTTTTTTACAGTTTTAGAAACTGTTTTTATTGTGAAATACAACACACACTCATGAAAGGGCACAAACCATAAATATATAGCTTAATGAGTAACAAGAAAGTGAGCACCCTTGTAGCTGCCACCCAGAGCAAGAAATAGAACCCTGCCAGCCCCTCTTCTGCATGCTCCCTCCCCACAAAGGGAACCCAACCTTGGCTTCTATTTTTTTCCTTTCCCCCCTTCTTTTTTATTGAGAGTGTAGTTGATTTACAAGGTTGTGTTCGTTTCTGTTGTGTTAATTTCTTCTGTTAATTTCTGATTCAGTTTCATGTGTATTCTTTGTATATTTCATGTATAGTCTTTTTCCTATTCTTTTCCATTATGGTTGATCACAGGATACTGACTATATCTCTCTGTGCTCTACAGTAGGACCCTGCTGTTTATCCACCCTGTAGTTTGTATCTGCTAATCCCAAACTCCCAATCCTTCCCTGCCTCCAACCCCACTGAAAACCCCAAGTCTCTTCCCTATGTCTGGGAGTCTGTTTCTGTTTTGCAGATATGTTCATTTGCGTCGTACTTTAGATTCCATGTATAAGGGCTATCATGTGGTGAGAAATGTTATTTTTTTTTAAATAGGCTTCCCAGGTGATCCTTATGCATGTGAATGTTGGAGAACTACTGTCTTCCACTGTAAAGTTATGGCATACTGGGGCTGAAAGAGGCCCCCCAGACCTCCTAGCCCAGTGGTTTTGCAACTTGGCTGCTGCACAGTAGAATTATTGGGTGAGATTTTTAAAACTCCCGGTGCTGGAGGGCTTACCCCACCTAAATGTCATCAGAATCTCTGGGATTGGGGTCAGGCTATCAATGTTTGTTTGTTTGTTTGTTTGTTTGTTTTGAAGCTCCCCAGGGAATTCCCAACATACATCCAAGGGTAAGAATCACTGCAGCGGTCCAATCCATTGGTTTTACAGTTGGGGACCCCGTGGCTGCCCACAGAGGTACCATTACAGAGAGGCAGAGTGACCCAGGAGAGTCAGTGGCCCAGACAGGATAGGAACTCAGATTTCCTGACTCCTCGTTGGTGCTGCTTCTACCATAAAGATTGTGTCCCTTTGTTGAGCCAATGACAACACTGATCCCCCGTGTTCTGTTTTACCCTACACAAAGTAAAATAACTCCCAATGGTTTGATTTCCTTACAAGCCAGAGAGAGTTTCTGTTTTCATAAGGTGAACCTCTGACCCCAGCTATGGCCTAAAGATCAGCCCCGGGCTGCAGACTTGTCCTCCCTCCACCCTACGTGCCCTGGAGAAGCCTTGCTGGGGAAAACAGGCTTCTCTTTCTGGCAGTGGCTATGCACGTGTGACCTTCGAGCAAGCGACCAAAACCTTTTTCTGTGCTTATTTCCTTGCCTTCTACAGAGTTCCCATAACCAAACCCCCAAAGGGCTTTG